>NC_134299.1:1200000-1800000 GCF_949628215.1 Phalacrocorax aristotelis
TCCAGCTGTAATTTTAAGAGCATCAAAAAGCAGTAGCACAAGCTTACCGTGTTTACAAATGTTTCCCGGGTAGCACATGGCATTACACTGATGCATTCTCCATCATCCTCAACAGGTAGCCTAGAACACTACTTTGTCTTGGGACTTGAGGCAGAATTTGCTGGCCTTGCAGTCTCTTTTTGTAACAGTGAATTCTTCTAGGTGTGAGAAAAATGGCTTGCTCGTATTGTTTTTCTTGAGATATGTAAATATAAATGTGTGTCTCTCCCCACTGCCCTCCCCTGGTTAACTGGCCCTTATTCTTCGGCTGGCCTACAGTTCTTGCCCTCCTCCTCCTGCAGGGCGGGACTGCAAGGTACCTGGTGATCACAGGAGGCAATAGCTGCCAACCTTGTGCTTATCATAGTGAACTTATGTAAGTGGGCAGATACTGTTGTTTGTGCGTACGTAACCTTAGGCGTACATAACCCTAACGCAGACTAGCTTTTGGGGATGGGGAATGATACAGGCTGTCAGTCTTCCCTCTTGTCCCAGTTGCAAGGTCTTAGACCGAGACTGGGTATGCCTGGCTCCTTCCTTAGCCTCAGGGAAGATAAGGCTGAGTTCAGTAGAGGGCTGGCGACGACGGAGGAGCTGGCTGGTAAGGGAGCTGAGGGGGGTGAGAGGAGCTGTAGCACCCGCTGTAGTCTTGCACCGACTGCGTGCCGGGCTGGGTGAAGAGAGGCCGTCCTGGCGCCCGGGGCCGTTCATACCAGGCCTGCTCTTCCGTCTCTCGAGCGGGCGTTACCACCGCCTGCTGGCCGCCTAGTCCCGCGTCGGCTCGGGCCGCTTCGCCGCCGTCTCCTGCGCCGGCGGCGGGGCCTGGCGCTGAGAAGCCCTCCTACAGACGGGTACAGCGGCCCGGCCCGCTCCCGCGAGGGTGCGTGGTGCGGAGCGGCAGCACGCAGTCCCTCCCCGGGCGGCCCCGCGGGGGCGGCTCCCACCCTGACAGGAGGGGCCGATGCACCGGGAGGCCCGCTGATGCGCATGCGCGGCGCCGGCGCGGCGCATGCGGGCTTTGGGGCGCTGAGACCTGCATCTGGAGGCAGCGCGGCCGGCAGGTAGCGGCGGGGCCCGGACCGGGGCGGGACGGGACTGGACCCAGCGGGGCCCGCGGCGCTGTTCGGGCGGAGCCCCCTGGCGTCGTCGGAGCTGAGGCGGACGTCCCTCGGGTCGCCTTGCTGCGGCGGGGCTGGGCCAGAGCCCCGGGTAGGGAGGGGGCCGGACGCTCGCTCCGGCCAGCGCTTCCGCTTCCTCGGGGCTGGCGACCCGGCCGCGTGCGGCTGAGGCGATGGCCCCGGGGCGCGGGCCGGCTCTCGCTCGGTGGGCGGCCGAGCGTCTTGCCGGCCGCTTTGGTTTCTCGGCCGGAAAGTACGAGCCTGCGGGGTCCGCAGCGACCGAGCGTTCCCGAGGCTCGGCCGCCTGGACAGGGGGAACCCGGGGAGGTCCGGCGGGCCGCGCTCCGTTATCCGTTGCGCAACGCGCCTCAGTAACAGCCGGGGAGGAGGAGAAGGAGGAGCCGCCGGCGGCGGCCGCGCCGCTCCCGTCGTGAGCGCTGTGCCGTGGCGCTGGTGGCCGCCCAGGCCGCCCCGCGCGGCTCATGGAGCGCGGCGGGGCCCGCCGGGGCCCGGCCCCGCGCACGGCAGCTCTCCTCCTTCGGCCCTGCGTACGTCGCTTTTCTTGCGTGCGTTCGGCGGGCCGATGGGGGCATTCTGACGTTTCTTTCTTCATCGAAACTCCCGATGTGGGTGGTGTGCGTTGCAGCTCAGGCGCGTGCGGTGGCTTGCGGTGGTGCTGAATCTGAGGGTGACGTCGTTGAGCGTCAGGTGTCCCCGACCTTTTATTCCTCGATATATGTTCTCCCGTGGCGGTGTACCGATTGCGGTGTTGTGGGAGGGAAAGGCAAAGCACAAGATTAAGGAGGCTTTGTTTAAAAACGAGGTGCTAAAAACGAGCACCGTGGCTTAATTCTAGATCTCTGGCTCAATATTCCCTTCCCTGCTTTACGTTGTATTTTGTCAGCTGTTGTCATCGCATCTGCTTGATGGAGACCAATTCAAATTTAGTGGTAATAGCTGCGTGAGCTCAGTTCCTCTGAACAGTTCTGGCCTGCAAGCAGAGCTGCTCGTTATTAACAAAGAATTTATGTATTTCAGCATGAGCTAACCTGAAGAATGTTTTTTTTTAATACTGATTAAATACTTGCATAATATTTAACATATACATTAAAACATGTAGAATACAGAAAATACGGCTGTATAGTGTAAAGGGAGGAGACATTAGGAGAGTAAATAGGCTCACAATATCCAAGATGTCTCAACAGCCTTATGAAAATGATGTGTAAACAGAACAGGGCATCAGCCAAAAGGGTGAGATCTAGGTTGAGAACGTGCAGAGCAGGATGGTAAAGTCCTCCTTTACTTGAAGTGTTTTCAGTGAAGCTGGTGAGGAGAGCCTCAGGACTACTTGGTGGTCAGCTCCGTTGTCATTTGTCTTTCTAAAGCCCGTGCCCCTCTCTGAGGAAAACAGCCAGCAAAGCATGAAAGCCAGCTGTGGCATGTTTTCAGAAACTGGGGTGGGGGGGTTGTTATTTAAGCTCTTGCTTTTGTTCGATATAACATCTCCAAGTAATTTGGAAGTTAGACTGATGTCTTCTAAGCCCTGAATAGGTCAGTCCCAATTCCCAGAATGTGTTGTGGCTTACTGCTGGTTGTTGTCAAACTTCCAATTGAAAATAGGTTATGTGGTTTGGAGGTCAGCTACAAATCCATATGGTTATGGAGTGTTCCTGTCATGTTTGCAACAGCTGGACAGGTCCCTGAAAGCCAGCTGTGACTAAAGAGCATTTTTTTTTTAAAAATCTGCTTGTGTGTTGTGAATTCTTATGCGAGGAGTTATGTTTCATATTGTTTTTTGCTGGAAAAAAATGTTCAAAGTTCAAGGTTAGGCAGTTACTGCATGTGTAGAGTATCACCATGTTAAAATGTCCAGGCATCAGCCTTGGTCCAAAAACTTGAGTTACTAAGCTTTTGAAATCAGTGGGTTGAACTATTCTGATAAAACTGTTAAAAAACAATACAAACCAACAAAAACACAAAAAAAAGCACACCAAAACCAAAAATCCCCCAAACCAAAATTTAAAATACGAGTTCAAACTTCTGAATTGAGAGATTTGTGTGAAAAACCAACGTTTTAAAGAAAAATATGCTCCATAGTTGTATTGCTAAAACTATTGTAATATTTTCAACTATGCTGTCATAAAAATACACGTTCTGTTTCTCTTTTGTCAATTTAGTGATTCACTAATTTTCCCTCCATGTTTGACAGATAAAAAGGCCTTTTTACATACTAATTTTGAGAAATACCTGTTTTGTGTACTAATCTTCAGCTAAGGAACCTGCAGTCGTGTATTTTAGATCCTCTAACCCCACAGGTATATATTCATAGAACCGCAGAATATCTCAAGGTGGAAGGGACCCATAAGGGTGAAGTCCATGTATTGATAGATCCGTAGTGCAGGTTAGTTATTAAGACACTGGCCATAGAGCATTTGTCTGCTACGGGGTATAAGTTGCCCGAGTGCTTCATTGTAGGAAAGGGCTAGCTGTCTGAAAACAGGACTTAATTGCTTAATAGAGATACTGTTGCGTTTGTGACAGAGGAACTGAGTACACTGGTAAGCAACTAAAATGGTGGAAGTGACGCATTTAGGGATTTAGTCCTAAATCTTTTAGTTTAGCGAGATTAGTGATGACTTTAGGCCAAGTGCCGAGTCCTGCCCTTGGGTCACACCAGCCCCAGGCCACGCTCCAGGCCTGGGGCAGAGGGGCTGGGAAGTGCCCGGCGGAGAAGGCCCTGGGGGTGCTGGCTGACAGCCGGCTGGGCATGAGCCAGCAGTGCCCAGGTGGCCAAGGAGGCCACCAGCCCCCGGGCTTGTGTCAGCACTGGTGTGGCCAGCAGGGGCCGGGCAGGGATGGGGCCCCTGTGCTCGGCACTGGGGAGGCCCCACCTCGAATGCTGGGCTCAGGTTTGGGCCCCTCGGGACAAGAAGGCCCTTGAGGGACTGGAGCATGTCCAGAGAAGGGCAGCGGGGCTGGGGCAGGGTCTGGAGCACAAGTGTGCTGGGGGGCGGCTGAGGGAGCTGGGGGGGTTTAGCCTGGAGAAGAGGAGGCTGAGGGGAGACCTTATCGCTCTCTGCAACTGCCTGAGAGGGGCTGGAGTGAGGGGGGGGTTGGTCTCTTCTGCTAAGTAACTATCATAAAATCATTAAGGTTGGAAAAGACCTCTAAGATCATCAAGTGCAACCATCAAGCCAACACCATCATGCCTCCTAAACCATGTCCCGAAGTGTGACATCTACATGTGTTTTGAACACCCCCAGGGATGGTGACTCCACCACCTCTCTGGGCAGCCTGTTCCAGTGCCTGACCACTCTTGCAGTGAAGAAATTTTTCCTAATATCCAATCTAAACCTCCCCTGATGCAGCTGGAGGCCATTTCCTCTTGTCCTGTCACTAGTCTTTATGGCCTCAAGTTGCATCAAGCTGCACTTCAGGACATGGTTTAGGAGGCATGATGGTGTTGGGTTGGCAGTTGGACTTGATGATCTTAGAGGTCTTTTCCAACCTTAACGATTCTATGATTTTACATGTTTTGCTTGCGTTATTACTTTTTAGATTAGTCTTTATGTATGGTATAAGTAACAATGGGGGATCAGGGATTTCTGGTGTCAGGTGTTGCAGAGAAGAGTAGCAATAAATGTATCAGCTGTACGAAGGATTAAGTGGCAGTTACCCTTAAAATCAAACAGAAGCATCATCATTGGTAGCTTTTCTTTTCTGGAGCAGTTGTGCCTTTGCATTCCTGCACACTTAGTCTAGAAGGGGAAGACTAATTTTCCACTGGGGAAGAGTCTTCCTGCTTCTTTTAATGTGGATTTTCTGATGCAAAATCCCTAAATTGTGGTAACTAACATTAAATATGTCATGCAAGCTGTAATATCACATGCCTGTCCTGTTGAGTTTTGTCCTCCAAAGTAGTTGCAACAGTTACCTGTATTAGAAAATGTAGGTTCTGCTGCTGTCCATACACAGTGCAGAAATACTCCCTGGTGGCTACTGGACAGTGTACAGAGATCTCTTACATTTTACAGATCTCTGAAAAAACTTTCTAAGAAGTCACAAGTGCCCACGGAAGTCCGGTATCTTTTCCTTTGGGATTGTTCAGTGCTGATGTGGCTTTGCCACTTTGGGTTCTTTTCAGAAAGGGTCCTGTGATGAAAGCAATGTTTGCTCCTTATCGGAACAGCAATAAGCTCCTGTGAGCAATTTTTGCAATGTAAGAATGTGAGGCCTACATATGTAGTTGAATGTGATACTGTTCCTAGTATTTAGTGATTCTGAATAAGGGATTGGCTCTCCTAACTTTTTTGAATTGAAGTTTCTTTGTTTCTGACCAAGCAACAGTGATGCAAGGATGACTTTGATGAATGTTCTTCAAAGGTCATGCAGTTTCATACTGGTGAAGTACGCAGACAGTACTAGTGGCAGACATCTATAAATGCTTTGAATATAGTTTAGATTTTATGCTGTTAAACCTAAGATATTCTTACAGCTTCCAATATGTTTCAGATCCAATGGCTGTCCCACCATCATACATTGACTTGGGAAAGTCTGCCAGGGATGTATTCAACAAGGGATATGGTAAGTAACAGGAATGTGGTTCAATAACCTTTTGTATTTTTTCTTAGGTGCCTTGAAAATTACAATAAAAACATTAGTACCGCAGAGATCCCCTAAATGCCCTGTGGTAGGAATTCAGCAGAGGCCTGGAGCATCTAGCCCCTTCTGAATTTGAACTTCAGATGTGTATTGTGAAGATGTTGCAGTAGGCAAAGAGTTAGAGGGGAAAGCTATGAGTTTGACCTTAAAATGCACTCCAGAACAGTCTCTGAAGAATGGTTGGTTTTGGGTTTTTTTTACTTTCCGATTTTTGTATTTAGAGGCATTAAGTCAGTCAAACTCGTGTAGATTGACATAGGAGACCATATGTGGCAACAAACGGGTTCCTGAGGTAGAATGATATTTATGTTAATCAGGCTAGCCTATTGTCATAGCTACAGTGGAAATAATTTCACAATATTTGCATTCCACTTCAAAGAATTTCAATGGAGATATTCTGATATTATTCCCTTTTTCTGGGAGCAGTACTAAAAGTGTTGAAGTTTTTTATCTGGTTTTCTGAGTGTGTAGTAAAGATTGCATTTGTATCCCAAATCCATTATGTTCTATAAAATTAAAAAGAACTCTGGTCTGGGTCTACTACCCTGGAGTTCAGGCTTTGCTAAAGCTCGACTCAAGTTCCCTGCTTTAGGGGCAGTTGTTTCAGGCTTTTCTGCTCTGTGCAAGGGCCAGGTATTTGCCTAGATTCATAGCAGATTAGAAAGAAAAAGAACACAGTAGTATCTCTGTATATGGCAGTGGTCGAAGTAAGTTGAAACACATTTTTCTCAGAGAAGAGAAGAAGAAAAATTCCTGCCCTGCAATCAGATATATACAAGTAAATTGAGTAAATCAGAAGAAATGGTAACTCTTGATTGGTCCCAGGCTGCAGGTAGCTACGGAAGGTGGAGATACTTGATGATGGGTGACTGTTATGACTATAAATTATGAGGCCACCCACTTCGAATTGTCAAAATTCCTTCAGGCATTCCCCAGTAAGATCAACAACTGTATATTGCAGTGGAGCAGACACTGTGTACTCTTTTATTTTCAGGATTTGGAATGGTCAAGCTAGAGTTGAAGACCAAGTCTTCCACTGGGGTGGTAAGTACTGGGGGCTTTCACCATCACTAGCATTGGACAGTTTCCAGGACAAATTCCTGAGCTGCTTGGTGGTAATAACTTGCTAGCAGGTGTTGCTTCTCTGTTCTCATTTTGAAACCTGTAGGTGACTGAGGTATTTCTATAATGACGTGTGGAACTGATGTAGCAGTACTACTTTTCCCATGGCGTGCAAGAATTTTCCCACATTTTGTTGTGGACATGTGGCTTTCCTCCCAATTCCCATGGCCACCCTAAATAGCTCTCATTTCTGCTTATGAATGCAATTGAGTTTCTCTGCTGTTGTTGGTTTTTATAGGATTTTGAGTCCAGAATGGTTTTTTTTATCCAAAAGGCCAAGGGCCAAATAAGAGCCATGGTTTAACTTCATTTTCAGTCACCTCCACTGTGCTTACAATGCAAGACTTAATTAAAACTGAATAGTCCTCCTGCAGTACCCTTTATGTACAACTTGAGAGCATTTTATAGATGTTAATTAAGCACTTCAGGTAACTAGAAAATACTATGATCCCCACTTTAATGATGGAGAAGTGGAGCTTCCTCATGATTTCACAAGGGTGCTGGCAAAACCAGGAATAGATTTTGTAATTTTGGCTTTAACCACAGGCATATATTGTTTACTAGATAAGCTTATTCTTACACCAAGTCTAAGGTCTGTATGTGCTTGATGCTGTTCTGGTTGATAAACTGTGCTGCTTTTTAGCCTATTTCATATTTGCCTTAGCTCCCTCCTCCTCTTGCATTCTTCTTGCATGCAAATGGTGTAAGTCATCCCTTTTATATTACTGTATTCTGTCTCGGTTGAGCTTTTGATGGATTACTTGCATTGTGCACCAAGAATGTGGAGGCATGAGGAACTATGTGGTCTCTCTACTATGACTGCTACCAGTTACTGACATGCATATCATGATATGCATAGTTTTCCAGGCTGGAAGTTGTGATTCTCAAACAATATGCTAATGGTTAATTACGTTGTCTTCTGAATGTGACAGAATATGAACAACCGTATTAAGTACTAAAATGGGCTTTTACTTTTCCATGCAACTTTCATGTTGGATGTTTATCCAGCTGGTAAGAATAGTGACTGTTTTGGCATGCTGGCTCTTTATTGCTTTGTCTAGAGAGGTTTTCTGTGGTGCATACTGTCATTCGTAAACCTTTTCATTGTTTTTACTCCTGTTATTGTCCACGCCATGAAGTCTGATTGTGTCCCTAGCTCTTAACCTGCTGCATGATCCATGTATGTAAAGCCATTTGCAATCTTTGTCCAACAATCTGCAATAAGAACACTGTAAAAACAGCAGGAGGGAAAAGAAGATAGATATGGTACTAATACAGTTGTCTGTTGCTTCAGGTTTTGTGCTTGTTAGTGTTTCTAATGAGCATTCTGCTGCAACAAAATGGGGTTTTGGGGACGGAGACGAGGTTAGGAACAAAATGTGAGATTGAATTCGTACTTGGATACTAATAGTACCTCTGATTGTTATGACACAGAAATGTTTTGGATGTTTTTCCTGTGGACTTAGAAAACAACAATGATAGTGCCTATTGGTTATAACTGTTTCATAGATTGCAAATGGTTTGGTATAGTAAGCACATGGTGTTCCTGAAGGTGCCAGGCACCTAGACTAGAAGGTCAACGAGAAGCTGAGCTTGACTGCTGATTCTGACTAGAGTGTGACATGGAGCCAGAAGGAGTTTGATTTTTAGCTACAAAAAAATTCAAGAGATGCTTCTACACAAGATGGCTTGATGAGATGTCTCTAGTTTAGGCAGTTAAAGACTGATGGCAGCATATGCTGACTGTGTGCCTTCTGCTTCCAGAAGCAGATACAGTTCTAACACCTGGTGAAATCCTTTGGCTTTTGATCATATGACAGCACAGGGGTTTTTTTTCCTTTGGCTGTGAGAAAAGCATTTTACAATCTTTCCTCTGCTTGGTCTGAGAAACAAATCAAGCCTTTCTAAACAGTTACCTGCCGTAAGACTAGAAGAAAGTTACTTCTGCATTCTGATGCAGGTTTGAGATGTCTTTACACTGAATTTGTGGAAGTGACATTAGAGCAGTAGGTAGCAATTATGTCTTAAAGGATATTCTAACACATCCTGACTTGCATCACGTGTTTCTGTTAGCTGGCTAGAAGTGTAACAAAACTGTTGTGCTGTTGTAGTAGTGCATTGGCCGGAGTAAGTGTGGGGTTTTTTTTTGTTTGTTTTCACCCCCCCATGGTGTGTAAGGAATGTTACCTGGCTGTACTTCCCTGGCACTTCAAAACCATTTACAGACAGTCTTTGTACACACTCTGCAAAGTCCAGAATTGTGAACGTAACATACGGAGCATCCAAGAATACTGTCCGGGAATGAGACTGATCTGGAAAGTCAGGGTTCCAAAGCTTGGATGTGTTGGCAGTGGATACTGCCATCTCTTAAGCACTGTATCTTTCAATATTTAAACTTCAAAAGAGGCCATTTCCATTACTTGGAAATGTAATGGCAGATTAATTACCTTTCTACAAGGAAAATATTTGAGAGATGAGGACAACTGAAATAAGATCAGTTCTCAAATGCTTCTTAAAACCTAGCTCGTACACCTTAGGCTTACTACTGCAAAAATATTAATTGCTTTATACTGTGTTGTGCATGAAACACTGAGCAGGCTACCTCTGAGTTATTTCAGGAGGATAGGTATTTATTGAGACTTCAAGTCCCCTAAATAACAGGAAGCTCTGATGTGTGGGGGACTGGCCAAACAGCAATGGACAACATGTTACAAGATACTTATTATGCAAAATTCAAAGTTGTGGATTCAATTACACTAGTCAGTGAAGGAGCAGCCTGATGGAGGGATGTCAAGGTGCTGCTAGGTCAGGTTATTTTCCAATTCTGTGAAGGAGAAAAGGTCTGCAATTTTAAGGTGCCTTACAAAGGGGTGACCTAGCTTCTAAAGTGCAGTTGCTGGCTGAGGTAATGACAGAGAAGTTAGGTTGAAGGAGAAGGTACTAAAGTCATCAACATGGCATATGAAGAGTCTAAGTGACAACAGTATAAAGGATAGGGGAAACAAGAATGTTAGGGTGCAGTTGTTGGTGTGAAAAGCAT
The DNA here is from genome assembly GCF_949628215.1 of Phalacrocorax aristotelis. Classification (NCBI taxonomy): domain Eukaryota; kingdom Metazoa; phylum Chordata; class Aves; order Suliformes; family Phalacrocoracidae; genus Phalacrocorax; species Phalacrocorax aristotelis. The sequence goes on from NC_134299.1 coordinate 1,209,982, forward strand.
CAATAACCATTCTCCAGAAGACATTTTCACTGCTGACAGGGGGGAAAAGAAAAAAGAATGAAAAGGAATTAACGCACGAGGTATTTGGAGAAATGAGAGAAAAATAAATATTTTTTTTTTTTGCTATTCATCTAGCGGTGTAAGTTGGATGTAGGATTGTTTTTCTTAAGGGAAAGCGGATTTCCAGAAGGACTATGATGGGTGCTATTTCATGCACAATTGGGACAGTACTGGTAAGATGATAAAGGGAATTAGAGGAGATTGTGAGGAAAAGCCCAAGGATATGATCAGCTTTGTATCTTGAGCAAGTATCTTTTTGTATCTGGGTATGGATCCATGTGAAGGTACAGAGCAAGTTGTGGAATGTTGAAATAACAATTGCCACCTTGGAGCAGAAAAAAGACAGCGAAAAAATGTTTTTTTTTGGTGTGAGGGAGATCAGTGGATAAGTTAGGTAAAAAGTGTGGTAAGATTTAGAGGAGGGGAGCAGGCAATCAAGTCGTGATGCAAATGAAAAGTAAGTGAAGATGTCAGGTCTTTGTGTAATAGTACTTTTTCCAACCTAGGCAAGTTCCAGGGCTCTATCAGTACACCTCAATAAAAGAAATACCCAGAAGAGAGATGCCAGAAGGGCTAGCATTTTGTGATGCAAAAGTGAACAATTTTTGGTGAGGACAGGGAAGAGGAGGAGGATTTTGAGGGTTCTGTCAAAAGGCCTAAGGGTCGCAAGTGTGAGTGCTGGCACTTGACAAGTGGAAAAACTGAATGTAATTAAATATCGGTGTGCTGAAACTCATATTATGCTCTTGGCAGGAATTCACTGCAGCTGGTTCTTCCAATACAGACACAGGCAAGGCTTCAGGCAGTCTAGAGACCAAATATAAGATCAAAGACTATGGACTTACATTCACCCAGAAGTGGAACACAGATAACACATTGGGAACAGAAGTTTCCATGGAGGATCAGGTAAGAGGAAGTAGATACTCTGAAAATGTTTTTGCAACTGGTATGAGAAACTATTAAGTTCAGCAAAAAACACTGAAGAGTGAAAATTGTACAAAACTATCTGGAGTACTAAAAAGAAAGAAGTTACTTATATTTGCAGAATGCACAGACTGAAAGCATCATGAATGGGGGCGTGTGTGCGTGCGCGCAAGAGTTCCCACAGCAATGATCTAAAGGTACAGAGTTACTTCAGTTACGGGCATGCAAAATTATCTAGCTGGTTGAATGAATATCACAACTATCCATTCCAAATAGTTTTTGTTTAAAGATGCACTCTAACTTTGCAGAACTGTCACTGCTGCAGTCATGCAGGAAAAACAAAAGAGGGGTCCCGTAGTTTTAAATGCGCTAATACATAAGCACTTAAGTTTGGCTGCCTTGAGATTGAATGTATTTTGTAAGATTGAAGAGAAGGATTAGCATTTGCAGCTTGGCGCTGCTTACACAAAGAGTTGCTAGCATACAAGCACTCTCAGTTCTTTTTCAAAGTAATAGCTTCATGCTTCTCACTTAAGGCCTGCAATGTAAGGTAATGGTGCCAAAGGCAGTAAAAGTTCTGTGATGCCCTCCGCCATGTATGGCCATCAGCTTCTGTATTTACGGTTTTGCACTTTTACCTGTGCTTTAAAATGGAAAATGCTGTCCAGCTCAAAACAAGGGTGGGAAACCTGAGGCAGGTACATGGTTTGGCCCGTCAAGTAGTACTGTGTCTTAAAAGAATAGTTGTAGATTCTGAGATTCTTGAGCTACCGTATGGATTGTTGGAACCATAGGGAATAAGCAAACATTAACTGAACAGTTCTCTTTCTTTTAACATAGTTCATCAATTTTCTTTTCAATACTAAACTTGAAATTTTCCTGTAATAACATGTCTAAAAAGCGTGTGCTATTACAGGGCCTCATTGTGAGGAGGAAAAGTCCAATTTTTAATCCCTCATCATACAGCATTTTCAGGTTTCATTCCAAAACACGTCAGAGACATTATGGTCATGTTTTGTCTTCTCTTTAGAAAGGAAGTAGCATTCTAGTAGTGGCAAACCATGTTTCAGCAGAGTTCTGAGCAGACATCTCTGGTTTTTTTTGCAGTTGGCTGAAGGATTGAAAGTGGCTCTTGACACTACATTTGTACCAAACACAGGGTAATTATCTTCTGTTGCCTTTATCTAAGGATTGCTAGAATTTTCCATAACTTTGAATTTGAAATGCTTATTCTGGTCATTGTGTAAATGCTCAAAATTTACTGTAGAATATTCTGCAGGCACTGTAGAATATTTTGAAGGCAATGGATAATACAGGACTCAGAAGGACAAGATCTGTTAAAAATGGTTCTTCAGCTTTTTGGCCATTGGCAAATCTGTTGTTTTGCAGTAGGTATTAACGTTTTTGTAACGCTCCGCTTAAACAACTAGGCCTTACATGGACCACTTAACTTGTACCATCTTTGTCATGGTGTTGACAGTCGTACTGCTGTCAACTCAGTGCCTTAAAAACACAAACCAACGTTTCTTCCCCGATGCTTTTGGGCAGATGTCTATGCACAACTGAATGAGGAGGTAGAACTACATAGGTATTATGGAAGGCAGTGGAATAGCACTTTTTTGTCCTCCTCAATTATTGTGTATTGATTTTTGGTAGGCAGTAGAACAAAGGAGGGGTGTTTATGTCTGGATAATGCACAAAGCTTGAGAGTGCTTTGTAAATAATTACTGGTATTTCTTCATTGATGGGGAGTGCCTATCAGAAAAATCAGTTTGAAATACTGCTTGGATGTAAGGAATTAGAAGCTAAGTCAAAAATGAGACCCCAGGCCTGGATATGGGTGACAGGCAGCATGGTGTTCTGCTCTGTCTTCAGTGGGAGAGAAAGGAGGTTGGAGAGAGGATTAAGGAGGTGATAAAATTTTGTCTCAGTTAAGTTTTAATTTTTTAGCAAAATGAGCACAAAGACACATTGGAGAGAGAGGAAGAGGCTTCTCCAGAGGGACAGAAAAAGGCTAAGTGGATGATGTCTGGAGGATGAGGAAATTGATTTTTGACAGAGAAGGCTGGTATCCAGCAGTGAAGAAGGACGGAAAGCAAACACTGTATATAAAGGAAAGCAAGCAGACAAAAGGTCCCTGTAGGACAGAAAGGCCAGCTATCGGTGCGTCATAGATGCTCTTGAAAGAAACTGATGATGCCATAATGCATTGCAGTCACTTGTGGAGAGCAAAATTTGTGACCTGATGTTTTTTAGAGCATTAAGCAGAAACGGTTTTGTCTGTTTTGCTTCTTGAGGATTTTAAGGAGTTTAAGATGGTGGAGCAGAAAGTGGTACCACATAAATATACGTAATACCCTTATCCCATGCCCTCTTCAGGAGCTGTTAAATGTTAGGTTTTGAGTAGGCATTACAGTCATTTAATTAACTGGCCTTAAGGGACATACATACCTGAATAAAACTACATAATACATACTTGTATGCTACCAGGAATAAAATGCCATGTTTCTCTCTGCAGGAAGAAGAGTGGAAAGTTGAAGACCTCCTACAAAAGAGAATATGTAAATCTAGGCTGCAATATAGACATTGATCTCTCTGGACCAACCATCTATGGCTGGGCAGTGTTGGGCTATGAAGGCTGGCTTGCTGGCTACCAGATGGCTTTTGACACTGCCAAGTCTAAGCTTTCACAAAATAACTTTGCCTTGGGATATAAGGCAGGAGACTTTCAGCTGCACACTAATGTGTAAGTATTAGCTGAGCCTAGAAAAGCATTATCAGAGGGTCCAAACTAGATGAATAGTGAGCATTAGTGGAGTTAGATGACAGGTGGGTGGATGGCAGGGGATGCTGATTTGTTTTGAAATAATCTATATTCGGTGTTTTCATCTTCAGTACAACTAAAGCAGAGGCAACTTTCCAACTCTTGGCTGTCTCTTGAGACCTTGTTTCAGGGTAGTTTTGGTTTTAGTATATATAAGAGAGTGGTGTAAAGGCACTTTATAATGTTAATTTGGAGTTAAAAATCTGTAAACTTCTATTTTGGCACTAGATAAAAGAGCCTTCAGTTCAGCTACTGTACCTTCCTCCCCTCCCCACCAGACAGAAAGCTTCTGGCTCAGAAGTGCCCAAGCTGGCAGAGAGAGGTGTGTGTTGCATTGTGCTGGTGTGTTGCCAGCTGTCATCGCAGTTTAGCTCTTGGCATTCAGATGCTCTGAGAGTCTTTGAAGCTGGTGCATTTAAACAACTGCAATGCAACAACATGGCTCCCATACTGACTTAAGTCTCCTGGATTTGTCCCTTTTTATGCGTTATTGCAGGCTTGCTTTCTTACCTTAAGACAAGCAAGTTAGCTGGGTTGGTTTTCTTTTTATTTTTGTTAGAACATCAAACCATAAGGCTCAGCTGTTGGAAAGTCTTGTTCCATTCTGCAAGCAAAACTTTTGTTTTGGGTAAAAAACCCATGTGAGCAGGAGTCTGCCAGCTCCAGCTAGGAAGATGATCAGCATGGGTCCAGGGACGTATTGGAGCTCTCGGTTCATTTTAACAGATAATGATGAAGTGATTGAGGGGAAGGGTAAATCTAGAGAGTTACTGTTTACTAAACAAGGCAAGGCTTGACAGGCTTGCATCTATTTATTACAAACAGGAACGATGGCACCGAGTTTGGTGGGTCTATTTATCAGAAGGTTAATAATAAGGTTGAGACATCAGTCAATCTTGCATGGACTGCTGGCAGTAACAACACACGTTTTGGTATTGCTGCTAAGTACCAACTGGATGAGAAGACTTCCATTGTGGTAAGAATTTTGTAACAGGAGTGAATATTTCACGCTCCCTTAACTACTGAAAATTTGTGGTGTGAAATAGTTGCTTCAAATGGTTACTGAGGGAGTACAGTAGATGTCAAACTGTGGCTTTTGTTGTGGCTCAACTTTAAATTGGGACCTCACAGGTCATATTTGTGAAATGATGAAAAAAAAATCTAAAGCCCTTCTTTATTTCTCCATGGAGAGTCACTAGTCTGACTAGTGTGCATGGAGCCCGTGCATAATGCATTTTCAAAAGGTAATGAGAGGATGCAGCATCCCTTTAATTCTTATTTATCTAATGCATAATATAAAACTGTACTATAGTAAAATCATGGAAGTTCAGCTTAGCTTACAGGCTTCTCCTGACAATCGGTTAACCCTTGAAAGTCAGCTGAGGTCCTGAGGTAAGTGTTATTACTTATGCTTGCCAATTCTTGCAGAAATGTTAGGGCCAAAAAAAAAGTCTCAATAGCGAGAGAGGGAGGTTCAGGAGGCAAAACATTTCCATGGCAAAGCGGGATTGAATAAAAGTAACTGTGCCCATTCTGATGCTAAGCACTGAAGTAGCAGTCGTTATGCTTCAAAACAAGAACTAGCTCCAGGACAATTTAGCCAAAATTAAAGACGTGAAATGCTATTGCAAACAGCTCAAAACTTAATAATGCAAAAATGGGTTTCCATATATTCATATATTTGTTGCTTATTGAAAAAAATCACTACTAAGTCATTTGTGAACAAGACAGACTGCATTAGCGATTAAGGGACTGCAGTAACTAGCCCTTTAAAGGCTATAGACAGACAATGCCTGGGGCAGTGAAGGACAGCATGGCCTTTTGTCAGCATAATGGGTCTCAATTTGAGGGAGAGATTAGACCTATTACTTAAACCTGTTATAGCTTAACTGGAAACTCTTGAGGAGAAAAGGAAAAAGAATGGCATAGGCTGCTGCTAGAGGTTAGTCTACAAGTAGCTGAAAGAGTTAATGCATAAGGCACCTTCTCAGGGCACTGGGACACCGCTGTCTGAATACACAGAGCATATAAGTATTGTGATTTCTTTGTTTCCTGTAGGCTAAAGTGAACAATGCCAGCCTGATTGGAGTTGGTTACACTCACGCCCTCCGACCTGGTACGTAAGTTCAGCTGGTAGCAGCAAAGAGTACTTGTACTACACTATGGGCTATCTTACTGTCATCTCTGGAACCAAGCAGATAATCAAATATGCTAGAAATCTTACATAGGCTCCTGGAAGTAAAGGATGTGTACATATAGAAGTTCCTACGGCAACTAAGACACATTAGTGAGGCTCAGGTACTTGAGGGAGGGCACTGTACGGGGATAGTGGTGTACAAAGGGTCTCATTACTTGCTTTCCTAGGTGTGAAGCTGACCCTCTCAGGGTTGATTGATGGCAAGAATTTCAGTGCTGGAGGTCACAAAGTTGGGCTGGGATTTGAGCTGGAAGCTTAATGCAGCTTTAAGTAAAACAACAGGTGGTGCTCTGGAAGGCAAAGGAGATGTGCCCAGTGTGTTTCGGCCTTAATATTACTCTGAAATTTCAAGAGGTGTGAACTTGCTACTCTTCCAAAGAATCATTTTAACCCAACACTGAAGTCCACAGAGTGCCAGCACGAAGGAAGATACTTGAAGGTATGCATGGAAGTTATGATGTTTGTGCCACATTTCGCTTCAGTTTCCCGTATTTTAAATCTATTCCTAAAAACAGAAGAAAATTCCACCTCTCCCCATTAGTGTATTGCATCCTGCATGTCCTATACTTCACAACCGTTTATAAAAGGTGGTCTCAGTGCTGTAGTGGAAATTTGGGTTTACATCAGAATGAAATAAATTGGTCACAGTTGGAATGTAATGTTGGTGTGTCTTGTCTCTCAGCAAGATTGAAAAAAAGCTATGCTCCACCAAGCTGTGCTTTTTTTTTTTCTTTTTTGTGCAACTTTAAGCATGGTTAATAGATAATCTGCAAATGCTTTGTTAAACTGTACATCTACACTGTGGTCTCTAGGATAACATCTTACACCTCTCATGTTTTAGAGACCTGCACAGTGAAAGCAGCTTTTTCATTAAAATCTTATTGAGGGTATCAAAAAGAGCAAACCAAAAGTTTACATGGTAGATAATTTCGTTCCCATATAGGAAACAAGTATTAGGTAAGTACAACTGTTACACTTAAGGAAAAAAGTGCAAATCAGCAAAGTTAAGAAATTAAGTTCACAGTTCAAGTATATTAGGAAGGTAGCATCTACCAGTGACTGTGCAAGCTGACTGCATGCGTTGGCCACTGTTCATTAGAAAGCCTAAAAGGCAGCAAAACAACCACCTGTCATGCCTAAGGGAAGATACATCAGGACAGAGAATAGAAATAGCTGCTGTCTTAAGGCACAATTAAGCACTTTCTCCAAGCAGTTAGAAAAGGCATTTCCTACTGTATCTTTGTGAAAAAAAAATGTCCAAGAGGTGGATACTAAAAGCAAGGCTGTGTGTATCACATAGCAGTAGGTGACAGTAGAAGGAGGCACTTGAACTTCCCTTCTCAGAGGCAGCAGCTTTTCACAGTTGGCTTCCTGAAGTAGCATGTCTTCAGAGGCAACCGAAGTGATTTTACATCTGGGTTTGTTCTGGACTGGTTGTTTCTTCTACCTGAAGCTGCAGCCAGCTCCAATCCAGAGCCTAAAGAATAAACAAGAACTACGAAGTTCAACACTAGTTCACACAGTTGAGATTTCTCCAGAATAAAGCAGTTTAGAGACTCATAAATTTTACTGTGAACAAGTGGGTCAATATAGTTTAATGATGACCCAGTGCAACTCCTGTAAAGTAAACCCTTAAGCTACTTATTTTTCCTCTTAATATTTTCTTCTTTTCAATATTCTGCCTCATTAAATAGCCATCCCTGCCTACCAACCTGTTGCCACCACAAGACCATCCCGATTTTAGGAGTGCAATTTTGCAGTATTTTTCTACAACAGCCAAGTACCTTCCCCCAGCCTTTATTGTCCAGCACAACTTAAGTCCCCAGCAAGAAAGGAATATGTCCTTCAGCAGTCCAAGTGGGGGAGGAGGTGCTTATCTCCAACAACTCCTACTCTCTCCTTCTTCAGAAGTCATATGCATATTTCTATTAGCCATATTACTTATTCATGGCAGAGTTACACATGCAGAAGTTTGAAGCCATGAGTCTCCCCAGTCCATTTATAGAAAAATATCAATTATGTTACCATGAAGCTCTGCTCCTGATCCTTCATTGTGTCATGCATCACATTTTCTAGTTGGCTACAGAGTTTCTGTGATTCCAGCAGTAGCTCCTCACTGAAAGGGACAATTATTACACAGTTATTTTCCACGGCAGTTTTGTTTAAAGAGATGCCGCCTCTACCGTAAAGAAATGCAGGTATGCTGCAGAGCACTGAAGAACATTAACCATTACCACTCAGCTCATAAGCTAGTAATTCATATTGTCACTGGGAAAGTCAGTGGCATCCCCAGATTTACTGGCCCATGGGAAAGGAAGCATATTCCAAGTTAGAGTTGGGTTCTTATTGTGTGGAGTCACTGTTGCTAGAGGAAAAGTTGCAAAACAGCCTATAAACTAGAGGATTAAGCAACATATGAGTAAACAAATCAAGGTCTGTCATTCCAACTGGTAACCCAGTTCATTCAGGCAAGCCAGAACTACACGTGCTTGGTCATACCAATCTCTCCTTTATGATACAGCTCAGCTATCACCTTACATGACAGCACTCCAACAATTCTTGTTGGCAGTGTACTTCAAGTGAGCCTAACTATTCCAGATAAAACAAACCCTTTATTACTGAGGCAGGGGGAAGTGAAGTGATACATGATTCCGTTTTTCATAAGGAAGAATCACAAGCCCCAGGAAGTCCAGCTACTAGGTAGAAAAGACTGCTGACAATGGAAGCTGAACACAAAGTGTAAGATGTGAGAAAGCCTGCATGTCATTATTTCACAAAGCAGGAGCCCCAGCTTCTGTAGCTGCTAATGCCATCGCTACAAACTCCAGACTTTGCCTCACCTTTTCGTGACAGATTCTGATAAATTGTAAGTTCCAGAAGGGACCTGCAGCAGCAGTTGACCAGGGCTACCAAGACGTGAGGTGTTCATGCTCTCTGGACTGCCAGTAACAGGACCGCGTACTTTACTCTGAAGAAACAAAAAAGATTTCAGATTGCAACTATTTCCACTAATTTCCAGCAGCCAAGAGTATGAGCCAGCCTGGAACTTGGCTTTAATACTAATTCAAAATATCAGAGAAAAGAACCATAGGACATACTAAATTTACCATTCATTATTTAAGTAACCTGTGCTACAAACCATATTTTCAGGTTAAACTGGAGTTTTTATTTTACTTACACAAGCAATTTTCAGCAAGTTCCACAGTTCTTTCTGTCGTTTCTCCTGAAGCCTAACAACTGTTTCCTCATCTTCATTCATCAGACTCATCACTTTCTCCACTCTGGGGAACAATTCCAGTGCCTTCTGCTTGCAAACCACAGTTTTGCTATTAGAGAAAATAATCAGATCACACATGGGCAAGTAGGGGAACATTTCTGTAGTTTGTTTTGTGTAACACTGTGTGATCTCATTAGCTGTATGCACTGGTTTTTAAACCTGTAGAACAAAACCTCTTTCTGAAAAAGAAAATGCTTTCTCTCAATCCTCAATAAAAGCTGACACTACAAAGCTCACCTGAGCTGAGCATAAATGACTCTGACTTTTTTTTCAAAGGTCTGGATTGCCTGTAGGAGCAGTCGCACAATTTCTTGGCTGTCACCACTAGTCCTCTGATCTGGAATGGAAGTCAGAGTATTACACAGAAAGCTAGGCTTATAGGACAGAGTGAGAAGATTCTTAGTGGCTTGTTTCCACTGCTGCTTCAATCCTGAAACATCCCAAGTTAAGGTCATGCAAGTTTGAGTGGGATGAATTGCACTGGATTTTAGCCACCACCACCTTCTTCAAAACGATAAGAACTGGAAAGCAGAGTTGGCAGGGTGGGTCTAACGCCTTGGGGCTGCACAGGTGCTCAGTGGAACAGCTAGATCTTTCATCCTTCCTATACTGAAGCAGCAGTGTATGCTTGCAGCAACAGCTTGCTCTGAGAGGACCTCTAGAGGATTTTCAAGAAGAGCTCAGAAGGCACCAAGAAAGCAAGGCTGGCCTAGTTTAAAATTGACTCCCTCACTCCCCCCTCAAAAAAAAAAAAAAAGGTGAATGCAGTAGAGTCCATGTGCAGCTAGCATACAGGCAGAGCACACAGGCAGGACTAGAACGTAGAGAATGTTTTCTCAGTGCTCATTATTGCATCTCCGAAGTTACTACCCACACAAAAGCAAGCTGACTTTGAGCTAAAATGTCTTTTACCTCTTGGCTTCTCTCTCAATCTCCGGTACAGCTCTCTGGCTTGTTCTTCTCTAGAAGACAAAAAGGCACAGACACAAAGGACTTCTCTAGAACCTAAGTTACAAACAAGTAGTTCAAGAAGTCATATCTGTTATATACCAGTCTGCCATTTCAGACTGATGACAAGTAAGGAGTCAAACACTGTCTCACAGTGTCAAAGTCCTCACAGTCCCCCATAATTTGGGCTGAAGAGAGAGCACTTTCATTGTCCTGCAGTGAATAAGCTTAGCTAGCTAAGTCTCCTGCACCTGAAGTTTGAGGTAGTTCAACTCACAAATCCTCCAGTGTTCCTCCCTGTTTACGACCTAGCGGGCTTCTCTGCAGGTCCACAATGTCTGTCTGCAGGGCCATCATCCTCTTCACTAGCTGATCCACATCATCCTCCTGAAAGCAGGGAAGAACGTAAGCAATGGGACAGTCTCATACTAAGACACACTACCACTTACACTGGCTCTTCCCTTCTCATTTACGTTTCTAAAGACTCACGTCAGCAAGATGCAAACAGCAGCCTTGGTCAAAGACAAATGATAATATGAGTAATTTCAATTCAAGGAAATTAGCTTGGTGCTCTGGGATAAAACCACTTTCAAGAATTTTTTTATAAAAAATTTGGGCTACGACAAATAGCCATTGAAGGGTCAGACTTTGTAGTAAATGTACTGCTCATTCCCAGGCCACCATGCCTCCTTTTCTTCCGCTATTCCAGATCTCTTCTCTCATCCTATCCATCACAACTTTTCCCCTTTTCCCTCAGCACACAACCACATCCACTCCTGGCACCCCAAATTCTGCTTTTCACTTGAACTCATTCATCATGTGCAGAAGCTGCCTCTTATTAGACAGGCATTCTGCCCTCTGCCTCCTCCCAACAGGGGACCACCAAGTGTTGGAAAAGAATAAGCAATCAGCTAGTCATCTTTTGCTCTTCTGTGAGCGATGGTCCTTGGCCCTACTTACAGGGGTTACATTGTCTTGCGTCAAAAGGCTGAATGCATTACTGGGAGCAGGTGCAGAATATGCACCAAGAATGGGAAACTGAAACTGTTGCCTTTTCAAAATTCAAGACTGATGCTTAAAATTCTTGTGTTCACTCATCTCATCTTTTGCTTTCCTGCTCAGTTTAACCTATGTTCCGTATCCTCTTTTCAGCTATCCTGGCTCCAGGATTGGGTTAGCAGGACATCTGAGTGCAACCACTGCAACATCTCTTGCATACCCCAAGATCTCCCTTTTCCCCCTCCTAAGCCTTAACAAACACAGTGAGCTTCATGAAGTAGTGGCAATGGACAAAAATGGTGCCACCCAAACCAAGGCAATGTCAATCTGGAATCAGCCCAGACAGAAGTTGTTTCTATTTAAGGGAGGACAATGAAGAAAACAAAACAACAACCAAACAAATGAAATAAAAACAGGCCTCTTTTTCTTGAGGATAAGCAGTTAGATTTAGAGACATACGCGCCCACAAAGTTCCACAGCTTGTTCCATCTCTTTCCAGGCAAACAGCAGCTTCTCAGAAGCTATAGGAATGAAAGAAGAGTGATTTCCTGATGAACCCGGAAAAGCAAAGGTAGATACTTTGTGGGGATAAGAGGCATAAAAAGACCTCTGTTTGCCAGATGCTATACTCACTAATTCCAAATTCAATCTGCTCTTTATACTTTTCCAGATCGATTTGGATGCTTGTTTTAAAGAAGTCCAGCTTTGCTTTCAGCTGCTGGGAAAGGGAGGCCATAGAATTCTTCATCTTCGAGAGGGTACTATTGTAACGTAACAGATTCATCCTACATGGACAACAAGAAGGTCTCATTACCATCCCAAACTAAAAAGCACAGACTTCCATTTATATCAAAAGCAGATACTTCAGAGTGTAGCAGTGAGCACAAAAGCAGTTGTGTCAGAGGACGGAACTCTCAGCTTTTCATTATTGTTAACGACTCTGCTCATGGGCTTCCCCATTCCAACAGGGTCCCATTCCTGTCCTTTCCCTTTCACCAGGGAGCAAAAGGCAGAGACAAGTATTCTAGAGAAACTGCCACCGTACATGGCTGCTCGCTGCCCCTGCTGAAGCCGGTTACAGTCCTCTTTCAGCATCCGGATTGTGTGCCAGATCTGACCCCACACTTTCCGCAACTGGAAGAAGTGGAGATTCTTCTTTGGATCCTGAACTGGAAACAGAGGGGAGAGGGAGGAGGGAAATGCACGTATCAGCATGAAGCCTGAAAGTGGTGTTATCACATGACAAACCAAACCATCACTCCTTTGAAGGGCATGTTACCTCTTGCCAAGCCTATAGTTGGCTAAACCTTAATGCAGCTTCCCCAGTATATCAAAATCAAACACTTCCTCTCCTTATTTATTTTGACAAAATAAATGAATGCTATGCCCGTCCATTTTACAGCTTCTTCAGTCCCAATATGCAAAAGCTCTCTCTACTCTTTGCACATGATACAACCCACAAAACACAGGCAGCCCTCTCAACACAGACAACCTCTCACACTCATGCTAGAGAAAGTCCTTACGGATGCAGTCAACACTTTCCGGATGAGGACGCAGGGCAACCTGAGCCTCATAGGCAACTTTCTGGTTATCAAAGAGGAAGAGGAGATCTGTGTCTGCAGCTGCAGTATCATTCACCTGCAGAAGACATAAGACCCAACTAGGTTCTCTCAGAAAACGCAAGCCTCAGTAACACCATAAACAGAACATTCCTCCTCAGCCAAAGACTGAACACCAAAGGGAACAGGGTGCCTATTCTGCAAGGGCTGTCAGGTCTGTGTGGTTACTATGACAAAGGCCTGCCAGAACAGCAGGGAGTGCTGTGCTCCTGAAGTGAGAGCAGTGCCTGCTGATTCACTCAACAGCATGGGAGTGTCCAGGCTCACCTTGCTATCAGCTATATGTTTAGCAGCCAACTTCTGAGGAAATAATGCCAGTCCAGCTTCCTGCAGTAGCTCCTGGTCCTGTTCTGGGATTCCTGTATCTGACTGGATCCTGGCCTTCACGGACTGCAGAGTCTCCTCCTCTGTCACAGGGTAGGTGTGTACAGTTCCCGTAACCATGTTCAAAACATGAAGCAACTACAAGAAGAGTAGTGTGACATGAGAAGGGCTGGAGGCACATTGGTCATGTTTGAGCAGAGATCCCAGGACTGAGACATTGGCCACTGATAAACTGTTCAAAGCACTTGCAGGGCTCAAGAAATCACTTCACAGCTACTTCATACCATTATGCCAAGTCCTTGTCCTCCATCAACTGGAAGAGAGGACACATGGCAAATGAACAGCTTCAGCCACAGAATCCTGCACCAGAATGTGGTACTGAGCACACACAGAAGCTATTTGCTATTCCCAACATGCTCAGGGTGTATTTACCCTCAAATAAACAAGAAGAAAGCACCTATCACTATCAGGAGACAGCTAAATGAGATTCTGTGCTGTTCCTCTTCCCAGGTCTATGACTCAAGCCTCTTCTCTCATGGTCTACGTACAACTGCTCTCTGGAAATCTTTTCAGGGTAATACAGACCCATTGCTCACCTTCAAGTTCAAAATGTCATCCAAAGCTTTGAAACACCCATTGGGTCCATAGGTAGGATCTGTACCTCTCTGCCGTGGGTGCCACATTAACATGAGTTGCAGCCATTTCTCCAGCCTCCCAGCCAAAACACTGAAGGACCAAAACAAGAAGGAGATCAGAAGAGGTAAAAGTGCATTTGGAGTCACCATACAGTCTGGTCCCTGCACCAGGACTGACAAATAACTTCCCCACCCTGATCACAAATGCAGTGTTTAGAAGGCAGAAAGAGAGACTCACAACTACACAAGTCTGACAAAGGACACAAGCATTGTTTGTGTCATGCACTCAATTTATTCAAATTAACATAGTAAGGCATATAATATAAACCTGGTCCTTTTGCAGAAGAAACAAGGTATCCCAGTATGGAATGAGATTCCTAGTCCTCACCTGTTTAGATTGTTCGGGCAGGGTAAGCTGCTAGAAAATTTGACTTCTCCAGATAAGTCTTCTGAAACAACAATATCCAGCTCACTCTTCTGTCGCACTTTTGTATGCCTAATGAATTCAAGAAAGTACACTGGTGAAACAATTGCCTGCCTTTCCCAGCCCGCATGTTAGAAGGCTTTAAAAGCTACTCTATGGATGTAATACAGATGCCGCTTTGGTTTCTGCTGCCTGACCGGCAGGAGTCAGTCCTGATCCAAAAGAGCAAGTATCAGAGATGCTGAACTTGCTCAGGTAGGTCAAACTCCTGTGAAGGGAGTCTCCATAAGGAGAAGGAACATAGGGATATTGCCCTAAGAATCAAGGGACCACACTTCTACTGTAAACAGGACAGTCACATTGCACGCACTCTCATCGCCTGGCCCCATCTCACCATTGCACTGGCTGCCAGTTGGGTAGGAACGGTCGGAAGCCTGTAATGCACTCAAAGGCCAGTGTGCCAAAGCTCCAGTAATCCACCGTCACCGTATACTTCTGCTGTTCCAGCAGCTCTGGAGCCTGAGACAGTTTACACACACATGAGACAAAGCCACCCACCTCTTAGCTCTATCCCTTAAGAGCTCATTAACATTTGTACAACAGATTAAAGACGGTGCTGAATGCTCTGCCTCTTATGAGCTTTGAGATTGTCTCAGAGTGAACAGCAGAGGTTATTGGCACTCCTGCTTATTTATAACAGACATAGCTAGCAGACACTGAAAACCCAGCGTCAGCACAAAACCAGTTACCTCTGCTAGCTGCAGCACCCCCCCAAACATACCCCATACCAGGACAAGTACTTCATCCCAGCCCAAAGCCTAATAACAGTGAACTCTATCCCACTGCAAAGTGGTAGCTGCTCTTCCAGCTGAGCTCCTTCCTTACCAAGTACTGTAGAGTCCCAACAAAGGAAGTGCATAGGCTACCCTGATCCAACTCCTTAGCATAACCAAGGTCAATGATTTTGTGTATTAACTGAAACACACAACAGAAAATAAGAACACTAGAGAGAAGTCCTGTTAAAAGCACACCATACAGCAGAGAAATAAAAGGTTCAGCTCTTCAAAGACATGCAGGAAAGGTGCCAACGAAGAGATCAAAGTGGAAATGGGAGGCTCCTGTAGATTCCTAAAACCACAAAGTATGTAAATTGCCATTGGCTTGATACACACAAAGCTGGAGACATCACTGCTAATTCAGATCTTTGGTTAATCAGTACAGCCTGGTTCTTTCCTTAATAATGAAAAGTCAAAATGTCAGGTGTTACCAGGAGTCTAATACGACCTTTCGTCTCAGCTGCACGCAGGACACTGGTTCATGTGACACACAGATCTGAGCTACCTGTTAGCCAGGGCTGAGTGCTCCTGCACAGGGACCGCTACCGCTGTAACTGAATGAAGGACATGCTTGTTCCTACACTTACTTGTCTGTGCAGGCAGAGACACCTGGTTCCTTCTTACCCTTTGCTCTCCTTGCTGCAGCACAATGTTCTCTGGTTTCAAGTCTCTGTGGATGATCCTGTTCTCATGAAGGTACCTGAGAGCAGAAGCTGAGACACAGAAAAAGCCACTTGTAATTACGAGTGTAACTAATAGTACCTAGCATGAGCTCAGTCAGGATTCATTTCTACCTAGTATAAGCACAGCTTTGGGATCAATTCTTGTACAATCAGATATATAATGAAACACCAAATGCAAGAGGAAAAGTTGGTGTCAAACACCTCTAGACACAGAGTTTGCTCTCTGGGTCTTCCCTCACACATATTCCAATTGTAAACTGGAATAACGCTGCCTAGCTTCCAGGCAGCAGGGACCTCCCCAGGCTCCCAAGATCTTTGCTAGATGATTGAGAGGGGTCCTGCCCTAACATCTGCCAGCTCCTTCAGTATTCTGGAGTGAATCTCATCAGGCCCCACGGACTTGTGAACGTTCAGTTGATACGGTTGGGCCCTTACCAGTTTCAGTGTCCACAAAGGGAAAGTCACTGTTCCTACACTCGTGGTCCTCTGACTCAGGGGACTGGGCAGCCCAAGGTCTGTCAGTATTATTAAAGACTGAAGCAAAAAAAGCATTGAATGGCTCTGCTTTTATTTCATCCCTATTAGTCAGGTGACCATTTTCAACAGGTACCAGTCCAAAGTTTTCTTTAAACCCCTCTCTTGCTATTATTGGACTTTAAAAAGCCTTTCTTGTTGTCTGACATAACACTGGCCAGTTTCAACTCAAATTGAGCTTTGGCCTTTCATGTCTTCTCCCTGCATATATGAACCACAGCTCTGTAATCTTCCTGCAAAGCCTGACCTCACTTCCAGAAATCATACCATTCATTTTGCCTTGTGAGCTCCACGACGAGCTCCCTGTTCAGCCAAGCTGCTCTTCTGTCCTGCTTGCTTGACTTACAACACATTGGAATTGCCTGCTCCTGTGGTTCCAAAAGGTGGTTCTTCAAATCTGACCAATACTCACCAACTCCTGAGCTTTCAAAAGCAGATTCCCAGGGTACTCTGCTAAATAGCTCCCTGAACAGCTTGAATTTTGCTCTCTTGAAGTCCAGGGTAGCAATTCTACTGTCCTTTTTTCTCATTACACTGAAGATTTTAAACGCAACCGTTGCATGATCACTATGGCCAAGACAGCCACCTACCATCACTTCTCCCATAAGTTCTTCTCTATTCACAAATAGCAAATCTAGCAGGCCATCTTTCCTAGTTGGCTGAATACTTGTGACAGGAAGTTATCTCCCACAAACTTCAAGAATTTCCAAGACCTGCTCATCACAACAGTATGATATTCCCAGCTGACGTCTGGGAAGTTAAAATCTCCCATAAGGACATGGGCTCCCAATCCAGAGAGACAAAAACTTCTCCTGATCACCTATAGATTAACTCATCAGTGCTAATATCCTGGCTGGGCAATCAAGTGGCTATCATCAGCTTTTCTTTACCTGTCTGTCTCTTTAACAGTCTTAACCTAGAATTCAAAAGCTGCTCTACCAAACACTTTGTTCTGTCCCGCCCACAAGGTGATCCTCTCCCCATTTCACCTGCAGAATTCTTCATACAACATTTCTATACAACATATTTTGTCTGCTCAGAACCACTGAGACCCCACTACTGGCAGACTGATGAATTCCATCAGTACTAGTAAGACAAAAATCTCATCTTAAGAATACACAAAGGCAGAATAAGTGCCCTTCATTTTCTCACACTTGCTCAAGGTAATACTTTAATATTATCTCCCCTCCTGCAAAAAATCATGGTGCTAGGGAACACAAAACTTGGCACCATTCCCAGTTTGGGCTTTTTGGCCATGACTCAGCCCTGGGCCAAAGGGACTCACTTTTCTGCTCTCAGAGACCTCACGTCCCGTTTGACAGCGTTGCATTCCCAGGCAGAGCCCTCCTGTTCAGTGCAAAATGATCCAGCTAGACCTTCAGGAGTTACCAACAATATAACTGTCCTTCTCCTGAAGGACAGTAACCCTAGAAAGACCAACTAGGCATGCACTGTAGGTGATCGGGAAAACACTTACCAATATTATATCAATAGTCAGAAAAATTCCTTATCAGCTACAATTCAGATCATAAAATTGAAAATTTGGGTCCGTTGCTCTTCCCATACACATATAAGCACGTGAACACAAACTTCACTCTAAACATGATCTGCCATTGTCTCTGGTCAGCACTCAGTATCATTTCCTGGTCACTAAGGAGTGTAAGGACGAGGCAGCAGACTATAAATGCTCTGGGAACACAAAGGATGGGAGATAATGCCTAACAGCCACACCTGCAGTAAAAGCGATGATAAATGCACATTTGTTCTCTTGCCACAAGCTCACTTTCTAAGCATACATCTGTCTCAAATGCCTTTCTTAAGTATCTTCTCTAAAGCCTTAGCACCTGTCCAGTTTTGCCTCAGCCACAACTCAGTAAGATCACAACATAGCTTGCCTAAAAAATTCCACCCAAAAGTCTCTAGACAGCACTTGGCAATCTTTGCACCACAACTATCTAATATTCCACACAGCAGTAGCCCAAATGCTAAGGGAACACACTGGTCACACGTACTCTGAAGTCCTGATCATCAGCTGTTAAACTGAGGGTAGAGACTGAATGTGCAACATAATCCAGACTCACTTGGCGAGCATTCAGCTACCCAGAACCTTCCAGGAAATCCTGACTGGCATTTTTGCTGGGCAAGAAAATCCATCTCTACATTTTCAAGAACAACAATCAAAGTTTGGCTCTCCCACAGGGAGGGTTGGCAGAACAAGACAGGAAACAAGTCTACTCTGAACAAAGGTCAGTCTAAGATGGAGTCATTAAGGTCACTGCTGCATATTCTTAGAGTGGATTCAGCACTGAAAGGGCTTCCATAGTTCAGACAACTGAAGGTATTGCTACCACTTACCAATATCAGATAACAAGATGAGAATAGCTTCTTCCCGTAAGCCACAGCAATTCTCCAGCTGATTCAGGTACTGCAAGAAAACAACACAGACTATAATCTTTCCCTCCTGTATCCCACATGAGGCTCACAGACCCACAAATGCTCACAAATACAAGACATTCCAGTAACAGCAATGGAGTTCTCTAGAGGCACAAAACTCTATGGGATCGTGATCTCCAGTAGCAGCAATTCGAGCTTCAGGCCTTGGTCTGACCACATGGGAGGAGAAAAGATTAGGTGAAAGAAGTGAGTGTCATCCCTATTCTCTTCCTTCTGCTTGCTCCATCTTTCATAGTAATTTCCCCTGTACCTGGCAGTAGCAACTCAAATCTCAGCTCTAAACTCTGGGTTTTATCTACAGGCAGATTATAGCAAAGGTCAGAAAAACAATAAGATTAAAGTTAACGTGTTATTTTTTCCTATGACAGATAAGAGTTAATAACCCTCAGGAATGGTATAGCCCACAAATGTACCCTGCCCTACGACGGTCTTGGCCATACTCGCCAAGTCCTGTTGTGCGTCCCTCGCACATGCCCTCATCCTCTACATGCAAACTCCTCACAGGGTCACTTGCAGCCAAACAAACATGAAGAGTTTCTGAAAGCACTTAGGTCTTCAAAAGCTGAATGTATTATCAAGGACCAACCCACCAAAACCTATTGATGCCATGACAAGAATTAGGACATATCAGGATGTAAAGAGGTTTTGCAGGGAAACTTCAACAGAAACCCTAGGATCGGCTGAGAAGGTGACCCTGCCCTTGGTCACCACCCCAGGGACCTCACCTTGCGGAGGTCTCCGCCTTGGCAGTACTCCATGGCCAGCAGGGGCAAGTCATTTGGTGCAAGCTTCTGCATCCCTTCAGGGACGTCCCGGGCAGCCACCACATTGGGATGGTTCAGCCTGAGGAGTGGAAATGGGGCGAGTACACGGGATGAGCAGAGCCAGAGTAACACCTGAAAGACGATTGTTCTGCAACAGCTCTGCGGTTTATCATGCTCACAGTCATCACGCAAACTCTTACAAAGATGTTAATCCTTTTAGAAGCTGAACTAGCAAATTCTAAAGGTCTGCAATTCACCCATCCTTCACGGACCTGTGGTCCATGGACTCATCCCAACTCTTAGCGTTTCACGTGCCGCCAGCCCACTCCTTCGATGCGTGTGCACAGCAGATCTACCGAGGAGCCACAGAAGGCGCCTTGCAAAGGAGCGTGATGCAGCCTGTTGCCGCCCTCCAGGAAAGACCCAAACGGCGATCGGACCGTTGCGTCCCACAAAGTCAACCCAAGCCCCGAAGGTCAGCCCAGCACAGGCGCTAAGCTAGGCAAAAGAGCAGCTACGCGGCAGAACGGCTGTAACGCTGAGGGCGGCGGCAGCGGCCCCGAAGGAGGAAGCCCAGGACCCGGGACTCTGACGAAACACAGGCGAGGCTTTCTCCAGCGCGTCCTCCCACGCGGTGGGTCGGGCGGCAAACGGCCGACAGCCGCTCCCGCAGCGCAGCCGTTAGCTCCGCGCCGGCGGCCGCCCCCGCCGCCCCGCCCCGGCGGCGAGCGGGCACCGGGCTCCGCCCGGCAGCGCCAGGCCCAGGCCCGGGCCCGCCGCCGGGGCGGGCCGCCTCACCTCTTCATGATCTGGATCTCCAGCGCCCAGCGGTCGCGGTTGCGCGGGCTTAGCTCCTGCCGGCACTGCTTGATGGCCACCTGCTCGCCGGTCTCCTGCGGACACAGCACGGGCTCGGGCTCGGCTCCGCGCGGGCCCCACGCCGGGCCAGGCCGGGCGGCCGTCGCCTACCTTGTTGTGCCAGCGGACAACGTTGCCGAAGCCGCCGGTGCCGAGGCGCTCCTTCATCTCCCAGGGGCCGCAGGTCTGCGCCTGCAGGGCCGGCGGCCGGCTCATGGCGGGGCCGCCGCGCTTCGGCTCCACAGGCCCGGCGCTGCCTCCACCGGCGCTTCCGGCTCCGGCGGCAGGGGGTGTGAGCGCCCGCCCTTAAAGGAGCCGCGCTGCCCGGGCGCGCGCCCGCCCGCCCGCAGAGGAGCCGCGCTGCCCGGGCGCATCTGCAGGTGCGTGGGGCGGGAGCTCCCAGCCCTGTGGCCAAGCCCACCCTGCCGAACAGTGGCGTCGTAGCCATGGTCACGGCCGCCATCCTTCCTGAAGTCAGGGACTCGGGGTGAAAGGAGAACAGAGCTCAGGGGTAGTTAAGGAAAATCGCAGAGCTGCTCTCCTTCCCACAGCACCTTTAAAATCTGCTAAACGCACTGAAATATACTCTTTATCTCAGTTCCCCACTTCACCACCCAAGCCAAAACACTGTTCCGTGCATTACGTCGTTTAGATACAACTTCGTCCGGGCCGGCTGGCGTGAAGCACTGCAAGGCCACTGCGAAGATGCCCAACAGTACAGGGAGGGAGGTGCACAGCCGGACCTGCAGCACGGCCAGTCGCACGCGCTGAACCTGCAAAGGCCACCGGGCACAGGGGGGTCCCGCTGGGGGGATGCAGGCCTGCTGTAGGATGTCACGATGACACATTTCATCGCTAATGTTAAGCGGTCCTGCCAAAGCTCTATCCCGAAACAGGATCAGCTTAGAGGTAAACCAGTAGATGGTCCTCAAGAGAGGAGATGCTATTGTTGCTGGCTTTCCTAAAATATGTTAAGCACTACAAATGGCACCTGCACCACACTCTCTAGACAGCTATAGTTGCCCTTAAGCTGTGAAAAGCCAGGAAATAATAGCTTCTGAAAACTCCCACAGCCATTACATTGTTAGCATCTTTAATCTAGGAGTCCCGCAGCAAATAGCTGTTCTCAGCAGTGTCCAATCGCCTTTTTTTCAACAACTGGCAGTCCCTTCTGGAAACAGTCAAACACAGCTGCTCTAAGTCAGACTTATGGCAGTAATGTTACCACCAGCACTGCGACTTTCAGGGAAATACATGTGGTAATCTTGACACAGATTTCCGTACAGAAAAGAGCTAAACCTTGAGTCACCAGTGTTTCATCTTCTCCAATATGCAAAATAATCGTTGCCACGCTTCCCAACTGAAGACTGTGCAGCTCCTTCCCGAAGACGGAGATCCTTCACACATCATTTCTTATGTCTGTGCTTACACTAAATTGTAACAGGAACCTGATTTCTAGAGAATCAGTTCCTAAAAGTCAGGACACATCTAGTACTAAAACAATTGCACCACCACTGACAGTTTTCAAAAGGCAGCCCTAAGGTCAGCTCTAAACCGATCATTCAGATTTGTCTGCCGCACTTTGATAACCTGGCACCTGTGACCCCACCCTGGTGAGATCTTCGTTTTCTAGGATGGACAGTATCAGCGAACATTTAACTCTTTGGTCCTCAACATGCTATTCCTTATTTCGCTCTAACGATCCTCAGGGGCTTTGCTCATTGTCCCCACTTAGCTTGAGAGCTCCTCTCACCATTTCTCCTCCCAGCGGCACTGTTCATGGCATGCTTTGCTCCACATACAGGTCAGGGCGTCTCTGCTGAAGATCCTCAAGGGATGCCATTCAGAGCACAGCACGCTACACTCTTTAAAGTTTTCTCAGTACTAGGACTAAGTCTGCAGATTGCAGACCCCTGGTCATGTTAGAAATAATACAGCTGTGCACTCACGTTCCTGGCAGCACGATGGGACTGTCTGTCATACGAGATACACGCTATTCTCGCCGTCACTGAAGCTTAAGGTGGTCAATGGGGAAAAATTGTTTTGAAGGCTGCATCTGCTCTCTGACTGGAAGAGAGAAAGAACCAAACAAACTGGCTGTAAAATCCAGCACACCCTGCTCACTTCTGCAAGCAAGCTGTCCTCTGTCCCGCACAGACTCTCTGACAGCCTGGCCACAGGGCACTGCCCCAGACCATCCCCCGATCCTCTGGAAGGGCTGGGGGGAAGCACGCCCCACTGCCCTCTCGAGTCTCCACCCCCTCGAGTGGAGTTTTAAGTAGGACGGGAGCTGTTCGGAGAGATCAGAGCAGAGGCGCAGAAAAAACAACCCCAGACGGGTCTGGAAAGGAAATCATCAGCAGAATACAGACGAGAAAAGGCAAAAAGGTAGGTACTGCTCAGCACCTGTTTCAGAAAGTGCATTTCCCGTTTTCAACATCAGTGGCATTGTCATTAAATACTATTAAATAATAATATTTAATTAATCCCACTGAAGCACCATGGTAGTTAACTGAGCTATTGCCTTTCAGCTTTTGAAGAGATTCATAATGCTGGGTAAAGCTGCTAGCTTTTTGTTGTTTCAAGCAAGCTTCAGCTATTCCAGGGAAAGGGCTGACAGCCTCAGGCTCTGAGCAGTTAGCAGGGAGGAGTCCCCT
The DNA here is from genome assembly GCF_949628215.1 of Phalacrocorax aristotelis. NCBI lineage: Eukaryota > Metazoa > Chordata > Aves > Suliformes > Phalacrocoracidae > Phalacrocorax > Phalacrocorax aristotelis. Next base: position 1,232,999 of record NC_134299.1, read on the forward strand.
GCACAAAGAACATTAGCAGAAGAACTTAAAACAAAGGAAGAGTTACCGACAAATATCTTGATGGTAAGGAGAGACCCAGAGAGCTAGCTGTGAAAGGATAATTTATCGTCCTCCTGGGAGAGATCAGACTATGCCTTTCACACCAGGCTCCCAACCAGGGTAATGGAGGGACAAAGAGGAGGAGGGCGGGTCTTCTTCAGTTCTCCCTAAACACGCTTCTTTTCAAATGCGGCCAAAACCACAGGAAATATTGAGAATGATTCCCAAAACGAAGCCAGAGTTTGAAACATCCATTTCCTCTGATGTCTTCGAAGACTACAGAATCTTACTTTGGTTTGGTTTGTTTTTTTTAAATTCTTTTCTCCAGAAGCAGAAGTCTGTCCACTGTTATATTTTAAAGAGAAATTGTACAACTCTGATATTCACCTGCTCAGTTTAGGAAAGGGATACAGAAGCTCTTTCTCCAGAAGGCAGGGAAAAGCAGCAAGGATTTGCAGTCTTTAGCTTGACCTAGATCAAGATAGCTGTTCATCAGCAAGAAAGCTATTAGTGCTGTAGATTCAGAATCAAAGTATTCTGGAACGGACATACTAGGTTATTGGGAGGCATACGGGGGGCCGGGGGGGAGAGCTACTTTTAATTTCTATTAATTACTTTTTGTTCAACCTTGATAAAATACATCCCTTTTTTAGGTCTTATTCCACATTGGTAGGATAATACACTCTTAATGCTCAGAAGGGCTGATAATAATAATAAATTAATATGTGGGATTTAAAGTATTCCTGCTGCTGATGCTTCAGCAAAGAGATAAATTTAGGATATCCTATATCTTTATGTCCAAATGTACCTGAAAGCATAGAATCGAAATGTCAGAGCACCACATCTAGGCCTCTGGCTTATTGCTAGAGTATTTTTGATCAGAGATGAAGCAAAGCATTCAAAACCCGCCTGGATGTGTTCCTGTGCCCCTTGCTCTAGGTGTGCCTGCTCAAGCACGGGGGTTGGACAAGATGATCTCCAGAGGTCAGGTCCCTTCCAAACCCCACCATTCTGTGATACTGTGAAAGGGTGAGAGCAGAGGGCACGAACTGTTTAGGAGAACCCTACCAGAAAGCACACTGCTTACAGATTTCTGCTTAGAGTCTTGTAAACATGGTATTTTTCAAAGACCCATATGGTTTCAGTTTGATAGGGCTTATCATTCGGAACATTCCAATTGACTGGCCTAAGTTGTACCTTTCCCAAAACGGAAAATAAACATCTGGCAACATCTGTTACCAGTCCTCCATGCATGGTGGGACAGCAGCCACCAGTGGATGGACAGGCATCCCCCATGGAGATGGGGAAGGAGGGAAGGGCGGGCTGCAGCATTGTAAGGTAAGCTAGCCTGAACAGGGGCAGCAGGAGTAAGTGGAAGAAAGGATGTGGCATCCAATGCAAGGTGAATTTAGGGAGACTGTCTGTCACATTCTGCAGTATAAGCACGTGCTATGTAAGACTAGAAATAGTCTGCTATACAAGCAGATATGGGATAAAATGAATTATAACCGTAAACTTGATGCAGGTGCTTTTTAAACAGGGACTCCTCCTTTCACGTCAGTCTCCAAGACTGAAATGCCTTTTTTTTTTAATTTGAAAGATGTCTCCCCCTCCCCCCTGAAAACTAGCTATAGTTTCCTGCTGGTTTCACGCAGCTGGGACTTCCTCTAAGTTAAGCCAGCTTTGACACTCTGTCCTCCCACAAAAAAAAAAAAAAAATCTTATTTCACCAGTGTTGCCTTGTTTTGGGGGCATCCCAGCAGGCCTCAGAAATGAGGACTCAACAGTTCTTTACAGTGCTTCCTAGAGAGAAACTCTAACAAAGCAGCTCAACTCAGGTAAGTAGCTTCACTGAATGAACCTTCCCATAACAAGGTCTCAGCTAGCAGAATCTAATTTCTTAAAGCTCTAAGAACTTAAAGCCTTCTCCATAGACAGCAACAAAGATGACCAGCAGTACTAACAATTAGCAAGTTACAAGCTTGCTCCTGTGGGATGCCGAACACAAGCCTGCATAGCTCCAGTAATGAGCTCCAGCTGCAGGAAGTAAGGATAATACAGCACAGGGTTACAGCAGCAACCAGATGACTCTGGGTAGCAGTTCAGATTGTCCGCTTCAGCTTTGGGAACGCTGCTGATTTAGTTCCAATTCAATTGAAGTCAATGCCTGTTTGGAAATAGCTCTTACAGCTTTTAAAAAGGCTTGCTCTACAATGCAAAATGCTTCCTAGGAGGTGAGAAAGGGCTTAAAAGTATATAAAAAGTATACCACAAAGTCTGCGTACTAATACAAATCCCTGAGATATGCTCTGAATTACAAAGATCTCATCATCAAGGTGTGACCTTTGTGTGACAAGACTTGGAGTAACTAAGGTTCTTGGAAGCTGTTCCTGTGAATCTTTTCAGTCTGACTTGCAACTTAAGTCTCCTCTTTGTGTGGTCTAATGATGAGAAACCACAGCCTAAACTGTCCTGCTGTACTCCCAGTTCTGCTTCAGAGACTGTCGCATTTGTGCCTTTTGCTTTTTCTTTGAATAAATCTCAAAAAAAAACCCAAACAACAACCCACAAACTCTCTGCCTTTTTAGCCTTGAATCCTAATTCGTTAATATTAGTCACACTCCAATTTCATCAGCTATTATCCAGTTGCCTTCTCTGGCTTTACATAAACAGAGCCTGAGCTCCTAATTTCTGAAAGTAGTAGTTTTCTCAAACAATTGGAGTAGCTTTCTACTTGCTCAGGGATCATACAATGTAGATGATAAAAAGCTGATAGTAAGGGAGACAGTGCCTGAATATTATCTAGAAGATTTGGAACTGCAGATCAATTGCAGAGGTTGGGAACGAAATTTTGTCTTCTTGCCTGCTACTCTACCTTGCTCCCAGCTCTCGGTTTGTATAGGAGGCATTACGTTTTCAAAGCAAGAGAGAAAATGAACCTCTGGTGCTGGGCTCATTCAAAGCAGGGGGGTTCCCATCTACATCGCGCTCTCGTGATTCATCATCTCGGCCATCTAGACTGACTGCTGCAGCAGTTTTGGTTAGTACAGAGGATCAGGCTAAATCTGTTCACGCTAGTGATTACTTATGTCTCGTTCAATTGTAAAAAAGAGATACTTTACTGCATGCAGGAGTAACTATTACTTTTAGGAAGAAAATTATGGGTTCAAGTCAGCAAATCTGTGATAAAGTTATCTGTCTTATTGTAAAGATTTCAGATTACATAGTAATGACAACTCCAGTCCTTAAAAGCTATTACTCAGCTGTGAAAATCTATAATACCTTCATAGTTTTTAATAGATGTATTGGACCTTACTATATAATGCCATGTTTCCAAAAACTCCCAAGGGCACTAAGTTGCTAAACTTCTGACACTGTAAAATCATTTGTATCCATCTTACTAGTTTAAGCTTTGCCATGAACAACAGCCTCTTCCCCCCGCAACAGAGTCCTGGTGGCGTACCAGTAAATCCTCATCTAAAGTCCTTAAGTTCAGCAGTGTTTCTAAATATAAAATAGAACTTCGCTAGCTACCAAAGTCATGCTGCTAAGGTCAGGCTTTACTGGATTTCTCTTTTATACATCCATTTGCCTGTTCTTTTACAGTTACTACAAGGTCACCAAGATAAAAGAATGGGCAAAATACATCTTCTCAGGGATTTTTCCTACAGGGGTTATCGGAGGAGCTGGAAGCCCACAGCAAAGTGCACTGCCTTCATAGGCACCAGACCACCTCAGAAAGCCCTTCACTGCCTCTGTCTGTCACATCCAGTGCATTTTTCTGCTATGAGGATGAGATTAGAAATGGTGTTTATTACAGCAAGGGAAAAAACCCGTGTTGCTTAATTTCAGCGGTAAAGTTTTGTATATGCTCAAGATGCCACTGCGTTATGAGCTGCTGAGAATTTTCTGTCTGGCCAGCAGCTGTCCTAAACAAGTCAGTGCTTACACAGGCACTTGGCTTCAGTGAAAGAAATAATTTTTCCTCCTTTGTCAGGAAGCAAACTGGGGGAGGGGAAACTAGTACCCAAGAGGGTAGTGCATCTCGCTGCAGTGAGTGGCTACAGAGATCTAAATTCACTCTTCTGCTAAGAAACTTGCGGGCTCAAGGCCAGACAGAAATAAATTTTGCTACAGTAGGAAGGATTACAGATGGATCACAGTACCCAAATGTCCTTCCTATAGCTATCTGTGGCCAGGTCAGAGCAGCAATTTCACCAGGTGGGAAATCATCCTCTGATGAGTTAAGAGAGAAGTAGATTTTCAAAGCAAATGAGATGAATGGAGGCAGAAACCCAGGTTCAGCCTTAATCCAAGCCACACCATACCAGCTGATGATTACCCACAGATCATTGGAGGTTCTCTCCCAAGGCTACTGCTGTAGGAGACAGACTATGTAAATTAGTCTGGAGGAAGCAGAAACTCTTCATGTGTGATGGGAGAAGGCTTTGTCTGAAGTGTAAAGCTGTTGAACAGATTAGAGGAAGTAAGATGTAGCTGTGAGTGTATGGAAGTGACACAAGGAAGGAAATGCTGCAACCAATAAATGAGAATGCCAGGCCAAAACCCAATTGCCATACTCTCCATTTTTAGCAAAAGCATATGACAACAGTAGAAACTAAAAGCTAAGCCGGGGAGAAGTTGTAGGAATACTGAAAATCAAAGACATGGCAGTGCTGTCCCTACCTATCAACAACCTAAGTCTCCTTGCTGGCGCATCCTCTACACAACAGAAAAGCCCTCGCTCTCACTCAAAGAAGCAGTCTCCGCAGAAATGCAAATCCTCTTAAACCATTATTATCACAGACTGACTCTGCAGATGTTTGTGCCCCTGCAAGCGACCTCTTCGATAGGCCTCAGTGACCTGAATCTCAAGCAACACTTTCCAGTCAGCATTACACTCCTTCATTAGACAAGTCCATCACTGTAATAATGCACATGATACTGTTGGCTTCCAGCAACCTTGGGAAAAACGACTTGGAATTTACTTCTACCAGTGTTATTCCCCAGGAAACACTGAGTTTCCTCCGGATCTCAAAGGGTGTGCTTTAGCTTGTCAGGTTTTGAAGTCTATCAAGTAAAAGCATGTCTGGGTCCAGCCTGGCCATTTCCCCTGACCAGGGACGCCAGGACAGCTAGCCCACATGGCTGAGAACTGCAGGCTAGAAAGTGTGTTTTTAACATAAGAAGAATTTTCATAATTTTAAACCTTGATTTAAATTCATGACCTTGAACTCCATTCACGCTGTAAAATGCCTTTGTTCAACATCTTATTTTTCCTTTTGTCTCTATAGATAACCTGAGATTCGGCGGTGATGTGGAAAACACTCAGAATGGAAGGCATACTGCCATGTGTCCTCCTGCTGGTGGGAGCAACCATCACTGCTCAGTGCCAGGTAAGAGGCTAATTCATCAAATAATGCTGTTACCATCCTCCTGCGTTTCCAGCAGCACTTCCTTACCAGACTCCAGCTGTCTGCATCAGGCAGCAGGAGAATCTGGTTCTATCATTAGAAAGCAGAGGAAGGAAAACTTTACAAAGTAGTCTACCTCTAAGCTGGGATTTTCAGTAAGGTGTTATCCTGGCTGGTTTTCATGTCAGTAAGCAAGTCTTCTCCAAATTTTCTTGGTATATCTGTTCACTGCCACCTTTCAATTAAGAGTCCTATTGTGATCACCCTTTAATTGTCTTTCTATTGTCATCACCTTCATCGTTACTCTGACTTAGAACTGGACATCAGTTGTTCCCATGTCCCTTCACTTTAAGCCTTGCATTGTACAGCTTGAGTAAACCTTACACAGTGCTAAAATGTTTAGTCTCTTTCTCAAAAACTTTCTATCCCAGCCTTCCTCTTTCTTTTTGTTATTCTTTCTCTTGTGGCCTGATAAAGAAGCTTTCTAAATTGGTTTGTTCCTCAACACTTTATCCAAAATATTTATTTAGTTGGCTGCAGGAGACATCTCTCAAAGGTAATCAAGCTACAGAGGCTTATGGGGAAACTGCATGTCAATGAGCAAAAATAACTGCTTGTTCACATTTACTTCTTTGGAAATTATTTGCTTGAACCTCCTTCAAATAGCAGAAAGCTGACAAGCTTTAGTTAGCACTTGCAATGCCCCAAGCGCACATAGTCACTTCGTGCACGGTGCAAATACAGCACATCCCAAGTTCACGTCTTTCAGATGACGAGCAATCACCTGGTAAACTGTGGCAACTCAGTGATTTACAGTTCTCGGTACCCATGCTGAGGTACTAAAGGCACTCTTCATTGGACTGTCGGGGGGGCAGACAGTCGCTCAGAGCTCCCCTGATTTACAAGCCCTCAAGAAGAGGGCTGGCGCTTTGGAGGCACTTGTTCTCTCAGTTTTCTTAGGAGAGCAGTTACTCACAGAATTAACCTCCTTTGCTTGCAGGGCTTGCGCGTACGTTTCAAACGGGGAGCCAGATCTAGAGGTAAGCCAGGCAAACTACAACCTTGTTACCTGGAGCTTTGCGAACCCAGGAGGGGGAAGCAGATGATGCTGAGGGAATGGAGCCTGAAAGCTGTTTGTCATGGTTATCTGGATGAGAGATTCAGAAGGCAGAATACCAGACCATTAATACCACCCACAACTCAAAGAACAAAGTTTTGCCCTCCCTCTGCTCTTCAAAAAGAGGCCGGTCAATAGTGGAAAAGTACATCCAGTAATACAGCAGTGAGAGAGACAGGACAATTGTGGTCCGAGGAGGAAGAAGGGCAGCCCGTTAGATGCTCCCATCATGGATACTTTTGTCCTGGAAAGAGAAGGCAGTTCTTTTGCTCAGTCAGGTCTTTTCCCTGAATCTCTAAAAGAGGATTTCCTTTCTCCAACTACAGCCATTTGCACAGACAGTTCATCTGGAGAAATTTACCAGCACAGGGGGACCTGGCTGAGTCTCTCAGGGAGCAGAATAGAATACTGTAGGTGCGACAGTGGTCGGAGTCGCTGCCACACTGTGCCTGTCAGAGGTGAGTATGAAAAAGAGAAAGGAAATGGTGGGGGATGAGAGACTGTCCATCTAATCATCCTAAAGAAGAACTCCACTGTCAGGGAAGGAGTCATCACACAGAAAACTTGGCTTGAAATATAACAGGATAGAAATGAAAATACTACTATATACCGACTCAGGCAGGACTAAGCGGGAGTGGGCAAGAGGCTGAGGAAGGCTCCTAATAGTGTATGTGGGGAGAATGGAGCAAAGGAGGAATGTAAGCACTACATGAAAAGACTAAGTACATGACAATAACAGGTAGGCAGGGAAAAATACAACAGGCTAAAGGAGACTGACAGGAGAGGAAAGATGGGTATATATTGCCAGCTTCTTACTTCTAACAGTATTTCCTGGCTTTTGCTTATTCCACAGCCTGCACTAGAAATAAATGCTACAATGGGGGCCAGTGTTCACAGGCGTATTATTCCCCACAGCTCTTCATCTGCCAGTGCCACCAAGGTTTCTCTGGGAAGCAGTGTGAAATAGGCAAGTATGCCATCTCAATTACTGTGAACAACGCTGCTGGGTTTAGCTCTGCAGTGCAGAAGGATGAGGTACCCAGAAGCTGCTGCTGTATACTAGGCTCTTTGTTAAGTTGCCTCTTTTTATTCTACAAAGAACTTTTAAGAAGGACACATGGCCTGTTCTCATCTTAATAAAACTCTGTATTTTGGAGCTGAAGGCTTTTGTGTATACTTACAGTCTGCCTGGCAAGGCATTTTCACTGACTTACTAGACAAGACACCTGGGAGCCAAGTTTAAACAGAGCAAAGACTGGGAAAGCAGAGTTTGGGATGCTGACCTTACAGTAACATTTTGTGCCCTTTTGTTCAGATACTGAAGTCAAGTGCTACAAAGATGCTGGAGTAACATACAGGGGTACATGGAGCATGACAGAGAGTGGAACTCAATGTTTAAATTGGAATAGCAATGGCTTGATGGACCGGACATACAGCAGCCGAAGAGAGGATGCTGCTGAGCTGGGATTGGGCAATCACAACTATTGCAGGTGAGGGGCTGATGGCACACAGGTCAGAGCCACCGGAATCAGCCCATTCTAGGAGCTAGGAGCAAAGAAACAGCTGTTTGCAACAGTCTAATACCAAGCAGAGAACACTCGGCACAGGTGCAAACACAGCGCAGCCCGTGAGCAGCGATTGCAACTTCTGTAGACATACCTGAACTTCAGATCTATCTAGGCTTGATGCTTATGACAGGCTACAAAATACATACATCTCTCACCCCAGAGTCTTTCCCCCTTGTCCCTTCTCATTGCCTAAAACTTCCTTTGTAAGCCAGCTTCCTGCAGCTTCAGATCCTGCTCAAAACTCTAAAAATATAGTGCTTCCTGCATATGAATTAAACAAGCTGTCCACTCCTGCTAGTTACTGGCTGTCTCATCCTCACCTCCATGTACTCTACAATTTTGTAATTAAAATAGCAATCCAAATGACTTCTGATGGTTCAGTCCACGTCTTCACCACAGAACAGGATTAAGCTACCGAACTAGGTGGCAGACATGGGACTAATAACAATAGCTTTATAATGATGCATAATATCATAACTCTTTCAGAAACCCAGATGAGGATTCCAGACCTTGGTGCTATATCTATAAAGGGGGAAAGTACATCTGGGAACACTGCAGTGTGCCCTCCTGTTCAAAAGGTACATGCAGGGGGGTAGGGAAGGGACTTCAGAGCTTCTGTGATTCACTGCGTATACAAGGGTTCTCTGTGGACTTACTCGGTTTCTGTAGCCTGAAAAGTTGAGACTCCCTTGTTAAATCATGTTTAAGCTTTTAATATTTATGACACCGAGAGACTGACATAAGTATAGCTAATCTATAGATGCCTTCACAGAAATCAGTTAGGAACAGCTGGTGGGTTCACATCCATCAGTTAACGTGCAGCTTTCTTATTGAAGTTGGGAACATCAACTGCAAATCTGGAAGAGGCACAGATTACCGAGGCAGCCACAGTGTTACCAGTTCCGGAGCTACCTGTCTGAGGTGGAATTCTGGAATCCTTATCAACAAGTTATATACTGCTTGGAGAAGAGACGCTTACCAGCTGGGCCTTGGAAGCCACAATTTCTGCCGGTATGTAGTCAGTTACAGAATTAAAAAAAAAAACCCCAAATTTCCTTGCGGTACTCTTGAGGCAGGGCTCTGGTCTTTTACATGCATTATTAAAGCACAGGAAATACATTACTGCTGGGAATAAAGCTCACTGACAATAGCAATTTCATTCCACCTGACCTACCTATGCTTCTCTAACATCAGACTCCATAAATGCAGATTCCACATGTCCCTAGGGCCCTCTGTATCTTTAGAACAATCAAAAAGACTACACTCGGGTCACAGTGCCACCTTTAGGTCTCCCCAAACTCTCTGCATTTAATAACACAAATATCTCTTCTCTTCCCTGTGCTGTAGGAATCCTGACAATGACAGCAAGCCCTGGTGCCATGTACTGAAAGGAAATCAGCTCACATGGGAGTACTGCAATGTGCCTACTTGCTGTAAGGATCCTAGCACTCCTGATGCTTCTCTTTCTTTGAGGCATTAATGTTCTGCATGTCATTTGTATTAAACTCAAGCCTCTTACAGTAAAATAAGAGCTGGGGGAAAAGAAAAAAAAGGTTTTTGGAGTAGAAAGGGATTTTGTGGCTCCATCCTCACAGAAATGCCTTTTTTTTTTTTCCTGCCAGAAGGGAAGATTGCAAAAATGGAGGACAGAAAAGGCAGGGTTTCCTTACTGTATTTTTCAAATCAGATTACAAGTTTCCTAAGAGACAGGAATGAGTCAGATAGATACTGAACAGTTCACGCCAGGCTGCCTCAACGTGCCCTGCCAACTAACAGGCTCTTAACCCTCACTCAAAGCAAGAGTGCCTGAAAAAAAAGCCAATTTCTGCGTTTGTCATCCACAGCCACCTGTGGCTTAAGGCAGCGCAGAGTACGCCAGTACAGGATTAAAGGTGGCTCCTATGCAGACATTGCAGCTCACCCATGGCAAGCTGCCATCTTTGTGAAGTATCGCCAAGCACCTGGAGAGCACTTCCTCTGTGGAGGAATTCTGATCAGTTCCTGCTGGGTTTTGTCAGCTGCTCACTGTTTTGAGGAAGGGTAAGTTGACAATTCAGTACTGCCTGGGGAAAAAAAAATAAATCTGGAAAGCATCCAGTATAGCCTTACTGGAAGGGTAAAAGACTTAAAAAAAAAAAAAAAAAAAAAAAAGCAAGCTCTTTATCCCAGTAAGTCATTCTACACTAAAGATTATAGAGTTAATTGTGCTGAGCGTTACAGACAGGCATTTATTGGGCAAACTAGCAGCATGGCATTAAGGTACCACAGCAGAATATCAAATAGCTGAAGAACAAAGTTGTCAGTGCAGATGCAGAGCCATCTGAAACTTGAGAACAACTAGGGGCTGGCAGAGGAACTTTGCCATGATGACTGTAAGCAATTAGAGCAAAAAACAAAGGCAAATAGGACACTTGAGGTCAAACTGCCTGGGTAATGAATTAGTAATAGTGCTAAAATAAGAGAAGCAGAAGCTCCAACAGCACATCTTAAAGGGAAGGGTCCACTCCAGTTAACGGGAAGGAAGTAAGACTCTTGTTCTTCAGCTTTAGTACAAATCAGCTGAAGGTTGTGCTGGGTAGGACCTCCCGAGCAACTCCCGAGAAAAATGAACAAAAGTTTCAAGTGAAGAACTACATTGTGCATCAGAGATTTGACTCAGAAAATTTCAACAATGATATTGGTAAGAACTTTTCTGACCTCGTGACTGGAAAGGTCATGGTTGGCTCAAGTTCGTGGTTAATGACATGGGGATATTTTTCCCTCTTCAGCTCTGCTGCAGTTGAACTCAGATGCAGAAGACTGTGCTATCGAAACAGACACTGTCCGTGCTGCCTGCCTCCCTGCAAGAGAACTGCAGCTGCCTGACTGGACTGAATGTGAGATCTCTGGTTATGGCAGAAGTGAAGAATGTAAGTAGAAGATACATGTCTACATGTAAGTAGAAGATACTATGTCTGAAGTTTGGGTCCCCTGCCCTCAAACAAGGGCCTTTAGCATCACTTAATGTGTGACCTCTGAATTATTATATAGGCTTATATCAGCACAGCGTAAGTGGGAGATACAGCAAAACTTGTGTTTATGTAAGTTGTTTCATTCATCTGAGTTCTGTCAACTGCAAGGGCTAGTAGAGTCTTCCTTGGTACTCTCCAACAGTAGAAACACAAAAAAATGGCACAATGGATAAGGGAGGAAAGACAGAAAATTTGCAGTCGGGCTACCACACTTCGGCCGTACTGAGTATATTTAGATATTGTCATTCTGACATAAATCCACTTCTGTCAAGATTTAATATACTACACAGTTACAGGCAGTTGCATTATTCTAAAGATACGTTGGCTGTACAGTGATTAGCAAAAAAAGAACCAAACCCAACAAACTAAAGAAATAACAGTCCCAGATATATGTTAGGAGGCTGGCTAAATGCTTTGAAAAATGAGCTACAACAAACAGGAATAAAACCTGTCTGAAATTATACACAGGCTGACCTACATTTAAAACAAACAAGAAAACCCAGCTCTTATTTTACTGGCACTTTCTACTAATGTCTTTTTATTCTCTATCTTGTAAACTCTTTGAGACAGAGACTGCAAAGCAACCATCATAACAAGATCTAATTGTGATTTGAACCCATAGGGGTTTTGGAACAGACTTAAAGATTTAACATATAGGTGTGGCATAAAGTGTTTTTAAAGTGCTTTTAAAGCTAGTCCTCAGCATTGCCTACAGAGAGTACAGGATAAACTCTCTGGGAGGGAAAGGATGCTGCAACTGTAATTCAAAGCTAGAAGGAAAAACAACAATCCTGCCAACTTTCAGCTTTGTGCAACTGCAGCTATGCAGGAGAGTAAAACCAACACCCAAAATAAAAAAAAAACAAATCCCTTCCATTCCAACATAACACAAACGTACATTCCTGTCCAGTTACTCAGTATCGTGTACGACAGGGCATCTGATTTTTGTTAGGGCAGGACTAACGTTAAAAAGTCAGGATCCTGTTCCATACAGTTAGTGATTTTCATAGACGCTTCCTGTGATTTCATTTGGATTGATGTAACTGTGCAAAGATGACTTACACATCCAAGAAACCCAGCAGTCCTTAATTTGGAGCCTACAAAAACCTCTTTAGCATTTAAGCTTGCTAAAGAAGCAATATTCTCTCTCAGCCAGATTTAAGCTGTTGTCACTAGCAAAGCAGAACCCCCAAGAATTAAAGATGACCCCTTGGCAAGGAAATAGTTTAGCCACCCACACACCCCTAAACTACAGAAACGGAACCGCAATTTTTGTTTTTAAATATATACACACAGACATATATACATATTTATATTGTCATTTTTCTTCCAGTTTCTCCATTCTATTCAGAGCACCTGAAAGAAGGCCATGTCAGACTGTTTCCAGCCAGTCGGTGCACAACACAGCATCTCGACAACCGGACAGTTACAGACAATATGTTATGTGCAGGAGACACGAGGAACCTTGATGATGCCTGCAAGGTAAACCCAATTCTGGTCCTCTTTTCTTTTTAGGTCTGTCCTTGATAGTCTGAGCTAACCAAACAGAAAGCTTCAGAAAATTTTTTAAGTTCTGCACTTGGCTACGTGGAAGTTCTAGTAGACTTTCACTGAACAGAACTGATGGCTCCTCATTCTTTTTTCGTCCCCTGCCCCTCATAGCTGGGAAAGCAGGCCACGCTTAACCAAGCAAACCAGAACAATACAGATTGAAAGTCCCAAATGTAGGAAATAGCACAAAACTGAGCAGGAAACTCCACCTTAGCAGCACTTCCTAATATTTTCTCTTATGTGAGCATGTAAAACACTCAGCAGGAGGTTCTGTAAGAGGAAGGGGGTGCTGCTCTACTGAAAAGCAGAGAAAAGAAAAATAAAGGCCAAAAGATGGTGGAGAATGAGCACCTAAAACATGAGGAAAAAGGAGGGCATGCATTCAGTCCGCATCCTTTCTGTTTAAAAACACTCTTTAATAATTTTGTTTTACTGTTACACACAGCAGTATAAAACACCACCCTGGACCTTCATAGCTTGAATAAGAGCATTCCTCTCGTTCCCATCAACATCTCACCTACATGTCATAAATGAGCGCCATACAAAGTTAGACACTTCAGTGTTAGTTGGGGTCTCTCCCCATGGGAGCAGCACTGAGGGAGTCTGGAACACAAAAGTGGCTTATGTGAAAGTGCTGTTACTAAGAGCTCTTGATTTTTGAGCGTGCTACGTAGGGTATTTCCGTAGACACAAGTACACCACTAGAGTCAGTGTGTGTGTGTGGGGAACCAACACAAAAACAGGCAAACAAACAAAAAATGAGATTGTCACTAACCTGCTGCTTCTCTGTAGGGTGACTCTGGAGGGCCTCTGGTCTGTATGAAGGATGATCGTATGTATCTAATTGGAATCATCAGCTGGGGAATAGGCTGTGGCCGCAAAGACATGCCTGGCGTTTATACAAATGTGAATCGTTATCTTGACTGGATTCAGGACAACATGAAACCCTGAGAAAGAAAAACGAACTATCCACACTCTTGCGGCCATGCCCTCCCAGCTTCCTTCTGGGTGCTTTAAGGACGCTGACAGGGCGTTCTGTTGGTCCAGATGCTTGTGACTTTCAGTACAAGATGACGACAAGCTGCAGCATGTGGGAAGGGCACATTCTCAAATCACTCTCCTTTCCTTGTTACAGGTAATCGGAAGCTAACACTCCTCCCCCCCACCCCCAAGCTTTCTCCCTGCATCAGATCACATGAGTACAATTAAAAATAAATTTTGGCCTGAGAGAATAAACCAAGAGAGAGAATCATGCATCCCGTGAACAGCTATGTTGTTTTGGGAATGGGTGTGAACTGAAGCCAAAGGGGACAGATTTTGTTTTCTGAAAACTTCATCTCCCTCCTTATTTGGCTGTAAATTTGGAAGACATTCCAGTCAGGCTTAAGCTCTGTCCTTATACTATTTTACTTTGGTTATTTAAGCTGCTTTCAGCTTGACTCCAATAGAAAGAGCAAGGCTGTAGGCATGGGCTGCTTATTTCCATATCAATATACTACTTGCTTTTTCAGTTTGGAACTCATTCATTAACTGAGTCTGAGCTTAAACTCTCTGAGCAAATCCAGGATGGCACACTTGTTAGGACATTCCATTCTTCCACTTGCTTTTCCTCCTGGTAGGAACTAAATACTTAAATAAATATCGAACAGGTACAGATCTCACCACCAGCCTTATCTGCCACAGAATCAACACATTACTTTTTGACTATTAAAATTTCTATGCATTATCATCTGACATGAAAGCAGAAGCTCTTTCTTTAGCACAGCAGGGTGGGGCAAAGGGTAAGTGTAATGATGGCAATTTCAGGCAGCTGCTAGATTTACATCCCCAAGTAAAGATCAGGTCAAACGTCTCAAGGCTGCATAGGTCATGTAACAGAATGCAGGACAGGTATAACCAAGTCACCATGAACTAGAATCTCAATAATCAAGCATTACTTACTTGCATTGCAGTTGCTGTGTGACGCTAAGTGGTATCTATACACATCCTAAGAGTTAAGCCTCTTTGAGAGATTCTTTCCTGTCCAATTGTTGTATAAAGTAAGAGGAAGCAGGTGTGGCTACCATTTTACAAAAGGAAAAACATTATATTGAGGCTACAAAAGGAGCTTAGCATTAGTATCAATCAGGCATCGTAGGTAGAAAACTAGTCTGCTTTATTTGGGAAAGGCAAAACATTGTAACTCAAAATGTTTACTCTCACAGTTTTAAGGAACTCTCTGATGATCTACTAGGACAGCCTCCAGTCACATAGAGAAACTAAGTACAGAAGAGAGATTTGGTAACGACAGCCATTACTTCCTCAAATGGGTTTTGTAAATGGCAGCTTTACAAATGGTCCATGTCTTTCTAGCTACCACCTTAGAAACTGACCTCGAAGAGATCTTCCATAATGTCCTCAGAGAAACAGGAGTGTAAGTCCAGTTAGCTTCAGCAATGAGTCACATATTCCAGCCAGTGGAAGGCCAAAAAAAAACCAAACCCAAGATTTTTATTGAAAAAGAGTCACAGTGCAGGTTTTTGGGTGTGATTTTTGTTGTTGTTATTTGTATTTTATTAAGTATTAACCTTGAGAAAAAGACAAATTAATTTCCATTCCTCTCCCCTAAACCCATTTCCAAGTGCTGCTATGCCTCACTATCCTGCCATTCACAAGCCTGCCAAATCTTTGCAGCCTGTAAAACACCCAAAACTGTTCCGATGAGTAACACAGGTAAGTGTCCTCAAGAACACAACTTTTGTTTGACAATTCAGTCTATTAAATACGTTATTTGAGCTTGATGTGATCTAACAGCCACCAGTAAAATGTAACTGAACCACACCTGATACTGCTATCTTTTAGAAAAATACATCCTTCAAAAATATAAGTTGCAGAGAACAGTTTTACATCACAGCCATTACCAGCTCCTTGAAAGTACCCTTAGATGAAATATCCAAGGTGATAAGAGAGCTACGCAAGCCTTAGCTGCCATCTCTGTACTAGCTACTTCCTTCCACCCTGGTCTGTCTTCTGTGACATCTTCTCTGTAGCTGACTTAAAGGGCCCAGAATCGACTCAAATTTTTTTCCAAATGCTTCTTTATCTCTCATTTTGTAACAGATCCTTAATCTGTGAGATCTACTAAATACCAGTCCACTAACTAGAACTGATGTTTCTCCAACCTTACTTCTCGCATTTCATTTCTCAAAAGTTGCTGCCACCTACCTCAGTGCATTTGACTGCATTTCTCTGGCTTCTTTACCTATTACATCCCTCCCTGATAAAAATCCCCAAGATGGTTTCCACCTCTACATCAGCTTTTCCTCTTCTTATCCTACTTGTCCTCTTCCAGCAGAGTAGCACCATCTTGAGACAAGGTCTAAGACAATAATGATTGCCATCAGCTTGCCTCATCTTTCCACTCACTTCACAGTCGGTATCATCACGTTCAAGTTCTTTCAGCATTTATTGTAACTGAAGTGCAACACTGTGTATTTCTCCCTCCAAAACTCCCCTTATCATCATCTACCAAGTTATCTCACTGATGTTGCTCCCCGCTTCATCTTTCATTCCATTGCAACTTGCAGACATTTCAGACTGATACAGAAAGCTTGTCATAAGGGCCAGACACCCTTATGCATATAAGCAGCCTTTCAAGATCTCAAGTAACAAGAATCACTTAAGCACGAAAGAAAAGATACTTGAAAAAACAAAGCTACAAAGCCAAAGGATGATAGCAGTACTTGAGCAGGAAGATGAAGAGGTATTTCACTGTCTTCATAATTAAAGCACAGCCCTTAGCCTGCTACCCAAAACCCTACCTCATGAACAAAAATGGTTTAGCTGCATTCCTAAAGACAATTTCACTGAGGGTCTAGGAAGAGCTCAGTAGTCCTTTGGGGAAACGTTAAGAAAAATTACCAAGAAAGTAATTAATTGTAGCTTTTCAGACAGTGACTCAGTCCCAAGCTTACGCTCCCAACTACTGACAGACATTTATCTCCCTAAGACACCAACTAGCCACAATCCAATTGGCATTATTTACCTTCCTCCTCAAATACCAACTGCATTTCTTGTAAAGCCCACACAAACCACTCTGAAATGACACAGATGACATGTAAAAATGAATTTTATTGATGCCCTTGCTGAAGGTGGTATGTGCACTGAACACGCTCAGCAGTAAGGCCACCTGCTATGGCATTCATCAGTTGCACTGGAACTTGCATTTCCACAAGCAAGATGCCACTCCTCCGCTGCAAGTGTGCATCACATGCAAATCAGAATGTATGTTATCCTTCATTTAGGGTCACCTTGTTCTGTTCACACGTATGAACTGTACATGCTGCACAGCCACCTGACCTGTAGTCACTTGCACAGCAGCTTAGGGACAAGTTCTGCTGCCACAGAGAAAACACATTGGCATCTAGTGGCCAACGAGCACATTACAGACAATAAAGAACAGTGCAGATGCCTCTCATTTCACATTTTTGCTGTACAGATGAAGCTCGGACTGGAATGGCAGATGCAGCAACAGCTCCTGCAGAACAGATGGTCCCAGTGAAAAATCCAGCGCAGGCTTGAATTCACCTGCACAGCAGCTGATTGGTACAGGAACTCGAATGAGGTAGGACAGCCAGAAACACTACAGAGGTACCAGGACACAATTATCTCAAGGAAAGACGTCGGTGAGCAGGAGAACAGCAGTATCACCTTCATTTGTAATAGGCAGGCAGAGACAAAAAGAGGTTCCAACAAGTTACAATAGCAATCATCTTCATTTAGCCACAGTTTCAGTTTCCATCAGAGTGCTGTGTGTCCACAAAACTTCTCCCGCCTGTCTGTATCTTCCCTGAGTCCCTAAAGAAGCTAGGAGAATCCCTACCTTCAAATACTGACGAAATAAGAAGAGATGCAGAACTACATTGAGATGTCACCACCCATCAGTTACAAGATCACGTGTGCTACAGTCAGCCCTTCATAAAATATCATACTAAGATTTGGGTGGGTTTCCAGTCCATCTCCAGAGATTCAAGATACCTGATGACCAAGATGGCTTATGAAATATCTAGAAAAAGCATCCACATCTTCCCTTCTTCCCTGTGTGGCACCATCCCCAATCTCAGGCCACTTAACTTCCCATCCCAGGTGGGACAATCTACTTTTCCACTTCTTCCAGTCTCTTTGAGGCACAATGAGGCTAGATGATCTCTCTGCTTCCAAGAACTATACATCTCTCCACCCTAACACCCAGTGATGGAGAAGGGCAGATGCCAGACCAACACACTGGAGATGAAGTTTGTGGAAATTCAACTTTGTATCATCTTCAAAGGGATAGAGCCAGACAAAATATAAGGAAAAGGAGTTACAAAAGGCAATAAATCCCTAGAACTTCCTTTAAGACAGCAAAATGAAGGTGATATAAGCTTACATAGCTGACTCACTAATCCCAAGGGACCTGAACACCTCTCCCATCTGCATCTTTCCAAATTCTCCAGACTCAGCGAGGGGTGAGATGATTTCAGGTCAATCTTACTTTTCCCTGCTCCCCAGCACCCTAAGCCCTGGCTCTCCTGCTCATGCTACTACAGGCAAGGGAGCAACCCTAAACAGATGGATGGGGTAAGAGGCTGCATCCAACAGCCACAGACAAGAGAAATAGGAGAGTACGCTTCCTCACTATTGGGATCCTCTAGGTTCGGACTTGGAACTTGCCAGCCTTAGTCATGTATTTTATCCCCTTGAAGGGCTTGTACTTCTCCCCATACATGTCCAAGCGATTCACCTTCAGTCCTAAAGGTAAACAAACACAGCATAAGACTGCTGCCACAAACAAAGCAGACAGGCCTTCAGGATAAAGGAACAGAAGATCATACTAGAGGTGCGGAAAGCATAGGGAAAGTTTTTGCAAGCAGTAAACAGAACGGAGAAAAGCTGACAACTGCTAATTGTCAGAATCATTCTTTACAATCACACCCATACCCTAGAATTCTTTATAGGTCCCTGAAAGAATGAAATGCAGGGAAATGTAGATAGGCTGTTTCACAGAGCAGCAGAGAGAACAAAGCCATGTATTTGTAGTCAAAGCATGCAATTTTTTTACTTAAAGAACACATTTAAAATAGGATGTACTTCAGAAGTCCTGCAGAGCTACTTCAGCTACATGCAGAGTGAGCACTGACACAGCAGTGAATATTCAGCTTCTTTACCTGACAGTCACTTACCAGATATAGCCAGCTGCTGAATTTTAAACTGCAGGTTAATGGTGGGGTTTTCATCTGGTTTTGATGTCCCAGCTTGCAGGCTCACACTCCCCTTCAGGCTTGGCAGCTTCTGAGGGTTTATTTTCCCCACATCCCAGGACAGCAACTTCAAGGAACAGAAAATGCAGCAGTGAAGCAGAAATGCTATAACACCCTCTAAAGAATAGTCCCCTTCCAGTGACAGCTTTTAACGTTGCTTTATGGAAAAGGTTTTTGTCTTACTATCTTGCCTTTCATGTTGGACAGACACAGTACAGGCTTAAGAAGCAGCGGCCTTGGACCTCTGTTCTCCCTCTGTCTTTCCATGAGGTTCCCCAAAAGCCTACCATGAATTATATTTCCACTACTTGTGCTACAGGCCCCATTTCATGTGTGTAACAGTGACAAAAATAATGCAGAATCGCCTCCTTTCCAAGTGGCTGAAGCAGTGTTGCTTGAGGCTCTACTGTGGGTAAACAATCAACTTTAAGTTTGCAATAAGGCGGGGGGGGGGGGGGGGGGGGGGGAAGGCAGTGAACTCCAGGGACAACCACCAAACAACAAAACTAGAACATCAAAACAAATTGAAACCCACTAACCAGCCCAAATCCTCCATTTTTGCAAAGGACCAAGTCTATCATGCAGTACTAGGCATAACAACTAGATATGCAGAAGCTTGTAAACCATCCACCAGACTAATGCCTCATCATACAATACCAGTTCTTGGATTTTCTGCACACACCAAGCAACCAGAACTACAATTCGCTCAGCTGACCTATATGTTGTGGGGATTAAGACAACTTCGAGTATGCAATTGTCCAGATAAAGTTTTCACCCAAGAAAAGATACTGCCTTCAGAAAAGCAACGTTCAAGGAAATGTTGACGCAAGCATGAACAGCTCAACTTCATTTGCTTCATTTGCTGAAAGTTAAAAAAGATTTAAAAAAAAAAATAATCTAATTTCTGTCTTTCCTCTTACCTTTGTAACTGGATCAAAGATATGTGTTCCCTGAGAGGGTGTGAGGGTCATATTTAAGACACCTTTTGGCATCTGGCTAGTGACCATCACTCCCTCTACAGTCTTCCCCATAGTCTGCTTTGGCCCCACTGTGATCTCAAAACGTCCCAGTGAGCTGCTATCACGGAAACTGATGTTGTGTTTAACGTAGACAGGAATTGCCACAAGACTAGAATAAAGACATGAAAATAAAGTCCTTGTCAATCTCTCACCTTTATCTTTGCTTTTCCTAATGCAGTCCTTGCTTCCTACACTGAAAACACTGGAAACCAATCTCCTTAAAAGAGAAGGAAACCCAATGCTCATTTGTTCGATGTAAGAGCAAAGTCAGAATCCTGTTCTCAAGTCTTAATTACACTTCTTTTAATCAAGCTTGCTGTATCTTAGTTTTCTACCTCTCTACAGGACAAGTAACTACATCCAATGTAACAGGAGACTTGAGCAAGGAATGCAGAATGTTTTGCCATGTCACAACCAAGCTGGCAAGTAGTTCCAGGTGGTGCAGCAGCACTTGAACTTCATGTTTGTGCTTTCAGTTGGATTTCCCACTCCTTTCACCTACTTGAGACAAGTCAACAAAGTCTAACAAAATGCTTTAGCATCTCTAACTCCAATTAGTACTCAGTAAGCTGCTTCTAGAAAAGAGTGCAAACAGTGAAGAACTTGTAGTTCTATTAAGAGAGATGCCAAAACGCCAAAAAGATTACCAAACTATCTTGTGTTATTCTAGAAGTTTTTAATAAACATAGAAAATCAACACCTTGATTACTCCATACTGTCTAATTCTTTCCCTCTCTAGCTTGTTCATCTGCTACCAGTCTTTGAAAAATGCTGGCTGACCAAAAAGAAATGACAGAATCACTGCTCCAAACAAGGAGAAAATGTGTTTTTAAAAAGGAGGAGTGCAAGGTACCACACATCTCTGCTTCATTTGGCACAACATGCCACCTGATCTTTAAAAGCAATTCCTTTTTTTTTTTCTCCCAAGCCAGAAAGATCCAAATTTCATAATTCACAGCACTACATTCATCACCTACTTCTGAACGCTGACATGGTAGGAGAGCAAGCGAAAATTTCCATCAGGTGGAATGAAGGAGAGTATTCTCTCCGACTCCCAGCGCTTAAAACGCACACATGGATGGAAGCTGACATCATCCAGTAACCGAGGGTTCTGAAATAAAAGAAAGTCACAAGGTTAGTGAAGGCAGTACTACTTAAAATAACCTCCTCTTCTTCTCCTCAATCTTCTGTCCATGAAGGTCCTACCATTTGATGCGCTCTGCCCTCTTGAAGGTATCTACAGTCAGAAACATTAAGCCATTTGATGGTGTTACATCTGTGTGATTGTCCCTGCTCACTGCAGGGGGTTGGACTAGCTGACCTGTAAAGGTCCCTTCCAACCTGAACCATTCTATGATTCTGTGATAGCAGTACTCAGTAACCTCTATCCTATCTTAGAAAATTCAGTCATGTCAAATAATTACATTGATGCATACTCATAAAAAAGATAGCCCTTTAGGATATCTGTCCAAAGCACTGTATCTCAGAAACTTAGTCACAGCACACTCTAACAGTACTTTTAACAAAGAATCTGAAAATAAAACCTTTAGGCTCAAATTTGTTGAAGTTCACCAAGAGTTTCCATTGTCAGTTCTTTCTCTTTTTGTTTGGCATACCCAGGTTCTGATCTACTGGAATCCATCCGCATGAGACTGAGATCCTAGTAGCAGGGCTGCAAAACCCTTTTCAAAATACTTAAGATACATCCTTGAGCTTTACCATAAAGGAGAGGGTAAGGTCTGGCATCCCAGTCAGCTTGACACAAGCATCAATCACCCCTTGGATTTCAGCAGTAATCGTGGAACCTGCGACAATAAAGTAAACATGGGAGGTTATGTGAACCTGATCAAAAAAATCCCAGTGTGGAAAAACTATTAATGGGGAGGGAGGAAATTTATTATTTTTATGAAATGTCATGGCACATTATACGGCCCACTCAACATTTTTCTCATTCCCAACAACTTCCAGAGTAGATGCACACAAATAAGAACCACTGACACCAGCAACATCCATTTTAATGGCCAATGACAATTAGCTCCCAATTCTAACAGGACTAAGGTGCACAAAAGCAAAGGAGATAGAAAGCGAATTAAAATTGCGCATAGCACTACTTTCCCAATAAAGAATTGCTTACAAGACCTCAGGAACAAGGACAAGTGAAAACCTCGGTACCTCTCTCAAATTTTTGACAGAACAGCACCTAGAAGTTGGCAACATTCCGGCGTAAGAAAAGGAATAGAGCTTCCCACACTTATGGGGGAGCTCCTTTGTGAAACCCTAAATTGCTTTTCAGGCACTATCAGGACAAGTTACCCTCATCTTAGCCAGAAGCAACTTCCATACCCGATTTGTCAATGATTGCATCTATCTCCTCAATCACATCAAAATACGCCTCATTGTTAGTATATTTTACACCAGTACGTCTCCAAGGCACCACTGATAGCTGTCCAGTAGGAAGCTGGTCACCCACATTAGTGCTTCCTGGAAAAGAAAGGCATCACAACAACCACAAAAGTTAGACAATGCTCTGGAACAAGTCCTTGGCCTCGTATAATTTAATTGTAATTAATCTCCAAGAACCTCTCTCTCTTTGTAGGAGAGCAATTACTCTTCCAGACTCACTGTTTGTATTCTACAATTTACATCTCTCTCACATCCAATGCTAAAGCATACCACATAAGGCATGGGGAAGTGTAGCTAAAAAACAGAACAAAAAGCCACCCCAACAAAAAACCCACACCAAATTAACCCATCCAGGAAGTCATGTCATGGCTGAACCTGGAAATGTAATCTGTCTGTTTCAGGGAAGGAGGCAAGGGGGGAGTGCAGCTGGTGCTGCAACTGGAAGGAACCTCAAAGCAAAGCACTAACGCAGGACTCCCTAAGTACACCCATGGCTGGGGTTTGGAATGGTATAGTACAACATAAATCTTCTTCACCCATGTCCTAATTTTCTTATGCAGGAATATCATCACACAGCCTCCCCAGTTTATCTGCTTTTTGTTTCCCTGTACCTGTGATGGTGTTGACAACTGTTCGCAGGATAGTGGGAGGTTTTATCAGTTCCTTAAGAATATTAGACTCTGTTGCCAATGGAAAGCCGTTGTCCAGCATCTCTTCCAGCACCTCATAAACCACCACAACATTGTCCTTGATCATCACCTCTGAACAGACACCAAAATAATCCTGTGCAAAAGAAATAATTACTCAACAATCTCTGAGAAACAGTTTTAGTGATCATTCAGTTCAGTGTCTTCCCACACAGAAATAAATCAAGCCTCTTCCTGAGGGAGGGGAAACAACACTGAAACTCCATGTACTTGTACAAGCACATCAGACAGGCTGACCGCTCCAACAGACACGCACAACTCTGAGCATACCTCTGCCGCTGCCCCAGCACGCTGGCAAATCACTGCTTTACCAATTGCTCTTATTTCCTTTCTATATAACAAAATATCCTTTGACAGCTAACAGATTTTTTAATTAGCACTTGGATGCGGTTCAGTTGCAACCAATTAAGCAGCAATATTAATATGAAAAACTTTCTTCCTGCAGCCACTACTGACTTGCGTGCAGTGACACCTTTCATTAGACTCCAGTATTGTATATCTTTCCTCAACTGCCCTAGTCTTTACCCACAGTACTCTCAATATTTTAACTAAGCAGCACTGCTGTTTAAGGAATTCAACCTCTCCTCATCAAAGCTTTTAATTTATTTTTGTTATAATGCTTGCATACATATAGGCAATAATACAATTACTAACTTCATTTCTGTAAATATTTTTCTAGAATTTATTTTGATGTGGTATATACGGGAAGCACAGCTTCAAACTCTCTGCTCATTCTGCTTAAGTCCATGTTTGTTTTATAGAAGAATATTTCTGAAGCCCACCTAACACACTACCTGTGTTTTTTCATTCTCATACCACTTGGGGTGTAAGGACTGCTTACACATCCTGAGATGTATTGGACTGATCGCAGAAGTCCAGTATTCTGAAGCCTGCAAAATAATTCTATCCATGTAACAAACCCCTCCTTCCTAATAATTTAAGAGGTGTATAAAGCAGAACCCTAGAACATGAATCATAAAAGATCCACAGACCAGTTTATTCCCCAGCTTAATTCCTCTACTGTTTCTTCAGCTCCCACTCCAAAACAATAATTTGCAATATTGAAGTTTGCAGTAAAAAGATACCAAGTCAAATTGTTAACCTGTAACACAATGTGCTACAGCAAACCAAGCGGAGATCTTTCAAGATTCAGCATATGTTACAGGAAGCAGTCCCAATAATTCAGCAATTTTAAAAATTGGACATTTAATTTACTCATAGTTTTATTCTGTGGGGACTTCATGCAGCTTTCCAGAGAGAGAAAGCCAGCACGCGCATGCAAACACAAACCTGAGCTTCTAGTTACTCAGAGCAGTTAAAGAGATCAGGCATTCCGCACAGAGCGTGAATATCCACAAACTGTGTACAAAACACTACTTCTTTTTCAGACATATCAGATTATAACACACGGCCAAGCCAGTGAAGACACATTCACGCCTCACCCCCTCGTAAAAACCAAGATCTAAGTGAAGGACTTGCTACATTTTTGCCCCAAACAGCCAGTCCACTCCCTGAACTCAGCGGGACATGACTTGGCCTATGATCAGGTTCTGACCGGTGCCTGGAAGAAAAAGCTCACATGATACTTGTTTGACCAAGCTATATGGCTGGGTACAAGCTTGACCTCCCTGTATTCTGGAAGGATGCTGGTCACAAGACATTCCACATCCAGACTACACAATCTGCTGCTGGCAGGCAGAAGACAGACATCTTCACTGTCTCCCTAAACTGACCGGCAGCCATGTCAGCCACAGCACAGAGGGAACATGGCTGCTCTGGGGCAACTCCTCCGACCCACTTCTTGAGGAGGCAAATCCGCTTGCAAGAAATATCGCTAGATATACGAACATAGGTAGGTTGTCACTAACTGACTGAAGCACATAGCTATGAATCGCTAAAACTCCTTGTGAGAACAAGGCCAGCTTGATATTAGTTCACAGCTCCTAGAAGAGACAAGGCTGCAAAACAGAAATATAAATCTTGATGGCTTAAAGGTCCTTCCTGTGAGCACAGGCTGATCTTGAATCCACCCTCACCCTAGGCAGCGCATTCCGCACCACCACAAGCCCTCAAGACCCGCTCTAAGATCCTCGCAGGCGCAGGATGAGAACCGAGAGACAGGAAAAAGAGAAAACCAGTTGCTGCTGACTGGAAGGGCTCCCCTTCACCCCCCGCCCCGCTCCCCTTTGCAGCACGGCAGGGACCGGGGGCTCCCCCTCCCCTCATCCCCGCAGACACCAGCCAACCCTCCGCCCGAGGGGGCCTGCGCGGCCGCGCCGGCAGAACCTGGAAGGTATCGACGACGCGGTGCAGGAACTCGATGACGAAGAGCGGCGGCACCTCGCTCTGGATGACGGCAACGAAGAAGATCTTGTGGCGGTAGACGCTGAGGAGGTAGTGGTGCGGCGTGGGGATCACCGGCGGCACGTTCTCCGCCTCCGAGGCCCTCTCCTGGGCCTCGAAGAAATAGTCACAGACGGAGCGGCTGACGACGCTCTTCCAGTGCTTCTCCAGGAAGATGTCCCCCGCGGCGTTGATGAGGAAGAGGCTGTGGATCAATGGCTGCGGCGGGCGGGCGGCCGGCGCCTCCGAGCCGCCCCGCGTCAGCACCCGCAGCCAGGCCCCCGCTGCCGACCCCCACCTCCGCGGCGCCAGAAGCCCCGCCCCCTGGCGCGCCGATTGGCAGCGCCACAAGCCTCCTCCCGACCCCTCCCGGCGGGGGTTCGGCACCGAGCGCTCTGATTGGGCGGCCCGCTAACGGCCACGCCCGACAGGCCGGGGGGAGGCGTACGGACGGTAACGCAGCAGAACGGGACGCCGCGCTGGGATACGGCCGCGGGAGTAGCTGTGCCAGGGGTTCGGACGCGCCCGGGAGCGCGCCCCGCAACGTCTCGCAACAATGCCCCGCCGGCTGCAGGGCCCCAGGAGGGGCGGGCCGCCCCTGAGCGCGCGTCGCGATCCCCGCCCACCGCTCACGCAGGACGCGCGCCACCCGCCGCAGGCCGGCAGGGGGGCGCCGCCGCGGGGCACGCCCGCGCGCCGAAGGGCTAGGCGGGGGCGCGCGGGGGACCCCGCCCGCCGCGGGGGGGGGGGGGCGGGGCTCACCTCCCCAGGCCGCCGGCACCTGCTTCGCGGGGGTGGAGGGGCGCGGCTGTCGGTCAGTCCGTCCGTCCCGGGCCCGGGAGCCGCGGCTCGTCCCCTTACCTTCGGGCGGGCTGGTCAGAACAGCAGTCCACCCTGGGGCCACCGGGGCCCGTGGCCTCGACAACCGCACCGGCTCCGAATTAAGGGTACCCTTGTTTTGCGCCAACGCCGTAGTGTGGTCTGTGAAGCATACGAAGTAACCCACCTCCTGCAGCGAGGGGCCAGCTAGTGGAATGTTTTCCGTGATTATTTCGCCGGTTTGTTCGCTGCGGAGTAGGAATGCTACTGGAAACAGAATCCAGCTGGCACGAAAATGGCAGTTGTCATGCAAAATGCATCTAAACTCTACGCCAAGCGATTCCTTAGTGTAACTAAAACAGGTGTCTCCGTTCACATAGCAGACCTCTGGACTTCTGAGTCGGGCAGATGCTGTTACAAATAACTCTCCAATTTTACTTCTCTGCTGGAACAAACATAAATACAAGAACAATGAAAAAGATGTCCTTTCTATGGCAGCAAATCAGCTGTCCGAGCATACTGCCTGTGTTACGTGGGGAGGGAGGCAAACTGCCAGCTGGTGAGTGCTGCTGCGCAAGCTTTGAAAGGCTTGGGGCTGAGTCTTTACACCTGATGATGCTTCACGACGGTGGGCACACCTCCTAAGCAGTGACATCACTGTGCCTGGAAGAGGAGTAAGCTGAATGGACTGATTAGGTCAGAACGCAAAACCCAGTACAGTTCAGAGTTTATATCAGATCTTATTTTCTGTTGATATGCTGTAGGTTCCCCCCCCGCCCCAAATGGGCCAGAGGTCAGTTTATTTACTCCAATATTGCCTAGTGACCTAGATATTAATTTCTTTTTTACAGTCATGATTTGTACCAAATGCATTTTTAAGCATCAAATAAGGTTTTTAAAATGTCTAATTCAAATTACTGTCAGGAATTACACATTTGAGAGCCACAAAGGGGTAATAATTAGTCATTTAATTACAGCACCTCAAAAGTTAAAGTAATTATTCATGATTTTAATATAATCACTTTACTTTTGTATTGTAAAGATTATTGTATCAGTCTGTGAGGCTCTCAGAGACTGTATTAGTGGGAGTCATATAGATGTCACAGACAGAAAGAAGCAGCAGCACACGGTTGAATTAACCAACAAGTCTTTATACATTTGGTTCTCTGAGAAACTCAAACCTTTCTGATTTTAACCTGGACCTTAAAATCAACAATCACGCGATATGTGTTTTCAACACAGGCATTTATTTTTTGTCTCATGAAATGCAATTCAGTCTTGACTGCATTAGACATTGTTTAAAAATTGCCATTTCCCCTCTGCTTGCACCCATCATCACAACTGTTAGTATTTTACCCAGTTCATCTTGCTGCCACTTCTGTATTTTTCCTACAGTTACTTTGGTTTCTTTAGCCATCAAGAGCATTGGTGCCAATACAAAAGCAACCATAGGGTAATTAATTATTTCTGCACACCAAAGGAAAAGGTTGTTGAGGGGAAGGGGGGAAATACATTTCTGCCTTAAGATCAGACAGGTTTATTAAAGTATCTTGCTGGCACCTGCAGAGAACAGTTTGCAGTTACACCACTGTTTACTGCTGCAGAGTTAGTTACTGTTAGCATGTTTTTTCCTGAATGTCAGTCCCCACAGTGGCTAGGGAGCTTATATAAACTGGAACCTAAACGGAGAACATGGCAGAAGATGCTATCAGAACAGAATTTCATGTTGCTGGTTAATTTACCGACAGTCTGAAAACCACTCATTGAAGGGTACTATACTTGAGCCACAGTACACGAACCCCCAGAGAAACCTAAGCACAAAGAGCGGTGCTACAAAATGGTGTTGCCAAAACGTGTGCCATCCTTATGATAGAACAATTCCGTACCATCTGTAGTTTGCCATATGCAGGAATTCTGATGATTTAACTGCTAGCCTGTGCTGTGAAAATAAGAAAAGATAGTAGAAAAAAACAGGCCTTTTTTTTCACTTGTAATAGTCAACAAGAACAATGAATTTTTCAAGGGTGCTAATAATAACCTACTGCCAGTTTTGAAACAGAATAGAGTCTACAGACTGATACTCTGTGTCGTAGGAATGCAATTGCACTTCACTGGTATGTACTGAATCCTCTTAGTCTTGCTTGAGTTTCATATCTGGAAGTTACATTTATATCTCCATTAGCTTTTCTGAATACAGCACCACAGCCTTGTACTTTAAGGCACTGGAAGCCACACAGCATAGAAGCACCCTGTCATGGTTTTAGCTGGGGTAGAGTTAATCTTCTTCACTGTGGCTGGCGCAGTGCTGTGCCTTGGACTTAGTATGAACACAATGTTGATAACACACTGATGTTTTAGTTGTTGCTAGGTAGTACAGTGAAGGCTTGGGAAAAGGTGGGAGATTAATTTGTAGGGAGAATCCAACTCTGACGAGACAAAGCCAAACCTCTATAGTCTACATGGCAGAAACACTGTTTGTACAGTACCTCGAGAGCATCTCAAACTCCATTGGCTTCAAGTAATAAGTAACTCACTGAGAACATTTAACTTTTGCACCGAAAAACCTAGTCTGTTAAAACACCAAGAGTTCCCAGAAATTTCTCACCTCAAAACATTAACCATAGCTATTCAGAAAACATCATGAGTTTGCCTCATCAACTCTGTCTCCACAATGTTTCTTAAGATATTTTTTTCATTGGCTACAAAGGGAAGTTCACATGAAGCTTTACACAATAGCTGTCCTTTAAGACAATGGTGAAAAATGCCTACTTTACAACACGTACACACAACTCGTAAAATGAGCCAAAGGTTAGAAAAGGTTAGAGAACTGCATGCAGCACACAGCCATTCAAGATAGACAGGAAAATGAGATTCTTTCAACCAAATATAACCTAGGAGAGAATGCTGTAAAATGAGAATTTGCTCTTTGCTCATTTCTGCCAACTTTCAGCACATGCCAGCCCAAAGTTACACCTCTGCGGAGCGGAAGAGAACCACGTTGTTCTACAAATCGGTCAAGGGTGGACCTCGGCTCCCAGACAGACCCCTTTGGATTTCAGTGGCAGGCAGGCAGCTCTGCAGAGCCGCGACCGAAGTACCTAGCCAGCTCCTATACCTATTCCCGTGTAGAACAGCCAATGTTTTGGCCGCGTATTTTGACTCTACGAACTAAAACGTATCAAAGGTGTCAGAAAGTCACACAAATTACCTCACAAAGATGCCCGACGATAGAGCAGTCTTTAAACGCGCACAGATGAGAGGCACAGGCCAGGCGTACCCACTCTCCAAGCCAAACGGTATTGTTTCAGCATCCTGCACCACTTCAGGACCTTTAGACGAGAAAAACCCCGACTGACTGTTGCAAGCGCAAGCTTAACTAAGCCTAAGAGATGGATTTCCTACCCTACGGGTAATAACCACGTATTACCAGAGGGGCCCGTGCCCCCCCCGCCGCCCAGCCGTTCCCGCCCGCTTCTCGGCAGCCGGTAGCCGTACCCGGGTCGCAGCCCCGCGGTTGCGGAGGGCTCCCCACAGCCACAGCGAGACGGCCCCGACAGCCGCTGTCCCGGCTCCCGCCAAGCGCTGCTTCCAATCAGCCGTCCGCGAGCGCCGCCCCCCCCCCCCCCCCCCCCCCCCCCGGCCCCGCACACCCTGTCCCGCACACCCAGCCCACATGGCGCCGCGGCCGCCCTCGGCAGCCGGCCCCGGGGCGGCGGCCTGGCCGCTCCGGCTGCCCCAGGAGCGGCTCCACCTCTCCCCGCCGCGCGCTCCCGCCGCCGCGGGCCCGGCCCGCCGCACACCCCTCGCTCCCGCCGCCACGCGCCCGGCCCGCCGCACACCCACACCCCCCCTCGCCCACCGCGGCTCCTCCCGGCGGCGGCCCCACCCGCACCGCCGCGCTGTTCCCCTCGCGCACCCCCGCCCGCCGCGGGCTGTTCCCCTCTCGCGCCCCCTCCCGCCGCCGCAGAGCTCTGGACCCAAGATGGCCGCCGTGTCAGTTTCGGGCTTCGCCGCCGTCCGGCCTTTGCTTCTCGGTTCCCGTCTCTCGCAGGCCTCGGTAAGCAGCGCCGACGGGACTACGCCGGCGCGGGTGCCCGGTGTTGGGGAGCTTAGAGACCGGCGGTTGGCGAGCTTGGCGGCCTGGGGAAGGGGAAGGCCCGCTGGGCGCTCCAGGCTCGCGGCCTGTTCCGGCCCCGCCGCCGCTCTGCGCCAGGCCCGGACCCAGCCGCCCGCTCCCCTGGGGCCCGCCGGGCCCGCGCCCTGGGGAGGCGGCGGCCGCGGCACGGCGTGGATGAGGCGGGAGGCGCGGGCCGCGGGCCGAGCTCCTCTCCGTCTCTGGGGCGAGAGAGTGCGGCTGAGGCGGGCGCGGGCCCGGCCGGACTGGTGCGAGATGCCGGGCTGTGCTGCCCGCCTCCGCGGAGGGCGAAGGACGGCACGGGCCCGCTGGCTGCTGGGGCTGCGGCCTGCGCCCCGGTCCTCCCGATTCTGCCGGCGCGAGCCCCTCGGCGCAGGCAGCGCGCTGCTCGGGGCGCCGTGTGCGGGCCCGGCCGGGACGGGGATGGGGACGAGCGGTAGCAGGTGCAGGGGCCGCTCGTCAGGCTGGCGGCGGGCGGGGGACCCGGCGCTGGGACCGTCCCGGTGTCGCCCGGGCGGGCAGTTACGCAACGCCCTGCGCCTGGGGCTCCGCCGGGGCAGAACCGGCGCCTTCCGCGGCCCCGGGTCCGCCGGGCTTGGCCGCCCCGGGAGTGCGGCTCTGCTCGGCCCGGCAGCCGTGTTGCCCTTTTTACGTCTGTGGTGAGAGAACTTTAGGCGAGCGCTGCGTCCTTTCTGGTCTAAACAGTAGTTTTGAATCTTTCCAGTGCTGGCTGTATGGAGCTGTGCCGTTGAGTCTGATGTCTGTATGCAAATGTGTTCTGCGTGTCAATAAATTCTTCGGTACTTACTAGAAAGCAGAATGGGAGAACTGTGTTGACGACTAGATTGTGCTAAAACTTCCCTTGCAGAAAATCATTTTTCCCTATAATAAACAGTTTATAAATCGTTCTCGGTTCGCATACTTTTGCAGTAGAACTTCAGCACAACATACCGTTACTGCACTCAGAAAAAGTCTTTGGCAAAGACGACTAAAGGCTGCGAAATAGAGCCTCGTACCCTTCCATCTGCACCTTTAAGTAGCACAGTCATAAGCATTCCTTCTTTATTGTGTATGGTCACCTGTTACTTTGTCCTCAAGTGTTTTCAGTGTGCCTCATCTATATTGAAGATTATAATGTTATATTCTTCTTCTATGTGTCTTCTGACTGACTGAGCCAGACTTCTATGGTCTCTGAAAGTGGAACATTTAATTACAATCTCCAGCTGCATTTCTTCACTTTTTTTCCTTGATGGAACAACTGTCATAGCTTTTCTTAGCAGGAGGGAATCAGACCTATGATTATGCTCCTGGAACAGCTCTGAAAGTTTCTTGCTGCTTGTTCAAGACCCTTGGCTGTTCTTACTGCTTTCTATTGAAGTTTCAGGCAGTGTCTTCCATGTGCAAAAATGCAAAGAGCTGCTTCTTTTTTAAAGATTTTTGCTGTGGGTGTCCCTGCCCCCCCATATTAATTTAGGTTGTGCTCAGCAATGATATAAAACTTGGCATAGAATTGATAGTGATTTCTTTAGGCTGTGTGGAATTATTTCAGTGTTAAAGCATGCTTTTATTAGTAGTGAAGATAAAACTTTATGTATTACTTCGGTGTTTCAGAACTGTAGTAGTGGATCAAAGCTGTGCTGTGTGTTTAATGAATTAATGCTGGCTGTAATCTTTTTTTTCCACTTTTTTTCTAACTGTTGTTTGGCAATGTCTCTCTTCTTGTTTTCTTCCAGGCCTAATGTTACAGCTCTTCTGATTGTGAGTGCGCAGACCAGAAGCTGAGGTAAGATATCCTGAAATCTTTATACCTTTGTGGAAAAACTTTCTCTGAAGCTGATATGGGATTTATTGGAGAGAGTGAGGAAGTATCTAATTGTTTTGCTTCCCTGTCTTCAGTGTGAAAACAAATAATGTTTGAGAAAGGAGGAGTCATTCAGAACAGAAAACGTGTATGCTATGGTTAGCTGGTTCCCATCACTCGAGAATCTGTTTTCTCATCGTGTGAAACTTGTTCAGCATCGGGATAAAGGATAACGACTCTATGGATATACAGAATTCTTCACCATGGTAAAACTCGCCAACCCGCTGTATACAGAGTGGATTTTGGAGGCAATCAAAAAGGTAAAGAAGCAAAAACAGCGTCCTTCAGAGGAGAGAATATGCAACGCAGTGTCATCTTCGCACGGTTTGGACCGCAAAACTGTTCTGGAACAGTTAGAGTTGAGTGTTAAAGATGGAACTATTTTAAAAGTCTCCAACAAGGGTCTCAACTCCTACAAGGATCCTGATAATCCTGGGAGAATAGCACTTCCGAAGCCTCGGAACCATGGCAAACTGGATGGTAAACCAAACGTGGACTGGAATAAACTTATCAAACGGGCGATTGAGGGCTTGGCTGAGTCTAGCGGGTCATCCCTGAAGAACATCGAGCGCTTTCTGAAAAGTCAGAAAGATGTGTCTGCGTTATTTGGAGGTAGCGCTGCCTCCATTTTTCACCAGCAATTACGATTAGCTGTCAAACGTGCTGTTGGCCATGGTAGGCTCCTTAAAGATGGACCTCTGTACCAACTCAACACTAAAGCAACCACTAATGCTGATGGGAAGGAGAGTTTTGAGTCTCTTTCCTGTCTCCCTCCAGTGTGTCTCCTTCCCCATGAAAAGGATAAGGTAAGATACAGTTTGCATGGGCATTTTCTTGTGATTGATGAAATGTGTCAATACAGAGTTGCAGTCTGAGTTCAGTGATTTGTTTTAACTTGCATCTCATAAGTTAGAAATGACTAATGTGCATTTGGGGTCCTACTGTGTCCATATTTCTAAGCGTGATCAGAGGAAGCGTAATAGATCATGATTTGTACTTTGGACCTGAAAACTGCAAATGACCTCCTGCGGGGAATTTACTTCTTAACGCTTCTGTACAGTGGAATCAAATGCATGATAACAGGCTTACTCTATGTTAGCAAAACATAGGAAGTAAGCTTTCTCACTTTAAGGTGAGGTGGATTTGCAAAGCAAACTTGATCATCCTTATTTTCACATTTTTATTTGACTGCCAGTTTGGCTTCTTGCTTGAATACAGATAACATAGCGAAGGTCTCATTAGCAATGGCCACCTAATGCTGTCATAGAGGCTTTCTTTGTTCACAGTGTAAAAACCACTTTCTGTCCCAGAACAGTTTTGTTGTGAAATAGGAAGAAAAGGTATATAGGATACAGAAGCTGAAAAGAAGAGTGAAATCAGATGATGTAGAGAGCATGGAAGTACTGGAACGAGCGCTCATGGACTTCTCCATTTTGTATGCCTCCCTCACCTTTCTTAAATACAGTCCATTATACAAACCAAAGTATTTTTCTATTGTTTTCTCTTATTTTTATGTTTTTTTCCCCCCTTCTTTCTTCCATTCTTCTGCATGCCTAAGGTCTTTGACCCTCCACTCCAACCTCAAGATTAAGCTGTTGGAGTGAAATTCATACCCAGTCAGTATCTTTCTTGTACTTGTGCTACTGTGGAAGCAGAGTAGAACGGGTGTCCGTCTTTGCTTATTGAAGAACAATTTGGCAGTAATTCATACCTTTGCACTACTGGTCTCCAGGACTTCTAGAATGTGAGAATTATTTTTTCTGTCCATAATAGGTACATTTTTCAGCAGTGTTGGAAATCTTTAATTGTTGTAAATATATTCTTTGGGGATGAGTTCTGTGAGTGTGTGCTGCTCATGTTTTTTCACGTCAGCTTTGCTCTCTGGTGAGAGTGCTGCTTTATGATCTGTTAGGGTTTGAAGACTTAAAACTACTGTAGGAGACTTCTTAAAGCAGCTGTGCAGATTTTTTTTTTTATCACCAGTAAAGTTTCTCTGAAGTTCTAATTTAACTGTGGGAGCTCTACTGTGGACAGAGTACCTAACTAGTCAGTGTGTTGTGTTGTGGGCTGGGGGAATGTAGGAAGTAAGTATTATGCTGAAAATTCCAGCAGCTTCCTCTATCCTTTTTTCTAGGGTTCTGTCTACAATTGTTTCCTACGTACTTCTCTGGCTATATCTGTAACAAAATCAGCGTAGCTGTAAAATGGTATGAAAACTGCATGTAAACAAGCCTGGCACATGAGGCAGCTGGATTGAAAGTGGTACTAACAGTGGAAAAATATTAGCTGTGCATATTATTATTAACATACTATGTTTTGCAGGCTATTGAGTCTTCTTGTAATGTGCTAAAACTCAGGACCAGCTTGATATTCTTTCAGATTAAATGTTCCCTGGGGTTGTCTTAAAATGGGATGTCTCAGAGGGGTGAATGATAATATGGGCTACTATAAATACTGAATTTTTTCAAGGGGACAAAAACCCCAGACCAATTTGTGTATCGAGTTCTTCTGTGTGCATGTGTGCATAAATATAAACACATACACATGTATATGTATGTGCGTGTTACGCTGTTACATATGCTCCTTAATTGCTTTCCACCTGCTCAGGTCTGAGCAGCTTGAACACTAGGAGGATTGTTAGTAACATTAGAATGCACAGTAGATGTAGTAGAAATTTTGCAAGGGATTTCTTCAGTAAATTCTTCAATATATTTTGTGTGTGTGTGTTTTAAACTAGCATCCTAGATTTCTGCTCTTCATGTGCCATCCCTGTGCTGTGTAACCCATGCTGAGTTTCATACTAGTTTCTTAAGTAATTTTCAAGGTATGGTATTAAAACATCTACGTAGATTCTGCCAGCATTAATTGACTGGCAAGCTAGTAGAAGGCAAAAGATCAGTCTCTATTCTACAGGATTTTTAAGACTGTTGGTTTTTGTTTTGGTTTTTTTTGTCTGTTTGTTTTAAATGCAGGCAGTTTGTGATAATCTTCCTTAATGCTATTTTGTGTTAAATCTCAACCAGTTATGCAGATGCAAAAGGCTTACTATGCTGTAGTAATTTTCTTGACTTATTGAGTGCTCGAGAGTGGTGAGGGATTTTTTTGGGGTGGTGTGATTTGTTGGTGGCTGTGGGTTGGTTTGTTTGGGTTTTTTTTTGTTGGTTTGGTTTGGTTTGGTTTTTTTCTCCCTGTAATGGAATTATTCATTACAGATTCTTTGGGAGTATTGTGACAATGTTTCTCTTGGTTCTTAGAAGAGCCTTGGCAACAACATGAACACCAGCTCAACCTCCCAAACCTGCGAAATCCTGATGACCTGTCTCTTGTTCTCTGTTAATCTTTTGCCCTTTGCACTGTTTGGTCTTTAACATCCATGTAAGAACTCTCCATATATCATATGATCCAAATTTATGAATCTTAAAGGTATAATATGTCTTCCTTTCATTTGTTGAAATGTAGCTTCCACTCAGCTGCAAGTGCTTGCCTGTCTCTGATAGTAGTGTCGCCCTGTTTAGCTGTCTAGAAGTGAACATTCAGTTCTGGGTATTTTCCTGTGCATTATGAAACAGAGTACCTTGAAGGAGGTCTATGAAAGTTGAAGCTTATAGTTTTTAAACAAAATACAGAAGCTTTATTTAGTAAATATTATTTGCTCTTTTCCAGGTCTTATTTTTTATCTCAGTGTTCTGTGAATACCACATTCTAGCATTCAAGGGCAAAAAAAACCTGGCAAATTATCATGGTTTACCAGGTAGTAATGACATGCTGCTGACATTATGGTTTTGAAATCCCTGGCCTAAAAGCACTACTTGGATGAAAACAAGCAACAGAAAAAAAAAAAAAACCCTGCTGATGGGCAGAGCTCAGTGCTGAAATTTGCTTATCTGTTAGTGACAATGGCTGACAAAAGAAAAGCTGTCTTTAATTTCAGTTTTAAGCGCTATGTGTGCCTTCACTCGTGTAGGCTTTAAGGAAGTGGCCTTTTCTTTCTTTTCAGTTTCCTCTAGTTTAGAAGCTAAAATGGGAATTGCAGTTAAGAGCTATTTTTGCATTCCTTGTAGTGTTTTGGAGTAAATGCTGGACTTGACTTTGGTGTTTCGATGATAGGTGATAGACTGGTAAGATTCACAATACCTGCCCCTGTTGTGGAAAGAAGGAAGGGGATGGGGGGGTGATAAATCACTTCAATATGTAAAAGTAAAGGGAGTTCATGCTGAAATTGTAATGACAGCTGAGTTGCTGCCTCTTGGGTAAGTATCAGGCAAGCACTATATCTTCAACGTAGCTGGAAGTGAGGAAGTGTAGATGTCAGGCCTCCCACATTAGGTCACCCAAAGAGGTGATAAGCATGGAGCAAAGAAGATTTGGTGCTGAGTCCACCATCCATCAGCGACATCGGTAGGGAATGAGCAATACTGTGCAAGCTAGACTCTAAAATAAGTAATCCCACTGTTAAAGTACAATTTCTACAGTAAAGCCCTGATTAAATATGCATGAAAGATTTCTGTAAAGTATAGCTGTCACTTCTGTTTCATGTGTAATTAGTACACTTGAAGACTGAAACAGGATTTTTACTTTTGAAAGTATTTTTTTCCTTGAGGAAAAATTGCTGTATGTTAGTATTTGTTCAGAGGAACAGTTTTATTTCTTGAAACTTTCTACTAATTATGATTTTTTAAAATGCTTTTTCTGAGGTGGGAGAGAATATTGTTTCGGCACTGCTTTGGAAACCATAACTTACCTTTAAATGAATGCCATGCATCTTTAGATAGCTGAGGGCAGAATTTTTTTGTCATCTTTGTAAAGCTAAACCGAATAAACAATTATATTGTTTTAACATATACTGGCTTTTGAGATGTCTTTGGGAATAAGGTTTGACATGAGTGTGCAGAAAAAACTTAGAGTATCTTGATGAAATTTTCTGGGATGTTGCACCACCACTTGATTGGGTTTTTAGTTTTGGTTCAGGTGGTTTTTTTGTTGTTCATAATTGGGGCAGGTGCTATAGAGATGATTTAAGAAGTTAATCTTATTCGTACTGGCACCTTGCGTCTCTGCCAGAGGTTACCATAGCCATTGCAAAGATAAAGCAAGTAATGTTTTGCTCCTCAGCTGCTGCCGTTTGTAGCTCAGTTCATTGCTATTAAATTAAATTGTTAGTTCAAGTTAATGTTCTGTGTTGTGAAATTCAGCTGCTGCTGGAGGGAGAGAATCGCTGATGAAGGGGCAGAGAGGGCGATGCAAGGTGGTAGCCTCTTTAATCATCTCTGTTGTGAACTGGCACATCATCAGAGGCCTTGGTTGCATGCTTTTGAGTTGGCCATGCAACCTGCTATACCTTTGGTTTATCTGTACCACTGATACCTTTATTTCTTTGTTTACTTTTTGGCACAAAAGGTGCATTGCATTTGCCAGAGAAGAGAGACTGATTTCTCTCTCTTACAGGCACTTAGTTTGAAATACGGTCCTTGTGCACTTGAAGCCTGAAAAGTAACGAGTATCTGATGCTTATGTATGGCTATCAAATGCATATTATATATTTAATTGTGAGAAACTTCTTATGCAGTTGTGTGCTACATCCTTTAGAAATAATTGCAGATTGTGATACTTGTGTCTATTTTGATCCAGAAACTTTGAAATAGATAATTTTGCTGCCTTTTTTTCTTCTTTTGTTTTTTTCTTTCCCTTTCTGTTTTGTTGAAGCAGAAGAGCTCACTGAACCTCTGTTGGTCTTGAAAGCCCTGGGTTGTCTTCCTGAACACTTCTCATTGGTACAGTAGCCTTTATTTCTAGGGCTATGGTACCTAGTAGTTCAAGGCATATTGTATTGGCACTCTACAAAAGTGTAACTGAAAAGCATCTTGTTTTAGAAAGTTGGCATTTAATATGAAATAAGACAACACTCATGAGGTGGAGAGCACAAGATAATACTACCTGTGTAACAAAGGTCATGGTATATTAGCTACATGTTGAAAATTTTAATCATGTCTTTTAGTCATTACAGAACTAATGCATTAATAATCTGGGGACTACAAAAATTATGACTGTGTATTATGGTAGCACTTACTGCAGGGTCTGTCTTCCTTTGGAATCATTTAGTGTGTTTTTAAAATTGTGTAGCATGGTGGTCAAGCTAGAAGGAAGAACCTAGCCACAGCTTGAATACTAGCTTTAGTCAAAAACATGTGAGGATGTGGGAGATCAGAATGTCGTACCTGTATAAAAGTCCAAGCAAACTGTGTTACCTTCTTAATCAGCAGTTTTTGATAAATGCTAAAGCTGTTATTCCCAGAATGCTAAAGTCTTTTGTTTCACTACCCTGCATGTTCTGTTTATCCATTCACTGTCAACAAAAATAGTAATAATGTATTTAGCAAATAGGAAGTACATTTACCATTTGTGTGGTCTGTGCATGATTTTTTTTTGCAGTACGACTAAAATTAATAAGTACTGTTTAATATAGTTATTTTATTACTTTATATATATGATATATGCTGTAATTATAATGTTACTACAATGCAAGAATTGCTGCACTACTACAAGATTACTACAATACAGTAATATTTGGTACTGTTTAAGAGCAGAGAGCTCTTGCCTGGTGTACTGTTATGAGGAGCTAAGCTGTACTAAGATACAGGTCTTAAGGCTGGAAGCTCTAAAGACATCTTGCTCTGCTTTTGTTTTGTTGACACTTGTCACAGAACACAGGTTAAAAGGCTGTAAGAATTTTTGTAAAAGTGTTATTAAAAGAAAATTGTATGTTAACACACAGGCTAACTGAAGGAGAAGGTGAAATAATTGAGGTACATTTTGGATGTTTCCAGAGCATTTGAAATTTGATCTCAGGACAATAGTAGGACTGTTTCTTCTGCAATTAAAAGGAAAATACAGATGGTATTAATTGATGTCCATTTGCACTCTCCTTGAAGCTGTCTTTTGTGTCAGTTAAAACGGGTATGGCTTAGCAGCCTTTAAGTAAATCTCTTAATATTGTCCTGCAGTACTGCTGAGAGTATAAAAACAAAATTCTGGAAGTGCTTCCTGAAAAAAAGAGGGAAACCTCTGTGGCTGTAAAATAGGAAGAATATTTAAAGCAGATTCCCTGTGCTGCTGTCACACGCGTTCCTTATGTCATGTCTGTTTCCTAGTTTTGTGTTGCTATTTATATCTGTTGGTACTTATCAGTCACTTAATCTATGGCTTATTATACATGCAGCATCCTTTAGGCCTTCCCTCTTGCAAATAATAGTGCTAGATCCCAGTGTGCACTCGTGTTTATCACATGAAGCCAAACTTCTTGTATCTTTTTAGAAAGTTCATATGCTTTGACGGCATCGTAGTTGTTTTGAAGGTCTTTAAGCATACAATAGCTATTGCTATATTGTGCCTGGTTTAGGTTAATAACTGTTAATTCTATGTCTTAAAGCAAAGGACTGTCCCATTACTGGTAAGGAAGTTGTTTGTGGATTGGTTTGTTTTGGGTGGAGTACGTAAATGATGTGCAACCAGAGCATTGTAATTACATTTTGAGAGCTCACCCTTGCTCTCCAAGGCGCTCTTCAAGCTTCGGCTCCCAGCTGGAGGAGGATTAGGATTCACTCTCTTCCAGCTGGTTCTGTGGAAGAGAAGGCTGTAGTTCTGTCTAAAAAAATGGTGGTTGATAACAGATGGCCTCCATCTGTACTCTATGTAACTCTGGAAATTCAAGTGCTAAAAAATTATTTTGAACTTGATTCACGTGATTAGTGAACAGGTGAAGTAGCTCTTAGCAATAGAGCAAATGTAGGATGTCAGAAATGTTACTGTCATGGGCAGCTATGAATGGATGCTACGACGCCGTGCATTTAGGGTGAAATGGTGCAGAATGATACCAAGAGGGGCTCTGGCAATATCTGGAGTAGCGGTAACTTAAAGGCAAAGTTTGTGACTGCGGGAAGACATCAGATGTTGTGTTGAGTACCTATGTCAATAGAGTACTACTGGGGGGGAAGCGTGTTTAACTGCATTCTCTGATACAGTTTCAGCAGAAGCTGAGCATAGGCTAGCTGGTTAAAAAGGAGGAGACTAGTTGGCTGTCTTGGAGATTGACAGATACAGAATAACACATATCAAGTGATTGGTTAATAAAGGAACCTTATTTACTACAAAGCTTTAAAGTATAGTCAGACAAGGAGGAGGGTAGATTATAGAGAACATTACTAAATAAACAACAGCTTGATTCCAGTGTTAGCTTTGTTACGTAGCGAGGGAAGAAACATCAGAGAGAATGAGGGCAGATAATTCTGTCCCTGCCCTTCCCCTAGTTTCCCAGCAATTTTATCTTAAGTCATAGTGGTGGCAGGAAAAACAGTTAAAAAGGTATAAATATTAAATGAAGTAATGCCAATTTAGTTGAAAGATAGGTTCCATGTTCTTAAAACAAGTACAAATATGCAATCAACAGAAAATCTGGTAAACGAATCCTATGTGTGAGTCGTTTGACCTCTGTCCTCTGTGGAGTAGGTGGGTAGATACCCTATTTGCCTTGTTAAAGGGTTTCAAACTAAATTTATCCTAATGAGTTGTGATAAGTCATGTTAGTCATTGTTCCACCTACTTAGGTTTTCTCTTTTTTTGTTGTGTAAATCTGACTTAATTTTTCTGTCCTCACCAATTTTTTCTGACTATGTGAACACTTCCTTGGAACAGTTACTAATTCTGCTTCAGGCATTGGGTGTGAAATTGTAGCTCGTTGCTTGTTTCATTGTCCAAGAATCTGGCAGTCTTTCCATTATTCCTGCTATTGTGGTAAATCTGGACTTGTAGTGAGATTGAAAAGAAAGGAGGGAGATGGGTGTCCAGAAGGAATGACCCTCACATAGCAAACAGAATCGCATTGGTAGTATATTTGCTTGGTCTGAGTTACTTTCGAAGGCCGGTTAACCAGCCTGTGGAACCATGCAGGAACGATGAATTCTGGGTTGAAAATACTGGATCTTCCAAGCATGTTTCTGTGAACCCCTATGAATTACTAAAACTTCTAATTCTCAACACCTTTATCAGTTCACACTATTTCTGAAAATTGGGTAGAATGAATTATGGATCTTGGTAAACAGGTAGTACCTGCACAAGTGTTATTAAAAATATGAGAATGAAGCTCTTCCTTTTCTGGAATCTTTGCTTTTAAATCTTTATCAGCAAGTCGAGTCACCATTCTCCCTCCATTTATCCATGTGTAAAATGGAAATTATGTCAAAACTAAAGGTGCTCTGAATTATAAAGGAAATCACCATTTCTATGCATTTCTCCCCATTTCTGTTAAACTGTCCCATCTAATCTTAAAAGTCCAGAAAAATTGGTCATGGATACAGCTTTTAGATGTGGGGGTGGGGGTTTAACTCAAAATTCTTCAACAATATACAGCCTCTTCCAGGAATTAGGTTTCTCGTCAGTCTTTGAGACTCAGTCCTGGATGTTTAATGATGAGGTGTTTCGATTGGAGTGCTGGAGATCTGAACTTGTCTGCACTCAGTGAATTCCTTGAAGGTGTGTGTGGAAGGAAAGAAGGTAATTGTGCTGCTTAGTGTTATAACAACTAAGTTTCAGAAGCTGCTAATCATTAAGGTGCATGCAAAATCTTTAGTGATATCAGGGAAAAAGTAGATGCACTCGCTTTGTGCTGCTGCTGTGTTTTGTGGATGGTTTTTGTTTTGCTTTGTTTTTCTTGTTTTTTTGTTTTTGTGTTTTTTTTTTTTTTCTAATATACATGTGTAAAAATACAGCAACTGACTGCCTTACTTCAGCACAGGCTTCACCCGGCTTTGCAAATTCAGGGTACCTTTCCATGGGCAGTCCCTCTCAGCAGCAGACCTGTTTGGAAAAGGTTTTATCTGCTCCTGTTTAGGTTTTTGTAACACCTGCTGCATAAGGCTGCTCATGTGGGAGTGCTCTGTGCTTGTGCAGTCTGTGGGGTGCGGGGAAGGAGAATAGCACTGAATGAGAACTGTGGGTCAAGAACATGGGACTTGGTTAAATCTTACTGTCAAGAGTGTTATATTGAGCAGTGGATTTTGATAGCAAAGACTTACATGCAGAGTGTTTGTTTTCTTTTTTTCTCCAATTTCCTGTTCAAGGTGGTAGATCGTAAAAAAAAAAAAAAAAAAAGATTTGGTCCATACTTGCACTTGTGTGGGTATCCTGAGTAAACTGCAAATAGCAGCTTTGTATCAGATATTTTTAACATGGACGATATTCACTGTTC
Organism: Phalacrocorax aristotelis; assembly: GCF_949628215.1. Classification (NCBI taxonomy): domain Eukaryota; kingdom Metazoa; phylum Chordata; class Aves; order Suliformes; family Phalacrocoracidae; genus Phalacrocorax; species Phalacrocorax aristotelis. The sequence continues at coordinate 1,275,504 of NC_134299.1, forward strand.
CTTTTGTACCTTCTCTGTTATGATGTTTATGTGGGCCCCCGAATTCTGTTAAAATGTTTTTGTTCATCAGGTTTGTTTTCTAACTGAAGCATTTTCTCTTCTTTTAGGGATGCAGCTAATGTTGAAGTAAAGCAGCGTACAGTGTTTAAAGATGGAATAATTACCTATATGCACAGAAATTGCTTAGGTGTTTAAAAAGTCTCCTCCCCAAAGTAATTTGTTATTTTTAGGAACCAAAGTTAATACTGAAGTTCCTTATTTTCTTGTGAAAACGAAAGTATCACAGAATGCAAACTGTTTCCAATAAGAGGAGTCACGATTTTAGTTAGCTGCTGAATTGAGGGGTGTGCTTGGCTTTTGCAGCAGTGGAAGTCTGAGAGTTCTTTGAAATATTATCTAAAATTGAGTGATATAAACATCTGTTGCTCATAAGACAACATCCTTTTATTTTCTTGAAAATTAGGAAGCTGGGACAAAATATAGGAGAGGGCTTACAGGCTATATAGCTTTGGGTAAAGAAAACTTCAGGAACTTAAACTGCCAGGTTCCTGAATCAGTGTCAAATGAAGGGAGTTTCTTTATACTGCAAATAAAGAAATTTGAGCCTCCCTTCCCTTTCCACACCCCCCCACCCCCCCCAGTTTGCAGGCAGGAAGTCTTGGCATGTGATTCTGATTGTGACGTACAAATCTTGAATTTTTTTAATCCTCTTATAAGAGGACTTGTTAGCTCTGGGAAGGTTATTTAACAATTGACTGTCTAAATATTTCCAGTTGGCATTCTGTAAAGTTCTTATCATGTGCATAGTAAGGCAATTTCTTCAGTTTGCGTCTCAGCCCTGAGTAGTATCCACATTGCTTTTTTGCCTTTTTTTTTACGTTTCCAAATGTCATAACCACTGCATAGAATGCAGCCTGTATATACTGCACTGGAATCTAAGCTATTAACCTTCACACTTCACTTTAATCTTGTAGCAGCATTTCGGATGTTCTCTCTATTGTAATAGTCCTTCCTTAAACAGCAGCACTTATTTTGAATGTCCTTTGATTTTTCTTTCTAAATGACCCTGTTTCTCTAAGGAAGATGTATGTATTTCACGCTTGTCGTTTCTTCTGTATGCTTTTTTTATCTTTTTTCCTTTACATTTGTTTTAATGTAGCCTCATGTTTCAGGCCATCATTCTGCCACATAAATACGCTTCGTTCTTTCAAGTGAGACTCAGCTAAGTGAATTGGAGACAAAATATCCATTGACACAGGGAATCATACATGCATGTGTTTTTGTAATAGTTTTTCATGTATCTATTAAAATACATTTAGCATTGTGTTCTGGTGCACAAAGAGTATTTTAAGGAATTTCTAGTTTTACTCTTGGTTGCTTCATTTTTTTTTTTTTTTTCACCATACTGTCTGGAGAGAATGTTCATAATTGTGATTTGGCAACTCAGAAGGAGGGTTAGTCATTCTCCAGGTTAAAAAAACCAACCCATTGCGGCCAGAAGTTGATATTACTGAATAGTGTTTCCCAAATTATGCTGTTCTCCCTATATATAACAAAAGAACATTATTTGTAAAATTACTTTGGTAATATAAAATTCATTAGTTCTGATTTTTATTGAGGTCTGGAACTCAAGCAATTTTCTTCTCCAGCCACTGATCCAAAAGGCATGGAATCCAGGCTCTGTGATGTCCTGCTCACTGAAACGTGTTTCCTCATGTTTTAAATAATTTTCTTCACATGGTGTAGGTTGTGCTTCCCCTCTGGCTTTTCTGGTTCATCTACTTCTTTCCAGTAGCTTCAGCATTTGAGGCAGACCTTTGCAACAGCATGGGCTATTTGAAGTGAAGAGTAATGGTTTGTCACTTGTTTAAAAACAGACACGCAAAAAACCATTACCTAGCATGAATTCTCAGAAGCCATCTATCAGTGCTCCTGGATGATAACTTTTTAGCTAAGAAACAGATGTACTGTAGTGGGGATGGTTCTGTGGTAGATTCTCCCTTTCCGGAGGGCTCACATGCAGGATGTCTTGAAGAGCAAAGTTTTTTTTTTTAAAAAAAAGTTGGTGTGAGTTTATGTGTTTCTTTTAGACTGGCCTTAATCTTACACCTACTCGACTCCAACCAAAATGACTGCTACAAGCAGATGTGTGATGATGGGGCAAAGACAGTCCTGGTATCTAGTGAGCCTCTGATGGTATTAAAATGTCTGCAGGAAGTAAAGTGCATTGAGGTTACTGACAGTGACCACTGTGACAGTGCAGGCTACAGAGTTGGCTCTGAGTTTTGAGGAGTTCCCTACTTCACTTTTCCTAAACTAAAATTACTACAAAGCAGATGGATTGGCCAAAACTGAGGTTTTAAAATTCTTCCCCTCCCACTTTTTCCATAGGCACTTCTCTCTAATCGCCTTTGGGAGGGGGTACAGTCTGTGATTCTGTGGAGCACATTTGGTTTCTACACATCCTTTGTATAGTAACAACATGTGCTGAGAGGCTGGCAGGCTGTAAGACACCGTCAGTCCAATTTGTTCTGGCTCCCTCCCTCGCTGAATCTGGTGACATCACACAGATAGATGTGCTTGTGAGAAAAACAGCAGAAGGAGTTGAATGTCTGCCAAAAATTTTCAGTATGAAACTGAGCTGGCTGCTTTCAGTCTTGTTTTCACGAATCTTTCATTGTGTGCTTGCGTTTTTCACTTGCCAGGATGTTCTTTGCTGAACAAACACAGCAGCAGTGAAATCTCTCTATACTTAGCATCACAGTCTCACACAGAAGCTTTGGAGGAGTAATCCTGATCTCCACATTCAAAGTTATTCTAATTTAATGAACTATTCTAAAACAGTTTGAAATCTAGTAGAATCTTATTCCTTGTTCCCCAAACTGTACCTAATTTGTTTTTTAAATGTTAAGTGTTTGCAGTTTGTCAGAAGTGGTAAATACAGGAAACATTGAAGCTGTGAAGGATATTCTTTGATCTGGTTCTTCTAAAGCTGGACAGTGTTTACATGTGGACATCCAAATTTGAAGGACTATGGGGATGAACAGGGTGTGCACAAATACTGGCTGGAAGAGATAAGAAAGACTATCTTAGACTGTTGACTGTACAGAGGTTCTATAAAATTCTCTTTGATTAAATTACTCATGAACTTCTTGCAGAGGATACATGAAATAGTTTAGTTCTTCCCTGAGAAGTTACATGAATGTTCCAGCTTTGCTTTCACAAGGTTGTTTTCACAAATGATATAGGACAGCCACTGTTAGAGGAGGCCAGCTGTGTTTGGGGAAATTTTTTTCAGTGAAATGGTATATACCTTCTGCTCCTCTTGTTCACAGAAAAGCATTTATATTCAAGAAGAAGAAAATTGCAAGACAGCTATTGAAGTTCATTGCTAAACTTTGCTAGTCAAGAACGTAGAGAAAAAGAAGAAACAGGGAGAACCATAACAATTTTAATCATTCGTGTCTTCTAAAGTTTCACGAGGAATATGCAGCTATTATGGTCATATAGGCATTTTGTAACTACCTCAGTCACATGGCTGGAATGCGTATGTAATCATGTGAAGCTATCATTGAATCTGAAACAATTCAGATGTGAACTGCTAATACAATTAATTCCCTGTAACTTGTATACAAGTCTGCAGGGGCCGTAGTAGTGCTGCTTCTTTTTTAATGTAAGGACAAAGTATATTACACTACCACCGGTGAAACAGAGTTGTAGAGGACTCCCTGATGCAACATTGTATGGCAGTCATGGGAGTATCATTAAAGTCTGGTTTCTTGATTACTTGAATTAACTTTATTTGTAAGTCACCTTTTCCTACAAATTAGGTTTCTTCTGGCTAATGTCACATACTTTGCTGCAGCCACATCAGGATTTCGTAGGTGAAGTTGGATAGAAGCATGTACAAGGTGAATAGAAGCATAGCTAAATGCAGTTTAATGATATTGACTTGCAAATACAAATGCAATGCAGACATGAGCAAAAGAAAAGAATGCAAGTGAAAGTGTGTGGACTAGGAAAGTAATTTTGAGTCTTTTCCTTAGTGAAGCAGGATAGCAGTGTGATGAAATACATCAGACACAAGCTTACTTGGTTGTACCTGTTTTTTCATGCTCGCTGCTCTTTAGTGTCATGTTGTTGTTACATTATAATCAAATTCTAAAACATTTCAGTAGAATGATCAGCTGCCCTGGATTGCACGATTGCTTCAAGTTTTGCCTTCAAGTCAAAGAGATAAAAGAAAAATAATCTTCCCTTACTCATATCGGGTGATATTCAGTAGTAGTGCATACACACAGCTGAATGAAAGTAGCTGAAATGACAATGAGAGCGTTGGAGTTGTTCAGTTTCAGTGTAACTGCTGTGCTGAAGTTGAACTCTAATAACAGAATTTGAGAAAGGGAAATGTTGTTTCCTTTGCACAACCAAGTAAATCAAAGCAAAGACAAGTGGAGATCATTGCTGATAAAGCAGAGGTGTCCTTGCTGGCCAGGAAAAAGAGTGAGTACACTTTGGGGTACTGCTGCCTGGAGTAAACGCTTGTTCTGAAGGAAATATAACTCGTCCATTAGTAGATCATGTAATTCATGCTCTGACAGACTTTTGTCAGGGAGTGTCTCTGAGACTGCCGTGTTGCTTACTGTATGCTGTAAAATATTAACTTCTTATTTAAAACAAAAACCAGACTTGACTTCTGCTTTAAGTTCTAGATACATTCCCCCCCCCCCCCCCCCCCCGCTGTGTCTCTTCCCGTACTAGCCTTTCTCATGGAAGGTGAGGGAGCAAATTAAAGGAGCAGGAAGCTGACATGTTTTTTAGGATGTAGTGGTAAAACCTTCAGCAAAAGGCTTGGAGAGTAGCAGGTGTTTCATGTATTAAACATAGGTCTGCAGCTCAGGAAGTTTTCATTCTGACAACGATCCATTGATTGACTAAAGATATGTTTATAAAAGACACTTTTATAAATCTGGTATGGTAATCTTCCTCCCCATACCCCCTCCAAAGGCAAACTGCCTCATTAATGTACTAGACTGCTGTAAAGCATGTCAGATTATATTAGTAGTTTAACCCCTAGGTTTTGATTTCCAGGAACCATGGCAGTTTCTTACAGGGGATTGCATTTTAAGAAAAAAAAAGTCATGGGTCTGAGACAAATAAAAAGAAACACTGGGTCAAACTGTGTGGTTTACTTCTGGGGAAAAAAATACTGTAGTCTCTTGGATCAAAAAGTCAGAGTGGAGGTCCCAACACCATTCACTGATGCTGATAATGTAGCCTGCACTGTTGAACAGATGTTTGCTTGGTTTTTGCCATCAGGAGAAAGGCAGTAGCTCTAAATATCGTTCAAAGGGGCATAGCCATCTACAGTCTCTTCTGAGCTTGGATGTCTGTCAGACCTTCGATCAGATTTCTTCCAGAAATTACATTGAATGATATGTCACTTATGTTCCTGTACAATGTAGCATGTGATATCACTGTTCGTTGCTGCTGGCTTTTCTGTGCCAAAAGGGGTGAAATTGCCCTCAGTGTTATTCTGCTCTGCAAAAACTATTCCAGTGTGCTCTGCATGCAGTTTAGCAAGCTGATATTTTAAAATTACTTCTGCAAAAACTAACTGCAGCGTTGGGGCCACCAAGGTATGAATATGCAGTTGATGTTAAAGGGGTTGATAACTTAAATAGATAACGGTGTCACTTGTATCCAGAAATGTCTGCTGTTGCTTGTGAAATGTCTGTTCTTGTGTGAATGAATTGCATGTACTTGGTTAGAGATTCAAACTTGTGGGCGTGTGTCATCTAAGGCTATATCAAACAGTATTCATGGTAGAGGCTGACGTATAATTTAAATGAAAGTTTGGGCCAACGTGTGAATTTTGGTGTGGTGTAGTTAATATTGCTTGAAGTATACAATGGGTTTATATGCACAATATTTCTGCATCATACATATAATGAGTCTTTTTTTTTAATTCCTTTTACTCTCCATTGTTCTTTGATTAATAAATATATAGGACTGCAGTGTTCAGTGCCACAAGGCTTCCCACTAGGTAAGAAGGTATTGGCAGAAAGGAGGTATTTAAGCTATTTAAGCTGTTAGTTCTTGTTTGTTTCAAAGGTGTACAGAAAGAGCTCTTTAATAAGCACCATAAAGGCTTGAAGTGCTAGTAGCATCAGCTGTTGGCATATGAACTGTAACTTTGGGGAGGTTTTTGAATGGGAACTACTTAGGGTTGCCAAGGAGGGCATCTCATTGCCATCATGTGGCAGGATTACCTCAGAAGCTTTTTCCCCAAAAAAAGAAGAAATACTTGTGGAATATTTCTGCCTTTCTTACGTTTTCAGTAATGTGATGTTTTGTAAGAAAAGCTGTGCTTAGGATTCTTTACCCATAATACATTTAGAAGAGCTTCTTATTATCTATACATCTGCTGACTATGGTTTTCTCTTGTTTTATCTTTATTTTCTATATGCAAGTCAAGTAATAGTTTAAGACTGTGCCTATCTGACTGTTGGGAATTGGTTCATCTGCTGTTGCTTTGTCAGAAAGGTTGCTCTGTATTAAATTGTAAATATGTTTATATTTCTTCCATGTATAAATACTCAAATTTAGTGTCCAATTCATTTCTCAGTCATTCTTGAGTATATGCATTTCTGTAGGTCATCTATTCTTAAATAATTTTATTGTCTGTCCTTTGACAATTATTTCCACATCCTGCTAGTATGTGAATATTGGAGATAGACATACAATCCTAATCATAACCTTGATAATTAATTTCTATTTTATATTCTTCTTGTCTTTGCCTGTATTATTTAAACATAGAAAGCAAAAATAGATAGTAAATATTTATTCCTTTTTTGCATAATATGCTATTTTATCATCTGCTCCCTGCAAGGAGCCTTTTGCCATTTGTTTCTCTCTTCCCCTTCTTGTAGGTTGTTCTGTTCTCCTTATTTCTCTTAATTGCTGCCCAATAATAATTTGTTAATTCTTACTGTGTCCCTCACGTACACCTAATACTGCTGGCAAAAATCTTGCGATCTTCTTTTCTTCTTTCACGTGATTTTTTTTTTTTCTCATTCCATGGTGTCTGCTGTGACATTGGCCAGAGGGAAGAAATCGCCTTTTATACATCATGCTTTGCGAGGGATTCAGTTTTTCAAACTACATCACTTTGTTAGGGGCTGTAGCGTATGACTCCTTCAGAAGTAGTAAAGCTGTTCTCCTTCATTTCTCAAAAGAAAAAAAAAAAGAGAGAAACATAATTACCAAATGGTATTTATGTGCTCTTTCAGTAGTGCCAAAAGTTTGGATGTCTTACCTGTGGTTATATTGCAGTTCAGTAATACAGTTAATAAGGTATGACCGCGTAATTAAGTCCATTTCACTACACTTGCAGGTGTTAAACCAAGCAGATTCTTGATGCGATCTATAAGGGATGGTGGTAACATCAATGCTTCCTCTGTGATCGCAGATATGATTTGCCTGGTTTCTTTGTCTGATGATGTGGGGGTACGGCCCTTCTCGATCAATAAGTAGTCTCTCCAGGTGCTACCGTGATTACAAATACGGTGGAAAATTAAATTCTTCTGGTTGTTTAATTGTAACTACGTGTTAACAGCATTTCTGAATACTTAGCTTTAGGAGTTTGATTCTATGTATTCAGATTTGCAGACTAGGTATTTTAGGCTCACTTCAAGTCTCTGAATTATCTCATCATTTTACAGCCCTTTGAACGAAAGCCATAAATGTTTTCTTGAGATATGTAAGCAATTTAGATTGAAATTTTGTGCAGATTTCAGTTCTGAAAGTATATTGTCCCTTCTGTATTAAGAAAACCAACACTTTGTGCTTGTTCCGTTCTATTACGGTCTCACTGAGATTATTCTATATTAAGAGCAAGGAAGTGCTGGGGTTTTGAATCATCACTTCTTTTTGTATTTCTGGCAGTCTTAATTATTTCTGCTTTGAATTGGTAACTTCAAAGCTGACAAAACTCTGTAGAGTAACATAAATGTTTTGTCATGGTTTGGTTGTCATTCTTAACCCTTCTTCTGCTTCATTGCTTTTATTTTTTTTAATACCAGATGTAAACCTCAGCGTTTGATAGTGCAACTTAAATGTCACATTGGCTCTCAACTATCAGTTAAAAATCAGTAAACTGTTTGTGTCAGACAGTAAGTTTTAGCGATACATACAGGGAAATTGATGCTGTTGAATGTCCAGTCACATTAAATTTAACTATTAGAAAGAATCGATGTTCCTATTTACTTTCTGCCTGAAAGACTGTTACAATGTAGTTGAGATTCTCTGAAACTTTATCATAACCTCGGACTGAAATCAGAGGAAAAAGAATGACTCTGGGATGTGAAATTATGTTCACTGAGTCCATTTCTGGCAAAACCACACTTGTAATATTGTGGAAGTTACCATTTGCTTTATTTAAAAGAAGATCTAGAGTTCTGTAAATTTTTCATTTTAGGTTTTTTTTTTTATTTTAACTGACTGAGCTAATACATGACCAAGTATAAAGGATGAATGAACACGCCAAATTGTATTCTAAAGGATTCTAAACCTTTTTACTGCAAGTCTGTGGTGGATCAAGATCACGGCATTTCTTCCAGAGAGGAATAGCAGATGCCTACACAGGGATCACTGCATTCTTTAGTTCTCATGCTGATCTGCTTGTTGACATTACTTATGGAATTTTCTCTGAGCATTTTCTTATCTGAAAATGGGAATAATGGTCCTTATCTACTTTGTGTAGTATTGAAATGTGAATAAAATAGCAAAAAAAGAACAAGTTGTTATTCTTACAGGAAAGACGAAGATTAGTTAATAATAACTTTTTCCAAGAGGTAGTAAATATTCCTCAGTGTACAGTGAGTCCCTGCTCTGTGTTAACAGAGGATAGGGGATGCCCTACATAGCTGATTCTAGCCAGCATTACTGTGGTGATAAAGCTGGAAAAATGCTTCCTAACGTCTCGTGGAAGTGAAGATGCTAGTTTCTCCCTCCCACTTTGGATGTTAATGATCTGTATGCTGGGCATAACTATCTACAGTTGTCTTGTTTTCTCCCTCTCTCAAAAGGAGCAGAAACTGGAATCCTTCAATTAACTAAACCTGTGTGTTTCAGACTGAAATAGTTTGGTGGGCAGGTGATTTCATATTAGTTTACACTTCAACGTTGTCTGGAATTTACCCAAAGGCAAAGATAAATACTTGTGTTCAGGGTGAGGAACGTTGGGCTTTCACCCAAGTAGTCATTCTGAATTGTGTGGCTTAATTCTGAAGCAGCAAATTTCCTAAAGTGTTCTGATTGTTTCCATCTAGCAGATGTTTTAAGGAACACGCCTCAGTCTGTAAGTATGCTAGGTCTGTACACCGAAGTAAAGATATAGGTTGAAACTTCCAGTTTCTCTATTACTGTAATATAAACCAACCTGATTTCTGCAAGAAATTATTCTGGATATAGCTTTTGCTTTGGCTTAGCCAGAATTAAGATTCTTTGAAGTTCTTCTGGCATATGCTTCCATACAAGAATTAACAGTATGTACATGTGTAGCTGCATAATATACTCTGAAAAAGGTATGTGTAAAATCATTAGCTGTAACATGATACAGCTATCCAAAGAATGTGTCTCAAAATCTACCATAATATAACATTTTTCATGTTTCCAGTGTTTTAAATGTGATTTTAGCATGTATTTGTTATATATTTAAATTAAATTTTGCTTAGATCTTTGCTTTGAAAACTATAAATCACAGACTTGTTCTGGAAAGTGCAGTATCAAATTAGGAAGAATTTGCTGGATTATGAAATCCAGCACTTAATGTTACTGGAGGTAAGGCTATTCTTTCCCTCTCATTAGTTGATCAAGTGCCACTTTAAAACAATCAGTTATTGCACTTGTTACTTCTTTGAGGCTGTTGTAGAATGTCAGACCTTTGGTTTAAGAGCCTCCTGCTTATTCGAGGCCAGATGTATTGTTGGCTAGTTAATATCTATTTGTTATTTTCTAGTGTTGTGCCTCATCTTGAATACATCTTTTCCCCTACATAATGTTTAACACTCCCCTGAATTTCTTCCAAGACAGCAAACCTTTTTGTGTGCTGCTTTGGAGTGCTAAACAGCATACTCATATAACTTCTTACAAGAGAACTTCCTTTTATTTTCATTTTCATAACCATGTTAATAATTGTACAGTTGCTTACTTGTTCTATAGTACGTTTTATTCCAGGTAAAGTATTGCAAATGCTTTTGACGATTGCAGTACTGCTTTCTGGATAGCTGTTGGGAATTTCTAAGGCTCCTGTGTTCTGTGCCCTTTTTCCACCCCTTCATCACCTCATAGCTCATTCATTTGTTGACAAATTAAGGCACCAACTTCTTCTAACTTTGCATTCAATTATTTATTAATGTGTAGCCCTTTTCCCCAGCTTGTTTTTCCAGGTTTCCCCTAGCCCTGGAATTCCATTCTCTTTTTCTTTGTACCTGGGATTGTCTCTTGTCTTTGGAGATCTGACTTCTATTCAGGTTACAGTTAATGCAGCATTGTGTGGTGAGGACCACTAAAAACTGTGAGAGACAGCACGTATTGCGTACTGTTTATGTGTGATATAAATGTCTGTGTGATTTTGTGTATTAAGATTTGTTCCCTTGATATACTCAGTGCTTTTATTGTCTGGTTTCCTCACAGCCGGTTGCTGAACCAATTCCAATCTGCAGTTTCTGCCTTGGTACAAAAGAGCAAAATCGGGAGAAGAAACCTGAAGAGCTCATCTCTTGTGCTGACTGTGGCAACAGTGGTAGGTGACCGTTTACAGTGCTGCTAGTAATAACCCGTCCACTTGAGACAGAAGAGCTTGGTGTACTGACTGCTACTGACCCATACATATGAGGAGTATGCATGTATAAATAACCTTGCCACTTGAGACAGAGAAATCTAGTATAGTGACTACTCCTGACCCATACATATGAGAAGTATGCATCTGTGGCATGGAATACAGTTCAGCTGAAGCTCAGGCTCCCAGAGTGGGAGACAGTTAAGTTAACCTAATGGAAATAGTTCATTTGGCTACTGGAGGTTTCTTTAGAAATGTGGTAATGATGACCAGTTTTATCAGGTTTCTCAGTTCAGTTATGAAAAATTATCTTGGTGTTCTTTTGTATGTGGGCCCGCCGCTTGCTATCTAGGGTATTGTTTTTGTGTTACAAGTAGATAAGAATAGAAGCACCTAAAAATAGAAGTATCTGGATAACCAAAATTCTGCATGGTAATATGTAATTGATAACGTGAGCTATCTGTGAGCATTAACAGCAGTGGAATGATTATACTGGTGTAATTTTCTCCTCTTTCTGTAGGTCATCCGTCCTGTTTGAAGTTCTCTCCGGAGCTGACAGTTCGAGTGAAAGCTTTGCGATGGCAGTGTATTGAGTGCAAAACATGCAGTTCCTGTCGAGATCAGGGCAAAAATGCTGTGAGTACAGTGGAATATGGACTGAATGAAGAGGATATCAGTCATGTGATCGTTCTGTTAACCTACAAAATAAAATTGTTCCATAGTCAAATACTTGCAGCTTTCATTTGAGTCTGGTAGTCTTTGAGACCTGTGAAATACCATGATATGTCTGTAGTTGAAAACTATGTGCATGTTCTCTGAGACGGTGACAAATTGGTGCTGATGCACATCTAAAGAGAGATTAACTTTATCTGTCTTCAACAGGATAACATGCTATTTTGTGATTCATGTGACCGTGGCTTTCACATGGAGTGCTGTGACCCCCCTCTTACCAGGATGCCAAAAGGTGAGGACTTTGTGATTAAAAAGGTAATTTAAGATGGTGTTGGAAGAGATCAGTGGGTAGAAAGTGCTTCCACATATTTGGTCCTCTTTTAGCTGCATTTAGTTTGTTCTTTACAGCATTGCTTTTCAGGTATTAGAAACTAGAGATGGGTCAGAGCTTCACATCGGGATTTTCCACTGTCTCCTGCTTCCCGTACATTACTGTCTGTGAAGGGTTTTGAAAAAAATCACAGAATCACAGAATGGTAGGGGTTGGAAGGGACCTCTGGAGATCACCCCATCCAACCCCCTGCTTGAGCAGGCACACCCAGAGCAGGGGCACAGGACCGCGTCCAGGCGGGGTGTGAATGTCTCTAGGGAAGGGACCCCACAGCCTCTCTGGGCAGCCTGTGCCACTACTCTGGCACCCGCACAGGGAAGGGGGTTTTCTCATGTTGAGGTGGAACTTCCTGTGTTAATCTTTGAGGTTCGAGGGAATAGAAGTGATCCTTGCAGACTAAAATGATCTGTTTCCATTGATCATTGATGAAATTATCTTCTAAATGATCTTGTACAAAAGAAAGAGATGGGCTTCTAAGTTTTTGAAGTCACATCTGTTTGGACGATAGAGAATCCTGGAGTACAACCAAACTTCTCTTTTCCACCAGAAGGCAGGTTATCTATGGAAGATTCTTCCTTAAGAGTTAAAGGAAAATTTTCCTATAGAAGATAGTTAGAAGTGGTATAGTTGTAGGCATGATGTTGGATAATGAAATGTGTTACTTTTTTATGTTTTTCTGATAACATGCTGCAAATTAGACTTCCTGTGTGGTTGTGGGAAGAATATCTGGGGGAGAGGGGTGGGAAATGAAATGGACTTGAGTTTAGATTGCTGGAATATACACACAACTTTTCTTACACGTAAATGTGATAATTGGGGCCTTTGGTACTGTTCCTACCCTTTCTGTTGGAGGGCCTGTGACCTGCCCTTCTTGTCCTATATAGCTGTCCCTTGCATTCAGTGATGAGGATTTGTGTCTTTATAGGTATGTGGATATGTCAAATATGTCGGCCACGGAAGAAAGGAAGGAAACTTTTACACAAGAAGGCAGCACAGATAAAACGACGCTATGCTAACCCAATCGGACGTCCCAAAAACAGGTTAAAGAATCAAAATACAACGTAAGTCTCTCTATGAGGAGGAGTAAGGTGTGAGATTCTGTAGGGCAGTGGATATTTCTGAAGTGTCTGGTCTACTCTGTGAGAAGTTTTTCTTTTACAATGGATGGCTTTTCATTACTCTTTAATACAGAAATTCTGAAGAGTGCTGTGAAAGACTAGAAGTAATCTCAGTGCTTCCTTTTGCCTAGATTTTTGACTCTTCGTATTAACTTACTATTTAGTTTTGAACTATTCTGTATAGTCATAGATGAATTTTGCTGTTTGTGTCGAGTCTATTTTGCTGGGTGGCTGCTTCTTCCAGCATAACTATTTTGCTTTGCATTTCTCAAGAACCCTTTCTGATGTTTAGAGAAACTAAGTAATCTGCAATGAAGTATGTGAGGTTGTTGTTTGACATATATTTAATCTGACACTGCTGCCAGAAAATATTTGGCCCCTTGCTGCTTCCATTCCTCATGTTTCTGCGTTAGTGGGGCACTCTATTGTGCTGGGACAGATTGTGTGGCCATGTCATGGTGGTTGTGGGGCAGCTGGTCGTCAGGGAATCGGATTTGGGTGGGCAGGAATTATTTGGGTAACTGTTCAGCCAGAGCAATTTCCTTGAATTAAGATTGCTGTGCAGTGCTTGTTGTGATACAGCACAATTAACTGTGCAGGGGACAAAACAATGAAGAAGGATGTGACAAGAACTTCCATTTTGGGCATCAGATGAACTTAAAAAAAAGGTTGAACTGACACTTGATTCTAACCAATAGCACCAAAGTATGTTCTGGAAAAAACCTTACAAAGCTCAATGCTTACAAAAATGTGGAGGGAATGTCTCCCTTAAATATCCTAATCTTTTTTGGTCTGTGTAATACCTTCACTTCGGGGAACCCCTGATATAATTCAGAGGGGCAAAAAGAAAGCTAGCTATCTGCTATTGCTGTTTTGTCTCTCTTAATTTTTTATCGTGATTTATTCACAATTTCTTTTGCCTTTGTTCCATCATTTCACTTGAAAAATATATCCACAGAAATATGCACAGATCCTTAGTTTGTCTTTTTAGGAAAAAGCAGCCTATTTCTATCCTCTGTAGCTGCAAAGATTGTAGCTGAAAACAGTCAGCTTCCTGAAACAGCAGTCAGTCTAGGGCAGTCACTTTGAGAAATGTTAAATACTTGGTTATCTCAATAGAATTTTAAAATTTTCAGCCTGAAAAACAGCAGATGCTTGGAGATCAGTGCTGCTTTCTGCTAAGCTGACCATCAGTGGTGTATGTTGTTAGCTAATGCGTATGTCCTGCATGCGTTAACTCTCGGTGTAATCCTTACGACAAATTCCTATCAGTACAAAAACGTTGACAAGTGTAGATGTTCAATGACTGCGTAAGTTGAAACCTTCTGTACAATGTATTCATTCTGGCTACTGATTTTAAAATTAAATATTAAGTTTGGTGAAAATCTTGTTTATACTCAAATTAATTGCACATAATATTCAGTTTGGAGTAATAGTACAGTACTACTACTGAGATATTTAGAATCCTGGCTCCTCTAGGGTACACAGGCTCTTGACAACTCCTTTATTATTAAATTCTTAGTTCACATTTAATTTCTCTGTGATTGATAAATAAGCAGGGAAGACGGTGGTCCACTGTGCAACCCAGAACAAACCACTTTTCCAAATCTTCTGACCATACCTTTCCCCTTCTCATTCTTTAGATCAAAAGGCCCTTTCAGCAAAGTTCGAACTGGCCCTGGTCGGGGTCGGAAGCGTAAGATCGCTCTGTCTAGCCAGTCAGCATCATCAGAAGGAGGATACCTGGAGCAGACAGATGTCTTGGACTTCTGCAGAGATGGCAGCACCACCTTGAAGTTTAACAAGAAAACCAAAGGGCTTATAGATGGCCTTACTAAATTCTTCACTCCCTCCCCTGATGGACGAAAAGCTCGAGGGGAAGTGGTAGACTATTCTCAGCAGTATAGGATCAGGAAAAAGGGTACCAGGAAATCTAGCACTTCAGAATGGCCCACAGGTAAAGATTTTTCACCCTGCCAATGTAAGTATCCTGTACGCCAAGAAAATGTTCAAAGGCTAGGATGTTGAAGTGAACAGAATTGTTAGAGGCTGGAAACGTTGAGCTGAAAGTTAACACTCAAATGCAGTGATGTTTGGTGCTCTGAGGTGGAATACCTGTTGGAAAAAGGAAGCGATCCTAGAGACCTTTGCCTCTTTATATATGATGGCAAGGTGTGATAAGCAATTAAATGATTGCTGTGAGGTAAAATTCCCTTTGGTAATGAGGGGCTTGCACATAGCCGTAGGAAAGGTGCTAAATAATGTCACATTTGAAAGCAGTAACGTAGGGAGTGGTTAACAAAAATAACAGCAAGGTAGAAGTATGAGATGGGAAACAGATAATTAAAACCAGTCTGACAGACCCATGAGTTTCCAGTCTATGGTAT
This sequence comes from Phalacrocorax aristotelis, assembly GCF_949628215.1. Classification (NCBI taxonomy): domain Eukaryota; kingdom Metazoa; phylum Chordata; class Aves; order Suliformes; family Phalacrocoracidae; genus Phalacrocorax; species Phalacrocorax aristotelis. Next base: position 1,290,915 of record NC_134299.1, read on the forward strand.
AGGCTTGTATGCAAATATTTCTTGATTTTTCTCAGCCAGAGAGGAGCCTGCTTTGTGCAGCTTGGCACCTTTTTGCTGGAGAGCATCCCTTCTTTTGAACACAGTTCTACTTTCCTTGTTTTCTTTTCTAGCTTAAGACTTTAATCTATGACTAGACCTTGATTTGATCTCTGTATCAGATTTTGTCAGTGTTGTTGAACAGTTTCATAGCTTGAATTGTTCCTAAGCAAGCGATGTGAAGTACTCCACAGTAACACACAAACTGTACTGCTTTGGAATAGTTATGTGCATTAGCCTGGTTGGTGCTAGAACAACAATGTATCTTTACGTTTTGGGGGTGAGGTAGAGTGTCTTTTGGGTTTTGCTTCCTTTTTTTGTGGAAGGGGTGTTTCTTGGGTGATGAACCTAGGAGTCCTGGTTTTGGTTGCACCAGATACAGCGCTCAAATAGTTGTGATCCTTGTTTGTGAGAAACAGGCATAGCAGTAAGCCGTTTATCCAAAGCTGTCTCATGGTTACAGATGCCTTCATGATACTATGAATGTCTAAGTGGTGAATTTTGGACCTGGTTAAATATATGACAGTACTTCTTACATGATCACAAATCCAGAACTGGTTCTTCCTTTGTGGTCCCAAATCTGAATAGAAAAATCCCATCAAAAACCTCAGCACAGTGTGTGAATACAACCAGAAGGTGCTTGTCGCTGCACTAAAAAGCAAGTACTCCCTTGTAAATGTAAGTGAAGACAATTTTCTCTTATTTACAGACAATCAAGATGGCTGGGATGGAAAACAGGAAAATGAGGAGCGTTTTTTTGGGAGCCAGGATGTCTTAACTGAAAAAGACATGGAGTTGTTTAGAGATATTCAGGAACAAGCACTGCAGGTAAAGTTAAATTTTCAGTGTCTGTACCAAATCTGTAAACAAGATTTAAACAAACCTCACCCCATCCCAGCAACAAGAAATACAGACTCCAGATGAGTCAGTCTGTCATAGAAGCTAATGTGCTTGGTTTCTGCTGCTTGAGAGTAATGGGAAACTGATCTCAAGAGAGCTGAAGGATAATATAAAAGCGTGCGTAAGAGTGGCAGAGGTTAAAGTGGGCATCTAAAAACCCTTGAGGGCTGTGAATTTAGTTGTATCAGAATATGGAGCTGTTAAATAGCTGGTAAAAAGTGTGGACTGTTAAAAAATAAAATATGGGACTCTGCTAGCAACATGGTGTACATAGGGCCTCTAGCTAATTAAAACATCCTTGTTCTAGATAATTGAACTTATGGAGCAGGATAGGGCATTACTGCATGTGTGTATATGCACATATATATATGTACTACGTGTTTAATGTGTGTGTATCTTTCTACCTGTACATTTCAATAACTTGAATGGTCTTATGACTTAACTCCTTCTGAAGCCAAAGACGTCAATTGACTTTATGCCCTGACTTCCCTGAACAGTCCTTCACTAAATGTAACTGTACTTTTAAACCTCTCCAGTTTCTGACTTCTGTTTATTTACCTATGATTCTGTCATAGGCTGATTTAATTCCACTGTACTAAATATAGTCTTGTACCAACAGAGTTAATGAACAATGAATTGTGGTAAGTCCGAACTACACTGTGTGTGTGATAAAGTGGACTAAGATGAAGTGCAGTTAACTCTTATTGAAGTGCAAGTACAACACGCTGCTTATTTCAAACTTTAATACAGGGTTGAGCAAATTGCACATGAGAGTACAGCTTGTGACCATAATTATGTTTTAGAAAAATAACTGAAGATCTAAAATGAAATGTGTGGAAATATACCCAGAATAGAGAAAATATTAATCTCCAAACATCTGATTAGAAGAAGGAGCAAGTTTTGGAGAGATATTCCCCCCTCCAGGTGGGGAAAATACTTGTAGATTAAATACTTTAAATTTAAGGTGGCTGGTTGGTTGGTTTTGGTGAGGAAAGGGTTGACCAGAGTTGTGATACAGCTGATACAGGGACTCTGTGTGTACGTTGAGCTAACTGCCTCACCAAAGAAAATGGAAATACAGAGTGACGTACCAAAGGCTTTTGAGTGAGCTGAGGAAAAGATACTGCGTATTAAATGGTCAAGAAGAAAGTTGTTCAGAGCTCTCTGCAGCTAGCATAGAGGCTGCAGCAGGAGTCTGCTATACAGGGCTTCTAATGACTGTGGTCTGTTAACAGCTGGATGGGAGCTGGGTCTCTACACGTGTGTTGGCTTTCGTTTGCAGGATGGGTTTGTTGCTGCAAGGAAGGCATGGGTGGAGGACTCGTTGCAGGTGCATGTTACTCCGTTTTCCTTAAGACTTGTCAGATCCCTGTTATAATTGTTTGTTATTGACCTATTGTACTGGGTGATGATAGTGATTCCTTTGAAACTACAGTGCAGGAAGTGCTTGACTGCAGATTATCATAGTTATAAAGAGCTGTCTTCATAAACTGCTCTTTTGGTGGTTTGTTCTACCAAGGTGTGAAATTCTTGTGTTGTGTGCAACCTTGTATCAGTTACCAAAAATGCAGAGGTTCTGCTTTCCTTTCCTCGTAGAATCCTCACAAATAGCAAAAGCATTCAGCATCCAAGATTGTGCTTATTTAATAGTATTGTCTTAATTTTTTTTTTCTTAAGTACTAGGGAGTTTGTTCTTATTAAACCTAGCTTTTGAGTTGAAGTAAGATAAATTGACCCTCTTATCGAGTTTCTGTCCTAGTAGGTAGTCTAACATGAAAGGTAAAGCCTAAGGAATAAATCCATAAACTGATGGGGGGAAAAAAAGAGTTAGGTGGTTGTGGATCATATGCAGGTAGTAAGCCCTAAGACCTTATTTAGCAGACTACTGAAATACTCTGTTTATCTTCTGAGTAAGAATAGAAGGAAACATGAATGAGTTACTGATGGCTTTATTTGGAGCTCTTGGATTAAATATTTTATTAGGAGATTACTGTTCTTTTTTATCTAGCTAAGAGCTCCGTAAAATGTGTATGCCTAGGATTAGATTCTGAGGTGACTTCTGCCTACACCAGTCCCACTTGGAAACTTAGAAAAATGTTAATTTTGAATGTTAGCCTCTCAAACCCTAAACCATTGTCCTGGGTATAGCTGTTTAATTAAGCAATCAAAAATGTGCATATAGGTAATTCACTGGTTCTCTTCACATTAGTTTCTGACCTCCTGCATGAAACGTGGTCTCATTTATTAATAGCTTTGCAGTCCAGGTGGTTCATATGATAATGCAAGAACAGTGGGAGTATTTGGGTTTTTAATTGTGTGAGTGACAATCTTTTGAGACAAAATCTTCATGAACTGACAAAATGTTTGTTTTCTTCAAAAGCAGAGCATTTAGCTCCTTTATTTTTAGTTCCCATAAATTATACAGTTACTATCAGAGAGACAGGGGAAATAGAGGTTGTGTAAGTAATTTAAAAATATTGTCTTTTCTATTTGTTTTTTTCTTCTAATAAATAATTTGAGGTTTTTCTTTAAGTCTTCTGCACTTATGATGATAAGCAGGTAGCTGTACCGTGAATATTGTTTTGGTAGATACTGCATTCCCAGTAGTACATGTAGTCGCAGAGCTGGGAACACACTGGTGTGTTATGTTAGATACTTGAATATTCTAGATCTTAACAGCAGGAGCAGGTTATGTGTTTCTGTTCATAGCTATTGAAATAACAAGAAAGGAAATAGCAACAGGACTGAAAAAAAGATTTTATTAAATTTTCCTGTGTACTAATTTGTATTTAGAACTACAACAAGAAACAGAGTGAAAGGTAGTGGAGGTATGTGGTATGACAATGCTTAACTAATTCTTCCTTTTTTGTGAATCACACGCTTGAAGTGTGACTGGTACTGGTTTTTAGTGTCAGAACGCAACGTCTGCATCTTCCTAATTCTGTAAGTTCAGTTAGGGTGTGGACTGTGTAGATAAGGATGTTTTAATTCATTTCAGCTTTGAAGTCTTTCACTTGGAAATTCACAAAAGCTCTTTTTTTTCATCCTTGCATAGAAAGTAGGGGTGACTGGGCCTCCTGATCCACAAGTCCGATGCCCTTCTGTCATTGAATTTGGCAAGTATGAAATCCAGACCTGGTACTCCTCCCCATATCCACAAGAATACTCGAGGTATGACTGAACATTCTTCTCCTTTGTTCTGCTTCAGTGTTTATGGGAAAGCTGTACTCCAACAGGCATAGAAATCTTAAGATTCTATCTGAATGTAGGGCAAAATCAAAGTACACATAATCCAGATACTTTTCATGGTAGTTAATAGATTTCTTAAGGTCTTTTTAGGCTGAGTCAAAAAGTTGATAAGCTCTCTGTAACAACCTGCATATGCTGTGAGCATTCGAACTGCCACAGGAATATATGATTAGGTGGATTCCCAAAGAACTGACATATTCCATGCTCTGAGGAGGGAGTAGCCTGAGCTAAATGACCTGGTACTGGGCTGTTATTAAGCATGTAAGTGATTAGAGTATCTGACTCTCAGAGTACATTGGTTCTTTACAAGTGCTATCATAGAATGGTTTGTGCTGGAATGGAGCTTTAAAGACCGTCTAGTCCAACCCCCTTGCCATGGGCAGGGACATCTTTCAGTACATCAGGTTGCTCATAACCCTGCCCAGCCTGATCTTGAACGCTTCCAGTGATGGGGCATCTGCAGTTTCTCTGGGTGACCTAGTCCAGGGTCTGGCCACAATTATTATAAAAAACGTCTTCCCTCTGTCCAGTCTAAATCTATCCTCTTTCAGTTTAAAACCATTGAACCTTGTCCCATCACTGCAGGCCCCAGTAAAATGTCCCTCTTGGTCTTTCTTATAAGACGCCTTTATAGACTGAAAGGCTGCAATGAGGACTCCCTGGAGCCTTTTCTCCAGGCTGAGCAACCCCAACTCTCTCAGCCTTTCCTCATAGGAGAAGTATTTCAGCCCTTGGATCATTTTTGTGGCCATCCTCTGGACTCACTCCAACAGGTCCATGTCTTGTACTGAGGACCCCAGAGCTGGATGCAGTACTCCAGGTGGGACCTCACAAGAGTGGAGTGGAGGGGGAGAGTCACCTCGCTCAACCTGCTGGTCACACATCCTTGGGTGCAGCTCAGGATATGACTGGCTGGCTGGGCTACAAACACACATTGCTGGCTCATATCCAATCTTTCATGCACTAGTATCTCCACGTCCTCCTCTGCAGGGCTGCTCTCAATCCATTCATCCCCCAGCTAGTATTGATACTGGGGATTGCCCAACCCAGGTGCAGGACCTTGCACTTTGCCTTGCTGAACTTCACGAGGTACACATGGGCCCACTCTTCCTGTCAGAGTCCCTCTGGGTACCATCCCTTCCCTCCAGCGAATCAACTGCAGCACTCCTCATGATAAAAAATAATAAATTTTTTTAGGGAATAGGATGTTAACTGTGTATTAAATTATTTGATTAGAAATGGCTGTAAACTATCTAGAGGAGTTGAAAGAGAAAAATAGATAGAAATTTTGCTGGAATTACTGGGACATATGATTTTTTTTTATGCTGTATGTAGTTCAACATAGCTAAAGAAATGTTTAATGTTACACGTTTTGGCATCTGAAGGATTGTTCTGCTGTGATGCATGTGTAGTTGTTTTAATGTTCTCTTGCTTTAAGAACTTTGCAATCTGTCTAAACTGCAATTTAACTTGATTCAGAAAGAGGAATAACTTCTAAGGGCCATAGCTTGAGAGAAAATTGAATAAAACTCTTTATTCTACCGTTTAATAAGAGCATGTAGTCTGTCATGAGGAATTATTCTAGCTCTGCTAAAGGCATTACAGGTAACTGAAAATAGCATCCCTGCTCAAGCTAGAGTATGTAAATAGAGTTGAATGCAAGTGTCCCAATATTGTTGTGATTTAAATTGTTCATGTCAATGTAGTATGGAAAATAGTTATAAAGCAAACAGATGCTGGTGTGACCCATTGCTCAGGAGTACACACAGCTGTCTTCTGAGGAGGGGAAGGGAGAGAACAGGAACTATTTATCTAATCTATCCTAGTGTCACTAGTGCAAAACTATGGGGTTTCTGCCTCTTTTTTTTCTAGGATTTTAATTGATGCATGTATTTCTTCTGACATAATCATGTAAAAGTAATTATGGAGGACATTTTCTTAACATGCATTTGTTACAGAGTAAGTGCTGTGACTTTAAGTATGGTAAGGTGATTTTGGCCTGATTAGCACATACACAAGGTCAGTATATACTGGGTCTGTTTTCATCAAGTTCTCTATCTGCAGGAGTGAGAAATTTTATACAAAAGTCTGTATCTCTGGGCTTTGATCTTTCTTTGTCTCTGCTTACAGACTACCCAAGTTGTACCTTTGTGAATTCTGTCTAAAGTATATGAAAAGCAGAACTATTCTCCAACAGCATATGAAAAAATGTGGTTGGTTTCATCCTCCAGCCAATGAAATTTACAGAAAAAACAATATTTCAGTCTTTGAGGTAAGTTAGGTAACTAAGCCACTCACTTTTATCTATAAAATAGGATCTTTAGCACCCAGTCGTGTGATAAGTTTTCCGTAGCCCTAAAGATCTTCATTCCTGAAGCATTCAGTTGCTAGGAGTGAATAACCACAAGCAAGCAGTGGGAGCTGACCTCACGTATAGATTATTCATCCATAAAACATATGAGAAGGCTCGCTTTGTAAAATGCTTTTTCATGTCAGGAAAATGACTTTTAAGTGTTCTCTTAAGCTAATGAATTTAACAGTGACTTGGCCGTGTTATGCTGTGGAAGTTTAAGTCCTTTGAGGTGCTACCTGTGACAGAGAAGTCTTCCTCTCACATTAGTCATTTCAAATGTACAGGGAGACCCAGATGAAGCATGTCCTTGCATGACAGCAAACGGAGTGACAACACTTTTCCTTGTTTCTGTAAGGTTGATGGCAATGTCAGCACTATCTACTGCCAGAATTTGTGCTTGTTAGCCAAACTCTTCCTGGACCACAAGACTCTCTATTACGATGTGGAGCCATTTCTTTTCTATGTGCTGACACAGAATGATGTCAAGGGCTGTCATCTTGTTGGCTACTTTTCCAAGGCAAGTATTAAGTATTTGAGTACTTCAGACTTGGAACTGCATTTGCTATGGTGAGAAATGCTGCTTCAGAGTCCTTAAATTGTTGTGATGTAAGCCCTTGCATTTTATATAATGCATTAGATAATACAGATACAGACACCTGTTGCAACCAGATTTTACTTATCTTACATTCAGAGACCACCTACTAATAAAAACAAGTTTTCTCATGATGTTGAATAGCATATATTCTCTAACGAACTTTTACTGCATCTAGTAGCTAAAAAAAACCCACCTCTTCCAATTACTTCCTACTCTTGGTGATGATGGGTAGTACTGTTTGTGAGAGAGACATTTTTACCAAGTAGTTCTGTCTCATCTTTCCTTCTGTAAATATATTGTTTTCCAAACAAGTGTGGCAATTTTGCACCTCATTTCAAACCTTTTTATTTTTTTGATGGAACAGGGCTGAGATTTCAGATAGGCCTTTTCTTAAGATTTTTATCTGTAATTGTTTTACATATTTAAAAATAGCTTTAATTGAAGCTTTTCCTTTCAGTCTTCTGAACAGCAGATTTGAGATTGGATTTTAGTACGTTATGGTTATAATGTTTGAAGATTCGCTAGAATATTTTTCAGTGACTTTAGCTGCCTTCAGATTTACGCTTTGAACTTTAAAGAACATGGGCTGCATAGCAAATACTGTATTGAATACTGTATTGTATCTAAGCAGAAGGTGGTAATTATGTCAAGGCTTCATTCTCTTTTGTTTTCCTGAACTGAAATGATGGTAGTAGAGTCTTAATATTATTCTCTCTCTTAATGTCTTCCTTGGCTCACGTACATTGTTGTTCCTAAGATGCTTTGACTGTGGCTTTCTGTCTCAGTTTTTGCTATAGAATTAAGGACTTGTACAGAACAATTTCTACTATTTCTCACTGGTGTCTTCATTTCCTCCTTTTTTTCCAACAGGAAAAACACTGTCAACAGAAGTACAATGTTTCGTGTATAATGATTCTTCCACAATACCAGCGTAAGGGCTATGGCAGGTTCCTAATTGACTTCAGTAAGGAACTTTTTTTTTTTCCCCCCACTTTTTTTAGTTTTTTCATGTTTTAAAGAAAGGCTTAACTGTGGAGGGAGGATATTTTTCAAATTAAAAAACATCTTGGGACAAAGGATTCTAAAACTCAGAAAATGATCTGAACTTCACAATTTACTGTTATTGTTGGAAAGCTTCCTTTCTAAAGGCAAATTGATAATTTTTCCTCTAATTCTCATGTTTCCTGTGTAAGCAACTTATGGTGGAAGCTATAGGCATGTGTCAGTGTAGTGCTTTTAGCAGAAGCTTACTTTGTGCATGTAGTTCCTCCTATAGAAAACCAACCCTAAAACTGCACAGTCTGAAACTTTCAGCAGCTTGACTAAGTGAACAAGTGTCTTAAGCAAAAGATAGTCATAGTTATTAGTTTAGCTTTGAGAGCAACAAAACCAGACATACTTAGGCTCTGAATACTCAATTCTCAGATTCATAAGTGGATCTCAGCAAGTTCATGGGGAAACTTCCCACTGTAACTATGTCTCTCTCATTATGCTGAGTGCAATCTAGTGCAGCACTCCCTGTGGACATGCTAATTTTGGAATCAATGTCCAGAGGAAAAACCCTACCGGTATAATTGCATTAGAATGATTTTGCTGGTAAATATCCTTATGTAGATAAGTAGTTGTTCTCCTGAAAATACTGGTGAAACAAAGGAACTCCAGTGATGTATCTTGAGAAATCGGCAGATGTGGGCTATATTAGAGCAGCAGTGAGAAGACACATTTGTCAGCCGGTTTACCCCTCCCCTCTTTGTCATACCAGGGAGGATATAACCTCTCAGTCCCTATTGAACCTGTGCAGTTTATCATTGTCTTAAATTGATTAAGTGTCTGCAGATAGAGCTTGGTACTCTCCAGTATGGCCTTGGAGTTCGACAGTTGAGAATTTTCAAGAAAATTGTTTGCCATATTAGTTTTAAATGGTTAAAATACATTTTCCATCTGTCGTCTTCAAAATTGCTATTGCAATTCGAAGATACTCAGCAGACGGCGTACTTCAGGCTTGGTATAGTTTCTAGGTAGGCAACTGCTGCCATCTCGTGGCATTGCCCATAGCCAATGTCTGATGGCAACATAGAAATCTCATACTCTATCATTGAATAACAGGAATTTAAACAAAAAAAAAAATTGGCCAGACTGCTCAGTGTATCCTTCAAAATTATAATATATATCTTGTAGGCTGCATTCAGCTACTTTCTGGAAAATGCCTTTGTAAAAGTTGGGGGGGAAACAGAAGCTATATATTCTAATTTTTTAAATTTTTTTTCTTGTATATCTTTAGGCTATTTGCTTTCAAAGCGTGAGGGTCAAGCAGGATCACCAGAGAAGCCCCTGTCAGACCTGGGGCGCCTCTCATATATGGCTTATTGGAAAAGTGTAATATTGGAGTGCCTTTATCATCAACGTGACAAGCAATTAAGCATCAAGAAATTGAGTAAACTGACTGGGATCTGCCCTCAAGATATCACTTCGACTTTACATCACCTACGAATGCTTGACTTCCGTAGTGATCAGTGAGTACAGGAGTCCAGTTGTATTTCCAAATAGCTTCCAATGTATTTGAATGAAATTTAATAGTGTTTGGAGACAAGTCACATCCAATAAACTTTATTTTTATTTAAGACTTAAGCGTCCAGATACTGGCTGTAGAGATTTATGATGCTCACGTACGATGCAAGAATTGTTCAATGCCGAAGATGGACCATGTTTCCAACTGTGTGGATCTCCAGCTGCGGAACTTCTGAGTAATTTGCAGCTGTGAGAGAAAGCAAGCTGGTCTTTTGGCCATGTTCTGTTGGGGTCCCTCGGCATAATCAGTCTAACATACTTGCGAAACAGAGGAAAGAACAGCAACTTCCCTTCTCTAGAGGGAAATATGTTCCTTTTTCCAGTCACTAAGCAGGCAGTTGTTTCCCCCCTTTTTTCTCTGTGCCTCAAAGATGCCATTAACTCTGTGGATTAACGTGGGATGCTTGAACAGTGGATAGATCACTGGGAGAAATGAGGCGTGTGGATATAGAGCAGAGGTAGTCTGCTTGCCCAGCTGAGTGTACAAGTCAAGTGAAATATGGTCTTGATTCAGACCATAGCAGTTTTGGGAATGGGGTTGTATTCTGTTGTGTTTTGTGTTAAACTTGGAACTTATTTGGAAATCTTGAAGTTATTTGAGAACGCTTTTTTGTCCTTGTTTCACAGTATACTTTAATCAGTGATATTACTCCAAGACTCCTGAATAAACGCCACTCTAGTGGTGGGATTGTAACTTCTTAAAGCCGTCCTTTTTTTACCATTCAGCATCTTTCACCTTATGTTGCCTGTTCCCCGAATGTCATACCCCTTGTCCATTTAACACATAATAAAAGTGATACTCTGCAGATTAATTTTATCCTGGAAGGATAATGGATTCACCATGAACAAGAAGTGGATAGAATTTAGCAACATTGTCTCGGTTTTTAGATGTTTTCTCTGGTAGTCTGACAGTACTGCAAATTGTGCAATTCTGATGAGCTTTCTGTCCTCTCTGAAGTTATTCATGGCAGCACTGACTGGGAGTACACAGATTTTTCTGTAATATTTTATATCTGTTTCACATGACATCATCTATAGTACGTAGCCTGTTGTTGATCAGAGTATTATTACTGTTTAGATTTGTGATCATTCGTCGGGAGAAACTTATCCAGGAACATATGGCAAAGCTTAGAACTAATGTCCGACCTATAGATGTGGATGCAGAATGTCTGCGTTGGACACCTGTTATAGTTTCCAACTCAGTTGTGTCTGAAGATGAAGAAGAAGAGACAGAGGATGGGGAAAATGAAGAGCAACAACAGCAGAAAGAAAAGGATCCAGAGACCAGTGTAAGAGTGAATCTGTTACTTCTCTGTGGCATGTAGTTTACGCTTGGTGCTTTTGCAGGCAATACTAACAAGATTTCAAATGCCAAGCTTGGGCATTTGGCATAATTGTAAAAAGCAATGCAGTCATGATTAGTTCATGTATCTTTATAGTTTCAGATTAGAAGCTAAAAATAGGGAAAACATTGAGGCATAGTCTAGAGGAACATTAAAGATGATCTCTGAAAAGAGCAAAAAGGCTTTTTGTACCCTTAATGATTTTTGCAGTATGGGTGGGAAGGGGGCAGTATTAAAACAAAACAAAACAACCCAAAAAACCAAGCAAACCAAAAACCTGCCTACCACTCGCAAGCAACCTGGTCTCTCATCAAATTATTGAAATAGGTGGAGGTTTGAAGGATCCACTGTTTCTGTAAGTGACAAATAGCATAAATGGAAATGAATCAAAAAAACCTTTTTTCACCAAAGGTTTTTGCTGTGTGCTTTTGCAGAACCACTAATAGCTTTAGAATTACTGTCCACAGAGCAGCGAAGGTTTCTGAAATCTAGGCTGCTGTCCTTGAACGGCTGCCCCCTCACATCAGGTGATGAGCCCTGACTAGAACACTAAGAGGCAAATTATACGCTGTTACTGTATTTACATTAAACTACTTGTGAGTTTTAATTAAAAAACAGCTTCAAGTTTGTCTCACCTTTTTATTGAAAATTACACAAATACTGTGTTTGAATGTAGCAAGACGATGTTTGCATTGCAGCAGGCCACTGGATGGCTGCTGCTGACTGAAGTCACTTGTGGGGAAGCTAATTGAGCTGGGAGGAAAGGAGTAGCAGTTCGCACTGTCAGAATCTCGTAAAGGTCAATTCTTCCATTATTCTCAGATTCTTGAAAGTCATTCTTGTTAAACTTTTCTGACTTCTTGTTCAAAAGCTTTGTGGAATTGAATTCAGGATAGACATGCGTGCTTAAATGGTAAGTGTGAAATCTATTTGTTTTTATTTAAATCAGATGGTAAAATCTGTGTCATGGGAGAAGAAAGAGCAAGAGCCTTACTCGCCTACAGAGAGTGAAAAAAAGCCAGACATTGTTGCTCCAGCCAATTCTGCACGGCCAAACAAGCACATTTTTCCCCTGGATAGTCTTCCTGCAAACAGTCAGCCATCACGCAGAGGTCGATGGAACCGCAAGGGCAAAAAACTGCGGGAGCCCTTTTGTGAGAAAGAGCCAATATTGCCCATTGAGGACAAAACAGCAGTTCCCAGTGGGCGATGCAGTGAATGTGAGGAGAAATCGGCAGCCTCACGAGGCCGGTGCAGTGACTGTGAGGAGAAGTCAGTAGCCTTGCAGGGGAGATGTGGTGAATGTGAGGAGAAGTCTCCAGCCCCAAGAGGCCGGTATGCTGAAGATGAGGAAAAATCTGCAGTTTCTCAGGGGCAGTATGGCAAAGGTGAAAAATCTGCAATTCCCCGTCGGCGGTACAGCGAAGGTATGGAAAGGTGGAGAGGGCAGTTGAAAAAGAACACAGAGGCGCTGAAGTGTAGATTCCCAGAGGACTGTGACAGATTACCCCGCCGCTACAGCGATAGTGATAGGGCACTTCTAAGGTGTTTTAGTGAGAGTAGTGAAGAGGAAGATGATGAGCCTGTGAGTCCTCGATCAAGCTCTCCACCTGTTCTCACCAAGCCAACGTTAAAACGAAAGGTGTGTGCCTTATTTCTTGTTGTCTCTGATTATATCATCCAGTCTATTTTGTCAGTATGTTGGTGCCTTATGAAGGACTGTGCAATTCATGAGCTACTGTATTAAGCATACCGCTAGTGTCTGCTCAGCGTTCCAGAGCTCGCTCTGGAGGGTACTTTCTGCTGCTTTTTTGTAGCAATGGTTTTTGTAGAATCGGAGGTAGTTTGGAGGGTTTTTTTTTTTGTTGTTGGTTTTTTTTTTTTTTAATTCTGACTTGTGCTTTTGACTTTTCCACCTTGGTTATTAAAGTTTTACTCAGTCACACAAAGTAGAAACAGATATGGTCCTACTTTTAAAAGAAGCTTGCAAAACACAAATGCTATCTAAACAACTAAAATCACAGCATAAAGTCTTTGGAATGATTAACCATGGAGATGTGAATTCTATTAACGTGACTAACAATCCTCTCTTCGTGGGACGCTGCAGTAAAAAGTTCTCTTCTATATCATCTTTGCAGCTTATTCTAAACTCTTGACATCTATGTTGTAGTGTCTCTGAACTTTCAGCTGTTATGGGTGGGCTGTTAGCGTCAGTCTAGCAATCGTCATGGAAGTCGGTCATCTCGCATTGTATTTGACATCTCTCTAACTGCAGGCAGGTGCCAGTCAGTATTTCTAGTGAAGTCTGAAGGGAACACTCTGGTCCTATTTAGACTGTTGAACTCTATTTATCAGTGTTTTATTTCCACTGCACGTGATGAAACGTCTTCTCTTCTCCCACCTTCCACTTTCAGAAACCAATTCTTCATCGGAAGAGGCGAGTCCGCAAGCGTAAGCACCACAACAGCAGTGTTGTCACTGAAACAATCTCGGAGACCACAGAAGTGCTGGATGAACCATTTGAGGACTCAGACTCTGAACGTCCAATGCCCCGATTAGAGCCTACTTTCGAGATTGAGGAGGAGGAAGAGGAGGAGGAGGATGAAGAGGAGGAGAATGAACTTTTGCCCAGTGGATACTTTCGGCACTTAGCCTCACCAGACACACTCAGGCATAGACCCTCTTCTAAGAGGAAGTCCAAAGATGAGGAGGAGTCTGATGACACTAATGGTATGTTTGGTGGTATGCTGTTGAAAGTTTGATACAGATAGTGTGCCAGTGAGTGTCAGATGATACTAGCTCATGAGGAACAAGCTGCTTACCTTGTCTTGTAACTTCTAGCCAAAATGAGGGGTTAGGCGTACATTACCAGTGAAATCAGCCTCAGACATTCCCAAGTCCTATGGAAATGTGGTGCATGCTTTTAACTATTTTACTAGCAATGACCTGATCACAGGGTATCCTTCTGATTCAGCTTTCCTAGTGAAGTTGGTATCTGTCATTGTGGAAGAACCCATGCAGCAGGGCCGCTTACAGAAGTAAAACAGAAATGAATTGGAGAGCCCTCAGTTTTCTGTAGCAAAGAGAAATAATAAATTGTCTCTTCTGAGATCCTTTTCATGGCACTGCATGTCCTGCCTCTCAGCTTCTCGTATCTCCTTAAAGTTCTCTGAACCTTCAGTTCATAAAATAAAATAATTTGATTTGAACTGGTTACTTAGAGTGCACTGACAATTCAAAAGAAACATCTCTCCTTCAGATGATCCATTAGTAAACTTCATTATGGCTGTTACATGTTTTCTCCTCTTAATCGCCTGCATGGAGCAAGGCAGGCAGCCAAATAAAAACAAAGAACTGTGTGAAAGAGAAGTACAGTGCTGTTATCCCACAATAAAAAATCATTACTGGAATGAACTCATTAATTTATTACTTTCAACTAGCCTGTGGTTAGCAGAGGAGAATTTTTCCTCAAAAGTACTTAAATACTGAAAGCGACAATATGATTATAGCATGTGTACTGTCCATTTAACATCAGTTACCCTTCCATCCTTATAGCACATAACTATGTACATTTAGTGCAAACACATGTTGATGCAGCATTGTTTGCTCAGTGGGAATATATGCACAGTCATCTTATACAATTGGTTTTTTAATTCTGTTGTGATCAGATTACTCATTAAATAGATTTTTATGGTGTTCCCACATCATTAGGAAGGCTATAGTGTCGGGACAAGACCTGTTAGATAAGTGATTTTCAGTCGTCTTCATTTGTGCTTTTCTGAAAATTTCTGCTGGAGATGCAGGTCCTTGTAGAGATTACACACACATGTATTGCTTTATAAAATACATCAATGATTTTTAACCATCTTTTGCAGACTACAAACAGTCCATAGAGTGCCCAGGGATCAAAAATGGTATTTGGAAAGCCACTGTTTTAACTCACACCTGTTATATACTACAAAGATAAATTTCTTGCTCACCTACTTTATAAATACTTTACTTTCTTGCTCTCCACTTGTAATTTAGTGCTTTCTGTTCCCTTGTGTCACTTCTGTTGCTTTTTTTCCTGAACTTCTGCAAATTTGTCAGAACCTCTGAAGTAATATAGTAAGCACACTGTTTTAGGGTATTGGTGCTCCTGACATCTAACAGTATCTGTTGGCTGCTTATGCCTTTAATGCAGGTGCCTTTGCATATACATAGTAAGACTGCAATGATCTTGGAGAAAATACAGCATACCTTGAATTACCTAAACATGTTAGCCCACGGGGATAATCAGTCACCATAAGCTGCTGGCATTTTCTGATAAAAAATTAAGCTGGGTGGAGGGGGGCAGCACTGCCTTATGACAATTCAGAAACATAGGATTGTAGTCATTAATACTTGGTTCAGATTTAGACTATTGCAATCATAACTGAGTTAAGAATATTGTAGGAAGCTTAGAGTTTCTTGGAAGTTTTCCCATCACTACAGAAACCTGCTTGTAATTGCCTTTAAAAAAAAACCAAAAACTTTCTCACTAAGGGTGGTTTGAGTTAGATTCTTCCCTGAGAACCTAATATCTGGCTGAAGCAGTGCACTGGAAGTGTTTTAGATTCTCTCTGAAATGTAACATTGCAGTCTCTTAAATTTTGTGTCTGATGAGAATTCGAATTGGTTCAGATTCCTGTCAGTGCCACAGTGAGAATGGGTAGTGTGGTGTGGTGATTTGAGGCCACTGTTTAATAAGGGTTAGGCATTCTGGAAGACAGAGTGTTTTCTGTGGTGTAGAAAACAAATAAAGCTTGTCTCTCTATATTCTACCAATTCTGTGCAACTTGATTAGTGTTGCGTAGGGGAAGATGGAGCTCTGTAATAGGCTGGGCTGTATTATTTTGCTTTTCTTAGTTCCACCTGTAAGTTTTACCGTGAATGTGAATACTGTAAGGATCTTCTGTTCAAGCTTGCGTGCACACTGATGTTTAACTAAGTGCAACTGAATGAGCATGTACATATATTTCTCAGTATCCTAAAAAATGATGCACATGAAATCTTCAGTGGTCATCAAATCCATATTCTTTTGCAAAGATGATGTCAAGTGCATATGGTAAAAATCATAGAATCACAGTCCCTTGAGGTTGGAAAGGACCTCTGGAGGTCATCTTGTCCAGCCCCACTGCATAAGCAAGGCCACCAAGACCCAGTTGCTCAGGACCATGTCCAGATAGCTTTAGAGTATCACCAAGGAGGGAGACTGCACAGTCTCTCTGGGCAGCCTGTTCCAGTGCTCAGTCACAGTAAAGAAGCGTTTCCTAATGCTCGGAAGGAACGTCCTGTATTTCGGTTTGTGCCCATTGCTTCTAGTCCTGGCACTGGGCACCACTGAAAAGAGCCTGGCTCCATCTTCTTTACATTAAGGTATTTGTACACATTGATAAGATTCCACCGCTCCCAGCCTTCTCTTCTCAGCTTTTCCTCATCGGAGGGACGTTCCAGTCTCTTAGGCATCTTCGTGGCCCTTTACTGGGCTTTCTCCACTAGCCCCATGTCTGTCTCGTACTGGGGAGACCAGACCGAACACCTTTCGTATTACATTATTATAAGGGGATCCTGCCATCGTAACATAATTTTTTTTATTATTATTCCTAAAAATATTAAATCCATGACAGTACAGATAAAAGCAAAGGGTCCTTACCTAAGAGGTGGTAAATCTAATCCTCTCCTAGTAGATAGGAAATGTGAAAGAAGGGGAAGAGGAATAGATTATTTTTTTTTTAAGCGCTGAAGTATTAATGTTTTAACAAATACTATGAAAGTAGTGTTTCCTTCTTCCTGCCCAGTGAAATGCTGACTGTGACAGTCCCTTTTTTCCCCTCTATTAACATTCCAAGTATTTGTTTTATGGATGACTTCAAGCAGTTGTTGAATTTTGAATTCAGTATTTGCTTTAAATTCATTTTTTAATATGCAGGGTTTTTTCAGAGTGCTTCTCATCAGAGATATTCAGAATAAATGCCTGCCTGAGCAAAGGGCAAGAGTAACTCAGCTGACCTATGATTAGGTTTTAAGAAGTGTTTGTGAACTACTAGAAGCACATTATTTAGTTTCACCTTCGTTCCATAACTGTGGACTTAAAACAGCTCTTCCTGGGAAATTCATAGCGTGGAATCAATAGCATTTTTTAAGATGGTAGAAAGGGCAGAAGTGTGAATAAATGTACTCTGAATACTGGGGGGAAATTGATCTTACATCCATATAGTGGGATAAGCAGTCTAATTACAGGCCCGTCAGTGTGACATTCATCCTGATTTAAATAGTAGGGTGACTGGCTTATTAATCTGTAGAAAGTCCTGGGAGGGTTCTTTGCGCAATACAAATGAACACTGGTATGTGAAGAATGTATTTGTCATACAACGGTGTATTTTTACAAGCCTACAGCTTGGTTAATAAGAGTAATTGATGTTACGTACTTAGTGTCATGGGAGGTATTTGACTTAATCAAAACCATTTGCTGAAATGTTACAGAATCAAACTAATACATATTAAATAAATCAAACTGCAAACAAGGAGTAATTAAGCAGCTTTGTTCTTAGTGGGGTGCAAGGCAGCTGGACTAGATGTTGTAGGTCCATTCCAACAGAACTATTCTATTCTAAGGGAGATTGGTCTGCGTCATGTGTCTGTGCTGCTGTTTTATGGATAGATTAAAAAATAACGTAGCTGCTGACAGAAAAAGAGGGATTTGGTAAATGAAGTGAAGGGCAATTCACTGACAAAGTCTGAGAGAGAGTATTTGAAGGTCGTGTCCAGTAATTAGCATGGTTTTCTACCTCAAAGCCAAAGAGATTAAAATGATCCTTAAATATATGAACAGGGGAATCTCAAGTGGAGTAGAGACATCCTGTCATCTCTTTATTTAGCTTTGTTAAAACTACTACAACCATCTTTACTCAGTTATTCACACTTGATAAGAGTATTGATAAACTGGAATAATTGAAAGAATAGTCGTGGGATGATTGACACTCGAGATCAAATGTTCTGTAATCATAGATTCAAAGAAAGCAAAAGAGTGACCTGATAAATTTACAGATTACTCGGGTGAGCACTGTTAATTGGTAAGAGAGTTTTTCTGCCTAGCAGGTAAAAGGAAAACTAATACAAAAGCAGATTAAGTAAACTCAGTGTCTAAAAACAGAAACTCAGGTGACAAAGTGTGATTATCAACTAGTGTCAATGAATTAACTGTTGCAGTAGTTCACCAACAGTTGTGTAAAATATCACTGACCATCCTAATTGACAGGTTCAAAACAAAGTTAATTCAGGAATACCTTACAGTATTCAGTAAGTTCTCAGTAAATGATCACATTCCTTTCTGGCTGGATAAGGTCTGAACCTGTTCTAGTGTTTGGAAAGTTACTGAAATGCAAAACTTGCTTCATCAAATAAAAGATGAGAGAGAAATTCAGCTTCCTTTTAGTGACTGCTCAGATTAAAAAAAAAAAGTAGCCAAATTCAGTCATCTGTGTATTTTGATTGGCATTTAAAAGCATAAGCCATGAAAAAAGTGGAAGTATTTCCTTTCTTCAGCCAATTCACAAAATACAGATCTAAATGGAAACATGCTTTTATTGCAACTTCGCGTGTTCCCTTACACTGGAACATTTTAATCTGTGAACGTATTGTATAAATAAAATTCGTAAAGGGTGGTGAGTCTTTCCAGGACTTTTTCATATAGCCTAGTGTTTAATTTGAATTGTGTATTAAAGGCTCAGAGCTTTGACCATGAAAAATCTTGAAAGCATTGGTGTTCTCTGAAAATGTGATGTGCAATTTCTTGTTACCCTTTTCACAATAAATCTATAAGCTAGTATTGATACATAAAGCTGATAAACAGGATGGGAATGCTTGGGAAAGCTTCCATGAATGCTCAGGTCAAACAAAAATGTTTGAACAGTATCTTTTAATTTGTGTTTTCAGGTAACCCAACTTTGAAACCGTTATCTATGCTGAGAAAATGTGAAGCAAAGGATTCTTCACTTGAGCCAGATACTTCTACACCCATGAAAAAGAAGAAGGGATGGCCAAAAGGGAAAAGCCGAAAACCAGTCCACTGGAAGAAGAGACCTGGTCGAAAACCAGGTTTTAAACTGAACCGGGAAAAGGTGCCACCATCAGTTCAGGATGAAGGAGTTGATGCAGTGGTAGCTAATTCAAAACCAGGGCGTAAGCCCAAAATTTCAGATAAGGAAGAAGGTGTTGAGCAGAAAGAAGAGTTGCCTCTTATTGAGGAAAGGAAAGAGGAAGATGTGAATATGGAAACAGAAGAAGTGGGAGAGGGAGAAGAGGAAGATATAGCTGGCAGTGAAGTAAGAGCAGTTTCTCCTATAGATAGCAACAGCAGTCCAGTGCCAGAAGTAAAAGAGCCTGAGATAGAAGAGGAGGTAGAGGAGAAGCCACGGGTTTTAGAAGAGCAAAGGCAATTAGAAGAAGAACAGCAAGAACTAGACGAACCTGAGCATGACCATGAGGAAGAAGAGGAAGTTGCAGTAGTGACAAATCAAAATGAAGATCATGATGCTGATGATGAAGATGACGGTCATCTGGAGTCTGTGAAGAAAAAAGAATTGGAGGAACAGCCTGTTAGAGAAGGGGTGAAGGAGGAGCCTCAGGTGCAAGAATGTTTTTTAGAAACAAGCATACCAAGCAGTAGAGAAGATGCAAAAGAAAAAGATGAAGCAGAGGCAGATTCTGAGGAAGAGCAGGCTTCCAATGAGACATCGGTGGGCTCAGAGCACGTCCCTGGGTCTGAAGATGATCACGAAGAAGAGCAAAGTAACAAAGAAGGGTTGATTGAATTAAAGGAAGAGGAAGAGATTCCTCATAGTGAACTAGATCTTGAAACTGTTCAGGCAGTCCAGTCCTTGACACAGGAGGAAAGCAATGAGCATGATGTAGCTTACCAGGACTGTGAAGAAACTCTTGCAGCTTGTCAGACTTTGCAGAGTTACACCCAGACTGAGGAGGATCCTCAGATATCAATGGTTGAAGATTGCCAGGCTTCAGAGCATAACAGTCCAATATCCTCTGTTCAGTCCCACCCCAGCCAGTCTGTACGTTCTGTCAGTAGCCCAAATGTGCCTGCTCTGGAGAGCAGTTACACCCAGATAAGTCCTGAACAAGGATCCCTGTCCGCACCCTCTATGCAGAACATGGAGACCAGCCCCATGATGGATGTGCCTTCAGTATCGGACCACTCTCAGCAGGTGGTGGATAGTGGCTTCAGTGACCTTGGCAGCATTGAGAGCACTACAGAGAATTATGAAAACCCCAGCAGCTATGACTCCACTATGGGAGGCAGTATTTGTGGAAATAACTCTTCCCAGAGCAGCTGTTCCTACGGAGGACTGTCGTCTTCTAGCAGCCTCACTCAGAACAGTTGTGTTGTCACTCAGCAAATGGCAAACATTGGCAGCAGTTGCAGCATGATGCAGCAAAACACTGTCCAGCCTGCAGCAAACTGCAATATCAAGTCACCTCAGAGCTGTGTAGTGGAAAGGCCTCCGAGTAACCAGCAACCAACAACACAGCCACAACAGCAACAGCCTCAGTCACAGCAGCCGCAGCCCCCGCCACCACCCCAGCAGCAACCTCCACTGTCGCAGTGTAGCATGAACAACAGCTTCACCCCAGCACCTATGATCATGGAAATACCTGAATCAGGAAGCACTGGTAACATAAGTATCTATGAGAGGATTCCGGGGGATTTTGGTGCTGGGAGCTATTCACAGCCGTCAGCCACGTTCAGTTTAGCCAAATTGCAGCAGCTGACAAACACCATTATGGACCCTCATGCCATGCCTTATAGCCATTCTCCTGCTGTGACTTCCTATGCAACCAGCGTTTCTCTGTCCAACACAGGACTGGCTCAGCTAGCTCCCTCTCATCCGTTAGCAGGCACACCACAAGCACAAGCCACTATGACACCCCCACCAAACCTGGCGTCCACCACCATGAACCTCACATCACCTCTGCTTCAGTGTAATATGTCTGCTACCAATATTGGTATTCCACACACACAGAGGTTGCAGGGGCAAATGCCGGTCAAGGGGCACATTTCCATCCGCTCTAAATCAGCACCACTGCCCTCTGCAACTGCACACCAGCAGCAGCTCTACGGCCGCAGCCCACCCGCAGTTGCCATGCAGGCTGGTCCTCGTACGTTAGCTGTTCAGCGGGGTATGAACATGGGAGTCAACCTCATGCCGACCACCCCTTACAATGTTAATTCCATGAATATGAACACCCTGAATGCCATGAACAGCTACAGAATGACGCAGCCTATGATGAACAGCAGTTACCATAGTAACCCTGCCTACATGAACCAGACAGCACAGTATCCTATGCAGATGCAGATGGGAATGATGGGGAGCCAGGCCTATACCCAGCAGCCTATGCAGCCAAATCCTCATGGGAACATGATGTACACTGGCCCCTCCCATCACAGCTACATGAATGCTGCTGGAGTGCCCAAGCAGTCTCTCAATGGACCATACATGAGAAGATGAGCAAGATGAACTTGCATCCTAAAAACTGAAATATATATAAATAAAGGAACCTTTTATACTGACGAACCAGAGAAAATGGACCTTTTTCCAGTTAAAATATTGCTGTAGATTTAGAGGGATTTTCTTTGGTTTATTTTATTTTTTAGGAAGCCTGGTCTTTATTTTTTGGATTTTTTTTTGTTTTGCGTTTTGTTTTCTTCACAATCCTGAAACATTTTACAGCTAAAATCATTTACAGATGTTTTTTAGAGGGGAAAACATGCACAAAATCTTTTCATAATTTTAAAAGAGCCTTACTTTGCTGACAATGTGGACAGAATATGTGTAACAGTGAAATCATCTTTCTAAATTTTTTTCAAATGTATGTCCTTCTCCCTCCCCTGTGCCCCTCTTTACGCAGCTTCTAGTGCTGCAGTCATGTAAAATGTTTGACATCTCAAAGAATAACTCTTCCCTCTAAACCCCACCTAGCATTTCCTACTTCTCGCAGGAGGCACTTATTGGGAGACTTGGAAGGGGACACAGAGGATAAATGAAGCTCTTTATTTCTGCAAGTCAGGAAAAAATTTTAATCTTTTAACTTTCCCTGACTGTCTCGCCCTCAGTACAATTTGGAGTTACATGTAAACAATAAGCTATTCACATTGGTGTTTTTGTAGATGAGTTAATTGAAATTGTATGTTTCATGCTGAAAATATGTAATTTTAAAATGATCCCGTTCACCACCCAGACATGCATGTGCACACACACGTGCATGCATGCGCACATGTTCTGTCACTCTGAACTACTGGAAGCATCTCAAGAGAGAACCGTTTGTATCTCATATGCAGTTGTGAGGAGGATGGGGTGGTTAATGGTCTCCTAGGACAAGAAAACGGCTGCAGGGTCTTCTGGTGAACTGCAAGTCAGCCACAACTCTGAGATCCTAAACTCTGCTTTAGTATGTACTTCGAAATGCCAAGGGTCTTGGTTCTGAGCCTTGGAGTCAGGCTGAGCTCAAAAGCAGCTGTTTCCGGTGGTCTGCCTCTTAATCTCTTTACGTAGGTAATCTTGGAATAGAAAGTGTGCGTTTTAAGTGACTTGACGAGTACCCTGTGGTGTCCTTGTCACTCTTCCATTCCTGGTATGGCGTAGGAAGTTGCTGAATGTGCCACGCTCTGGGGGAGTCGGTGATGTTTTCCCTGATCCTCCCACTATGTTTGAGACCTGTTTTATAGGAATAGCCACACTTTTATCTAGTGTGGGAAAAGAAGGGAATCGGCCTGTTTTATAGGAGTGAAACAGTGCAAACATCATAGTAGGACGCAGGCAGCAAGTTCTTGCTGTTTGTTGCTGCATAATCCAATTTACACTCTTTTTTGGCTACACTGCTGGCATGTCACCCAATACAAAAAGGGATACCCTTTAATGTAAAGTTCTTTTTTTATTGTATATGAAGTAGAAATACAGACACATTAATAAGACTAATTTCTTTTGTTTTTAAACCAAAAGAGTCTAAAAGAAAGTTGGGGTTTCTTCAGATGCACTAAAATGGACTTTCCTCCAATAACTGCTAACCGTAAAAGGCAGAATTCAAAGGACTTCCACTTTTTATTTCTGTTTAGTTTTGAGCATGTACAAGGCTGTGTAGGACCCCATTTCTCTGTATATACTATTCCAGTTCCAAATAACCCATGTAGAAAGCGCACTGTGCTGCCCTCTCCTTCCTAGATCTTCAGCTGTGTCACTGCTTCCTGGTTGCTGGGGGGTGGGGGGTGGGGGGTCCAAGACAGGAGGAGAAGCTGTTGAAACGAGGGCCGTGAATTTAGTTTGTTTGCTGTTACGTTTGGTTTGGTTTTGTATGGTTTTTTTATCAATTGGGCAGCTCCCTTTTCCACAAGCCTTTGTGATTGTAGAACTATTGTAGAAAAAAAATGTTCTTTTCTATATATAAAAAGAAATTATCCAACGCAGTAATATTGGTACCTACCATTTTTTCACTTCTGTTTAAAAAAAAAAAAAATATGTATTTTTAGCAAGATAACTTGGGTAATCTTCTAAAAGAAATTAAAAAAATCTCACTGTTAGTGACTTTGATGCCTTTTAAAAATAAGAGCTTTTTCATTTCATTCCATCTTTAAAATTTTTTATCTTTGTTGTAGAATATTAAAAACTATTTTAAGAAAGATAAAAATTCTCTTTAAAGAGATCTCTAGAGTGTGTGAATAGGAGCTCCAGATGCCTCTAAAAGCCGCATGTACAAATGAAGCTGAGTCTATTCCTGTCTGTTTATATTTGCTTTTCCTGTTTTGTAACCTCTTTGTACTTTGTTCATGGTGACTTGTAAGCTAAGGGGAAGGGGTGCCTAGATGCCTTTGTAATTCTCCATGTCATACGCTCCTGGCTGGATGGTCTCCCTTCCTCTCCTTGTATGTAATATCACTTTTTTTTCCCCTTTCTAGCAAGTACTTTCAAAAGAACTCTGTACATTTTAACATAAAAAATAAATTATGTTGAGCCATTTTGGATGTCAGTTGTGCATGTGGGTTTTTTTTCTTCTGTTTGAGTGGTGAACTCCGTCACTGATCCTGGGTCCCGGGAATGGGGTTCCCTGTTGGCTTTTTGATCTGGAAGAGAGGCGGTACTTGGCATTTACTTGCGAGATCTCTGACCATGTTAGTTTTTATCTACAGCTTCTAATCAGAGAAAGATTAAAAATAAGAAGAACTAAAAACTTGGATGCTTCTCCAGAAATCATTCCCTTTAAATTCCTCTCTGCAAGGGCTGCCCGAAGCTTAAGCAAAGTGTGTTGGCTGTTTTTCGCCAGCTTCGTTTCTACAATCACTTGAGAATTCTGACTTGTGCAATTAAAAAAATTGCCATGTGTGTTTGGAGCTTCTGCCCCACCCCTCCAGTTGCTTTCTCATCTTTATAATTAGCACTTTGGATAGGAGAACTAGAAGTTTTACCTAGAACGTTTACCCTGCAGCGTCAAGGCAGCGTTGGATGGGCCGCGAGCTTGGCCGTGCCGTCCTGCTCGTCCGTCGCTGCGGGTTCTCCGCCAGCGCGTAACGTTCAAAACGCTAGATGGAAGCAAAGTCCCAGCAAGCGCGCGATGGCTGCCAGCCTTGCCCCGTGACAAACGTCGTAGCGCTCGCCACCGGCGCAGCCTCCTTCGGCAGTTCAAGGGCAGGCTGCCCGTTGCTTCTGGTGCCCAAGGCTCCGGAGGGCACCGGCCGCCCTGCAGCCCGGCGGGGGCTCCAGGGCGTGGGAAACGGGGACGCGTGGGGAGAGGCGACAGGAGCCTTCCAAAGGCTTTGCCACAGATGTGCTGTCAAAAGTATGTCTTCAAGTAAGCAAATTGTCTTTGTGTGTCATGGTAAATAAAGGAAAAGGATCTTGAGAACTAGTAAAATTAAGTTTGATGCACTTTTCGTATCTCCAGTCCTCACCAAGATGGAACACAAGTTTGCGTAAGGTGAGGATGATGCTGCATCTTCCTTTAAGCGGATATATTTTCCCTTGGACTCGTTATAGTATTTTATTGAGACACATTAATTCCCAGATCAAACACATCAAGACACAGAAGTTAATAGTACGGTGGCGCTTCTGGGCGATTAATTCATTTATTCTCACAACAGTTTTTAGGTTATGCAAGCATGAAGGAGAGAGAGGGTGACCTGTGATTAAGGTTTTCACTGCTTTAATCACATGTGAATTTCAGTGAGTGCATCAGCAGTGCTACAGGTAAGAGACATCCGGATCTCGGCAGATGCGCATCCTGTGTGTTTGCGTGTATATGATTACTTTCCCATAGTGCTGGAGTTAAGACTGAACCATTCTGTGCCAGAAAGGTGTGTTTAATTGCTCTTCGCTTACTTTTAGGTGTTTTAAGTTGTTCCTTAAAGGAAGATTTGGCACTGTCCAGTAGCAAAGTTATGAGGTGGGTGCCACCCCAGTGTGCCCTGTTATTTCCATACTTAAACAATTGTGGCTTGGGGTCTTTTGGCTTTTGGTTGTCATTTTCTGTATACACTGAATTTAGCAGATTTGATTTGACCATTAAAATGTGCTCAGCTTGAATTGTTACCTAAAAATGATACTGTTGGAGTCAGCTTTTATTTAGTACTAATTTTCAGAAACATCTCTCGTTTTTATGGTTTTTAAAAGAAAATACCAACTGAAAACAGTTGCATGTCCTCCAGCAATTCAAAATGGCTTTGACTTCCAGAATTAATGTGCTGAGTGATTCGACTGGGGTGTAATTCTGCTGCTTTAGGTAACTCTAGAATTTGAAATGGTGAGGGCAAATGACTTCCGTGAAATAACAGCATAGTTATGTTCTAGTTAAATGCTTGTATCATAAACTGACAAGTAGGGCAATTCAAAGTCTCTATCTGATGCCCTGGCACCAAATCATTGTTACACATGCTGATGTGAAATGCTTTTCAAATAGCTGAGATGTTTGCAGTGCTTAAACACAAGCTGTCAAGCTACAGGTGAGCAGGGCCAATGCTAATAATAATGAAAATAAAAATTCTTGTGCATTTCTCGGTTCTTAAGGTAGCTGAAACTATTTTTAAAATAAAAAGCAAATGCCTAGATAGGAGCATAACAATTTATAACAACTTTCTGGCTTTATGGGCCAAGGAACAAAAGCGTTTATGGAAATCTATAAACAAGATCAGGGGAATGTGACTCCAGAGTTAATGAGCTGATAAACAGTAACGGCTGCTTAAGAAATGTTTATTAAAAGTATTATTTGATCAAATAGGTTGTACTGTTAATAGCCTCTGCTTGTTCACAAAAAAAAAAAAAAAGAAAACCTGTTTGTGTGGGCTAACTTGATGATAACCACATATAGAAGCCATGAACAAGGTGACCTCTTTTTTAGAGTCTTGTCATACAAATTATCAAATCATACCGCTAGAGAACGACTAAATAGGGGAGGAGTTTTTTGTTGAGTTTTTTTTTAAGATAGAGTTGCCAAGCTAGACCAGGGTTGAAATCAGACTGTCCTGAAGTGCAAGAACCTTTAGTACCTTATAGCGTGGTGTGAAGAGCTGCTGCTGCAGGTTCTGATTGCCACAGCCAGATATGATACTGCGGACACGTGAGAGTTGTCTGTGCAGCACTGTCAGGTTTGCTATAAATTAGTTGATATGTGGGCCAAAATGTCTGCTACCAACTCTCAGTATGCAGGAAGGAGTTTGAATGCAAGCCACTAGAACATGCAAACTACTGCCTGGGAATCGTGTTGTGGTTTTGAAGGAGGCTAACTGAAAGGAGAATTCTCTTAAAGGCGTCTGATGGTTCTGAAAGCTCATCAGTGAGATAATTAAGAAAATGCTAAAAAGAACAGAACCATCGTAATTAGGTTCCCATCTCGGGGAGAGAGCTGCTTGCTGAGATCCTATCTCTGCAGTAATAGAGGAATGCAGATAGACTGAGGCAGACCAAGTTTACAGCAGGTAAGGTGGGGCCTGCAGCATCTTTTATCTTCACAGCTTGTCAGCCAGAATAATTTACCTAAAAATAGCTGCCTGAAGTTGAGCTTTGAATGTAAAATCCTTTTGCCCCTAACACAGAGAATCTCAGCAACTTCACCAAACGTTGATCTTCACCTAGAGCAGGGCAGGACTCCAGCTACATGTTTGATCTCTTGAAAGAGCTGCAGTACCTTGCAGAGTCGGGAATCTGTTTCTGTGCTTCCTATTCCAGAGGAGAGCTCTGTATGTGGAATTGGCACTTAATGACCTTGTTCGTTTTGTGAGATCATTTTCCTAAGGGTTCCCCTGTCAGTATCTGTTTGTTCTCTCTTGCCAAATACTATACACTGTGAACTCTGTGGAACAGTGACTCTGTTGTCTGTATGTTTCTTATTTGTGTCACACCGTAGAATCCCATACTCTTGACTGAGGTACCAGAGAGTTATCATACGACAAATAATCTGTTCTCAAGGAAGAAGTGATAAAATTGGTGCTCTGTGCTAAATAATTAAATAAGGCTCTTGAAAATTTTCTTTTCTCCTAACATGCTGGCTAGTATATGCACATGGTACCTTTCCACTAAAGGAGGGAGTCTGCTTACTGACACCCTGTCATCCTCTGTTTCCCCATTTTATCCAATAGGAACAAGCAGCAACAAGATATGGCACATCCACTGTTCCAGATATTTCCCCATCTCCTCCAAAGGAAAGAAAAATTGCTGTTGGACAAAAAATTATATGGTGAGTTAAGTGAAATTACTACTAAGTCCATTTCCCGCTTGTCCTGTCCTGAGTCCTCGCTGAAAGAGCACGAATGGAGAAGATGAGCTTCTCTTCATGTACAGCAGATCTCTAGGGTCCCTTTCTACCAACCATATACTTACAGCACATAAAGTCTTGGCATCAGTCATAGGGCAAATGCTTCACAACTTAGAACACCACGAGTGTAAGCCTCTGCACAGGACAATCTTACGTGTATGGCAGAGATACCTAAATCCAGTTAACTCAGAATTTAAATCATGCTGTCAGAATTCAAGACAGATGTTTCAAAAACAACCACCACTGACTCCAAAGACCATTTAGCAAGCATGTCACTCCCCCTCAAGTTAGAGAGCTAAATATAACTTCAAATGCTAGCAGCTAGGGTTGTACCAGGACAATAACTCCGGACCTAGAATTCAATAGGGATGAAAACCTCCCTGGTGTCTTGAGGGGAAAGGGAAAAGTGTGTTACAAAGGAAGAACTGAGTTCATACTGGACATCAGATTTCCCAAACCAGGGTTTCAGTCAGCTGTTCTCCAGAGCAGCAAGTTCGAGTTGCTTTGTGTTCCCTTCTGAAAAAAGTCTTCTGCAGTCTGAAGTAGGCAAGACTGCAGTCGCTTTAGGAGTGTCCTTGTCCTCCTTTGGTTTGTGTTAGTGAGCATGTTCTCCAGACCAAAGCAAACTGCAGGATTTGGTCCTCAGAAAGCGATCAGAACTGCCTGGGCATATACAGCAAGGGGTCAGCAGGTGATGGTTGAAAGACTGGGGACAAAGGAAAACACTGAAAAAACAGTGTCTTTAGAGGCCATCGCAGACACCCTTGATCATCCCTCTGTCTATCCAGCTGTGAGACGGGCACTTTGATCTGCTAGGAAACATGACCACTGCCCTCAAGAACCTTCATCACAAATACTGTGCAGGGCTCGGTGAATCCAAGCAGCAAATGTTAGCGCAGGAGGAAGGTAGAAAGAATTGTGATGTTACGGGGTACCGCCTGGAGGCTCTGACAGTGTATGTACAGCTGTGGATCACTGTGCCATAGTCACGTTCTGAAGAATACAATATTACTCTGGCTCAGGTGGTGAGGAAAATTAGTTTGAACAGGGAAACATTTCTGGCCTTGGAAAAGCATGGGTATCCCTCTCAGCTGTACTGGTAAAAGCGACTCATCAGCTCAAGCGCATCCTCCTTTTCTGGGGATGGCAGATGATGTTGTTGGTGCCCTTCAGGGCACCTCAAGGGTAGTAGGTCAATAATCCCTCTGACTTACAGATGGAGTCTAAACCTGGGGCTGTCTGGAGTCTAGATAATTCCCTGCTCTGCTTTGTGGGCAGGCAGGGACTAGGGGTATTCTGCAATCCATGTGTCTAATGGATTTCCAGTCATGATCAGCCGCGCAGTAATGCATAGGGCAAGAGGGAGGGTGCTTTAGGATAAATGCTATGGCCAGGAACAGTCTTTTGGAAAGTTCTCTGCATCTCACCTTCCCGTTAGCATCTCTTTGCAGCATTCTAGTCAAGCTGTGCTTTAAGGGCCTCCAGAGAAGGAGACTGTGCCCAGACCAACATGTTCAATAGTCCGTGAGGGACCTATTCTTCCCAAATTTATCTAACTCATGTATGGCTTGGTGTTCACAGCATCTCATAGCAGTGAATTCCATAGTTCATTTTTATGTCAAGTAGAAAGAATGTAGATTTATTTTTTGTTATTTTAAATATGCTGCTTCTGCTTCTTCTTTCGTGTGAAATGTTGAATTTTTATTTTTTAATTTTGTGTGTTATATATATAGGTCACAGTTTTCTCTGCTCCTTTATCACCTTCCTTCCAGTCTGGAGATTCTGTGCTAGTACGTGCTGTCCCTTCATGTATCACAGAATTGCAGAATGAGTGAGGTTGGGAAGGACCTCTGGAAGTCATCTGGTCCAACCCCCTGCTCAAGCAGGGTCACCTAAAGCAAAGCGCAGACAATTCTAGTGCAATTCTGGTGCTTGGCGGAGCTGCCCTCTAAAATGTCTGCCTGTCAGTACCTGAGAGGTTCCTTCCAGCCTTGCTGTAAGCATTTCATGTCTCCTCATAGAATCATTAGCATCTTTTCCCTATTTTTATTTGAACGCATGCTTTATTCTGTATTGAACAGGATGGCAGCTGAGCATCCAAAGAAAGGTGTCTGGAGGAATTATCACGTGTAAGCCTGCAGGCAAAGGTGAAGAACACTAGGGTAGCTATGCCTAAGCGTATCCAGGCCCCAAAAATGGCCACTCTACTAGTTATCAGGGTCTGCACTTACAGAATGGCCTGCCCACGGTGTAAGGCCTTCTTTGACTTGGCAGCTAATTACGCCTTTGTTAATGGGACTTGCACCTTCTCTGAAAAATGTCTCCCTTATGGTCACTCCAAGCACTTGCGTGTGTATCTCTCAGTTCTCCTGAACCCTGTTAAGTTCTGAGCTGTAATGCTAGCTTGTAATAGTATGTCCCAGGCCTGTTTGGTTAATAACAACTTCTTTCTTAGATGGCTTTTAGAATTCTACCCTCTGAGTTTATTAAATGTCCCTATTCTTTACTGCTGCTGCTTTTTTTGAGCCAAGCATCCCTGTATTTGGCACATCTGGCAACACTGCCTAAAGCTGCCTGGAAGAGGAAAAGGGAAGTAGACAACTGAGGTCTCACACATTCTCCTTCACATGTTTCTCACTGTGTGGAAAAAGAAAGAACACAGCGCCTGATGCACAAGCCAGCAAATGGGTTAGCAGGATAAAGCAGCAGTGACAACATGAAAAACTTTCCAAGAGGCTCCTAGGCTCAACAAACTGATGGAGGTGAGGGTTCTTAGCTCTTCTGCTGCATGGTCCTTTCTTGGTCACTAGAAGAGTCGTGCCCTAGTCAGCATCTTCTCCAACCCGTTTCCTTGAATGCACAGTGGTGCTGGCAGATGTGGGAGCAGGCCTGCCCTTTCCCTCATGTACTGCCCGGAGCTGGTGGCAGTGGCTGCCCTGCTCCTCCTGCCCAGAGCAAACTTAGGAATTTCCCTTTTTAGCAGCTGAGAGGCCTCTCCTCTGAGCTAGGTAGTGTCCTCTGCAGCTGTGGGCACGCACAGGCTGACTTGCCTCAGCATGTTATCCGTCAGTCCCGGGTTATTTGCCAGTGAGGAAAGAACTTAGGACAAGCACTATAGAAAGAAATCTTTGAGTTTCACTGTTCTGAAACCAGCAGCTTGAGCCATTACCCCTGCTGAGTCTCCAGAGTCCATTTCTCTCCTAGACCAGTCATGAGGCCCTCGGTTCATACTGCTAGCCCAATGACAACGTGCTGTTGCCTCATGACCATTAGAGTTAGGGCTTGCACTGCTGTACAGACTGCACACTAGGACACTTGCTCATGTGTCCTGGGGTCAGGGCTCGTGCCGCGGCTGGTGTGTGCTGTAACTGGGCACGCTGCCTACCAGCCTCAGGCTGTAGGACTGCAGGGTGCACCTGGTGCTAGTGTCCGGGTTCATGCTGTAGCTCCTGAGCATCCCCTGACGTCTGTCCTACTGCACAGATACCAGATTTGTGCTATGTTAATTTGTGGTCAATTCTTGTCCCAGCTTTAGTGCTGGGGTCTCAGTGGTATTTGTAACTAGCTTTCATCTGAAACAAGCTGAAGCGACTTTCTGCTCCTGGAGTGGCAGTGATGCATTGTGGAATTGCTCCGTAGTCATTGTAACCCTCCAGATCGCTGCTTTGATCTCACGGGGAGCAGTACTGTAAAGTGTAGGCTGGAGGAGGTAGTTCAACCAAGCAGATACCAGGCTAGGTCCGTTGGTCTCCATGTGGTCTCACTGGTGGCGATCTGGCAGCTCAGCGATTACAGGAACAGGCTTGAGCAGCCGGGGCCCGCTGTATAAACAGGGCTGGGGTGAAGGAGAATTCAGCTAACCGGCGTGGCTCTGAGCCCTTCCCTGCAGCCGGGCCTACACAGAGAGCAGTGGCTGCAGCAGTGTCGTGCTCACACCCTCTCGTGTTTTAAACTGTTCATGGGAAGCAGGCGCAGTTGGTGCAGAAACGGTGTCAAATCTGATTTCTGCGTGCCCTGAAGAGTTCAATCAATACAGGATTAACTTCCTCCATTTTTCTTCTACGGAAGCCTCTTGAATCATTCCGTGCAGCATCTTTCTCCTGTAGCCATTGCTAGTTGCTGTAATATCCAGACATTTCTTAGTGACGTTCTACCATCTTCTGATACCAACAAGCTGCGTGGGTAATTTTTGCAGTAGGCCAGAGCTGTGCAGACTGCAGATCTCTGCCACAGGCTTGGGAAAAATACCATGCCTGCTCCATAAGCTCTGATGGTGGTTCTCACTGGTAAAGGCCGCATCTAGTCCTCACTGGTAAAGACCAATCTAAAGATTGTGCTTGTTGGTCCTTAAGCTGTCTGAATTTTGCCTCAAGTATAGAATAAAGCTGGTGTACAGGGGAACTGAAGGAAGGCAAACAATGTTTCTGAGCCTGAGTGGAGGGAAAGGGGGAGAGAACATGTGTGCCCTTTGCCTATTTGCCTGGAATCATATGTGGCGGGCTCGTTCACCAGCTTTGGAGAATTGCCCCAGGTCCTTATAAGGATTCTCTTTAAGACACAAGAATGATTCAGCACTAAAAAGGTTTTGGGGTGGGCAGTTGGCTCTTCACCTTGTGGGTTCCATCCAACCCATCCTTTTCAGCATTTCTCTGCAATCATTAAGGGTTTAAAGCTGTTTTTGGAAAATTTATACTCTTCTGACTTCAGAACCAATGGCTTTTGGGAAATGTATGAAAAAAATACATTACGTGTAACTTCCGGTAAACCTAGGAGAGATAGCAAGGTCCCAGCACCTTGCCCTCCTCCTCTGACCCCACCTCTCTTTCCTGACTGCAGCTTTATGCAGTCAGTGGCAAGCATGGGGCAGCCACAAAGCTTGCTGCAGGAACACAGTCGGTAGGATGCAAGGGGCTCCGCACTGAACTGGCTTTGCTAACTACCTGGTTGACTGTGATGGAGGATTTCAGCCTGTGGCCTGTAATATGTTGAGACAGAATCCTAAACTCAGAATTGAGGAGCTCATTAAAACATTCCTGTTCCGTCTGTGAGACTGGATCTCCTTCCTCCTGTGTGCACACTGAGGGGGGAGCAGGTTTTCAGACAGGGTCAGGAAGGTGCTTTTCTGTTTTTGTCCCCTGGACCAGCAAAAGCGTGACTCCACTCACTTCTGTGTCTTTTTTCCCGTATCCCTGTTCTCCCTTGATGATTAGTGCTCTTGTCCTGTGCTCATTCTATTCTGGCTTATAAGGAGTTAAGAGGTGGGATCTGTTTGTAGGAGGCACTGTCCTACAGTCATGCAGGCAGACTGAGTGTACTGCCGCGCCTGATGCCTTTTCGATGCGTCTATAGCGGATGCTTTGTTGACATCAGGGAGAAAGGGATGCCTGTACCAAAGCCTGGAGTGTCGCACAGCTATCGCTTGCCTGCGAGCGTGCGGACCCTGCCACGTGGCGGGGCTGGGTTGCTGAAGTCTGACCCAGCTTAAGTGCTGGAACCTGGAAGGCAGGGCTCAGGTTAGGGGTGAGACGTAAAGCCGCAGCAGTGCCTCACTACAGCCTTGCTAGCCATGCTCGGAGCTCAGTGTGCTCCACAGCACTGCAAGGCTGGTGCCCAAACACTAGTGAGTACATGGGGTGGGAACTGACGCTGTTGTATAAAGCAGAACTTGGCTTCATTCCCTGTTCGAAAAATTAGGAAATTTGTCAGAAAATTCTAAACTAGCAGAGAGCTGGTTTAGGATGCAAAGTCAAGCGTACAGAAGTGAGGAGCTCTCAGCATATTATGGTTAATTGTGACAACTGTTTTGCCTCCTGCGTGCCTATTGTTGACCACAGGTCATTTTTTTTGTGCTTGGCCTCTGCCTCACTTGGTCTGCAAAGTGCTCATGTGGAAGAGGTGCAATTAGTGCAGCTGTGCTCCTGGCACCTCCTATCTGTGGCGCCTTTCACTATGCAGCTTCTATTTAATTCTGCAATTTTTTTTTTTTGCATGGGCATTCACACGATGTTGCTATATAAAGATGTGCAGCTGTATCTAGACTTGAGTCAATTATTTATCCATGTGGGTACAGTACACAGAACTAAAGCTGTCCTTGGAAAAGCCTTGTAAAATTTGATGATTTCCTATTCTTCATATTTTTTAGGACCTTCTCTGTATTCTCAGTCATCATATTCTTTAAAAACTATATGATATGCCAGTCTTTTTCCTGTTTTTATCACCTTCCTTGGTCTGGGGGTGAAACCACAGAACTGAAGGAACATTAAAAGGAAAAGAAATGCAGGAAAACTTACTGGGACAGAAAAGTGAGCTGTAGTGTCTGTACAGTTAGTCTGTACAGTACAGTAAGTCTGCATCTCAGCTTCTTGCCAGTCTAAATAGCCTGTAAGTGGCTGTCAAGTAGTTGCTGAGAAATGGACATTAATCCCTGCTTCGCCATCTTTTGACACAAAAGGGACCCCTTCTGTCTAGACTGGGGGTACCGTGCCAGAAAAGTGCAGCGTGTGCAGGGCTTCCACCTGGACAGATAATTTTGCTAGGGCTTTGCCCATGGGTTTGGACAGAGGAGACAGTTTTTTCTGAGGGACAAAAATTGACCTGATAAAGGCAGGGCTGCTCAGAAGTGCCTGGACAGTAAAAGCACCCTTCGCTGCAGGTCATGTTACAGTCACCGCCAAAGAGTCCACCCCAGTTTTATCCCGGCCCCCTCACCCACTGGTGCCGTGTGGAGCACCGTGTTACACCTCCAGGCCTGAGCCCGGCTTCCGTCACGGAACTGTTCGTGCTTTTGCAAGGCAGCTGCAGGTGAAATGTACAGACGCATGTGGAGAAGGGGTTGCTGACTCTCCAGGAGCCTTGACCGGGGGTCCTCAGAGAGGACTTGAGCTCTGGTGATGCCTCGATGGGCAGGAGCTGGTGGCTCTGGTTTACTTTTCTGGTCCTGTGTAGTCAAAGAGCAGACTGAGCCTTGGTTTCTGTCTCCCATTCACAGCCAAGATCCCTCCCCTCCCCTTGCTGCTCTCTCAGTGGAGAGATGCGAGGAGGAAAGGATGCTGTTAAGCTGCACTTTGCTCCAGTACTTGGCACATCCTTTGCAGTATCGGCTGTTTTCTGAGCAGAGATGCTGCCTGCCTCCTAACCAGTGCAGCGGTTCCCTATTGCTCCCCTCGAAAGAAGCTGGAATCATAACCCAGAGAGTGAGCGAGTGATGCGGCTGCTGCACAGAGAGTGACTGAGAGGAAGAAAATTGGAGAGACTGGAATATGTGCCTGCCTCAGCAGCACTGCAGTGGTAAAGCCACTGACTGACTACATGCAGGTTACAGTTCTTCATGCATTGCTACAGGGAACACAGAATTCAGGATGAAAGGCATCAGCCTCCTTTTTCAGGGTTTCTCTATTGTCTTCATGCATTAATTGCTGGGAGTTATTTTCCTTCCTGTGGCTGACTGCCTGCATCTCTTCTCGTACTGCAGGAGAGACAGTGAGGAAGAGCGCCCAGCACCAGCCCGGTGTCCTGTCCCACAAGGAGGATCCTGCATGATGTGCCAGGGCAGTCAGGGGCTTCTGCAATGGTGCACAGAACCGCTGGAACAGCTGGATTTAGGATTATTAATGCTTTATAAAGGTGTCCCAGGCTCCATCTAGCAATCAGCTGGAGACATCGGCTGCCCTTTGGGGCTTGCTGACTGCTTTCTATTTTCCTCTCATTACCGGTTTCACACTCATCTGGGTCGACAGCATTTTGAGCTAGGGGAAGGGACTTTCTTGGCCGGGAATTGGAGGGTGCTGTCTGGGAAGTGCAGGTGTGAGCTCTGGAGAGAACTGCAGTCTGACCGGCCATGGCTCAAGCAGCTAAGCAGCTGAAGAAAATCAAAGATATTGAGGCTCAGGCTCTGCAGGAGCAGAAGGAGAAGGAAGAATCCAATCGCAAGCGCAGGAACCGCTCTCGGGACCGGAAGAAAAAGGTCAGTGGCACTGGGGCAAGCAGCCCTATATCCAGATGCCCGTGCTTGTGGCAGTGAGTACTGTTTGCGCTGGGGGGGGGGCGGCGGGGGAGAGGTGACAGAGGGGCAGCCTGGTCCCTGTACAAATCTATGTGCACTCAGCACAAGAAACAGTCCATCACACAGGACAACTTTTGGGGCCAGGAATCTGCTGTTTGCCCTGACAGCTTGGGGGGCAGGGCGGCGAGGGGGGCATTATAAAAAAGCCTGGTGAAGGGAGAAGGGAAG
Organism: Phalacrocorax aristotelis; assembly: GCF_949628215.1. NCBI lineage: Eukaryota > Metazoa > Chordata > Aves > Suliformes > Phalacrocoracidae > Phalacrocorax > Phalacrocorax aristotelis. Next base: position 1,327,040 of record NC_134299.1, read on the forward strand.
TGAGGGGTTTGTCAAGGCAGCTAAAGAGGCTCACTCAGCCCAGTAACAGATTTGATCTCTAAGATAAAATTGCTGGCTTCTAGCTTCATGCAGTTTCCCAGAGTTGCTCTGCATCTGCAGAGCAAAGGGGCAAGAGACCCCCACCACTTTCTTTAGTGAAGGAGCAGTTCTGATGCCTCCTCCGTGCCCTGCTTGATCTCTGCCAGAACACTGAAACGAGGGCGCAGCGGGAGCAGACCACTAGCAGAGAAAGCAGTTTTGTGCAAGGGACTGAGAGCTCTGCTGCTGCCTAGGGCAGGCTACATTTGTGAGTGGGACAGGTCACCCCTCCTGGCTAAGGCATGTTACTTGCTGGCAGCAGGTGAGCAGGGGGTCAGGAGCAAGAAGAGGTGTCTTTCCCCTCTGTTGACACTGACGTGCTGGAGCCTTGGGTCCGCCAGCTGTTCCAGGCTGTAGCTCCTCTCTGGAAAGTCACTGCCAGTTTTTTCTTGCCACCACCTTCCTGCAGGAGCAGGCATGTTGCTAAGATAGCTTTGCTGCCCCTTGAAGACCTCTTGAGCTGGATGTTCTTCTCACAGCAGAACCCGAGGGTGTATGTGCTATGCATCAATGCAGAGAGGCAGTGAGGAGAAAGGTGAAACCAAGGGTAATCAAGGATATATGTGAGAGGAGGTTGCAATACAGGGATGCCTTAGATGGACTTCTCCTCTGCCTTTAGCAAAAGACTTGGAGATTTCCATGTGCCCCTCCTGAGCAAAAGCCTCACAGCAGAGCTGTAGTGCTTGGAGCACATCAATAGCTGTGCCCTGAGAGTCCTGAGAAGAGTCTTGCTGAGATGCTGGGGACAGGCACTGCTAACCAGCACTCAGACTTTCATTCTTCCTACCACGCTGCTGGACAACTGCTGGTTCAGGCTGTCTGGGCTAGTCCTGGACACTGGAATTCCTAGACATCGTTCATCCCTGTTCTGGTGAAGACTCACTCTGTGAGTCTTTGAGAAAACCGTCCTCTTCCCTTCTGCGTCCCCCACCCAGAAGCACAGTGCACCTGTGTCTTGGTGATGGTTTGGGAGATCCAAAGACACCTGCGATGTGTCTGGGCTTCCTCATGTGGAAGGTACTAGAGAGGGCACCTTCTTGCCAGCTCCTTGTGAGAGACCCGAGTTCCTCTTGCTGCCAAGACACGCTGACGCAAGCGAGGGAGCTGGAGAAGCACCGCTTCTCCAACACTACCAAAGGGGTCTGTTTCGCTGGGATGGGATAGACCTTACAGCAATAAACAAGCCTTGTGTAATATACTGTTTGGGATTGCCACAGCACGGGGGCACTGAGCAAGGTCTCCCTGCAGAAATTAGGGCTCTGGTGCACTGAGGAGGAGCTGATCTTCAGCTGTCCCTCGCTGAGTGGTGAATCCAGGGAACATGCTGGCAAGGGAGGCCTGCCTGCCTCTCAGCTCGGTGACTATGCTCAGGGTGGGCAGGGCCCCTCCTGGGACCAAAGCTGGGTGTAAGGATGTTTGCTTTTCTTAATGCCAGGCCATCTGACCAGCGCAGCCCAGGAGGGGTCTGTGTCTGCAGAGAGCAGCTAGTTAGGGGGAGGTCAGTGGACACATTCTGGCCAGATGTGAAGTCTGCAGACAGCAGCTGGGAACGTGGTGGGGGGTCTTTCAGTTGCCACACTGCCAATTTGGATGCTGCCTTCTTCAGTGATACCCGCTTACTGCGTGCAGGCCCAAGGCTTTTCCCTGCAGGGCCTTTTATCCTCGGGGCTGACAGCAGCTTCTCTCTTCACGTTGCCAGAGGGCTGTACAGGTGTTCTGGTGTGAAGAACCACCAAACCAGGAGATTTTGCATTTGGGCCAGGTCTCTCTTCCTATCCCCCTGTCCCCAGCACCTGAGTGTCTCTAGTGGTAGTGGTTTGTTGTACAAGTCTCCTTGGGGCCAAGCTGAGGTCTACCAGAACACGTTGGTGCACGTGTCTATGCAAAAGGCCTCTCTTTCGAAGGGCTCCTGCACTGGCCGCTGGAATGGACTGAAACTGCTGTTGTGCCACTGGGTCCTTCTGCTCCTCCACCTGTGCCCGCCTGCTGCCTCCTGCTGCATACACAGATATAGGCTGTTTGGGGCAAAGGCTGTTTATTTGCTCTGTGTTTGTTCAGTGCAGCGTCTCAGTGTCTTGGTTTATGACTGAGCCCACCCTGCACCACTGCCATGCAAATTATTACTAGAGGAGTAACCTGTGATCCAAGGAAGTGTTTGCATGACACAAAGCAGTGGACATGCCAGAGGAAGGAGACGACAGCCCCAGAACAAGTTTCTTCTCATCCCATGCAAGCTGATGCTGTGTCTTGGGGCACGGGAGGTTTTTTCCAGCCATTTTCGTGTGTTTGTGTGTGTGTGTCCCACAAAATACACAGTTGAATCCTGCAAGAACCTTGTGTCCTGCGACACCTGGAGGCAGAGAGTTCTGTTACTTAATCCTGGGTGGCCCAGAACCCTTCTCCTTGGACCGTGATTATATTTGTTGCTTTTTAGTTTCCATGGCAATTTCTTGGCTTTTGTATTAAGCGCATGTAATGAGAACCTGACTGACCTTGTACTGTTCATTTTCGTGGTGTGTGCCTCATTTGCCCTGTGCTGAGAGCACAGGGACAATCCAGGTGTATAACCTTGTTGCTCCTACAGTATTCCCTGCCCCCAACCTTTGTAACTCAGATGATGAGAGCTGATGGTTCATCTGACAGGGGTGGCATCAATGATTTAAGGAATGGTATCTTGTCACTCGCCCTTGCTCTCTGTGCAGCCTAACCACACTTGTGTTCTGGGCCGAGCTGTCCATTAAACAGCCAGACACGTCCTGAAGAGTGCTCCTGCTCTGTGGGCTCTGCAGCGCAGTGGGAGGTCACCTCAGTCAGAGGACGGCCCCAGGGAGCAAGCCTTCCACAGTCCCGCCCGTCCCAAATTTAGCGCAAGCGCTGAATTTGAGGAATTATGAGGTCTAGCATAATGTGGCGGTGGCTTTTCAGGGTGACCTGCAGACAGGCAGGTGTGACAGCAGCCTGTGAGCAAAGGAGGGTGTGAATTGAACAACAGAAGTTTACTGCCGTTAGAGAATTTGCCAAACATCATCGGGGTTGGCTTCTTGCTCTTCCTGACGCAGTACCCTAGCTTCAAATCTCTGTGCATTTTGCTTGGATGGCCGGTTGACAGGGACCAGAGCCACTCAGCGCTGCTGGGCTGCGTGTAGAGTCTGATGTGGCCAGCTGCACTGAAGGCAAGCGGTACGGACAGTAGAAATATCTGTGCTTTGGATGCAGCTACCTGTCTTTTTTTTTTTTTTTGTGGTTCTGGGAGGTAGTGATGGTCAGGAGGAATGCCTCCTTCCTTTCACTGCAGGTGTGCTGTGGCCAGGCTACCTCGAGAGGCAGAAAGCCCTCACTTGGAAGTCACACAGAGCAACTAAAAGACCCAGTCCTGCCTTCTGCAGGGTTAGCGGGAGCAGCAGAACACATTGTGAGAATGTGATGTTTTGACGCAATTTGCGAGGCAGGTCTGTAACTTGTTATGTGAACACGCTGGTACCGAGTCCTTTTTGGGATGCATGCGGCTTGGTGTTGTGGTTATATACTGAAGGCAGAAAATGGACGAAAACCTTTCCCAGGAATTCTGGAAGCATTACCAGAGCTCACCGAACAGGTGTTAGAAAGGGCCTAAAATGTCTAACCCCCAAACTGGGGCCCAGAGCACTTGGCTTGCCCTTTTTGTCAAACACGCACCTACAGGAAACCTGCAGCTGTACCAAGTGCCCCCAGGATAGATTGCTAGTGCCCGCAGTGCCTTGCAACCTGACAAGCTTTGACTGACACTAAGAAGTTTTAAAAAAGTTAATACTTTTATGAAAATCATTCCTCCTATTGAAATATACTTATCCTGGTACCAAATTCAGCCAAATATCCAGTCAAGCACGAAGAGGGGCAGAGACCTTCATCTGAGGAGTACGAAGAGGCAGATGCCAGCTGTGCTGTTCAGTGGGTGAGTGGGCATGTGGGATTCACGGAGCAGGAAGCTGGAACCTCTAAAACATCTACGACAAGAGTGCTATGCAGCAAACAAGACCAATAGCGCTTCAGTAACAGCAGCAATGCTAATGATGTCCAAAGAACTCCGCAGGTGCACATGTGAGAGCAGGTGCAGTCTGTGTCAAGCATAACTGTGGCTACGGGATGAAATAACAATCTAACCAAAAGCTCAGAAGGAAACTCCTATGGTAATTGCTGTCAATGTTTAAATGATAAATTATTACTAGGAAAGATGTGATACATCCTCTCAGTATATTCAGAATAAGCTTTGCTTGGGCATCTAAAGAATAGAGGACAAGGCTGCCTGAACCTATAATTATTTTTTTTTCTCCTTTCTTTGGGGGAGGGACCAAACCGCTTTTCCCTTTCCACTCCTTGTCTAGTTTCTTTGTCTTGCAAGTGTCCAAGTGCAAGATAGTCTCGTTATGGATTTGTAGAGTGTCTTGCACCATCCGGTCTTGGATGGTAAAAGAAAATGATTCCTAATAAGAAACATTCCACATAAACCTTACCTTTTTTCTAGTTGTCCGTTTCCTGGAAACAGCACACAGACCAGTTTGAGGGTTCATGACTCTCCGCAGTTTAGGCTGGCACCCATACTTGGTGCAGTGTTTCCTCTGCATGCTGCAGCAGGAAATATTTTAGTGCTCACTATTACGTACTGAAATACATCCCAGCAGGAGAGGCTGGGAGGGCGCTTCAGAGAAGGGAGACAAGAAATCTGTGAGAGTTTGAAGTGGGGGGGTGGGGGGGAGGTGTTTCTGTTTGGAGGAGCTGTGGCAGAGAAAGCTCTTCCACCAGCTAGAATGAAGTGGCGGGAAAGGGCAAAGGGAGCACAGAGGATTGCGTGACCTCCTTTGTATTCTCAAGCATGGATAAGGAATAAATGTAAACATATCTGGCTGACATCAACTGTCAGGAGAAACTCCAAGCTGAGGTGTGTGAGGTAAGTTGAGAGAGAGGGTCTAGATCCTGGATGGGCATCTCTGAGAAGTGGTGCTTAGCGATGTGGTTTAGTGGTGCACTTGGCAGTGTTTGGACTTGATGATTTTAAGGGTCTTTTCCAACCTAAATGATTCTATGATTCTATGACGTGGAGGGTGCTAATGAGAATGCTTTTACATTAAAGAAATTTTGCTTGCTTAGGAAGCTAGGGAAATGTGGGAAATGGAACAAGTCAAGTAGGGTTTGGAACAACAGCCACAAGCTCAATCAGACAGAGGAACAATTACAGATGACTCCTTAGCAGGACAATCAGAGGCCACATAGGGTGGCCATGCTTGTGCTTGTTGTGTGGCAAGCGAGAGAGCTCGCTCACCTGCTGTTCACTGATGAGCTGTATCAGGGTGGAACTTAAGTCCAAGCTTAGGATTCCTGAGCTGGAAAATCCAGACACCTCTGTCAGAATTATGCAATAAGCATATGAGAAACTGGGGTGAGAAATTGCTGCTGGAGTGCTGCCAAGGAGAAGGCACTGGGGCTATTCTCCCTGCTTGCCTGCCGTCCTTTCCAAGGGCTGTCACTAAGCAGCAGCCTTCAGCTTGCGCTGGGTTTAGAGGGGCTGCAGGGAACAGAGTGATGGACAGAAGGAGGGCAAAGGATTTCAGCAGACCTGGGCTGCAGAGGGCTCAGAATATCCCCAGGGCAAGTGGACTTCCGAGCACCACTGTGCACTCCCCCCATGGGTGCCTGGCCTGGTGCAGTTGCTGGGTTGGACTACCTGGATTCTTGCATTCATGCCAGTAAATCCTGCCAAAGACGTGAGGACTGTCAGCCACCCAGGGCTTCACTGGCTGCTGGGGGCTGTGTTGCTATCTAACCTGCAAGCTGGAGCTCACCAGCAAGCGAAAGGACGATGCTACCTGCAGAGTCTCAGAGCACAAAGCTGCTGTGTCTCCCTCCCCTGCCTGCTCCTAGAGGAACTGCTCCAGCTGCAACTTTTGTTGTCTCCCACTGCAAGTTTTGTCCGTTCCATCGGCTGAAGTCCCTCCTGCCTCTCCTTGCACTGCAAGAGCAGTGACCATGCAGGCACCTTCCCGGAGGAGTTAACCAGCTTGTGGAGTGGCACAGCTTGAAAAAGGCACCTTTAAGAGACCATGTGAGATCAGCACGAGGTGAGGCCGTGAGGAGACCAGATGCTCCAGCCAGGCTCCAGCTATTGGCAGCAGCCCTTTGCAGCCAGGATTTGGTGTCTGGACTCCAGCACTCTCTGTCTGAGGCACTTTTCCCTACAAAGTAATTGGTATTTTCTGCCTGGAACATGATGCTACTGTGTGGTGGCAGGGAGAAGGGGCATGGGATGTCAGGACAGCCAAAGACTTTGAGGCTCAAGGAAGCCCTGGCTTTACCACTCTGAATGTAACCAGAGGGACAGTGTAGACAAAGAATTAAACTCTGTGACTAGGAATGGGCTAGGTTGTTAACTATCTAGCTATTATCTAGGCTTTCAAAAGGATTTTGCAAAGCAAAGGGTGCTCTTAAATCTTTCTGTGGGTTGTGTGTGCTAGGTTCAAAGCAGCAGTATGGTGTTGAATCTTTTCTGCTGCAAATGTCCAGCGTGTAAAGCTGGGAAGGTGTTTTGTATGCACAGCTGCTGGCAAACTGGGGCGAAGCAGGAGCTCCTTTGCAGGCGATACGGTGCGCTGGGGGATGGAGCAGTTGTGGAAGATCTGCACCCACCTCTGCCCAGTGCGCCAACATAGAACTGCTTTGTGCGACTACGAGGTAACCGTGACCCTCCGAGCTCTGTCAAGGTTGCTGGGGAAGCAAGTCCCGGCAGGATTTGGGGAGGATGACGTCAGCTGGCTGCACTGTCAGGAGAGTCAGACCTCTGATTCATAGAAGCCTAATAAATATTTAGTTCTTGCTTTAGGCTGGGTTGTGAAGTACAGGGGCTGTGTGTGACGACTTACTCTGATGCTGTTTATCTGACCTGCCGCTGGAGTCCTGTGCAATTGGAAATGCTGTCAGGAGTAAAAAAAACCATCGGTGCTACGCTGTGCTGTACTGCTCTGCTGTCTGAGCCCTGTAAGAGGCATATTTCTCTCAACCCACCAAGGTTTCCAACCCGTCTCTCTCTGTGTCTCTCTGGTACAGAGTCAGGAGGAAGAAGAGGCTGTTTCAAACTTACCTTTGACTAAACTCTGTCCAATTTCACTCGCTGCTGCTCGCAATCACCCTCTAGCATTTTTCTATTAGGTTGCAATGCAGCATGCACTGGTTGTGACTGGAGCATCTGTGCTCCCAGCATTCGTATTTTCTTTCCAGTGTTCGCATTAAGTATGGGGGAGGGATGGCAGAGGACAGTGGATGGCACATTTGTGCGCAGGAAGGAAAATGGCAATGCAGAAATGATACTGATCTCAACGTTCCTTCACGGGGGGGAGGTTACAGGAATTTCCAGCTCAGCATGGTTCCTTGCAACGGGCACAGACCAAGAACTTTCTCAAATGGCCCAATGAGAAAAATCGGAACATTTATAGGCAGCCGTTCCTCTCTGGTGTTTACCTTTTTCTTCTTTCACTGTCTGCCTTGCCCTTTGCAGGATGTGGTGCCAAGAGAGCTTAGTCTCTCACATAATGTGAGCTAATATATAATGAACTGTGTTCGACTTGGGAAGTCCATCCCTTTCCCAGTAAATAGTTGTCCACAAATACTGAAGTCGGTTGTAAGCGAAGAACAGCTTGTGCAGCACTTAGCTAGCCAGGCATTTTGGAGCCGGTGCCTGTGTCCTTTCCTGACATTTCCAGGCAGGAGGGAAATGCAGCGCTGTGATGGGGGGGTGGCTGGCGGGTAGAACACAAGCCGAATACAGGCAGCTGTGGGCAGCTGGATGGGGGGGATGTCAGGGCAGGGCAGACCCTGCTGCTGCAAGGGCTCGCTGGAGGGGGAGGAGGCACTGAGGGGAAGCTGGTGCCGTTCTGCACTGCTGCTCTGCAGGCTCTTAAATTATTCAGGTAATAGTGGCATCTGTATGTGTTTGGCGAGCCTACCAGTTATTGAGATACTGGATGAGGTGAGCAACGTTTGAAAACTTGTAGCATTAAGAAATCTGTTTTGGGAGCAAGTTCTTTCAAACTGTACCCTATCCTCTGTGCCTGGTCCCTTGAACAAGGTGTCTGCCCAAGCAGGGCACTTGCTGCGGACAGGGAGTGAGCCCAGTCTAGAGCAAGCACCTTCAGGAGGATAAGAAGCAAAGGACAGTGCCCTTTGTGAAAGTCCTGGGCTTGATAGCCTGTGGGGCTCAGTTTATTCACGGGAGGAAGATGCCTGTAGTGTGCTGAAGCTGAGGTACAGCAAGCTAGATCTGAGCTCAAAGGAAAGCAGCTTTACGGAGTGCTAAAATTAGAAGTTTAGTCTGAATTATGCTAATTTGTTTTAATTGTCTAAGTATGTCAAGGTTCTTCAGAAACGTACCCTCTCTGTGCTGGTCTGGAAAGGTGCAGCATCAATGGGGGCATGATGGAAGGATGGGTCAAGGATTGCAGAGGTTTCTGGGTTCCCTGCCCTACTTATACCTCTCTAGCAGTCCTCACCTCCAGCTCTCAAAATGCCACGAGGGCAGACTCTGACAATGCTAGCTCTGGACTGGGTAGACCAGGCTTGTTGAAATCTTGAACGAGTAGAGGGCAGCCTCCTGGGTGCAGGGAAGTTCCTGACACCACCTCTCTAGAAGCGGACTGCTCGGTATGGCAGAACCATCTGAAAAGTCACATTTCCTTTCACAGCTGAACTCTGTCATGTTTTGAGCCACAATGCTGCAAACAGCAGCAAAATTCAAGCTCCCTTCCTATTTGCAAACCAAATTTTGCTGACTGGGTGAAACATTAAGCCAGAGCCATACATTTCAGTGTAGGGTCTGCAAATGTAGGGGACTATGTTAACCCTATGGCTTCAAAAAGCTGCATCCTCAGTGAAAAATCTACAGTGGAAGCAAAGCAGCAGGTATCCACTAAAGTGTCTTGGGAGGCAGAGGGAGAGAATGCAGCAGCAGGAGACCATTTAGAAAACAGACGAGGTTTCTATATTTATACAGAGATGAGGAAAGAAGAAGAGAGTGTGTGCGCGTGTGTTTGTGCGTGTGTGCCAGGTCACTGAGAAGACTTCTGTTTAAGCAAAAAGGTACTGCAGCAAGACAACAAGCAGAAATGAAGGCTATGATCCTTCACTACACTGTGGTGACAGGACTTTTCAGGGCTTGTAGGGTGCATTCACGTGCAGATGTTGGACCTTTTAAATGGGAAATGCAGAGAACAGAGTGCCGAAACCCTTTGCAGGGTGTAAACTATGTTAGATTTTTAACTAATCTAATGGTTTCTGCAAAGGAATAATAAATATTTTTATCTTTTTACAGTGTCATTTGTCCAGGAAACTAAGGCTTCCAGTTACTCTGCAGGAAATGCATGGTGTATTCAGAGTCCATTTAGTTCTGTCATGATGCCATGCCTGGAATGGGGAGCATTGTGTCTTTCCCAGGACTTGCATGATTACAGCACAAAGCAAAGAGTAAGATAAATGCTCTGGGAATGCGCTGTTTTGGTGGGTGAGACAGACAGGTGTGGGGTGAGCTAAGGACAGTTTCAGCTTTAACAGTGTACTTCCTGACTTGCACAGACCATCTCTGAACACCGGGAAGATACTGCCCCTTTATGTGGATGCCCCACAGGCGCTGTGCCGGTATCTGGCTGCGGGCCATGGGCAGCAAAGGCACTGGCCTATCAGTGCGACTGATCCATCTAGATCTTCCAGTTCTAATGCCATGACATCTGGTGCTTTCATGGACCTTGGGGCAGTACAGATGCCTGGCTTCCCGATGCAGTGCATGGGATGTACTCTGAGGGTCTGCCATCTATTTTAAGTCTAGAGTCCGTGCTGTCACCTCACAGGGACTAAGCTGTCTGCTCAGCGCTCTGCTGACTGAACCAGCCTGTGGTCACACGGGGGCTCAGAGCCTTGCCTCGGGCGAGTGTTGTGGGAAATGCTGTACTAGGCTTTCCAAGCATTTGACCCTTCCATCTCCAAACATGCTGTTATTAAACTCAATGGCCTCTCAGATACTTCAGCAGCTTGCCCTCCTTCCGCTCTCCCCAGCTGCAGGCACTGCCTCTCACACCTGAGAGGTGTGTCCTGGCATGTGCCCTGCATACATTGCTCTGCTTGGAGAAACTCTTCTGCTGCACAGCAGATGCTGGTTCCCTCCATAGCCCAGCTGTAATTTGTCATTTGCAGGTTAACTGGTGTGAATGGCACTCAGTCCTTGGAATCTCTTGTGCAAATAGGGAGGGCCCTGGGCAATTTCATTGCGCCATTGTTCTCTATAATATTCTAAAAACAAAGTTAAGCTGGTGTTATCAGCATGTGGAAAGATTAAGAAACTAACAGCCTTTTTAACACCTCGTATTAGTTGGCTGGGAGAAGCAAAAGCTTAACACGCAGCATATAAAAACCGTGAAAATATACTGAAGCACAGGCAATTTCTTACAAGTCAGTTGTCCCTCTTTTTGCAGGTGTCACACAAGCTGTAGGGGTGGAGCAGGGAGATGGCTGCTTTGGGCTGTACCTTGCTTCTGCTGGATAGCATCTGTCAGAGCTTTAGGCAGAGATGAAATGCCAACCAAGGTCTTTTTTCCATTCATGTGAATAGTGAGGGGAGAGAGTAAAGGGGATCTTCCTTCAGTCTGCCTGGGAATCGGCTGTACTCTGTTAATGACTGAAGTGTGAGCTTTTACTGTGTGCTGTAATCATATGCTCACCTCTTCCTTTTCTAGGGTCTTACTCTGCTATTTGAATCGATAATGTTTTACTGTAAATTATTTCCATGGATTTGGTTATTGGAGTAAATAATGTGTTCTTAAATAAGGTGCTAAACTTCAGTAATCCAGTGTCCTTGAATTGCGAATCTCTGCATGGAGTTTCTCGTGCTTTGAGGTGTTGTTTTCTTTCTTACTCTTTCTCTCCTCTCCCTCTCCCTCTCCATTTGCCTTGTGGAGGATGGAAGTACTCAAGCTGGCAGCGGGCACGGAGTGTGGGGTGGTGGTGTGCTAGGGAGCTCTCAGAAAGGGACAACTTACCTCATTGGCTGTTGATGTTGGGCTTGCTTTTACTGCAGTGGGTTATGGTTCTGCTTCCCATCTTTAATGCTGCAACAGAAGTTATATCTGCGGACCACTGTCTTTGACACGGGGGTATTTCAGCTCTAGGAGGTGCCTGCATGGGGCCTGTATTTGGCCTGCAGGCTATAATTTCCTAAGCTTTTTGATTCTTCAGCACTTTTCCCGGCAGAATCATCTCAGCCCACAGTGACAGTAGATTTGGTCCAAGCAAGAATTGCTCAGCGGAGCGTGGCAGGGCATGGCAGCTCTCTTTACACGCAGCTTGGACGTGCCGCTGCACTGATGCACAGCGATGTGCTCCTGTTAAAGAGCAACATGACGGTCAGCAGGCTGACCCCCTTTCTGGGAGTGCTGGGAAGAACGCTTCCTGTCAAGCCCGCTGTCAAATGGCTGCGGAGCTGAGATTGCAGAAAGAGGAGCTGCAGTATCACAGGACAAAAGTATAAAGTTTCTGCTTGCCCAACAGTACTGTATCAGCAAAACTCCTTCTCAAAACTTGTGAACTCACCCCCGCCTGCGGTGAGCTATGCCTCTCAGTCCTGCCGGAGGAGTTCTCCAAGGCCAGCAGCAGCTCAATAAGGCATTTACAAGACTACCTTCTCTCCGTCCAAAATGTGAGGCAGCAGCATTCACTGCCTCCCGACGACGCTTCAGCCGGGATCAGCGGCACTTCCCGCTGGGGCCTCTCAACACACGACGTGATACCACCATCACATGAGGAACGTTTATTCTGCCTCTCTTGTACTGCGACAGACACTGTGGGTAAATTGGCACTACTGGGGCAGAAAAGCTGGCATCTTTAATTCACTTTGCTTCAAAGTTATGCTTTAGCGCTAAGAGAACTGTGAGGACACTTAGAGCAAGCTGGTCCAGAGGCTGTGCTCACAGCCGCAGCAGCAAAGCAACCTCCTCGTGAAGCTTGGAGATGAGGTCCATTCACTGGAAAGGGGCATTGCACGTTGGGAATTTTAGTCTGAACAGACTTTGCCTCTGCAAAGGTGGTGTGTTTTGTCCATTTTGCTGGAAATAAATGCAGTGTTTCATACAGAGGAGCAGAACGGAGGGTGCCTAGGTAGTAGCATATGAACCCACAGTTTGTTCTTGACAGAAGGAATCTATTATAACATATTAGGAGGAAAAAAAGAGCTCAGCAGAGGAGGAAGCTTCAGAGTTTCCTTTATTGTTCTTGTGAGATTTCTGGAAAAAAACCAAACAAAGCAAGTAACGCTCTTTTTGTCCTCTTTCTGGAGCTGCAGCCACTGCAGTTAGCTCCCCACACTCAAGCTGTCTGCTGTTTACTGCCGATCTTTGCCAGCAGGTTACTGGGATAATATTAAGTTTATTTAATGACAAAAAGTGCCTGGAAAATATACATATATAATTTTTATGTTTAAATTCAAAGAAGTACATGACAAGCCAGTGATATGATTAGGAGCTGCCAGGAAACAATAGAGATTCAAGGAATCTCTTTGGGTGCCCAACCATAAAACAAGGACCTAATTTTGGCTACATTTTCAAAGACCAGCCTGAACAAATACACACACAATCATGTTGCTTGGAGGATGTTGTGCCGCTGAAGAGGCAGTAAGGGTTGCAAAGAGGTAGGAAAACAGACTACAATGCTGGAGACTTTCAGCAGGCCTGCATTCCCAAACACGGTCAGCAGGTGATGCAGCAAAGGAGGTGAAATGAAACCAGTGTGCTCGCATGTCTCTGCCACAGTGGGCATCCTGGCCAAAACATGGTTCTCAACCCCTACCTGCTGGCAGTTGAAAATGGGTCCTCTTTTCATTTGAAAAGAACTTGAGGAAGCCAGAAGAGAAAATTAATAGGTTTTTCTGTACTTCTAATTCCATTCACAGGCATGCACAGCCAGAGTAGTCACTGTAAAGCAGGGATTTAGACTCCCGCTATACTCCAAGAAGTTAAAAGGAGGAAATCTAAAGTTTTTAGGTTGAACAGCACAACGGTAGCCAGCATCCTCTACAGTTGCTGTCAAAGATTCTGCGATGCTTTTCCCAAAATACATGTGTGTGCGCGCGTGCGCGCGTGTGGGCGTGTGTGTGGATTGGCTCCTCTGTTCAGCCAAAACCTTTCTCAGGTAATTGCGTTCTGCTTCCTTCAAGTCCCTTGTTTCTCCGGTTCCTTGAATTCTCTGTAGCATTTCTGCGGTCTGCTGAAGGCTTCCTCCTCTTACTCTGGGTATGTGAACACTAGTTTAGCGAGAGGGCAAATGAACGTAGGGGAACCTTTGCAATTGTGGAGTAGGCTGGGTCTTGAAATGAAAGTGGTGGAAATGGCAGAGTGCGAGACACAGATGTTCTCTCTGTAGAGGACTACTTCAGGTTTCTGTGTTCCATATTGTAAAGCAAATTCTGGCAGAAGTCTAGCATAAAACCCCCTCAAATGTTTCAAATCCTCCTCTGTGCCCTCACATTTCAGAGCTTGGATTGCACCGAACCACCCTAACCTGGTAGCTCCGTAAGGGCACGTGGTATGCAGGGGTCAGTGGCTAGCATTTCCTGGCGCTGACAGCACTGGTTTTTTGCAAAGCCTGGGGAATCCTAGTGCTAAATCCTACCAGAGTATTCATCTTTGAAGGTAAGCGATTGTGCATTCCTTCTGAGCTTGGAGGTGTCCTTGCAAATCAGGGGATCCCTGTGAGCTGCTGCGAGGGGATCAAACAGCCTGCTCTTCCTGCGGTTGGCACAGCCTGTTTGTCACTTGGAATTACTTCCTCCCCCTCCACCGGTGGTGCAGTGGGAGATGGGGACAGCGTTGTGCCACGTTTCTTGGCTCTGCTGGCTTTTCTGAGGCCTCTAACGGCCCTTCCCGTTTCTCCATTAACTGCTCTGTGGCTAGCACTCTTGCGGTGCTCAGCTCCCAGCACTTGCTGCTGACGCTGATAACCTGGAGTAACAGCATCTTATTTTTGAGTCGTTGGGGGCGGGGGACAAGGGGGATTTTTTATTAATAACCCAAATTACCCCGTGAAACAGCAGCTTGTCTGATGTTAAATATTAAACGCCACTAAGTGGGTGAGCCGGAGCACGGAAATAACAGCATGGTGGTAATGTCTTGCTGTGGCAGGAGATGGCAGCGGTGCCTGCCAGTGTGCATTAATCCTTGCTCCTTGGAGAGTCTTCCATCTTCAGGGCAGTCAGGTGCTCCTCCACGCAGCTCCCCAGCTCCTGAATGGCATTTCGCATGCTTTAAACAGATCAGCACATCAAAGGCTGGCGGATCCTCTCTCTGGCGTTGCCATGGCAGCAGCAGCTGAGCAGATTTGGATGTTTCTGGGACGGGATTGTGTTGCTGGGTGCGTTGGGGCAGAGCGGGGCTGCTCTCCGCACACCAGCGTCCAGTGTCATCATGGACATGAGCGTGCCTGGTGATGCCAGTGGCATGTGGATCTCTTGCTGTGTAACGGGACCGTCTGCCCCAGTTTAGGGGGGCTGTGATGCAGACCTCTGCATCTGAGCTGCTCACCTCAGCTCCCTCTAGTCCGGGAGAGGAGGAGAGAGTCTTCCCATGCTGCACCGCACGTGGAAGTAGGTCAGCTGAATTATACCCTCAGAAATGCTCGTTTCTCTCCATTGGCTCTCAAGGGAGCCGAGACAGCAAGCCCTGCTTCAAGTGTTGACCCTGTAGGTGCCTAACACTGTGACAGTAAGCCTGCCCTCGGGATGTCTGCCTCAGGTGCCTCTTCTCTCCTCTGCAGCTCTGCACATGCTGGATGCAGTGGATTTCCAGAAGCGAACATAAAGCTGAGCTTTAAACGCTGTGAAAATATGACATTGGTGTGGCTGGGCAGCACACTACAGCAGCATGATCAAGGTGTCTGCTCCTGGCCCTCACTGTTACTCTGTCAAGCTGTGTTTCCTTGGCAAAATGTCCCATCCTCTTTATTGTGTGCTGTGAAGTTGCCCCTGGGAACTCACTGCTGTTTGTGAGCATTCCTCTTTTGGGTGATCCTGGCACCTCCAGCCAATGTCTGCTGAGGGGACAGGCACATGTGTGACTTGCTCTGACGTGCACACAGCACATGTCCTTTGAGGGCGAGGTGGTGGGCGCTCACGAACAGCTGAGTGGTTTGACCATGGAAAGCAGGCAATTTCGAGCACCCAGCCTGCTCCTTGCGCTTCCACAGCATCGACATCCCACTGCCAGCCTTGTGGCCTCAGCACTGTTGGCACTGCAGACTAAAGGAGATGATGAGGTGGTAGTAATATGCTGTACGATGGTTTGTGGTGAGTATTGCAAACTGTCAAATTTCGGTGCAATCACCTGAATTACTTACAAAGTCTTCTGCAGCAAAAGGTGCTTTTTGTTTTCATTGCCTCCATGCACACAGTATTAACTTCTCCGCTTCCCCAAGGTTAGGCTCGAGTCCCCAGTGAGGCTGGGGACCCAGGGCTTCTACAGACAGGGGCATTCCAAAAGGTGTATTTATCTTCTATGTAATATCTCTGAAATTATGCTCTTGCAGCGGAAGGTATCTCTGCCCATGGCAGGGGGGTTCGGACTAGCTGTTCCTTAAGGTTCCTTCCAACCCAAACCACTCTATGATTCTATGATAAATGCAAAAAGGTGTGCTTCTGTTACCCATCTCTGAGAGTCAGGTAAAGTGCCTGTCTCCAGAGGGCTACCATAGCACTAGCTGTGGCCTATAAAACATGCTTGACTTAGGGCATAATTGGACTTTTTCAACAGTAATTTCCTGCAGAAGATCTGGCTGAGGATCTGGGATATGTCTGGTCTCTGTGTGCAGGGGTCCGCTCTCAGGAGCTCCTTCCTTATTGCAGCATGTCACAGCGTTTTCCCAGGCTGTACGTACGTTGTCGCAGTTCTGACCTGTACCTGCAGGTGCAAGACAGGGAGCTGAGGTGCAGATCAGAGAAGAAGAAAGGCAGGCAAAACGATGTTGTTGACAGCAGTGGAGCAAAGACCATGAAAGTCATTATAATAAATTCAATTTTCTCTTTGTGCGTTTACCCTGAAGTAACTCTGAGCTGATTTTGCTGCCAGGCTGCAGGAGACCTGTGGGAGAACAAAACCTGATTTGTTCTGTAGCATGGATTCATAGGAGCGCTTTGGGATTCTCTGCTGCTGCCTGGGTGGTGACTTGCCAGTGCCTATTCCCTAAACTCTGCCTGGTCCTGCTCTGCAATGCAGAACTGGATGCTGGACTGAGAGCAGGAACTGTCATCCACTGCTGACACGCACAAGTTTTCCAGAGTTTAGATCATGGTAAGCTGATCCAGGAACCACCGTTCTCTGGTCCCATTTTTGCTCCCTTCCACTTCCACATGTGCTTTAGTTCCCTGGCTCTAAAATCATAGAATCACAGAATGGTTTGGGTTGGAAGGAACTCTTAAAGATCACCTAGTGCAACCCCCCTGCCATGGGTAGGGACATCTTTCACTAGACCAGGTTGCTCAAAGCCCTGTCCAGCCTGACCTTGAATGCTTCCAATGATGGGGCATCCACAACTCCTCTGGGCCAAATGGGGGTAGCTGAATGAGTATGTTCAGTCTGTGCTACTCTACCGGCTCAGGAGCAGATTAAAATGTGAGAGAGTGTGCGATGTCCTTCCTTGCCACACTCCACTAAGGCTTCCTTCATTTACAGGTAGTGCTGGGGTGTCTCTCAGCAAGGGGTTACAAGCTGGCACCAAGTGAGTGGGTTTCAGCACGGTCGGGAAGGGTGGGCAGAGCACAGGGGCCAGCTCCTGCCAGCCCTGAGAGCAGCCTGCTCCCCACTGCTGTGCTGACAGCAGCTCCCAACTGGGAGAGCAGTGAAGGGGAAGGAACAGATGTCTTCAGGCTACCTCCTGTGCTGCTGCTGTGTCCTTGTTCTACCCCGCATCCTCCTGGGCAGGCAAGCCCAATGCGCTTGCTGGAGCGGTTGGAAGGGCCTCCGCACGGCAGTACTGACACTCCGGGACGGTGGCTTAGCCTCTGCAGATGCTGAGCTAGGCTCGCTGAATGTCTCAGCCGGAGGAAATTTCAAGCAAGCGTGACTCCAAGAGCCAAGCCTGCTGTCCTGACCTCTGCTTAGCAAGGGGACTTCAGGGCATGGTCTGGTCTGTCTGATGCACGATCTCTCTGCAGTAAACTGCAAACCGTCTGAACCCTGCCTGGGTAGCAAGGGGGGATGTGGACAAAGGCAGTGTGCCAAGAAATCTGAAAGCTTGTTCATATGTCTGTATGTCTGTATGTATGTACACTTTTACAGGCACATTAGGCTGCACGGCAAGTGCGAACACCCAGCAGGTTGCCTTGCGAAAGGCCACTGAGGGGCTACCTTTGCAGAGGACTGTTTATCTCCTTGGTTAAGAAGAGTTATGTTTGTTCATGGTGCGTAAGTACGCATGTCATTGGGATTTCGCCATCTTTGTTTCATCATTGTTGTGCCTTTCTCTGGACTGGAACCCTGGCCTCTTTTGGAGGTCAGCTATGCCGCCACTGTACCATGAGGCCCGCGCCGTGTCAGGCTCACAGCACCCATCTCTTGACACTGTTCAGAGTGCCCTTTCCTGGCAATGGCGATCCCTGGTCTTTTCCTCTGAAGTGAAACATGGACGTTTCTTCTCTGTTTCATGTTGCTGCCTGGGCTGACTCTGCAAATGGCCCCACTGTCCTGCTTGTGAGTTCAAAAGCGTTTGCCTGATATTGCAGGAAAAAAGGTTGCTCTTCTACGAGCCCAGAGGTGGTTTTCCAGCAGTTGGATGACATTTGAAGACGAGACAGTATATCGTTTGCTAAGCATGTTATAGGAAGAGTCTCCCCTATTTTCTTTGACCTTTGTGCAGAGTCCTAAGTGCCCCACACTCTGGAGCTGCTTTTTGACAGTACACATTGCCAGATGAACAGTGGGGACTGGGTTAGGGAAACAGTGGTAAGAGAAACTGTTTATGTGGGAACTCCGTGACTTCTAAACAAGAGTTGCCTAAGTGAGGCTCATAGGGTAGGTTTGTGAAAGAGATTTCGGAAGAGCCCTCTGTGGCGTGGCAGGGTTGGTACCCCCTGGTGTGGGTACCTAAGTGCTGCAGCACAGAGGTCCAGCCTTCCCGGTATAGCGGCTTAGGTTATCCTAAGAAGTAGGTAAATGAGCCATTGTGAAGCTGTTGCAAATAGATCAGGGCTGGTTCATGGCTGCTACGTTGCGGCGCGCGCAGCTGATGTGCCCAGTGGTGGGACAGTTTTGTCTGTACCTGCGCTGTAGTGATGGTGACTGCTAGCAGCTTTGTGCTGCTGGGAGAGTGCAAGTTGCAGGTGCGTGGTGGGTACCTTTAAGAGCAGAGCTGGAGCAAGTACGATTTGTTCAGATCTCATTCTCAAGAGGAGGACTCAGCTAGTCTCTGAAGAGGAGCAGTTGCGCTGGTGTTTTGCAGGTGGCAGGGAAAGTTCACCTCCAGCAATAAACACCCTCACATCTGTATGGTAGCCGACAGAGCTTTGAGGAGCAGGATCCAGAGAGGCTTTGTTCCCAAATTTTTACTGCTGAGTCTGGGGAAAAGTGCTGATACTGCAGACACTCAGTTAAAAAGGTCCACTGGGAGAAATAAAGTAGTTGATCTTCAATTTTAGAACAATACTGAGACTCCCATTAGCTCTGCTAGGTCAGTGGAGCTCTATCCCCATTCCTATTATGCAGAGCTGCTCGCTTTCCAAAGGAGTGTATGAGTGAGTATTTCTGGGACTCTGGGACTCTGCTTCTGTCATCCAGAGGCATCTTATGTAATTGAATTAGACCTTAGGAAAAGCTACTGTGCGATGAAATCATCCTAAACGCTGATCAGTGAGAGCAGGGCTGTGGGCATACAACAGAAATGTGCACCTCTTCTGAATCATTTGTTAATTACCCTTAAATGGAACTCATGGGTTTCAAGATTTCAAGTGGATTTTCTGCAGATCTGCCAAACTATTCTTCAGAGCACTGCAGCAACTGGAGAAAGGCGCAGGCTGTTGTACTGTGAGCAGGGTGCAGTAGTGTGAGCTATAGTTCTTGTTGGAATGTCCCTATCAGCCTGTCCAGGCACGCCGATGGTGCTCAAGAAGTAAATGAATCAATGGTATCCGGAAGAGCAAATCACGATGAAAAGTTGCACGTAGTCATCAGAACATGGATGGATATGCATCCAAGAAAGCATTTGGCTCCTTTGCTTGCTCAGCAAGGTGATGACCAAAGGCTCGGGCTTCCAAGCTCTTAGATGTGTGTACAGGATTGGGCTCTGGGAAGGAGTAGGAATGTGCAGTTGCACTCCAGACCTCAGGGCATTAACTTTTCAGTTCAGAAGGTTTGGATTAAGCCTTCAGGAAGAGCAAGGACAGAAGGATTGAGAGGCTGGAAACGTGTTGCAGAGCTGCTCTCTGCAAACAATTGCATCTTTTGGGCCTGTTAATGTTGCAGCATTTGTTGTGCTGGTCAGCGTGCCTTGCTGCCATGTCACGCACAGCCACTCAGGAGTTGGATTACTGCTCTGAGTGGATTTATCGGTGGGGAGAAGAAGCTGCTTAGAGTCAGCTGCTCCACCCTTGCAGAAACTGGCTTTCCCTGAGCCAAGCGCTGTGGGTAGAGAGGCTGTATGTGTGCGCTGCCCGCCGAGACAGGGCTGGCACCTACTCCTGCTGATGGCAAGGTGTGTGGTGAGCAGGCGTGTGGGGCTGAGCACAAAAATGTCTCTGGCTGCTTCCTTCATTTGCAACTTCCTGTGGTGGTTTAAAACGTGGCCTTGAGCTCAGATAGTTACATGTGAAGTGCTTCAGTTATAGTCTGGGAAACAGTAAAAACCCAGTGTTTTTCCACCTTCACCCCGCTCAAAAGGCTCATTAAGTTGGAATTCATTCTGTTCAAGTATTAAGTGCCTTGGGGTAAAAACAACCACACACATGGTACGTGCTTCTACTAAATAGTAAAGCATCAAATAGCAGTGGAAGGAAATAATGGGAAATGGGGACTCTGCCCCAGACTTCTATCTTGTAATGGCCAAGACAAAATCTGCAGCCTTTATTTTCTGTATCTGTAGCTGTGGAGGGCCTGACCTTGGCACTCCGTCTCTTCCAGAAGGCGAAGCAGTATTCAGCTCTGATTACTGCTCAGGGCCCAGTTTCTGCTCCTTGGAACTTCCCTGGCACCACCTGAGCCCAGCTAACGGTGGTCTCTCTTGGAAGTCTCTTCTCATGTGGGTTTTGTTAAGGGGGCCCTTATGCACAGGGGCAGCTCTAGACACATTGCAAGCTGGTTACGGGGGCAGCAGATTGCTCATCCAGGGCAGCTCTGTGCCGCTATGGGCGTACCAACCTTATCCGTTTAGGCATCACCTCTAGAAGAGAGAAAGGAGTGACTTTGTGAGTGTGGAGTGTGCTTTTGGTGGAACCTGAAGCTCTGAGCTCCTGGGAGAAGAGTTAGTGCTTTGTTTGGGTTTTGGGTTTGGTTTTTTTTTTTTTGGGGGGGGGCAGTTCTTCGGGTTTTGGTGGATTTTTTGCATGGGAGGCAGAAGAGCAGGGACAAGTCCTGCTCTGTGAGCTGCTGCAGTATAAATATTTCATCATAATCTCAATTACTCTCTCTGAACAATCCCCAGGAGCAAATATTAGTGACAAATGCACTTTGCTAGCACTTTATAGTTTTCACACATATTCTTTGCAATGCCTGTGACGGACTTTGTTGTGGATGGCATAACCCAGTTGTTGTTGCTTATCCAGCTCCCAGGAGCGGGGTGTCTAAAGACCCAGATCAATTAGCGATATGCAGAGAACGGAGACTTCCCGTGATTTGTTTTCCTTTGGTGGTACCTTGACTCTGTGACCACAAATTCATGGTAACATGCAGCACAGCACTGCCACTGTCACAGATGTTGCCTACAAATGGCTGTGCTTACGATTCCACCAAGCTCTTGCTGATCCTCCTAAATGGTTAATCCTGCCCAGCTGCACGCCAGGTCTGTCCAGAGGAAAAAGCTGAACAAGTTGCAGCTGACTGTGGTGTGAACATCGATTGGAACTAGTTTCATTTTTGGTGCAAACCTTCCTGCCTTGTTACTGATATCTCAGCCCTTCATTAAACTCCAGACACCATCTGTGCCAAATCACAGGTGTACAGCTAGTTTTGTTTCTTGCTGTGAATATTAAAATAGAGACTTAGTCCTCTCCTCTGTGAGCTCTGTGCAGAACTCTGGGAACCTGGCAGAATCCTCTGGAGAAAGAGGTGACAGGATCGCATCCCTCATGCAGCGCTGCTGTAGTTCAGCCCCAGTCAGCAGGTAAGCACCAGGCAGCTGCTCGGTCACTCCCCCAGCCCTGTGGGACGGGGAGAGAATCAGAAGGGACAAAGTAAGAAAACTCGTGGGTTGAGGTAATAACAGGTTAATAATTAAAATAAAACAGCAATAACAACAACAACAACAATAAAATGCAAATAACAAAAGAGAGAGGTGAAACCTCAGGAGGAGGGAAAAATCCCAAGCCACAAGCAATGCAACTGCTCACCACCCGCTGACTGACGCCGCTGGTCCCTGAGCCGCGACCGCTGCTTCCCCCGGCCAGCTCCCCCCAGTTAATACACTGGGCGTGACGTTACATGATATGGAATATCCCTTTGGCCAGTTTGGATCAGCTTGCTTGGCTGTGCCCCCTCCCCTCCCGGCTTCTTGTGCCCCCGGCAGAGCATGAGAGGCTGCAAAAGTCCTTGACTAGTACAAGCACTACCCAGCAACAACTAAAATATCAGTATGTTATCAATATTATTCTCATACTAAGTCCAAAACACAGCACTGTACCAGCTACAGTGAAGAAAATTAACTCTATTCCAGCTAAAACCCTGACAGGTGCCTGGAGGCTGAAGGTTATTCTTGCTGGTCCAAGCCCAGAAGAATATATTTTGACAAATCTGAAGAGGTTTACAGAAATGGTTCCTAAGCTCTTGTCAAGCTGCCTGAGCTAACACGACTGAGCAAGAACATCTTGGTGCAGACCATGGCATCTAGGTATGTGGCAGACCTCAGAGACCAGCTGACTGCTGGGAATAAAGGTACACTGAAAGTGTGGGGTGAGATCGAGTTCTTGCTCTCCTGCCTGATGCTCAGCAGCAGAGCAGATTTCTTTCCAAGAGGAGCACAGTGCAACCTGCCAGATAGGGACTATGCATTCATCTGCTGTCGCAGGAGGTCAGTCTGCGCTGCCTCCAGGCATGCACTACAGCCAAGTGCTGGCTCTCTCTCCACCTTGAGATCCCCAAACAGGCATAACATTTAGGCATCTCGGTGGATCTGTAATCTTGCGGTTACAGCAGGACCAGTGGATCCAATAGGATCCATAGCTGGGATGGATTAACTGCAGCCTGATAAGAGTCTTCTTACATCTTTCAGATTGGTACCTGCCTGAGTGAAAGAAGAAATCTGCACCATAAGCAGTAATTAAGAAGTGATTTGCCCTTGGACCATATTGTGGGCGTAATGCCAAACTCTGAGTTCCTAGACTGGGATTTTTCAGATTCAGGCTGAGTTACATGATGTTTTTTCACTCTCAGAACTGCCTGGTCTCTAACAGGGGGAAGACCAGTGGATGTTAATCCTGTAGGCGAGATGTCTTCTGGTGCACTGGATAGGCGAGCTTGATGCAGGGGGTGCTGAACAGTTTCTGTCTGTGGAAAAATCTTCTTTGCAGCCAGGATAGCACAGAACTAAGTCACATCATATACAGTGGGCCATGAATATCCTTTTTCTCTGGGAGCTCTGCAACTCTTCTGTGTCTTCACTCTGTGAAGCTGACTTCCTGAGTTTTTGTGCCTGAATGAGTATAAATAAGATAAATCAGTGTGATGAAATTTTCAGTTGCATTGCCTGGCTCATCCAAATGATGAGCAAAAAGAACACTTTACGTCTCATTTCATAAGGTGCCAGAGAGGCACATGCTAGGAAGCTGTCCGTCTGCTCAGTATGCGTGCGGGGAGGGGCAAAGGGTTGCGTGAACATCCCAGTTTTGGGCTCAGACTTCTTCCTGTCCAGGAACTAAATGGTGGTTACGCTGGCACGAGGCAGCTGTCTCTTGGACTAAGAGAGCAGGCTGCTTCATCACCAAAATCATGCCTTTGGAGGCAACAGTTCAAGA
Organism: Phalacrocorax aristotelis; assembly: GCF_949628215.1. Classification (NCBI taxonomy): domain Eukaryota; kingdom Metazoa; phylum Chordata; class Aves; order Suliformes; family Phalacrocoracidae; genus Phalacrocorax; species Phalacrocorax aristotelis. Next base: position 1,350,342 of record NC_134299.1, read on the forward strand.
GTCAATAGTTCAAGAAAGACAACCTGAAGAATGTCTATTCAATTTATATTTCTGTATTTCCTTTGGTAATCTCACAGCTCAAATAGTTCTGAACCATTAACTCAAATAGTTCTGAACCATTAAACAGTTTCTTAGATCAGGCGGATGACAGAGAATGATTTCTTATGTCTGTTAGCTGCTAAGCTTTGCAAGCCCAGTCCATTGGATTTCTTGCAAGTTTTCATTTGTCCCATGATTCTGGGTGGCGGTTTGTAGACTGATTAGGGAAGAAGTATTTGTACATTACCTGTGTCTGTGTGTCGTTCCCCCCCCCAGTAAAGGAGATAGGCAACTAGGGAGAGAACAAGGGCTGGAAAATCTGTGCATAGCAAATTTTTGTCCCCCTCCCACCGCTTAACATTGCACAGCTCCTCCTCTGACAGCAAGCTGCAGAGCAGGTGTCAGTGCGGGCCCTTCACATGCTTCCTCTGTTGCTCATGGCTGATGACTCCAGCACTTTGGAAGCTGAGGGATTAGCCATCTGAGAGGTGAGGCACCAGCAGCTCCTATGGACTTCCTGTGGAGTTACGGATCGCCGTGCCAGAAAGCACAAATGCCACAGGAAAGCAAGCCTCAGCCTTGCTGTGCTCAGAGGACAGCCTGCTCTGAGCAGCAGTGTCCAGTTCACACTGCACAGCATTGTTATCTGCTTATCTATGCCAACATCTGCTGTTCTCTTAACAGGAGGAAGCAGCCCGGCAGAGGCACTGTTTTTCATCCCAACTTTCTCCTTGCGTGAATCTGAATACCTTCCATTATCCATGGCTGGGCAGCAGTAGCAGGGTTGCTGGGGATTTAAATTATTCAGTTGCTGACTCAGCTTTAAAACTGCATTCACGCTTCCGAAGATAACAGCTTGTCGACCAGAACCAGGGAGCCTAGCTGCTCCTTGGAGCTCCGGCAGCTGACAGGAACACAGGGAGTGTTTTCATTTGTAGGCAGAAAGGGGACATGCCGGGGTAAGGGGGACCCCTAGCACACCCTTGTCCTTGGTCCAGGAGGGAACAGTGAGCGCTCAGAGAGGAGCAGCTCTCCTTCAGTGACTTCAGCCCTGGACCCATCCTGGCATCATTTTTCAAACTACTGAATGCCCAAAGGGCTGCAGTCTATTCCCTGAGCAAAAGCACACGCTGTTTCCTCAAAATATTGAAGCCCGCTGCTAAAGTTGTTTACTTTTCGCCAAGGTAATGTGTTTAAGGTTCTCCGCTGCACGCACTACCCTCCCCATCCCCTTAAATGAAAGGAAAAGAACAGCTGAGGACAGACTAGCAGCAGCCAGTGAAGTGTCTGGTGCTGGGAGATCACTTCTCTAGTTACATGGAAGATAACAACACAGAGGAAGGAGCCTTGCGTTCCTTCACAGCTACATCATAGTGCAGTTCAAGAGTTTCTCCAAAGGTCAGAGGCAGAACTTTGTATCTTGAAAAAACAAAACTATTTGTAGCTGAAGGAGTAGTTTTCTCAGAGACCTCCTCTTCCTTCTGAATTTCTGACTGAGAGCTTCTCTCTGCTCCACCAACTCTGTCTGCAGTTGCTGCTGGGATCCAGTGGTTTATCTCAGGTGTAAACCCAGAATGCAGTGGCCCTGGGGCACCAGGGCTGCTGAGTCTCATCTCAGGAGCCATCTCAGGACAGCAGAGGGAGAAATTATTTTTACTGTGGGAATGATATAGTGTAGCATCCAGGCAACAGCACTTACGGCAATACTGCAACCCCGGCTCGCAAAAGCCCCTCGAAGCCCACGGGGGGTGCACAGTGGCCTAAGTGGGAGTTGACAGTTATTATTTGCTGCAACTCTTGGCCACTTTTTCTCAACATGAGTTTGCCCTTTCTTAGAGAGTATTCCTCTTGTGCCCATTGTAAATCATTTCCCTTTGCAGAGCCCCCAATTTAACGCTGGGTTAGCTTTTGTGGGTGCAACATGACACTGACCTGTACGATCTGAGAGGCCTTTAAGGGGACGTCATATGCTCAGATGTCACAAAGGAGAGGACACAGTATAAAATCTTAGGGAATGAGCAACTCGGCCAATCTCTGTTCAGGGTCTGGAAACAGGTGAGCGTTAGGGAACTACCTGAGACCTTAGTCTTTTGAGGTGTTTTCATGGAAATGGAAATGACTAGCTCTTGGGATTAAGAGCTAGTCATTTAATAGAACTGTATTTCTTATTTTTCAAGCTCTCCCAGGCTCTGATTTCTCAGACAGGATTGTGCCCATACTGTTGGTTTCTCCAGAACGGCAAGCTGTGTCAAAGACGTTACTGTTAAGTACAACGGGCAAGATAACAGTGACAAACTGCTAGTAAAGCAGGTTGCTCTAGGGTATTGGTTTTCAACACTGATACATGCAACTTACCTGTCTGCACTTAGATAGGCGGAACTATTGCAGGTGAGTGGTAATGAGCGAATGAGACCTAGTGGGGGATCAGTGGAAAGTGTTCAGAAAAATATGATTAACAAGGGACAGCAATTAATGTAACAAAGAGACCAGTTCCCTCAGAGATGGAATCCGTGTCAGCTCCACAAACAGCCAAAGGAAGACATGGTTATTAGCGTATTACATACTTCAAGGCAAAGCGCTCTGTTCTCCCCCTTCTTCAGGGAAGGCAGGAAGCAGGCATGTACCTGCCACCTCACAGGACCCTGTTCTCTCACGCTCCTGCAATCGACTTCACTTCTAGAGCTACAGAAATGTGACTGATAGTAGGGTTAACCCTGTAAGCTCCACACAGTTGCTTCAAGACAGATATCTAGGGCCCTGAGATATGCCTACCTGCCTCAGCTGCTGCTCCATGGGTCTGCTACAGCCCAGTATCCCAGCCCACGTCACGGACAGCCTGGGGCACCTCAGTGACCCGAGCTCTTGCTGCCGCCAAGCACCTCCTCTGAGGTGCAGAGAAGTCGCTGGAGGGCCAAAGCCGAAGTACCCTGCGGTTACCGCCACAGTAACCACAGCTATTTCCTGCCCTGCACACAGTCACAGGGTTTCCCTCCCTCAGCCTTGCTGCGGCTGCGGGCGTATGATGTGCATGAGGGAATCCTGGGCCGGAGCCAAAAGGTAAGCGCCATGTCCCCTCCTGCGCTGCGAAGGGCTTACCTCTCCACCCTCATGGGGAGGACATGGCATCACTGGGTAGCTAGAAATCTGGAGGACTGCTAAGTCCTCCATCTGAGCCTGCTCATCCCTTGCAGCCAAAGGGTTTGCCACCCCAGGGATTATCCCATCCCTGAGTATGCCTGAAGTGGGTTTGTGAAAATCACCGCTGCTAGTGCTCACTAGTGCCAGAGGCTGCACAAATCAAAGCGGAATCCTAGTCCTTGCCTGAGAGAGCAACAGAAGTGCATGGGTACCCATTCAGCAAAGAGGTGGAGCAATCTCATGGGCACTTTTACACTGTTTTTCCCTGAGGTGTGGTAGGAGGTAATCGCAAATGGATTGGAGGGCACAGGTCTTGTTTCTAGGTCTTTTTCAAGTGTGTCTGTAGGACACACCTGGGGGTCCTGGTGGGGGGAAGCTCAACATGAGCGAACAGCGGCTGCTGCGGCCAAGAAGGCCAACAGGACGCTGGGTTGCATCAAAAAGGGCATCGCCAGCAGAAAGAAAGAAGTCATCATCCTGCTCTACTCAGCGCTGGTCAGGCCACACCTGGAGGCCTGTGTCCAGTTCTGGTCCCCGCTGTACAAAAAGGATGTGGCCAGGCTGGAAGGGGCCCAGAGAAGGGCCACCAGGATGATCAGAGGACTGGGAAGCTGCCGTACGAGGATGGGCTGGGAGAGCTGGGTTTGTTCAGCCTTGAGAACAGGAGGCTCAGAGGGGATCTCATCCCCATGTACCAGTACTTAAGGGGCAGCTACAAAGAAGATGGAGACTCCCTTTTTACACGGAGTCCCATGGAGAGGACAAGGGGGGATGGACACAAGTTGCCCTTGGGGAGATTCTGACTGGACACGAAGGGGATATTTTTCACAGTGAGGACAGTCACCGTTGGAATAATCTCCCCAGGGAAGGGGTTGGCTCAGCCACATTGGATGCTTTCAAGAGTCATCTGGGCAGGGTGCTGGGCCGTCTTGTCTAGACTGGGCTCTTCCTAGAAAGGTTGGACTAGATGATCCCTGAGGTCCCTTCCCACCTGGGATTCTGTGACCTGGAGAAAGTTTGCGTTATGCTGAGGCAGCAACTTTGAATAGGCTCCTAAGCTCTGGCTGGCAAGGTCTTGTCTTCAGGGTGCAGAGGACTCATATTTGCATTCATGACATGCAGTTATGCAGGGGGGGGAGGGAAAAGCAGGATCTGAGACATCGATGATGTTGCTTTGTAGGTTCAGAGCAAGAACACTTTTTAGAGCAAATGCCAGCCAGCAGTTGCAGTGCCCATCCTTTTGACAATTAACATTTGAGCTCTAGCTGAACTGGAGGTGGAATCTATAATAGCTTAAATACCAGAGGGAACCCAAACTTCCAGGGAAGTGCTGAATTGCACTGGACAAGGGGAAGCTGTTTTCCTTAGACTGAGGTAAGGACTCTGCTTTGCTCTAATGTTTCAACGTGGCCTTTGCTCAGTATAAAAATCTCAATTTCTACATAATGCAAAGCATTTTTCCATCCTAACAGGTTCTCTTTATCTACTTTTCTTGCCTCTCAGCTGATATAAGCTTTCCCAGCGGTGGGCTGGGCTGTTTTATAGGAATTCCCTAGGATTCCCTAGGATTATAGGATTCCCAGGATACAGCTGGCAGGGCTGTTGTATTTTCTCTCTGAAGCTGCAAGTGTCACAAGCTGTATTTATCTGTAGGCTGCCCAGGCCTTTCCAGGTGTGATCACCTCGTGGCCTTGCATTCACTGTTTTGGCCCCAGTGGCTGGGAGGAAGTATTTTGGCCTTCTTCAACCTGTAATTGGCAAAAAGGGCGAGGTGAATAGTAGCTGGAAATAGAAGCCAAGCCGTGCAGCTCCCCTGCAGTCCCCCAGTGCCTTGTCAAGATGGCCCCGTTTGGCATCTGGACCCACACTGGGGTTAGCAAAACACCAGCAAGAGGGTGCCTCCTGCCATCCAGGAGTGCCAGGTGAGCATTGCTCTGTGGTGTGTCGCCCTGACCCTGAGGACGAGGAGAGGGTGGGATGGGAGCGGTCTCCAGGAGGTCTGTTCCTTTGAACAATTGGTGTGACTCCCTTGCGTGTCTTTCAGAGAGGGCATGCACCAGCCACTGTGGACCCCTTGCCTTCTTGCTGCAAGCAAGGATCTCCTGAAGGGATGCTGGAGCAGGAGTCTGCTGTGCAGGTAGAAGGGGGGAAGGGGCGCGTTCATTGTATTGCAGTAGGCTCCAGGCCCCACAAAGCGCCTGGTGCTGCGGTCACTAGACTTCATTTGCCACTTCGGTTCCATCTCAGTGTCCTTCATTTGGGACTGTGCCCAGCCAAGGTCTGCAGAGACCGGTGAAGTCTGGGGTCTTCTGCTAATTGCCTCTGGCCCAGCCTGCTTTGTGCAGCGCAAACCAAGAGGCAGTGTGGTTGTGGCCACAGAGCTGTTCCATTTTGCTTTATATTTCTGAAGCTTCATCTTCCCTTGTGCTGTTTGAAGAGCAGGTTCATGCACATGGGCTCCTCCCTGTTTACAGCTCACAGATATGTTTATGAAGTGTGCCTCAGGCATGACGCTCACTAAACACTTCACGTTCAGCCTGGCAGCTCTCCCCAAGCCCCTGACGTGGGACAACCTGTAATCTCCAGACTCCAGGCAGGAGCCTCCCCGTTGTGCCAGCATGCAGACAGGCAAGTGTGAGTGGTGATAGGGTGCAGTCCTACTGCTGATAAACCTCTTCCAGACTGGCTGCTCACACTTGGTTTGTCTGCAGCATCCAGTGTAAGTGGGCTGATCAGAGCTGCAGACCCTGGCTGCCCAGGGTGAGCTGACTTTCTCCTGCAGCGATGACATGCATGCATTACTTCAGGGTGAGTACCTGAGGGCATGGTCAGAGGCTCTCTGGGCAGCACTAGGGGGAGAGGGATCAGGTCAGTTCTCAGGGTGTTGGTTTGCACGTGGGAGTTTAGGTATATCCTGGCCAGTAACATGGACTTAAGCCTGGTCCAGAGAAAACAGCCCTTGTCCCCAAAAGATTGCAGCTAAATGGACCATAGAATGGCAGGAAGGGTTTGCTGCCCTCTTATGTTGCTGGGAACTTGCCTAAGGTCATGCTGGGAGCCAGTGGCACAGCCTGGCATTGAACCCAGAATGGCTAGGTCCCCCCGGTGCTGTACTCGCCTCGTCCCTCTCACCACTGCTTTGTTGGCAGAAGGGAGGTGCCCCCAGGTGTTGGGGGTTTTTTTGTGGCATTGTAATGGTAAATGTCGATTTCTGTGTTATCATCTTTCTTATTTTACCCACCCGAATCTCTGGGACAGGTGCACAGGATGACGTTTCCTTCTAGGCACGGTGCTGCACTGGCTCTGCTGCAGAGCAGGTGGCTGTGCCGCTATGGCTTTGCTCGCATGTCCTCACCAGGGATCAGCTGGCAGAGATATATTGCCAGGCCTGTGCTTCAGGTGCTTTCCTGTCAATGCTTTCTTCCCTGCATGGCTTCCGGAGGCTGCACCCCGAGCGCTGGCCAGACCAGTCTGGCTGAATGCTGCTAGCAGTAAATCTTCTGCCGCCACGGCACAGGGGCTGTACTGCGATTCCTCACAGTGTGCAGATCCTAGCAGAAAGCCCCCTTCTCAGCGCTGTGCTTGTGCAGGCAGGCAAAGCAGGTGTGGACTAGCCCTGCGGAAGCAGAGATAGAGAATGAGCCAGAACAGACCGCAAAAATTAGGAGCAGTTTACAAGCATCACTAGAAAAGAGGAGGAAGTTTCTCCACAAGGCACCAGGGCAGACCCTGATGGCATGGTCTGGACTCCAGCGCATCTCCTGAGCGCAAGGGCAGTGCCCAGAGCCCAGGGCAGGCTGGAGGCTGGTCTGCAAGGGGTGCCTTAATCCCTAGCTTGCATCAGGCAGGCTCAGCGCACGTCTCTGCTTCCCCCCTCGCGCTGGTAACTGCTAGAGCCCTCTCAGCTGCCCAGTGTTCATTGCACACACCTGCCTGAGCCATGTCGTGGTCCAAGGAAGGAAGTGCATTAGGAAAGTAGGAGATAAAAAGCAGTTACTGTGCTGCTGCATCTCTCTCAGCAGCTGCAAACCCCGTTATGTTGTTAGAAGAGGTGTAGTGCCTGAGCGAAAAGCTCTCGTGTATTGTCTTCAGTCACAGTCTATATATTTTCTGGTGAGGTAAAAATAGCTTTTCTTTTTCAGGATATGCAGAGAGCAGAGGCTCCTGCTAACATCAAAGGAGAGTGACAGCTTTCCCCTGGGTGTGCATGGCCTCAGCTGGCAGGAGCAGTAGCTGTGTTAATTCTTGCCTTGCTTTGGCTCTGTGTGAAAGGAACAATGTCCTGGTCTCCAGCTCCCTGTTCAGCCCTCTGGGCCAGCCCCTGTTCCTCTCTCCGCTCATTGCGCCTGGACCCAGCACTGTACTTCATGGCTTGCAAATGATAGAACAAGCTCTTGATGCTACTACTTAGAAAATCATAGAATCATAGAACTAAGGTTGGAAACGATCTCTAGGATCATCAAGTCCAACCATCAACCCAACAATACCATGCTTCCTAACCCATGCCCTGAAGTGCCACACATTTTTTTGAATGCCTCCAGGGACGGTGATCCCACCACCTCTCTGGCAGCCTCTTCCAATCCATCAGCAGCCAGTGGGAACTGGCGGGCAAGCTTTCATAGAGCTGTAGGCTGTAGCACCAGGGGATCCTTATCAGAAGGATCGGTCTGCTGTGTAGGGGCAGCTCCCAAGTCCTTGCTCCATGCAGATTAAGCTGTTTCTGGTATCCACCCTCCTCACAGTCCTGAACCTGTTCCAGCTTCAGCAGCTAGCAAAGGCGACCTGTGAGGGGGGAAGGAAGGAGCCAAATGGCGACCCAGATGCTGTCTGTATCTGAATAGGCTCAGCAGGGATGAAGTTAACCTTGGCCCTGAACTGCACCACCAGTGACAGTCCAGAACTACCTCTCCTGTTAAAAGTACATACAAACGGGCTTTCTGAAAGCTAGTTACTCGTGATTTTGTGACGATGGAGGATTGGGCATGATGGAGCGGCCAGTCTGGTGCCTGCGCCGGAAAGCTGGCCCGCTCTTCAGTACTTTCAAAACACCAGTTGACATGTTGCTTCCCTTCCCACAAACATGCCAGGGGCCCTGCTTCTTTTGCTTTGGGATTTCTCCTCTGCCAGTTGTGCCGAGGTCTCTTCCAGTTCTAACAGCCCCTTGCTGCAGGAACGTCAGCAGATATTTCATTCCCTGCATGCTCCAACTCACCTGCGGCAAGATGGTTGGACTCCCCCTTGCCTATTCTGGTCTGGGGCTCCCTGCTGGGCATGTAAGCCATTGGGCTCTGCGGTACATGGCGTGGGGAGGCCTGGGGCCATTGTGAAATCTCCACTCGGCAGAAAGGAGCATGGTCAAAGGGTTTACTCAGGCTGGTGTGAGAAATGAGAACAAACTTGCTTGGCAGATGCCTTCCAGAGATGACCTCTTGTGCCTTGACCCTCATCAGTCCTATTAAGATCTGCAGACCTGTCCTAAATCATGTGGGCGGGGATGAAGATGATGAGAGAAGAGAATTTGGGGATATGGATTTATCCTTTTATCTGATGAATTTTCCTGATGCTTTTGCTTTTCTCTTTCATCTGGGTTTGCAGTATGTGACTTGCAGCCTTTTCTCTGTGCTCCACTGGCTGCCTGCCTGAGGCTCTGCTACTATGGCCTCTCCGGAGATGCTGTGCTCTGCTGAATGCCATCTTCTACTCAGAAGGCAGAAACTTGCCAGTAGGTTTTGTTTCCACTGCAGGGACCACTGAGAGTGTCAAGTTTCTGTGAATACAGATAGGAGAGAAAGTTCCTGTAAGGCAGAGAGTGTGATTTCTGTTTCTGGGCATTTTGAGTTGAATCTCCAATTCAATTTTCCTGATCTTCCCTCATCATCTTAGAGAGACCCTAGGAGCCATATTTGACTGTGCTTAATCTTAGGAGCTGTTTTAGTGTGTTTCCAGGACTGACATAGTCTTCTCATCTGATTAGAAAGGATCTAGGTTATCACCTGCAGAGCTGGGCATTTGATGTGTGCAAGGCAGGGAGCTCCAAATGAGCTCTGGCTCCCGAGAAATCCCTAGGTTGGGCAACTGGCTAAAAGTAAACCACTACACCAACATAAGGTTTTGCTGTCTCTGCTGGAACCAATGCCTCAAAGGTGAGGATCATGCCCACTACTGGACACAAGCACAAGGACTGTTGCAAGTTTTACTGCACTACCTCCCCAGCTGGGAGCACTGACCTTAGGTTCCAGCACCCTGGCACTAGCAACTGGAAGTGACTGGATTGCCTCCTAAATGTGAGTTGGACCTTTCCACACCTTCTGGGTAGGGTACCCATAGCAATACATGGCTTTGGTGCCAGGATTCAGGTTTGCATCTCACTGCCAGTCCTGGGGCTCTTTGTCTGTTGGGGTGATTACCTGTTCCCCAGCCTGCCAGGTGTGTCATTGCCGGAGCTTCCCTGTCCCCTGCTCCACGAGCCTGTGTCAGCCTGGCTCAGTGTCCCCCTGCTCCCTGGCAGACTGGCCACAGGCAGGGGGAAGTGTGTCTGCTTGGCCGGGCTGAAAGCCATGGCTGCCTCCCTCAGGTAGGGCCAATGGTCAAACTGTGCCTTCCCCTTAGCAGCAGCACATCACTCTTGAAGGGACTGTGGCCCTTCTGTGGCTGTTTTTCTGCTGTTCACGCAGTTTGCACATCCCACTTTGCAAGATGCCTCAACTGACATTGCTGCTAATGCGCCCCAGAGAAAGGGTGGCACATGTTGCTCCTGACAAGGGGTTTCGGGAGGCTGTTAGAACAGTGGAGCTGCAAACAGATGCCTGCAGCGTGCAGAGCAGGAGCTGCTAAGCTCCTTGCTGGAGGAGCACATGGCTTCCAAAGCACACAAAAGAGACAAAAGAGTTTGAAGACACAGAGTTATCATTAGTGGCAAGACTCATGAGACAGTGAGAAACCTGTGTAGTGGTGTAATTGCTTTCAAGATCTTTGCTACAGAGCGGCCATGGGGAGCTTTTCATGCAGCAAAGCCTGCTGCTCCTCACTGTCAATGTTTTCCAGTAGCTAGGCTTGGAAGAAACAAAACTAAACAAGTGCCAGGGCTGGCAGGAGGGTGCCTGCCCCAAGGGCAGTGTGCATGGGCCTGGTCCACATCCTTCTGCCTCTGGCGTGCAGGGGCTAAGGCAAAACTGCCCCACAGCCAGCTCCTCTCTGCTCCCAGGCCGGCATCAGCCATGTGGCTCAGCAGCAGAGCAGACCCAAGCTTCCCGGCCGCTGGGCCTGACTGCTGTTTGGCAGGAAGAGTTTTGCTCCCCAAGGCATGGGAAGTGATTTGTTACTTGAAAGTCTGCATTGCAATTCCTCTTCTCTGGTGTAAGAGCAGCGCTGTTCTTCAGTGAGACCAGAGGCTGAAGATATGCGGCAGAGACCAGGGAAAGGGAAAGGCAGGTGCTGAATGATGCGGCTGAGAGTCGAGGCCCTGGGAATTCCCTGTAGCACCGCATGTTCTCGGCTGCGGGGCAGCTCCGCCTGCGCGATACCTCTGGGTAGAGGGACAAGAAAACACAGTCCATTTCAAAACAACTCACAGTGAGCACAAGCTCCCCCACTCTCCCCCCTCTGTAACGAGTCCTTGCAGGGCTTCCACTGGCGTAGGAAATCAGCTGGTTTCGAGTGTCAAATCATTTGTTTCCACAGGCAACAAGAATGTCTGGTGGGTGCTAGCAGCCTCGGACAGGGTGTGCTCCCCCTCCCGCGCCTGTACCGGGGCCTGGTGGTTGTGTGGGGCGGCAGAGCTGCTCCCCCGGGACTGCTGGAGTCAGAGACTTGTTGGAAAGTCCCTTTCTTCTGGCATCTTTGGCCCTGTCCATAGCAGGACATGTTCCCAGGCAGTCCCACAGACCTGCGTGCCTATCCTTGCAGTGAAGGGGTCCCGCCACCTCTGGGGCCCCTCAGCAAGAAGCCAGCTCAGCCCTTCCTCATGCCGGGTGCCGTATAAACAACAAAGGGGTTGCAGTCCCTGCTCAGACTGCATTGTTGCTCCGGCAAAAGACCTGCAGAAAGAAGAGACAAGTGGGCAGACAGGGTAAAGAGGGCAATGTAGCAGGGTGCACGTGTGCCTTTTACCAGTCTGGAACAGCGTGGCGACTTGCTTCTTGCCTGTCTTTGTGTCCCAGAAAACACTGTGATATCAGCACTAGTCCCTGAACTCATTTGCACTTGGGAATCATCTGCTTGCAGCGTTTAGCAGCTCGTCCAGAGCGGGCTCCAGACAGATGTGGCCGCCTTTCACAGAAGGAGGCAATGTGGAGACCCTCCCTTCCTTTATCAGCGATGTGCAGAGGGAGCTGGTGGGAGCTCCTCCCTGGGTGGGAGATCGAGGCACTGCCAGAATTGATTAGAGCAGGACGCTAATCAGGATTTTTCAAGCCAGAAGACAGATCTGGATTACTGAACCTCTGACTGCGCCCCTTGAAATCCAGCCTGAGCCTCTGGTTTGGCAGAACTTTCCCTGTGCTTCTTGCCTTAGCCATGGCTACAGCGCAATGGGCTTGGTCAGGTCCAGGCTTCCCATGCTGGGGTGAAGGGGCTAGGACATTCACCCGGCGGCAGTAATGCTTTGTGGGGCGAGGCTGAGAGCAGGAAGACACCTGTGAATAAGACCAGAGGAAGCCACTAATCAGGGCCAGGAGAGGGAAAGGGAAAAATTTAGGTTGTCAGCAGGTGAGGGGAGCTTTTTCCTGAAAGAAAGGAAAGGGAAGGAGAAGCAGAAGCACAGTCCGATGTGCTGTGCTACATTTTTTACTTTAGAAGGTCTTGGACCGCTTTGCAAGGTCCAGATCTGAGGCTTCTCTCTTGGGGAATTGCTGTCAGCAGCCTCCTGACTCTTCACAGCTTGAATGTCCACAAGCCTATGGAGCATGACACCGGTGTGTAGGATTTAGCAGCCGTGGAAGAGTGCAAGAGGTACACAGTGACAAGCGAGGCGGTTTATTTTCTACCCTGGAATAGCTCCTTCCTGGAAATTGGCTAGGAAGGCAAAGGAGAATGGAAAGAAACACTACAAACTCCAAAGAAAGGAAAACCGGTAGAGGCAGTCTCTGCATCTGGAAGCAGTTGCTGTATATCCTGGGGCACATGGACAGCAAGTGACTGTGTGTGTACAGATACAGGGGGTGCATGTAGCATGCCCGTGCTACGCTTCGTGCTCAGTAGTGGATGGCCACTGTGCAATGTGTGTGTGCCTGTGTTTGGGTACGATGGTGTTGTGCTGACTGGGATGCGTGTGTATCTTTTTGATATGCACATCTGCTTGTGTCCATAGGGTCTCTGCATTTCTTGCTGCCGCTGCTCCCTTTCGCTAAAATTCAGGAGATGGCAGTGACCCAATTGTACTTCAGTTCCCTGGCTAATCTAGTGTTGCCTCGATCTCTGTGACACCCCAAAGTAAAGCGAGCTGTTGTGAACGAATGCCCTGAGTGATAGGCAGGCAGTCCCAACACGCACACCGACATCAGAAAGGCAATATGACTGCAGATCTATTTCCTCTGCTTTTACCATTTGAACGGAGCTACCCCTTCTTCTCTGGCTGTATGTGTTGGCTGGCTGCTGCTGCCTGATGGCCTGCATATCTCTGCGTCTCTGAAAGGCGTGTGCTGAGCATGGGGAGCAGAAGGGCAGTACCTCTGAAGTGCTCGAGCTTCAGCACCTTCTCCAGGGCCCTGGCCCCCAGCATCCAGAGGGTTGGGAGGGAACTGCGACACCTCTCCTCTGTGGCAGGTGTTACCTGGGAAGTGCCAGGTCCCCGGGCATGTCTGTGGGGCTGCTCTTTCTCTGCTGTTCCTGAGGTGGTACCTGCAGCTCTGACCCGCTCCCTGCACTTGGCAGCAGTCATCTGCTTTCCGGAGGCGGCTTGGTATTAAATTTCCTGTCTGACACAATAATGGAGAGAAAATGAACAAATTCCATTAGCGGCTGGCGATCCCTGCAGGGTCTGCGTTGGAGCGAGGAGGGAGCCTGTATTTTTAGATAGAATGCAATGTAACTTACTGGCTCTCTCAAAGCTGGGGAGTAGATAACCAAGGAGGGAGAGAGGGGACACCAGGCTCAGGTTTCAGCCGAAGTGCCGGACTATGGCAGCACGGAAGGGCAGGTCCGGTCCAGACGTGGCTGTGAGTATACAATGCACTTCTCCTTTGTGCCCACAGAGACCTCTGCTTTGCTCTTTGCTTGCTTTCTGCCTGTAGTCTTTGCTGCTGGTCTTGCTGGGGCTTCGGGAGCCCCTTTGCTCTGGAACCTGTAGAGTTTTACCATTTTAATCTTTGCAGCCTCATGTGTGTCCCATGGGTGGGAGAGCCTGGCTGAGCCGTGCTTTGACTTTCCAAGGGGTTTGCTGTCGAAGGTCCGTGCTGTGGCTGGCATGCTGGCAGCATAGCTGAGGTGCTGCCCTGTCACTGATCCTGACCTGAGACGCAGAGGCTTCTAGCAGGGTCTGGAGTTGGAAAAGCTCTTTGCATTCAACCTGTTGCTTGTAGCTGTCAGTGTTTCCTTGCTAGACCCCAGACAGCACGCAGGGCTCAGAGCACAGACGCGCACAGCGCTGGTGCTGCCTTCTGCCTCTTACAGCAGATCCTCCTCTACAAGCAGAGCACTGAGGGGCTGCGTCGCGTCTCCTCTGTGCTCACAGCCCTCCACAAAGCCGGCGGCTCTGCTGTGGATCTGGGGGCGCTTCCCAGATGGACAGGGCTCTCCTCTGAGGTTGTAGCAAGTGGAGCCAGCTGGCACAGGAGGTCATGCAGTCAGCACGTGTTCGCCCTGCACGCAGAGGCTGCGCGGCGGGACAGGGCAGGGTGGTGCTGCTCTTCGCCACCTGTCCCCCTGACCCCACGGGCTGCCCCAGAAGGGGCCACGGCACCCGGCCGCTGCTGCGGGAGCCCGGGCTGGGCTGTGCGGGGGTGCCTGGCGCAGTGGGGGCCGGGACACCCTGTCTGCCAGCCTTCCGTCTGCAGGGCGGAGGCCCCAGGACCTGGCTACTTTTCTCTGGGGCCGGAGGGTCAGGCAGAAAGGATGGGTTGGGGGAGGCAGATGGAGGAGAGCAGAAGGCAGCCGAGTTTTGCTGCTCCAGAGAACAAATTTGAATGGCCAAGGCTGCAAAGAGAAGGGAAGAGGGGAGCCCTGAACTGTGTGATGCATCATCCTGCCAAGGTCTGCCTCCAGAGCTGTTCTCGGTGGCCGTGCTGCTTCCAGCTCCTGTCCAGGAGCTTCCTCATCCTGGGTGCTCCTCCACAGCTGGGCTGTGGGCACTACAGCACGGCCTGGGGTGGCAGGGTGTAGGCTCTTGTAGCACAGGAGGTCCCTTGGTCAGTCCCAACATGAATGGTACAAGAGGGGTTTTGATTTTCTGTTGGAGTGAAGGCGGCGGGCTGTGTGCTGCGTCCTTGCCATGGATGTCTCATGGCTCTTTGCTCCAAAGAGCCCTTTGGGCTGGATCTAGCAGGCAGGCACCAGCTCATGGTTACCGGTCCAAGGTCCCACCCTCACAGAGCCACATTACTGCATTTCCAGCCCTGTTGTTCTCTAGCTTCTGGTGAGCCATCCCATGGCCTTCATTTGCTGCCTTACACTGCTAAATAGTGTTGCTGGATGTATTGCTGTGCCTTGCCTGGAGTGGCTGTGTTTTAGTGGTGCAAGGAGGCACTGCCTTGCTTCTGTCAAAGCAAGTTGCAGCTTTCCTGGCTGCAGGGCACCCAGCCGGGGCCGTTGTCCCCGGTGCTGGTACTCGAACTCACCGCCACGGCTGCCCGGTGGATTTTGGAGGACAGCAGGGGTGGGCTCACCACTGCCGTAGTCTAGGCCTGGTCCATCGCTGCAGTCTCTCGGCCAGGACACGGAGGTGTTCCCTGGGCTGGGGAGGCTGCCATGGTTGCAGGAGTCCCCTTAAACTTTCCTCTCTACCCTGCCCTCCATGCTAGGATGAGCTGCAGACCTCGCGTGGCTCTCCTGCCCCATCATCTGGACACTCTTCACCCTAAGTCCAGGTCCCAGCCCTGCTTCTTCCCATCTGATTTGGGGCACCTCAGTCTGTCCCATCAGTTCTCACCGTGACCTGCCCAGCCTCTGCCTTTTCTGCCTGGTCTCTGTAGTCACGTTCTCTGCAACCGACTGAAGAGGTGGCCCTGTGCTGGTGATGGGGGAGAACAGGGGGACTCTGAGTCTCATGCTTTTTCTTTTTTTCCCCAAGGCCGATGCTGCAACCAGTTTCTTGAGAGCTGCAAGATCGGGGAATCTGGACAAAGCCTTGGATCACCTCAGGAATGGGGTAGATATTAACACCTGTAACCAGGTAGGTGAAACCCACAGGCCTTTTGATACCATCTCTAATTCATGTGCAAATGTGCCACGCGGTGGCTCCCCCAGTCATTACACCCCTTCCTTACCCTGCTCCTCAGGGTGGAGGCAGGGGCAGGCTCCCCATGGCTGCTCGCACACCACCCTGGCAGAGCATGGAGCTGTGACTGCAGCGCACTGGGGCGATCCCTGGGATATGGAGCTGAGTGCCCTGGCAGACTCCATCCTCCTCTCACCTGCACCACCCCCTGCCAGGCTCCAGGCAACCTGGAGCCCCTCGTCCCTGCCTGTGCCAGGCAGCTGGCACAGGAGCTCCCGGCTAGAATTGAGCTCGGGAGAGGCCACGCAGGGCGGACTGCAGCATGAGAGCGGTGCCTGGCTGGGGAGGCTTCCGCAGCTGAGCTGGGTCGAAACAGGCACTAAGCCGGGGAGGAACAGGGCTGACTGGAAGGCAGATCTGTACCAGATGTCTTTGGGGCAGGGAGGGCAGCAATATCTGGGAAGGTCTGGGGAGCCTGGCAGTACAGGATGGAGCGTAGCAAAGGGCATTAATAGAAAAGCAGAGGGGGAGATCTGAGGCTTCTTTAGGGTGACAAGCAACCAGGACTGCTGGAAGGGGCTCAGCTGCTTGTAGGAGGGCAGAGCAGATAGCTGTGACGAGTGTAGCGCGGTGGCTGGGACGTTGCAGGAATCACTCTTGAGGGTATTTCCCTTGCCTGCAATGCTCAGGCTTTCAGATTCCCAGAAGCCGTAGCTTAATACAAGCAGGGGATGTTGCAAAATGCCAGTCTTGGTGGCCTGGGAGGTGTTGGACGGGTGGAGACCCTCCCAGCCCAGAGCAGAGACAGGTCCGCCCCAGGAAAGGAGAGCTGCAGGCACAGAGGACTCGTTTGCACGTAATCGACAGAACATTTTGTATCTGTGTAGCTGCCAAGTGCGAGTGGCTCAGCCTGAATCGGGGTAGGTGCTGTAGGGAGAGACTCAGGGGGCTTGGGCTGAGCAAGGGGGACAGGCAGACTGCACCGCTGGCTGCTTTCCAGGGCAGTCGTCACCAGTAGTGATGCTGGGGAGGCTGACTCAGCAGGTAGCACAAATGCATATTCACCTGGTTCGGTACCAAGTCCCCAAAACAAGCGTAGTTCAGACCTACTGATTTGTGCACTGCAGTGGCCAGTGCAGTTACCGCAGGCAGGTTCCCCCAAGAAACGTTCCTGTCTCCTTTTCTTTTCTGACCAATGGTACTGTGCAGGGACGCTGGGCTTCCGCGGGACCCTGGGCTGCGCTGCAGCTTGCATTCTCCCCTCTGGGACACTAGCTGAGGATCAGGGAAAGCTCAGGAGCTGCTAATTTTGTTCATCATTGTATTATCTCGATTATTAGTTCATAATCAGCACCCAGATACCCTCAAAGTCTCCTGGGGCTGTGTGGGGACATACGGGATTTAGATCAGAGGGGTCTTGTAGGGAGAAGAGGTAGGAAATTTTCAGCTTCAGAGTAGATGAGCTTTTCCATGGGCTGCTGTTAGTGAGTTAGAGGCTCTGACCCCATAACCATTTTGGAGATGTACAGGAGAGGCCATGTGACACACTTTTAGCACTTGGCTTGCTCTCGGCGCTGAGTAGATCGCATGCTTGCACCTGGCAGGATCTTCCAAGTTGCTGTGCTCCATTTCAGCATTTGGCCCAGTCGTTAAACCCAGCTGCTGCACCCACAGTCTCTCCTGGGGGAGCAGCCCCTGCAGCTGAGCCACAGCAGTGGGCCCGTCACTGGAAGCAGTCACGCTGCTCCTGCTTCCAAACACTTAGCTCCAAATGAGCAGAGACAAATAGGTGTTTAATGCATCCACTGCTCCCTTATAGACCTCTGGGAAAGCATGTCCCAAGGAGCAGGGAGGTCCTGCTGCTGCTCTCCGTGCCGCTCCGGGGGGGACTGGGGGTGGCACATTCATGTATGCCCTGGGCGTGCAGGGGCTGGGGCAGAGCCTGGCAGGGAAAATCATCTTTCTCTGCTTGTTCACAAGTGGCTCAGAGAATTCTCTCTTGCCAGTTTCTGTGGGTGTCTGGAGGAGAAGGGCAAGAGGTGGTGGGGGGGGGGATGTGTTTGGGCACGCTGGCCCGTGCCTTCTGAGATGGGAGACTCCACAAGCCGAGCGCGCCATGGATGTTCACTCATTTCCGATGACAAGCCTAAAAGCAGAGGGAGGATTTCTGCATCTACTGCTCCTGTACCGCTCTAGTGCAGAGGAATATGTGGTTCTGGAGAGGGCTCTGCAAAGAATTAAAACAGGGAGACCCAGCCACAAGCTACAGATGATGGCTTTGAACTTCTTCCTCACCCAGAGAGACGGTCAGCCATCAGCTGCCTCCGCTGACTGGCTGCGAGTCCTGTTTCCAGCCAGATTTCTGGTGCTGGTGAGGGGCATTTATCACCTTGACGAGGAGCACATGGCTACAGCCATATGAGGCCCTTCTTTCAGTGACGTCTTTGCACAGGCTTCTGCCATCTCCCTCAGGTTAGATGGCACTTTGGGGTTTCCTTCTGAGGAATATCAGACCTGTGGGAAAGGTCCAACCTCACATGTCCTGTATAGAATAAAGAGGGATATATGTGGTCAGACCTATCCCACAGGCCCTGTATTCTTACTCAAGTGCAGAGACCTTGACATGCCATCTGATCTTCATCCCGCCGATTTCATCCCCTTCATTGCTGCCATCTGCATCCGTGTCTTCGTTATCCACCTCTCCTGTGTTTTGAATTTCTGCATGCTCCCACCTCATCCATGAGGAGCTGGAGGCCTGAGGATGAGCGGACCTCGCTGCCAGGACCCTCACCAGCAGGGACCAGCGCTGTGCTAGCACACGGGTGCCAGGAGGTGGTCTCTGTTGGCGTGGCCAGTCACCGTCCTGGCGGGCAGTCCAGGCTGAGTGCAAAGTCCTGCTGTTTGTGTTTTCTGTAGGGCTGTGTTTGTCTGCATTGTCAGCCAGCGACTGGGATTTCTGGGAAGTGTTTGCGGCACTTAGTGAGAGGAATACAGTGCCTTTCAAATTAAGCACATCCTGTGGCTGTTTTGGGTCAGATGAGCTGTCAAGCCAAAGCAAATGTGCAAAACAGACTGTATTGTTCCTGGAGCAGAAATATCGATGGGCCACTGGGAAACAATCTTCTGCAAACATTGCACTTATTGCTGTAAGGCCAGAGCATAATGATTCCTCACAGGTTTTCAGCATTTAAAAGGTTATTTATGAATCCCTTGCGTAAAAGGGCATATGTGCTGAGGAGAGCAACCGAGCACCTGTGGTCTTGCACTCCAGGCATTTTTTGCATGAGTGTAACTGAGAAAAACCATGTGTGTCAGTGGCCACGTAGCCAACTTGTGAGCTCACCAAGGTAAGGGTGTCAGTGACCATCTGTATGGGGTTGTGTAGGTGTGTCTTCGTCAAAGAAGCTGAGTTTGACCGAGGTGATGGGCTGAGTGTAGCCAGGCCTGGTTGGGGAGCGCTTCCTTTTGGCGGCTCTGTTCTGTGGGTGTTGCAGCATTCCCACTTCGTTTTTCCCTTGGAAGCAGGCCTTTTGTGCTTGAGGCTCTAGGGACTTTGAGGTTGTGTGCTGAAGAAGCCTGTAATCAGAGTTGAGCAAAAGAATCTGTGACTCTCTGACTATGATCCTGGATAGCTGGTGCTTTGAGTGAGAGAGGGTGGAAAACCTTTTTCCAGTACGGTAACACTCTTGAAGCTGTTCTAAGTTTAACTGAAGTGTTGAGGGCTGGAACTGGAGCCTCCCCAGGCATTTTCTGCTCCACTACCTATATTCAGGTGGGGATGAAGCAATTCTGTGAAGTGACCTTCCAGTACTCTACAGGAGCTGAAACAGATGGTTGGGAGGTGGAGTACTTGGGCAGGACTGTGTGCTCCCAGGGAGCTGGCGTCCCTCTGCAGGTGACAGCATTGCGTAGGGGTGAGTAAACATAGTGCATCCACCTGGGAGAAGTGAGGGACAAGGGAAGTTTGCTTTATGGACATCTGAAATTGCCAGCAAGTATTTAACCTCTTTGCCAGCAAATATCACAGCCCTTTTGTTCACATCTGGGAAGTGGAAGAGGGTGTGAGAAGTAATGGAGCAGAAGCTCTCTTAGCAGCCTCCAGGGTGTCAGGCCTGACACCTCCTGACAGCCCAGGGATGCTAAAAGGGCACTGGCCAGCCCTTTGCTCCTAGTGCTCAAGTTCCATTTGTAGGAAAAAGGCAAGCAAAACTGGGGCACATGCAGAGATGTTCCTAGAGCAGTCACTTCGGTTGTTTGGGAGCTTCCTGGAACTGATGGAGCTCAGCAGTGGCACAGCCAACACTTTCTCTGCACCCTTTGCTGCAGGTAAACTCTGAGAGAGCAAAGCCAACGCTCTGCTGAGCATGGGTTGCAGGATGGGGCTGTTGGCGGGCAGTCTGCAAAGCCAGAAAGAAGCCAGCTGCTGGACTGGAAACTCCTGAACTGTTGTGAATTAAATTTGGCTGCTGATTGCTAAAACCATTGTCCCAGGCAGAGCTTCTCACTGCACTTCTGTCTGTGTAAATGTTAAGGTTGAAGGTTTGTACGTGCACTTACACAGCAGTTCTGGTGCATCCTCACCCTGAGCCATACACAAAGCTCAGCTCTGTGCTTTAAGTTTGAAAAGCCTGACTGCAGGCAGGTGATCGCAGGGAGGGGCACCCCAAGGAAGGTCACTTGAGCAAAGACAGGAGTTGGCATCAGGGATGTGTCATGAGCAGGGAGGACTGAAGCAGTGCCTCTGGCACCAAACACACACACGCTGAGCTGTGGAGCCACCCATCTGTAGGAAATTGTCTACAGGGGCTGCGTGTTTTGCTCATGGAGAAACCTCCAGCATTAGTCAGCAGCTCAGCATTCAGACGCATGCTGGAACTAGCTGTGGCTCTCGTGCTGGATGGCAGCGCAGGGCTCGAGGGCAAGGCAAAGGCTCCTGCTCCCACCAGCCTGGACTTCCTCCAGTGTGGGACAAGTGTCCACAGTCGCGTCTGCACAGGGGCTCAGAGCAGGGGGTTCCCCAGAGAGCCCCAGCCCCAGCCGGTGACTAATGCCCCTCTCCCACCTTTGCTCCCTCCAGAATGGGCTGAACGCCTTGCACCTGGCCTCCAAGGAGGGCCACGTGAAAATGGTGGTGGAGCTGCTGCACAAGGAGATCGTTTTGGAGACAACGACCAAGGTGAGGACGAGGAAGTCTGGTCACATTAGCCACAACTCCGCACCCTGCCATTGCTGCCAGACACACCAACAGTAGCTGAGCAGTGAATCCCACTGTTTGCTTTCAGCCCCTGGAAAGGCTGTGCTGGTGGCAGTGCTGCTGGGCTGGGGCCCAGTGACCAGGCTCTGATTTCAGTGCAGTCAAAGCCATGCTGGGCACCTCCAGGTGGGTGGGAGGTTCCTCTCCACCCATGCCTCCCCCCTGTGGCGTCTGTGGAGGGGCCACTGCGTGCCCAAGAGGGGAGTAGCAGAAGCCACAACATGTGCTAATGCTGCCTTTACTCACATCTCCTCCGGGCACTGGCTGCCCAAGTCAGCCCTCGCTGCCCCAGGGCAGCCCCTGCACGCTGCAACGCTTGAGACAGCCTTGGTACCATTATTGCAAGCCTGGAGAGCTCCATGCTCCATAAATAAGATATAATTCTGTCCTTGTGTCACCACAGCGAGGTGTGGCTCTCGCTCAGTGACAGGCAAGACAACGGCGCGAGCAACCAGGGCTGACAAATGAGCAGCCTCCAGCACTGCCTGAGGGGCTGTGAGAGCAGGAGGGGGCCTGTCTTGCCCCTTCCCAGTGCTCTGGCAGGGCTGGGGGCACGGAGCAGAGTCTGGCACTCTGCCACACCACCCAAAGGTACAAGTCGGAAGAGCCTGCGTCTGCATTTTCCAGCCTGCTTATCATCCCTTAGCTCTGCTGGGATGCCTTGGCTACCAGGGCACACACTGCAGTTTTGCCTGAAGACTGCCAGCTCAGCTCCTCCATCTTCCCTCCCCTCCTCATCTCGCAGTGCTGGAGCCACACAGGGACTGACAGTGCATACAGCTTTTGCTGCCAGTAACTTCATGGGAAAGATGAAATCACTCTCTTCCCTGGCCAGCAAATTTGAAGGATAGCTGCCTGGCCTATAGCAGGGATGGGGCACGGAGCAAGGGCTGCGTGGCCCCACAGGCGTCCACATGCCAGCTACTCGGTTTGCATGTGTGTTAGCACATGTCAGGCCCACCTTTCCCCATCATCCTGGGCTGCTCCAGCCCCTGAGCGCTGCCCTGTGGTGTCTTTCAGAAGGGAAACACAGCCCTGCACATCGCTGCCCTGGCTGGACAACAGGATGTGGTCCGGGAACTGGTGAACTACGGGGCCAACGTCAATGCGCAGTCACAGGTAGAGTGACCTGGGCCAGGGTGGGAAAAGCACCCAGCATGCGTGATGGTGGTGTCTTCATGGTGGGAACCGTGCCCAGCATGGGCGCTTCAGCAGCCCTTTACAGTTTCTCTCTAGTCCTGTTCAGGGGCAGGGGCAAGGACTGCTCTGCCAGACCCCTGAAAGACGACAAGTGTGCAAGTGGTGGGGAGGGAGTCTTGAGGGATATGGGGAGACCAGCATGGTCTCTCTGCTGAGGGAGTCCATGGCAGCACACACAAGCATGCTGAACTCATCCTGGGGGACTCACGGCCGATGCCTCCCTGGCTCAGCCATGAGGTCTCCCGCAACCCCTGCAGCTGTGCCCACTGTGCCTCCCAAGTTCTCTCTTGTTGAGCTGGGTGGGGCTGCAAGCTCTTCAACTTTTGCCTGGTGGGAGAAATATCCCTGAGGCAAGGGAGAGTAGTGGCAGTGAGTGGAAGACAGTGCCTCCTGGGTTGACTGTTGTGAAGCTTCCCCTGGTTCTTCCTGGATGTGGGGTGCCTTGGGCTCCACCTCTGATTGCTCCACCATTGTAATTTTTTTCCTTTTTCCCACCCACACTCTGATGCTTTTGCCCCAGTTCAATGAGCTGGGGGTGTGGGCGTTGGTGGGCTGTATGTCTGCAAGGAGTTTGAGAGACTCTAAGAGTTGTGTTGATGTGTATGGCCCTGTGTCTGCAGAAAGGCTTCACACCCCTCTACATGGCAGCACAGGAAAACCACCTGGAAGTTGTCAAGTTCTTGCTGGAAAATGGAGCCAACCAGAATGTAGCCACTGAGGTGAGATCCTTGGGGAGGACCCTAGGGCCCTGCTTGTTGGGGCTGCGGTTGGATGTGCCAGGTGCTGCCGTGGCTCCTCCGCTCTCCGCATCTCACCTGCCTCATCTCCATGGCAGGATGGCTTCACGCCACTAGCTGTGGCTCTGCAGCAAGGGCATGAGAACGTGGTCGCTCACCTTATCAACTATGGGACGAAGGGTAAGGTCCGCCTGCCTGCCCTGCACATTGCAGCCCGCAACGATGATACTCGCACAGCTGCCGTGCTGCTGCAGAATGACCCCAATGCTGACGTCCTCTCCAAGGTGTGTGGCTTTCCCATCCAGTCTCTGGGAGCTTTCCCACATTCCCGGGGAGAACAACAGCTTGGTATGCTGTATTTATCCATCCTTTCAGCAGGGAGCATGTGTCTGGCTGGGCTGATCCCTCCTTCTTTCTCCTAGACTGGATTTACCCCCTTGCACATTGCAGCCCACTATGAGAATCTCAGTGTGGCCCAATTACTGCTGAACCGTGGAGCCAGTGTCAACTTCACACCCCAGGTGAGTGCAAAGTGGGAAGGCTGCTGGGACTGGTACTGCTCCAGTGCCAGAGGAGGATGCTTTCCAGTGCCTCCTTTCCATGTAGGTGCGGCAGCAGCTGCCAGGCTGCGCTGGTGAGGTGGGAGCATGCAGAAAGTAGCACACTGATGCATGCCTGGGGAGTTGCCATTAATAACCAGTGTGGGCCTTTTCTACCATGTCTGCCCTCTGTCAAATGCAGCTATGCACCCCTGGAAGCTCTTGGGTACTTGTGTCCCGGCTGAGGGAAAGCTGGTGCTGTTGCTGCAGGGCAGAGCTTATAGCCCCTGCATTTGCAGTGCCTCTTCCAGTCCCACGGGTGCAGCCAAATCTGTGAGCTGGCACTCTCCTGCGAGCTCTGTGCAGCTTCTGTCCACAGCCTTTAGCCACAGGCAGGAGCAGTTGCTCACCCTCTCTCCCAGCCCTGTGAAACAAGCTATTCCCCTGCACCATCCCTGGGCAGGGATTCAGGTCTCCCCTGCCCTCTGTCCTGTGTTCGCCCCACTCCTCCTTGCAGCCCCATGGGGGAAAGAGAAGGGGTTGCTCCCTCTAATAGACTGCCTTTCCTTCTGTCAGAATGGGATCACTCCCCTGCACATAGCCTCCCGCCGGGGCAACATCATCATGGTACGGCTGCTGCTGGACCGCGGAGCCCAGATAGAGACACGGACCAAGGTGAGGCTGCTTCTGAATCACCAGCAAGTACACAGGCCGCCTCCCTCCCCCAGCTCCTTGTGTCCAGGGAGCACTGCTGTGCTGCACTGCCCAGTGCCCACCCTGCGCACATCTTGCTGGGTGTGTGAGGGAAGGTCCCTGGTGCGCTAAGGGGAGGGACCAGGTTTTTCTCTGGTGCCTGCAGAGGTGAGGGGAGGCTGCATGGCTGCAGTGGGTGTGCCCTGGGGGCTGAGGGCAGGCTCAGTTTTGCTTTAGTGTGCAAACAAGTCCAAAGTCCCTGTTACTCTCCTGCCTGAGGGGAGGCCTGCCCTTCCTTGCCCACGCTGAGCCCTTGAACCCCTCTCTCCCCCCAGGATGAGCTGACCCCTCTCCACTGTGCAGCTCGCAATGGACATGTGCGAATCGCAGAGATTCTGCTGGACCATGGGGCTCCCATTCAAGCCAAGACCAAGGTACCCATGGGACTCCGTGGGGGCTGTGCTTGGTGCCAGGTCCCAGGGCAGCACAGGGGAGTAATAAGCTGTGCACGGGTGCTGGATGCCACCCATGGCTAGGCTGGGGCTGAGTTTTTGCCTTGCCAAGGGGCAAGGAGCTTCCTGACCTCCTCCTTGGCCCTAGCTGGAGCCCTTTTTCTGAGGGCTGCATGCTTCAAAGGGATCAGCCCTGAGAACGGCATGGCCTGGGGACAGCCTGCCCCATGGCAGCAGCTCTTCAGGCCGTGCCTTCTGCCCAGCATTGCTCCCCTGTAAGTCTTGGTGAGGGATTTCGGGGCTCCTCTCTGGTAGCACCCTGGGGAACGTGCCATCTCTTCTGCCCCAGAGCGGTGGCCAGGGGAGCGAGGCAGGGGCTGGGTGGGATGCCGGTCCCCCTCCTGGCCCAGTCCTGAGGCCCTGCTCCACGGTCGCAGAATGGCTTGTCGCCGATCCACATGGCAGCGCAGGGTGACCACCTGGACTGCGTGCGCCTGCTCCTGCAGTACAGCGCCGAGATCGACGACATCACCCTGGACCACCTAACACCTCTGCACGTGGCTGCGCACTGCGGGCACCACCGGGTGGCCAAGCTGCTGGTGGAGAAGGGAGCCAAGCCCAACTCCCGAGCCCTGGTGAGTGAGGAGGGACAGGCAGGACTGGGGTGGGGGAGAGGGAGAGTGTTCTCACAAATGACTGTCCATATGTCCATCTGCAGAATGGCTTCACACCCCTCCATATCGCCTGCAAGAAGAACCACATCCGGGTGATGGAACTGCTGCTGAAGACTGGTGCCTCCATTGATGCTGTCACGGAGGTAGGTGGACTTCAGCCCAGCCCCAGCTCCTGCTGCCGCCTGTGCAGAGCAGGCAGCGCTGCAGGGGATGATGGCCCTGTTGCCTCTGCTGGTCCCCAGGCACCTTCTTCATTGAGGCTTAGAGCTCTTTGCAGCTCAGGACCTGTTGAGCCTGGCAGTATCTCCCCACAGGGGGACTTCAGGGGAGGCAGCAGCTCTTCGTGTTCCCCTCAGCTCACCTGCCAGGCTGCTGGAGTTTGCCTCTGTGCTGGAGCATGCCCTGGGGAGGGGGAGGAGGGGGCAGGAAGAGACGTTGGCAAGGCCATCAGCCCCATCTCGGCTCTTGGCCCCTTTCTCTCCACAGTCTGGCCTGACCCCCCTGCATGTGGCTGCCTTCATGGGGCACCTGCCTATCGTCAAGACCCTGCTGCAGCGTGGAGCCTCTCCTAATGTGTCCAATGTGGTGAGTCCCACCTTGGCTGGGGCTGTGGGAACTCAGCATGGTGGGGTCCAGCAGGAGGTGGGGATTGCCCAAGTCCTGCTCTCTCTGCTCACCCAAGCAATCCCTGGTGCCCCCCTGGCTTTGTGGGCAGGAGGAACAGGTAGGGGCCAGAAAAGGTTGTGCTCAGACCAGAGGAATGACTGAAGGAAGTCATATCCCCTCCTACGGCCTCACCATTTGTCCTGTCCTTGATGCAGAAAGTGGAGACACCCCTACACATGGCAGCCAGAGCTGGGCATATGGATGTCGCAAAGTACCTGCTGCAGAACAAAGCCAAAGCCAACGCCAAGGCCAAGGTAGGTTCAGAGAACCTGTGCGATGGTCCAGCTCTGGGAACAGCCGGTGCTGGTTTCTGCGCTCTTGCCTGCCTAGAGCCCAGCATGCCAGGGGCCGTGCAACAGCAGGAGGAGGGCTGGGGCCCCTTTGGCGTGGCAAGCAAGGGCCTGGTCCAGGTATGCCAAAATAGCTTCTCTGCCTCCCTCGCAGGATGATCAGACTCCTCTGCACTGTGCTGCACGCATCGGCCACACCGACATGGTCCAGCTCCTGCTGGAGAACAATGCCAACCCCAACCTGGCCACAACAGCGGGGCACACACCCCTGCACATCACTGCCAGAGAGGGGCATGTGGACACGGCCCTGGCCCTGCTGGAGAAGGGGGCCTCGCAGACCTGCATGACCAAGGTAGGCTGCTGCTGCTGACGGTGTGACCTGGCTGGGCCAAGGCTGGGCAGGCTGGTGGCACAGTGTCCCTGTCACAGGAGGGACAGCCTCCTCCTGTGCAGCAGCACGCACCAGTGCTCTCCTCCTCGTCCCTGTACACCCTGTGATGGGCTGCCTTTCTCCTCAGAAAGGATTTACCCCTCTCCACGTTGCAGCCAAGTACGGGAAAGTGGATGTGGCGGAGCTGCTGCTGGCACGTGACGCTCACCCCAATGCAGCAGGGAAGGTGAGTGCTGCTCCTGTGGCAGTGGGAGGAGTGGTGTGGTACAGGGAGAGGCTCTGTCTCACCTGTCTGTGCCCTCTCCCTGTCCCCAGAATGGCTTGACTCCGCTGCACGTGGCTGTGCACCACAACAACCTGGAGATCGTCAAGCTGCTGCTTCCCAACGGGAGCTCACCACACAGCTCAGCCTGGGTAAGGCTGGACTGGGGGTCCCTGGGGATGTGGGGATGTGTCACCTGTCCAGTGCATGCCAGCCTGGGGCCAGCATTGGCCCCTCAACCCTGACACGCAGGGAGTATACCAAGGACCAGTCACCACCAGCCGCTCTCCACGCCTGCTGCTCACACCTGCCTGTCCCTCGCAGCAGCACGCGGGGAGGCAGAGGGTCTGGGCGGTGGTCCTGTTCCAGCAGACAGGCTGTGTCAGGGATAGTCCCCGCTGGCAGCGTTGTGGCTGTTGCCTGGGGATGTGTTTCCATGGCAAGCCCCGTGGAGCAGCGCTGCAGTCTGGCGGTTTGCGAAACCACACACAAATGTTTGCACGCAGCTATGAGGCAGTGAGTCAGAAAACTCATGAGCGTCACCCCAGTCTGCCTGAGCATGGGGAGCATCTCCCCAGCGAGTGGCCCAGCAGCCTCGGTTTCTGCATTGTTTGCAGAGCTGCATCCTCAGAACAGACAAGTGGCTGCTGGTGCCGGCCCTCCCCATCTGGCACTCCCCTCTCCCCCTGCACAGGCTGCCGGCAGGCTTGCTGGGCTGGCATCGGGAGCAGCCGTAGCAGTGCCAATCCCCCGCTGCTCTGCGTCACTGACAGCCTGCCTGTCACCCCAGGCAGAGGGTGTCTGCCAGCTGCTTTGCTCCTTCAGTGTGGCAGCAAAGGCAGTGCTCAAGGCCGTGCAGTCTCTGCCTGAATACTAATCCTGCATATTGTGAGTTTTGCTCCACACCTCAGCCAGACACGTACTGGGAGGTGTCTGTCTGCCCTGGCCTCTCACAACTCCAGGTGGCTGAATACTGCTGCAGAAATTCATGTGTGGAAAACTCCAGGACAGCCAATACCAGTCAAACCTGAAGCCGGGTGGTCTTTGAAACCCTTGTGCTGACCTGGCTGGAAGAGTGGGGTTTGGCCTCAGCGTCAGGGCTAGTTGCTGTCAGGGAGGTGGTTTGGGATCCCTGAGCTCTGGAGGTGTCAAGGAAGGGCAGGCCTGGTCTGGAGAGGCAAGGGGGCACCTTCTGTCCCTGCTGGTCTGCTCGCCAGGGGCTGAGCACTGCAATGAGCCTCTCTCCCTGCAGAACGGGTACACCCCCCTGCACATTGCGGCCAAGCAGAACCAGATGGAGGTGGCCAGCAGCTTGCTGCAGTATGGAGCTTCTGCAAATGCGGCATCTGCGCAAGGAGTCACTCCCCTACACCTGGCTTCCCAGGAGGGGCACGCAGACATGGTGGCACTGCTTTTCTCCAAAGAAGCCAATGGCAACCTAGGCAACAAGGTAAGTTGTCCCGGCATGCCCTGCCAGGCTGGAGGTGAACACCCTGGCATGGAGTAGCAGACAGGGTGGTAGTCCCAGCCCCAGTGCCTCCCTGCATTTGGGCAGCAGTGTGCTGGCCAACAGCACGGCGTTGGTCAGTTTGCCAGGTTGGCATTGCAGCGATGGCATTGCCGCTGTGCTGAGACCTCCGTTGTTTGCAGAGTGGCCTGACTCCTCTCCATCTCGTGGCGCAAGAGGGGCATGTGCCGGTTGCTGATGTTCTGGTGAAACACGGAGTCACAGTGGATGCAACAACCAGGGTAAAGTAGTGCATTGACCATGGCTGTGGTGAAAAACATGTGGGGGAGCTACCTCTAGGCCTGCTCCAGGAGGAGCATTGCTTTTCTTTTTCTTTGTGCAAGAGTCTCCCCTCTCACAAGCATCCCTACCATCTTGTTGGTGTCCTGGGGACTTTTCCACCTCTTCCCCCCACCTCCCTGGAGGAATGATTCTTGCCTGTTCCCACAGCTCACCCCTGTACCCCCGGGAACACCATGGTGTGGTCTGCAGCATGCCCTCTGCCCTGGTCCTGGGCTCTCAGGCAGTACCCGCACACATGCCCCATCCTTCATCCATGGGGACTTGCCCATGGGATGAGCATACCCAAGCCAGAAGGGCAGGAAGCACCGAGGGCAAGCTGAGACCTGATCTCTTCTTTCAGATGGGCTATACCCCGCTGCATGTGGCCAGCCACTATGGGAACATCAAGCTGGTGAAGTTTTTGCTGCAGCACCAGGCTGATGTCAATGCCAAAACTAAGGTACAGAGTTGTCCTGTGCTCCAAGGACCTGTCTGCCCTGGGCAATACCATGCAGGTTGATGGGGAAGGCTTAGCCTCCCTCCCTGCTTCCACTTCTCCCCCCAGCATTGCTCCAAGCCCTCCTGTCTCCATGGCTGGAAGCTGCTGTAGTCTATCTACAGCCCTGGGCAAATGCTGGGTAAAGAGGCAGCTGCCCTCGTGCTCCAGGCATGAAGCACAGTGTGAGGCTGGGGACATTTCTGGGGCAGCAGACTCCCAGAACTGATGGCAGCACCTTCTGTCCTCCCCTGCAGCTGGGCTACACCCCTCTGCACCAGGCGGCACAGCAGGGCCACACGGACGTTGTGACACTGCTGCTGAAGCACGGTGCCTCTCCCAATGAGATCAGCACAGTGAGTATAGCACTTGCCCACAGCTCCTCACCCCATGGCAAGCTCAGGTGCCTGCCCAGGCGTCCCTGTGGCTGCTGCTGACCAAGTCCTTCCTCCCTGCACAGAATGGCACGACTCCCCTGGCCATCGCAAAGCGGCTCGGCTATATTTCCGTCACAGACGTGCTCAAGATCGTCACAGAGGAAACCGACATCCCGGTGAGCCCCTGGCGACGGGGACCGTGCCCTGTGGAGGAGGGCTGGGGCTGGGAGCCGCCAGGCAGAGGTCCCCTGAGGGCAGCTGGGCAGGGCCAGCGCTGACAGCCGGGTGCCTGGCCCAGGCGTGAGGAGGGGGCTGCAGGTGGCTGCACAGTGAAGGGCTGGCCTCCTCTGACTCCTCTCTGCTCCCACAGTCAGTCAGCGACAAGCACCGCATGAGCTTCCCGGAGACTGTAGATGAGATTCTGGATGTGTCAGAGGATGAAGGTGAGGGGCCGGAGTGGGTTGCACCATCCCAGCGATCTGCCGGCTGGGCCAGTGTGGCAGGAAGCAGCCCCATGGACAGGCACTGGTGCTCCTGCCAGCCAGGGTGGGGGAGTTGTGTGGCCCCACAGCGGTCTTGTGGCGAGGACAAGGGGAGCCCTCCAGACTCCTGGGGTGGCACCTCCTGACTCGGGTTCTTCCCTGTGCTGTGCAGGAGGGATATGCCTGGACCTCTCCATGGTCCCATGCCCCAGGGACAGTGTGCAGAGAGCCCTTGGGCATGCAGAGCCCCCCACCGTGCCCTGCTCTGCAGGGTGGTACCAGCTCCCAGCCGCACAGTAGCTGGTCTGCTCCTGCTCACCCCCACCAAGACCTCACCTTTGCCTCTTCTTACTTTGCAGGCACCGCTCATGTCACAGTAATGGGTATGAAATGTGTCCCCCTGCCCTAGCTCAATGGCCCATCTCACCCCATGGCCACTAACCATCCGCACGCCACATCCATCTGCTGAGCCTCGCTGCTGGGCTGGTGCTATCCAGCGCAGGCCCTGCCACCCTGCCCTGCCCATCTGTGTCCATGCTGCTTGCTGTGGTGTGACTGCATGAATGGGGCCGTGTCCCTGCGGCGGGGGAGCCCTGGCTCCCTGTTGGCCCCAGGCTCTGTCCCTGGTAGGCGGAGGAGCCCGATTCTGTGCCCAGCTCCAGTGCCCCTCCACAACTGCC
Organism: Phalacrocorax aristotelis; assembly: GCF_949628215.1. Classification (NCBI taxonomy): domain Eukaryota; kingdom Metazoa; phylum Chordata; class Aves; order Suliformes; family Phalacrocoracidae; genus Phalacrocorax; species Phalacrocorax aristotelis. Next base: position 1,380,871 of record NC_134299.1, read on the forward strand.
CCATCTCGTCCTGGCCAGGGCAGGGATGAACCTGAGTGCTCAAGGGTCTCCGTGCTGCTGTGGTGTCCTCCCCATCACTGGGGCCCTCGCCCTGCTTTGGGAGGTGCTGGACTCCCTCCCATAGGGCACTGCCGAGAGCCGAAACCTGGTGAACTCCTTAGCAGGTGTTAATTGGGCCAGCCGGCAGCGCTGGCTGGGCTTGTGCCTATGAGGGGGGTGCACAGACGCACTCGGCAGTGTTAGGGTGTCCTTCCCACATCCCCAGCCCTGCCTACGCTCCTGTCCCCAGCATCCAACAGCAGGGTGTCCCCAGCAGGCTCTGTTCTGTGCTTAGGGCTGTGGGAAAGGGGTCAGCTAGCAGCTGAGGCTCCTGTCAGCTACCACAGCTCCTGTCCCACTGACCCACAGCACAGGCCTTGCCCCTGCCAGCAGACCCCATCTGGCAGAGGGCAAAGCCACCCCGTGGCTGGCTGAGACCAGGAGACGAGCGTGTGTGGCCAGCAGTGGGAGCAGTGATGGGCTCCAACCCTGAGGAGGGATGGGGGCAAGGGCTGGACATCTGTGCTCCCTTGTCCTTCTGCCTCTCTGCATGCTGAGCCAGCTCTCGGTTTCAGAGGAGGAGCTGATGGCACCAAAGTCCAGGACACCTGATCCCAGGGACCAGGAGGGCAAGAGGGAGATGCTGGAGTTTGAGATCGTGACGACACTGGAGCAAACGTAAGAGGCACTGGATGGTGGGGAGGGAGCAGGTACAGGGCATGGGGCCAGCCTGGTTCTAGGCTGGGATGCCAGTGGGGCAGGGACAGCTCTGGGCAGGGAGTGGATCCCTGAGCCCCCACCGGCTAGCACAGCAGGCAAAGCTAGCCGGGATTGCTCCTGCACCAGGACATGGGTTCGCTGCTGAGTGTGTCTTTGTCCAGCGGACCCGGGACTCCCTGGGAACGGCCGGGGGCTGAGGGGCCCAGACCTGCCACTTCAGTGGCTGTCACTGCCCTCTCCTGCCAGGGTGGAGTCTCCAGCTATCCTGCAGGTCCCCTGCGTCCCACCTGAGACTGTGGTGACCAGAGCGGAGGAGACTGAGCAGGTAGGGCCTGTGGAGACAGAAGCTGAGCAAGTCAGCCTGCTGCATGCACCCTCGGTGTCCCCACAGGAGGTGAGCATGAGACACAGCCTGCCACGGCCCCCCAGGCATTCCCTGCCAGGGGGATCCCCCCCCATCACCACACAGTCAAAACGTGGCATGGGTGGTGGGGATGGACCCAGTGGTATGGGACTGCCCAGGGACGGCTGTGAGACCGTGGAGGAGTGGGCAGGTACAGCACCCCCAAATAGGACCCTGTGCCCATGGGGGCTCTTCCCTGCCTTACACAGCCCTCCAAGGAGTTCGACGAGGACTCCCTGATCCCCAGCAGCCCTGCCACTGAGACCTCGGATAACATCAGCCCAGTGGCCAGCCCTGTGCACACAGGGTGAGTGCCCAGCCCGTGTGGCATGTGCACACTCTGCGCATGAGCTGGCCGCAGGGTGCCCACCTGCCCATACCTCCACCTCCAGGTTCCTGGTGAGCTTCATGGTGGATGCCCGCGGCGGGTCCATGCGGGGCAGCCGGCACCACGGACTACGTGTGGTCATCCCGCCCCGTGCCTGCGCTGCGCCGACCCGCATCACCTGCCGCCTGGTGAAGCCCCAAAAGCTGCCTGCACCCCCACCACTGGCCGAGGAGGAGGGTCTGGCCAGCCGGATCATCGCCCTGGGGCCCGCTGGTGCCCAGTTCCTCAGGTGAGCACAGCTGGGAACAGAGCAGATGGGGCTTCCCGCACCGGGGCCATCCCTCAGGACTGGGGATGGATCTGGGCTCCTCTGGAGTCTCTGCCAGCTGGGGCAAGACCTGTGCTCATCTCTGCTTCTGGGGGTCTGGTGCAGGAGAGATCCCACCTCTGGCCAGATGCAGCATGTTTCTGGAGTGGGTCATTCCAGCATAACAGAGCAGTGGCTGTGCTGTGGTTGGAAAAGCTCTGACCAGCACAGTCCTGCCATGCACAGAGCCCTGTTTCCTCCTCCGGCAGCTGTACGGCACGGGCAGGTGCTCTGCCCAGCGCCACCTTGCTGCCTGCATGTCCCAGCAGCAGCGTGTGGGTGCAAGCACCCTTCCTGTGCTGTCTGCAGCCCCGTCATTGTGGAGATCCCACACTTTGCCTCGTATGGGCGTGGAGACCGTGAGCTGGTGGTGTTGCGCAGCGAGAATGGCTCTGTCTGGAAGGAGCATCGCAACCGCTATGAGGAGAGCTACATGGACCAGCTGCTCAACGGCATGGATGAGGGTGAGCATGCCAGGCAGGTGGGGGCTCGGCACCATGCGGCTCCCCACAGGCAAGACTGCGGCCAGCCTGGGTGGTGGGATGGGGCTGAGCATGGCATGGCTGGTGCAGCTCGGGAGGGCGGTGGATGACAGCTGTGGGCTTGGTGTGCGAGCCTTGATGGCTGTGCTGCCCTTGCAGAGATGGAGAGCCAGGAGGAGCTGGACAAGAAGAGGGTCTGCCGCATCATCACCACTGACTTCCCGCTCTACTTCGTGGTCATGTCCCGGATTTGCCAGGACTGCGATATGATCGGCCCCGAGGGAGGGTGTTTGAAAAGCACACTGGTGCCCATGGTACAGGCCACCTTCCCAGACACTGCTGTCACCAAGAGAGTGAGGCTGGCCCTGCAGGTGAGCCCTGGAGAGCCTGGCCCAGGGCCCAACTGGGCTCCTGCAGGCAGGGGTAGGAAGCAGGCCCAGGCTGTGCCCCAGCCCGTGCCCCAGCCCGGGGGAAAAACAGCCCTGATGCCCATGGTTGTGCTACCTGCAGGCGCAGCCCGTGCCTGACGAGCTGGTGACTAAGCTGCTGGGGAACCAGGCAACCTTCAGCCCTATCGTCACAGTGGAGCCACGCCGGAGGAAGTTCCACCGCCCCATTGGCCTCCGCATCCCACTGCCACCATCCTGGAAGGACAATCCCCGAGACAGCGGCGAGGGTGACACCACCAGCCTGCGCCTGCTCTGCAGTGTGATCGGTGAGGCTGTCAACCCCTGCCGTGCAGGCAAGCATGGTCTCTGGTGGGGGCAGGCTGGGCCGCCTCAGTGGGATGCAACTCCTGGGAGCTAACGACAGCTCACAGCAGTGGAGAGAGCAAATCCCCGGGGGATGCAGACCCCAGGCTTATGGAAAGGCAGCGTTCTCACCATTGCTTTCTACTGCAGGAGGGACGGCCCAAGCCCAGTGGGAAGACATAACAGGCACCACGAAGCTGGTCTATGAAAATGAGTGTGCTAACTTTACGACCAATGTGTCTGCCAGGTGAGTCCTGGGCGAGCATGTGCTCATCTGGGGACATCTGCTTCTCCTTGGGCCCTCTTGGGGTGCAGCCTCCTGCTCCTGTGCTTATTGCAGTGCTGCCCCATTCCCATGTGCGGGGCAGTTGCCTCCAGCCTTGAGACCCCCATGCTGCCTTGGCACCTGTCAGGAAACAACACAACTGGGTGTGCAGAGGCAAGAGGCCGTTCTTTGTGTTTGGGTGGGTCCCCAACATGGATAGGGCTGCTCCTGTACCCAGAGCTCTTGGGGCACGCTCTGTGGTGCAGTTTGCTGTTGGGGCGGGGGGCAGCTCTCCGGGTGCCACTGGGAAACGTGCCCGGCAGCGCCCCGACCCAGCCCTCCCACAGGTTCTGGCTGGCCGACTGCCCGCGCACAGCCGAGGCCGTGCACTTTGCCACAATGCTGTACAAGGAGCTGGCGGCCGTGCCCTACATGGCCAAATTCGTGGTGTTTGCCAAGATGAATGATGCACGGGAAGGCCGGCTGCGCTGCTACTGCATGACTGATGACAAGGTTGACAAGACGTTGGAGCAGCATGAAAACTTCACTGAGGTGGCCCGTAGCAGGGACATTGAGGTTAGTTCCCAGCAGCATGCGTGGGGGACTGCAGGGAAAAGGCTGCCCAAGCGAGGGGAGACTAATGCCAGTGGAGGGACCTGGCCCTGGCCCTGGGGAGAAGAGTCGGGGTTACCTGCCCTGTCCAGGGGCAGGAGAAGCAGCTCTGTGCAGTGTCTGAGCCTGTTTTCCCCTCCCTGCCAGGTGGTAGAAGGGATGCCTTTGCATGTTGAGCTCTCAGGAAACCTGGTGCCTGTCAAGAAGGCCACTCAGCCCCGCACCTTCCTCTTCCAGTCCTTCCGGGAAAATCGCCTTGCCATCCCCATCAAGGTAACGGCAGGGTGCAGGGCTGGGCTGCAGCTGGTGCCCCTGCGCCTGCTCCGCGCCAGGCTGCCTAACCGGGCTCTCGGTGCTCAGGTTCGGGACAGCAGCCGGGAAGCCAGCGGCTCCCTGTCTTTCCTGCGTAAGGCCATGAAATATGAGGACCTCCAGCATGTGCTCTGCCACCTGAACATCAGCATACCACCCTGCACCAAGGTCAGTGCTGGGTCTCTGACACCTCTGGGAAGGGGCAGGGGGGGTCCATCCCTCCCCCTGGTGCAAGAGACAGCCCTCTCTGTCAGCTTTTCTTCCTCAGCTGCTCCATGTGGCCATGCCGTGCCACTCTGGGGCTGCGGGAGAAGCAGTGGTGCCAGGGCAGAGCTGCTGCCCTCTTTTCAAGCTGATGACTGCTTGGCTTGCCCCCACTCTCATAGGGAAGCGGCACCGAGGAGCGGAGGAGGACACTGACGCCGTTATCTCTGAGGGAGCGATACAGCATCCTAAGCGAGACCAGTTTCGGTACGCAGCCTGCTGGGACTGTTCATGGCAGCTTCCCTTTCTCTGAGGGTTTCCTTGGCCCTGCCTGCAGGGCAGTGCCATCCCTACAGGGCTGCAGGACCCACACAGCCAGCACCCCTTTCCCCTTTCCACACTGGTGCAGGGTCCCATGCAGCTGAAGCTGTGACCCCTTCTCCTCCAGGCTCTCTGAGCAGCACGGACAAGACAGACCAGAAGATGGTCGACATAGCAGAACAGCTGGGCCTCAGCTGGGCTGGTGAGTCCATACCTGATGGCTCTGAGGCTGCACAAAGCTCCTCGGAAAGCTGACACTTAGGAAGGCTAGAAACATGCAGCATGGTGGAGTGAATATGCTTTACACTGTCCGGGGAGCTGGGCTGGTTGGTGTGCATGCAGGCAGTGTGCACTAGCCCCTCTGGCAGGCTGGCCTAGCCTCCCAGCATCTCTGCTAAACTGTGGGCATACCGTGGCACTGAGCTGAACCTTCTTGCAGCTGTGCATGCATTCACACGCGCGTGCACAGGTACCAGGCTACGGGTTTGTTCTGTCATACGCATTGCTGCTGGTCTTGGAGGCCCCGCGCTGTCGTTGCAGCCACACACCCAATGGCAGTACCCGCGCTTCTCCTTAGCGCGAGATGCTGCTATGCTGGTCACAGCCAGCCTGGGCAGAGGGGCTTCAGCCTCTGCCCTGTCCCAGCCCCTGCTCCTGCATGTTCTGCCGTGTACAGTTGTATGTGATGGAGGGTCACTGTGCTGGTTCTAGCTGAGCCCTCCACAACATCTCTAGCCTTTTTGGCTCGGGAGCCGGTGGTGGGCACCAGAGGGTGCGATGCTGACATGTGGTGTCTCCCCCAGAGCTGGCCCGTGAGCTGCAGTTTGGGGTGGATGACATCAACAGGATACGTGTGGAGAACCCCAACTCCCTGCTGGAGCAGAGCGTAGCCTTACTTAACCTCTGGGTCAGCCGCGAGGGCAAGAGCGTCAAGAGTGAGTATCTGCGGTGCCCTGTTACAGGCGTGGAGGTGGCAGGGCTGGCTGCGCAGAGCAGCATGCGTGTGCTCGCGGGTCAGCGGCTGGTTCATGTACACCTGCCCACCTGGAGGGTGTCTGGGGCCTGGCTGTGTTCCCCCAGTGACCAGTTTGCTGACACTGCCTTCCCCCTGCAGTCGAGAATCTGTACACAGCACTGAGGAACATTGACCGCAGTGAGATTGTCAACACGCTGGAGGGCTCCGGCCGACAGAGCCGCAGCCTGAAGGGCAGCTGGCGCTACATGGACAGAGACTACTCCCTCTCGCCATCCCAGATGAATGGTGAGTCCCAGCTTCTGGCAGGGACCGCAGGAGGGCCCCAGGCGCAATGTCCACGCAGACAGATCGGAGCTGATATCTTGTCTGACCAGGGTGCGCCGGTGGCCCGCTGGGAGCTCAGTGGGCACAAGGCGTTGCTGACAGATGTAGCCTCTTCGCTGGGGCTTATGCTGCGGTAAGCTTGGCCCTGCCATACTGCCTTCTCAGAAGCTCTCCAGGTGGGGCAGACACGTGTTCCTTATCCCGATATGCCAGCGAGAAGTGCTCCTGGCTGTGTGAGCTGAGCCGTGGCCAGAGAGCTCACAGAGACGTGGCTGTCCGGCTGTGGTGGTGCACCAGGGCTGGGTCCCAGGCGGAGCATGCCTGGGTGCAGGGACCCAGCCGGGGTCAGCTGCAGCATGGGCTGTCAGGGAGCCGGTGCACCAGGCAAGGACAGGGCTTTGTGCTGCTGCAGCCTTGTATTGTGGTGCTGCCTGTGCAGCACTGGCTCATTGCTCTCTCCCTCTCTCCCTCTCCCCTTGTTCTGCTCTCTCAAACATGCCACCTAGCGCCATCAGGTGTGGGCACTCCTGTGGGTCACTTCTTGTCACCTCTCTCCTCTGAGCTCATCCTGGCCTCTCCTTCTCTCATCTTCCTCCACTGCCTGTCTCCACTGTCTCCACCTCAGCTGAGCCCTCCAGGAGCCACATCCTGCTCCAGCGACTGCATGTCACCAGGGACTGTGCCGCTCTCATGGCTGCTGTGCTTGCAGGCGGCCACCCCAGCCCTTCTCCTCCTGCACTGACCTGCGCTCCTTCTCTCGCTGGCCCTGCACTGCTTGCCCCCCGCACCAGGCACCCGCGCAGGGGAGAGGTGCCCTTTCTGTGCTGGGGGTCCCAGCTGTTCCCCGTGCCTCAGCTGTGGTTAGCAATCCCTGGCTGCCTGGGGAGCAGAAACACTCATAGAGTCATTAAGGTTGGAAGAGACCTCTAAGATCATCAAGTCCAATGTTCTCTCAAAGGCGTCTCTCAAAGGCTTTGCTGCTGATCTCTGGGGGTGTGGAAGAGAGACTAGTGGCTCAGAGCTGAACAAGGCTGAGCAAAGCCGCCTGCGAGGGTGGGAGTGCCTGGCTTGGCTGCAGTCTGTATCAGTGTGCCTGGGCTGTGCACGTGACCCCAATGAGGATGTGACAACAGCTTGTAGCCCCAGAGACACCGACAGGGTTGTAGGGTCGTGGCTGCATCCCCGCAGGGCCCTGGGGTTGCGTGACATGTACCAGGGCCATCCTTCCTGGCTCGTGGTACTACTTCCAGCCTGTTCCTCTGTGCTGTGGAGAGGGCTTGACTTTGGGAGTCGGTGCCTGTCAGACCTGAATGCCAGGCTGATGGCCAGCCAGCTGATGCTGGATGGGGGCTGTGGGCAGGGACCCGGGGGTTGACAGAGCAGGGTACCAAAGAGGGCACTGTGTCCTGCAGTGTGGATGGGGCATCATGTGGACCCCAGGCCAGTCCTCCCTGCAGGGAGTGAACCAGCCCTAGGACTCAAAGAGAGGCATGGCAGCACTTGCAGGGACCATGCAAAGGCAGCAGCTGCTGTGAGTGCAGCCCTGCTCAGTGCGACTGCTGGGGTCAGTGGCATGACCATTGCTGTCCTTGGGGCAGGCACCCTCCTGGAGGCTGTTTCCCTTCTCGTCCCACTGCGCTTGTGTGTGCGTGCGTGAGACGGCTGCTGGAGATGTTGCCTCTGTCTGCCCATATAGGTTACGCTTCGCTGCAGGACGAGCTGCTGTCCCCCGCCTCCCTGCATTACACGCTGCCATCCCCGCTGCGTGCCGACCAGTACTGGAATGAGGTGGCCATCATGGATGCTATCCCCATGGCTGCCACAGAGCAGGATGCCCTGATGGAGATGTCCGACATACAGGTGTGGTCCTCGGGGCTCACCCCCTCGCTGGTGACTGCTGAGGACTCCTCTCTGGAGTGCAGCAAGGCCGAGGACTCGGATGCCACAAGCGAAGGCCGGTTCCCAGGGCAGCTTCTGGCAGACGTGCATGGCCCAGACCACATGGGCTCTATGGACCTGGTTGAGGATGATACAGTGGACTCAGATGCCATGAATGGCTTGATTGACCTTCTAGAGCAGGAGGAGGGGCAGAGGCCAGAGGGGAAGATGTCAGCCGGTGATCGCCAGCCCGGGACTAGGGAGCAGGACCCAGAGAGTGAAGTCTCTTTTGTTTCAGTGCAGCAGAAGGTGCAAGCCAGGATCACAGCATCACCTACCATTAGCCACGTCACGGAGAAGAGCACAGACAGGTAGTGTGGCCTGGGGCACTGCGGTGGCCATGGGAGGGGAGCAGAACTGCTTCGCCAGCTATTGCCCTGTGCTGGGCCAGCTGCAATAACCTCCCAGCTTTGCTTGCTTCTCTGCTGGTCTCCAGCTGTGGAGCCCAGGCATCCCCAGCAGACGGTACAGTGGCTTGGGCCGAGTGCCTTGCACCTCTCCGGAGATGCTCTGGGGGGGCTCCTTGCAGAGCTCCTGGGAGGGACGGCAGGCCCTGCATGTAGGTTGTGCTTACTGGAGCCATCTCAGCCTGGGCTGCATCCTCCAGTGTCCCCAGTGGCACCGGTCCCGTGAGGTCCCTGGCAGAGCCCAGTGATGCTCCACAGCGTTGCCTTAGACCCTCACAGCCAGGCTGCGAGACTGTGGGGTGGGCAGGGAGGGAGCATGGCAGGGCGGAGGTCTGCGACCTTTGTGCATCTGCATTTTGTGCTGCTTGTGCCGGGCTCCCAGCAGTGCCGTGAGCTGGGGAGCCCAGTGCCTGGTGGGGTGCAGGCTGCACCAGCGTGCCTGCCGGAGGTAGGCTGGTGCTTAGGGTGCAGCACTCCATGGCAAAGCTGACTGCCTTTCTCTCTCTGTCTCTCTCTCCCTGTCCCTGTCCCTCTCCGGTGCCCAGGCTAAGGGACTGGAATGCAGAAGGCTCCTTTATCTCCTGCCTACAGGACCTGACAGCGGGCTCCTGGCAGGAGGGGGTCACCCGAAGGCTGCTCCCAACGCACACCGTGGCCTCCAGGGCACAGGGCCAGGAGCAAGAGCAGGTCCTGGTGCCGGCCGTGGAGCTGATGCAGGTCAGCTCCACAGAGGACAGCGACTGGCAGCCCCAGCACCCCACGGGCAGCTGGTGGGAGGAGGCAGACAGCCGCTTCTTTGGGCAGGTGAGGGTAAAAGCAGGGAGACCCGGCCCCACAGGAGGTGGAGACCCTATGGATAGCCATTTTCTGAGCCCGCTACAAGGCCAGGTGGGCAAACTGAGTGTAAGCAGAGGAACAAGCCTCCTGGCACGCTCCCTGCCCCTGGGGGTGCCTCCGAGCCCAGAATAGCCTGCTGTGCTTGATACCTGAGCTGAGTTCTCGCTCTCCATTTATAACCCAGCCAGCCTCCCTGCCTGCTTCCTTATTGAGTATCTGCCCTGGCCGCTGGCCCAACAGCCTGCTGAAGCCAGAAATAGAGCTGGTCTGGGGGCCAGGCTGGGCGGTGGGCATCCTGCCATGGCCACAAGGTGCCGGCAGGTACAAGGTGAGGGCAAGCACCTTTCCCTGGCCAGGGCACGCACAGCTATCCCAGCAGCACGGCCTTGCTCAGAGGTGGTTGCTCAGCTCTGTAGTGCACGTCTCCCGAGTCACGTGCCATTCTAGTGATGCCCCGAACCCCTGGCTCCTGCCTGGGGCTTCATTCGTCCCGTGACAGAGGACTGTGCGCTGCCCTCCTGCTGCAGCCTGGAAGACAGGTTGTTGGCGAGCTGACAGAGCAGGGGGACAGGGCTGTCCTGGTTACCGCCTGGCTGGGGACGGGTGGTACTGTCGCAGTCCTGGCCCCATGACTTTGACAGAAGCTGTGAGCGCAAAGGACGCCCCACCTGCCCGCTCCCTTCTCGCCGCCCACAGCCAGCTGAGCTGTGGCAGCTAGGGTTACAGCGATCTTCCCGCAGAGCCAGGGCACCGCACCAGGAAGGCTGCAGACCCGCAGGGCTGCTCCTGCCCCGGGGGCTTTGCCTGTCCCAGCCGGATAGCATGGCCAGGCTCTGAGCGGGGGACTCAGCCCTGTGGGGCACGCGCGCAGCTGCGCGGGCTGAGGCAGGATGTGGGCTTTCCTGGCCCAGCTGCTGATCGCCCTGGTGCTGCTGGCCTTCTTCCTGGTCAGCTGCCAGAACGTCATGCACATCGTCAGGGGCTCTGTCCGCTTCCTGCTCAAACATGCCCACCGCGAGCTGGACAAGGAGCTCGGGGAGAGCCAAGGGCTGGCGGATGACGAGGAGGCTCTCTCCACCAGGGTCGTCCGCCGGCGCGTCCTTGTGAAGGTAATGAGCAGGGAGCTGAGACACCAGCCCCGGGGCAGATGCAGAGGAGAGCAGTGAAGGGATGGGGCAGGGTAGGAGACAGGCTGTGGGGTGCGTGTCAGGTATACTGTTCTGCCTGCAAAGGGGCTCCCCTTGCCCCCCTGAAATGCCCTGATATCCCTCTTGTCACTGCAGGGGGACGAAGTCCTTCATCTCCCTGGAGAGCAGGTGACTGAGGAGCAGTTCACAGATGATCAAGGGAATATCATCACCAAGAAGGTGAGTGATCAAGGGCATGCCACAGAGTTTCTCCTCTCCCCTCTGCCTGGCTGCCCTACTTCTCCCTGCAGCCCAGGGGCCCATGCAGGGCACCCACATCCCACCAACTTTGGTTATGGTCATGGCACTTCTCTGGCAAGACCCTGTCCATGGGACAGAGGCTGCACGGCACGTGCGGTTGAGGGCTAGGCTGGGCAAGGAGGGGGGCATGGTGCCTGGGGGCTAGCTGTGATGCCCGGCCGTGCGGGTTTCCACAGGTCATCCGGAAGGTGGTGCGTCAGCTGAGCCCTGGTGACACGGATGACAGGCAGGCACAAGAACAGCTGATTCTGGAGGGCTCCCTGCAGGACCCCCAGGACCTGGAGGCTGAGGATGCTCACTTAATGAAATACTCCATCCTGCACCGGGACAGTCTGGGGGCCAAGGTACAGAGTGGCTTATAGCCCTGCCTTGCAGGCACCCTGCCTGCGGCCAGCAGCCAGCACCGCCTCTGTAGGACTCTGGGGCTCCGCTACCTTCTATCCTTTCTTCTGCCCTGCTCTCCTCTCCTGTTTCCCCTCTAAGGCTTCCAGGGGCAGTTCTTGCCCACTGCACCTGTCTTGCTTGGTGTCTTCTGCCAACTGACTCTGCCTTTCCCTCTCCTGTCCTCTTCTGTATGTCTGTCTGTTCACCTGGGTGATGTCCTGCTTCCTGCCCCTGCGGCTTCCTCAGGAGGAGGTGCAAGTGCGTGTCCCGAAACTGGAGGTCTCCGGGGGCAGGATGGGGGCTCAGATAGTGAAACGAGCCAGCCTGAAAAGGGGGAAGCAGTGACCCCTCAAATGGCCTCTTTTGAGGTAACCTCACCTTTGCTCTTCCTTCTACCCAGCTCCCTGTGCTGCTGCCTGCACTGAGCTGCTGGTCACGCACACCCTTCTCGGGTGTAACAGGGCTGTGCCCAGCTCTCAGCCTGCAGAGAGGGGTTGCTGTGCTGCAGCAAAGTGCTGAGGGTGGGCAGCGGCCTGCCCCTGGGTGCAATGGGCACAGGGTGCCCCGCTCTGCAGCGATGCTCCAGCCAGCTGGGTCAGCCTCTGTGCCAGGGGCTGCTACTTCGGTCACAGCATCCTGGTACTCAGGGTAATGGTCCCCACTGACAGGGATACGGGGTTGTTACCCCTGGTTATGCTGGCCAGAGGGATGATCTCTGTCCAAAACTGCTCCAGGGAGTGGATAGCATTTGCCTGGGATCTGAGCAGAGCTGCCCCCTTCATCCACGAGCACTAGCTGTGCAGCCTTGTGGCAGGCGCCTTGGAGCCTGGCGCCCCCGCCTCCCCTTCCCACGGGGTGCAGCCAGGCACCGGCAGAGCCGTGAGCCACATTGAGGGGTGTCACACTTCTCCCGGGCCATGGCCGGAGCCCCCGCTCGCAGCGCTCCTGCGGGGACGTGCTTGCGGGGACCACTGCCAGCCACGCACGCGGCACGCGAGGGCGGCAGCGAGGGCCGCTGGAGCCGCTGCGGCCGGGAGAGGCAGGACGCTGCTGGTGGACATCGGGGTGCAGGAGCGTGATGCTCGTAGGGGTTTAGGGCAGGGGACCTGTCTTTGGCCCAGGACGCTTCTGTTGATCCCCAGTGTGAGCACTGGATCATCCCTTGAGTCTTGTGCAATCCCTGCTTCCCCCGCCATCCCTGCTGAGTGCGACTAGACCCGGCTCAAGGCACGCTTGGACCCAGCTGCGTCATTGTTCTCTGCATGCTTGCTGCTGGGCTGGCAGTGCAGCATTTGGGGGAAGGTGCTGCATGCACGCCCCCCCCCAGCTGCCAGGCACTGCCTGAGCCAGGGAGGAGGCTGCCACGCTGGGGCAGTCGGTCCTCTGGCATCTGCTGTACATGCATGGCTGTGTCTGTCTGTCTGTCCTACTTCTTCTCTCCACTGTGTTAGTGGGCTGTCTGTGGGTGCATGACGGTCAAGTGGCTTGTGTTTGTGGACATATGTGCATGCAGACCGTGGCCCCACACCTCCTGCCTGTTCCACTCCCCAGACAGGCCCTGGCTCTGCCTATCTCTGGGGCAGTGCTCCTGCTGCTTTGCTCCTGCTGTTTTCCGTCACGTGCAGAAGCAGCCCAGGGTGTGCATTAGGAATGTATAGGAATGTATGGGGTCTTTCCCACCGAGCAGGAAGGGTGCGTGTGGGACAACCACACGGTGCAGAAGGGGCTGCGACTGCCACATACCTGGCTGCCGCCACCCTTTCTCCTGGCTGTGCCACCTTGAATGCCTGGTAACCCCACCTCTGTCTCCTTGTCTCTCCAGGATCTCACCTCGACACCAAACCACTGAACTCCACACATGTTCTGACACATACCTGAGAAGAGAGGAGAGGAAAGCAAAGAGTGGAGGGGAGCAGGGCTGGCTGTACATGTTTCTATAGGCTATGGCATGATTTCTATATGAGACATACTTACCGTCCTATCCGCATGACTGACTGACTGCAAGACGCATGAGCTACAGTACTTAAAACTGACGGAGGGGCCTCCGTCCCTGCCCCGCTGCTGCCAGGAGCCCAGAGACAGCAGCACGCACCAGGGGCGTCCTCTCAGCTCCTCTGGGAGGGAAGAGCTGGGCTGGCAGAAACCGAGAGGGAAGGAGCCTCCACCCTCACGTGACCGAGTGTGTAAATGCATCCTCACACCTGCGCTCCGGCTGCAAGAGGGAGGCTGGGGCAGCACGGCACTGCTCACCATGGAAGGAGAGGGGCTCGACCCCCCATCACCCGTGCTGCCTCTGCTGGACTTGCTTCTCATCCCACTCAGTGAGTGTTGGGTTATGGGGAGGACAGCAGTTGCCAGGGAGTGTGTGAGCTGAGGGTTGCGGGCAGCACAGCTGCCCTGGGCAGAGGGGCTGGTGCAGGGCTGCCCTTCCTCTCCCCAGCACGTGCGATGTCTCCTGCCAGGGCAGGGCTCTGGGCTGAGCACTGAGCTCGTTGCTTGTGTTGAAAGTGTAAACTGTACAGCAATCAGCCTTGTGTATATGAACCAATAAATACTATGCAAACCCCTAGGGACACTCTAGCAGTATGTACAAAGCACTAACAGCTCTGCTCCCAAATACCTCTTCAGGCTGCAGGACGGGCAAAACCTTTGGAGTACGTGAGCAGCTCTGGTGAATGGAGCTGGGAGACTATAGGACTAAAAGGGCAGCAGACTGCCCCTGCCCTGTGCCCCTCTGGCAGAGCCTGATCCCTTCCTGGCCTGAAGAGAGGGGCCCACAGGTGCAGTCCCATGGGTCTGTCCATAGTGCAAGCCCCAGTTTGTGTTGGCTCCAGCTCGGGTGAAGCTGTGGGCCTACGCTGAGGTGCTTGGGGCCCAGGGACGATGGGTAGTGAGACAGAGCAGGGGATGCTTGTGCCACACACGGGGTTGTGCCTAGCTCTACTCAGCACAATATCTGCTCAGGAGATGAGCCAGGAGCTGGCAGGAGCCAGCAGCCCTGCACTATGCATCCCATGCAAGGGCTTTGCAGGGTCCCCTGGCCCCCCTGCAAGGGCACAAATGAGCATAGCCCATTGACCCCGTGGATGCTGACCCTCCCAGGACCAAACCCAGAGATGTGGGGGGCTGCTCTCCCGGTGGCTGTGCTTTGGCCAGGGGAAATGCCCTGCTGCAGCACCCTGGACCAAGCAGTCACCCTGGGAGCTAGGACAGCCCCGGGGCCAGCTGCTCCAGCAGGAGAGCAGTGAAGGGCAGAGCTGCCTGGGCAACTCTGAGGGGTGCAGTAGGTTGACTCTGCTGCAATACTTGACCCCAGGAGGGCTGGATGCAGGCAGTGGCAGCAGGTCCCAGGTCCCCGACTCTGTCCTTTACCTAACCAACGTGGGGGCCTGGTCTTTGTAGCACAGTGGTGTGGGGACCCCCTGCTCTTTTCCCTGGAGGTGGCCACGAACCTCTTTCACAGGCCCTGAGTTTGCTCTCTGTGGCCATGTGCAGAACGAGCCCACCTCCAGCATCAGGCTGGTGGCCCTGGCAAGGCAGCCCTGTGGTTGCGCATCTACCAGGACACCCCTGGCTCCTCTGCAGTTGGGAAGAAGCCTAACTGCAGCAAAGCTAAATGACCCAGCTTAGCCTTGGAGAGCAAAGCAACTCCTCCTCCACCCCCACCCCAAAGTTGAGCCATATAGGCACAGACTCTCCAACCATCACCCTTACTGTGTACAATAACCTTCCTAGACCCACTGCGACAGCTGACTCCGTAGCATCACTGTAGAGTTGTGTGTGGGTCCTGTGCTTTGGCCTTGTAACGCCTTAGGGAATGTGCTGTGCTGCAACCGTGCCAGGCACCTGCAGTGACATTGCTTTGCGCTCGGATTGCTCGTAGAGCTGGTAGGGGGAGGCTGCACCTGACATTGAGCCTAGAGAATGCTGCAGTCTGCACACTAGAAGCTTTTTAGAAGTTTTAAAATTACTTTTATTTCCTTTTTTTAATTGTTATGGAAACAAGCCTTTTGGATCTCCCTGTCTTAGCCCCTGATGTATAGATCATTTCCCTGTACACCAGCTACCAGACTATGAATTAATAAAGAAACCAACACAGACCGTGTCTCACCTCTGCTTTTCCAAGGGCGCAGGGAAGGCTGAGGCTCTGGCGTGCGTGGCTGGGTGGGGTTCCCCTCCGCCCGAACCTTGCTGCCAGGAGGGCGGGGGTGGCCGTGGGGGCTGACAGTTCTTTGTGCTCTGCCATTCCTGGGGGAGGCCGGGGGATGCAGAAACCCGCATGTCCCTGCACAGGTCTCAGGGCTGACCTGGCAGCAACCTCTCCCTGGCCAGGTGGGGAAGGGTCCGCCTGGGGCGTCAGTGGGGGGGATCCCCCAGCTGCACCGCTGGCAGCAGCAGTGCTATGCCCCACCGCGGGGCGCCGCTGAGAGCCCCACCCGGTGCTAGCCGGTGACCCCACGTCCCGGCCCCGCATCCCACACCCTGTATCCCTCCCCCTGCCTGGCGCTGTCCATCGCCCGTCCCGTCCCCACGTCCCGCCGCATCCCGATCCCGACCCTGCATCCCGATCCCACACCCCTCCCGCCGCTGTCCATTGCCTGCCCCGTCCCGTCTCCGCCACGTGCCAATCCCGCACCCCGCACTCAGCATCCCGCGTCCCGCCCATCGCTGTCCACCGCCTGCTGTGTCCCGTCCCTGCCACATCCCGGTCCTGATCCCTCATCCCACACCCCAATCCCGCACCCCATATCCCACATCCTGCCCGTCGCTGTCCACTGCCCACTGCGTCCTGTCCCTGCCACATCCCGATCCCGCACCCTGCACCCCAATCCTGTATCCTGTGCCCCGCACTGCTTACCCTGATTCCACACCCCGTATACTTCTCCCCGCACCCCGTATCCCGCGTCCTGCCCCTTGCTGTACACCGCCAGCTGTGTCCCGCCCCTCCCATATCCTGCACCCCGTGTCCCGCCCGTTGCTGTCCACCACCCGCCGCATCCCATCCCGCCCCCGTTCCATCCCTATCCCCATCCCACACCCCGGATCCCGCTCCCCGCCTGTCGCTGTCCATCGCCCGCCGCGTCCTGTCCCCGCCGTGTCCGGGTCCCGCACCCCGGATCCCACGTCCCGTCCGTCGCTGTCCACTGCCTGCCGTGTCCCGTCCCTGCCGCATCCTGACCCTGCCGCATCCCGATCCCGCCCGTTGCTATCCACCGCCGGCCGCGTCCCGGTCCCGCACCCCGGGTCCCGCCCGCCGCACCCCGGTCCCGCACCCCGGGTCCCGCCCGCCGCGTCCCGGTCCCGCACCCCGGGTCCCGCCCGCCGCACCCCGGTCCCGCACCCCGGGTCCCCGTCCCGGTCCCGCACCCCGGTCCCGCAACCCGCGTCCCCCCGCCGCCGGCTTTCAAAGCGCAATTTGTCTGGGCTGGGCCAATCCCGGGGCAGCCTTGAGGCGCAGCCAATGGCGGCCGAGGCGGCGGAGAGCCGGCCAATGGGAGCGCCACCTGCCACCGCCCCGCCAATGGGGGCCCTGTATTCTAATGGCCCTCAGCTTTATCAGAGAAATGTTGGCTCTCCCCAAACCCAAGTTGAGCGCCCGGAGCCGGGGCCACCTCGGCGGGGTCAGCCGGGGCCGCTCGCCCGGGCCCGGCCACCGGGCCACCAGCCTGCCCACGGCCTGGCCCCCGCCAGCGTCCCAGGTGCGCCCAGGCGCCTGCTGGTCGAGGCATCCGCTGGGGCCCGGTAGCCCCTGGGCCGGTGGGGATGGGCTGGCCGCTGCGTCCCTGGGGAGTCGGGCTCTGAGGGCCACCTCGGCACCAGAGCCATGGACGCCAACCTGCCGGGCACCTTCCTGCTCAACGGCCCCTCGCTGGGCCCCTTCCCTGAGACCAAGGCGCCCGTCTGCCAGTACTCGGTGCAGAGCTCCTTCTACAAGCTGGGCCCCCCTGGGCTCGGTGCCCAGCTGGCCGCCGGCACCCCACACGGCATCTCCGACATCCTCAGCCGGCCCGCGGCGACGCCGAACAGCAGCCTCCTCCCCAGCTACGCCCACGCGGGTGGATTTAACGGACTGAGCTCCCCGGGCGTCTATTACGGGCCCCAAGTGGGGGCCCTCCCCAAGGCCAGCGGCGAGTACCTGCCGCGGGGCCGGAGCTGCTGGGCAGAGGCGGCCCCAGACTGGCGGGGCGGCCGGCAGTGCAGCGGCCGTAAGTACAGCGGGGCCAGGGCGGGTGGGCAGCGGGTGGGCGCTGCAGGCGGCTGGCACCCCACAGAGCCCTGACCTGTCGGCACGGGGCAGGGACGCGGGGCGGCTGCCCAGGCTGCTTCTTCTCCATCGCCCTGCACGAGGCGAGGCTGGTCTCCATGCAGGCTGCCCCGGGTCAGCGGGAACGGCCCCAGCACCAGAGCTGCTGTCCTCAACCTGCTGCAGAGGTTTTGGCTCGAGAGCAGGGGCAGCTCTAATGGCAGAGATTAACTCTTTGCGTAGCCCCCAGGCAAGCCACAGCTGGCAAGGACAGGCAGAGCCTGCTGCCCTGGAGAACCCCGTTCCTCCAGCAGCCTCACTGGGGTCGGTGCCCAGCCCAGCTCGTGGCAGAGACAGGCAGGACGGACGGCCCTGGGCTGGCAGCGCTGCCTGCCTGGTGGGGAGCTGGCAGGGGTGCTGCAGAGCATGTTGCTGCCATGCCAGAGGATGGGTGGGATGGGTGCACCCACTGTCCTGTGGGGAGCCCTAGGAGGCTCTGGGCCAGGGACTGGGTCCAACTGCTCAGCACCTGCAGCCGCAGTCCCCTTCCACCCTCTCCAGGTGATGCTTTTGGAGCAGACGGGTTGGGCAGCTTGGCTGTCTGCTCCTGGCACAGCTGTAAGCCGACCAGCCCTGCCTGTATTCCAGTCGTGCATCCTGCGAGGTGTGGGGCATGGGGGCATGGTGCTGCCAGCGCTGCGTGGCTCTGGGGTCATGCACTGCTCCTAACAACCCTTCCCCTCTCAGTACAATGAATTAACTCTGTCCCCAAGCGGGAGATGCACAGCCCAGCTCTGGCTCTGTGCGGCCTGCACAGAGGGCAGCTCAGCCCTCCCGGGATGGGGCTGAAACCTTGAAGCCAGAATACAGTTTTAATTTGGAGGGGAGCCAGTGTGGAGGGACTTTGTGGGCACTGACGGCTGGCTGGTGTGCTGGTGCCGTGTTCGGGAAGGGGAGAGCTGCCCACAGCTGTGTGTGCAGAGTCCCCAAGTGCTTACCTGCCTCCTCCTTTCTCTCCCACAGCCCCTGCTCACCTGGCCGACAGCATCCATAAGAAGAAGCACACACGCCCAACCTTCACGGGGCACCAGATCTTTGCTCTGGAGAAGACTTTTGAGCAGACCAAGTACCTGGCGGGTCCGGAGAGAGCACGGCTGGCCTATTCCCTTGGCATGACTGAGTCCCAGGTGAAGGTGAGTGTGGGTCCCCATGTGGCACGGGGCGCGTGGCGTGGTGGCTGCTAACCGAGCTGGTCCCATGGGGTGGCAGGTCTGGTTCCAGAACCGACGGACCAAATGGAGGAAGAAGAGTGCCCTGGAGCCCTCCTCGTCCTCGCAACGGGCAGGGGGCTCTGGTGGAGAGCGGGCAGCCTCTGAGACCGAAGACGACGAATACAACAAGCCCCTGGACCCTGACTCGGATGATGAGAAGATCCGGCTGCTGCTGAGGAAGCATCGTGCAGCCTTCTCGGTGCTGGGCTTGGGCACGCACAGCGGCTGAGCGCCGGCACAGCCCGTCCCTCTGGGCCACTGGGCACTTAGCCTGGCCACCTGCTTCTTGCCAGGGGGGTGACCCCGCCAGCAGATGCCCAGCTGTGGGGATGGGCGGCTGCTGTCCTGCTCCTGGTGGCTCCTGCCCAGGGATCGTGACTCACAGGGCTGGGAGCAGCACGCTTGGGCAGTGTCAGGTGTGGCCGTGCTGTCGGGATTGATGAAATAAAGGTCCCAGCCCCAGCCAAGTCCCAGCACTTGCTTTGCGGGCGTGTGGTCCAGGGTGCCCTCATGAGGCTGGGCCGGAGAAGGGGCTGGGATAGCATGTGTGGGGCAGGGTCTCTGTGCCAGGCAGGGGAAGGGGCTGTGGCTGTGGTGCTGTGTGTGGGGCAGGAAGAGCCCACAGGAGCAGGGCTGCCCTGGGGACGTTTCCTAGGGTTTTCCCTGGTTTGGGCGTGCACCGGCAGCAAGAGGTGCTAGTTCAAAAGTCACTCGTTGGGGCCTCTTGTTGGAACCTATTAGCAGCAAATAAATATCATTTATCTTAACTGCGTGAGTGAGAGCCCATTCACCTGTCGGGGCTGCAGGATTGATGTGGCGTCAATAGCCCTGGTGTGTTTGCTGCCAACCTGGTGGGCCTCCCCCTCCCTGTGCTGTGCCCCTGTGCAGCAGGGGCTGCGTGCATTCACACGTGTGTGCACGTGGGTCTGCTTGCCCCCTGCTCTGGCTCCCTGTGGCTCTGCCCTTGCCCACCAATAGTGGGTGCCACATAGGGCCATCTCAGGATGCCACAGGGACTCCTGCTGGCACAGGCTCACTGCTGGGGGCCCCGCAGGCTCAGCAGTTGTTCAGCCGAGAGCCAACTAAGTGCCAGCCAGGTGTGAGCAAACAGACTGCCTGTGTTGTGGGAGGAAATCGATAGGAGATAAGGTGCTGCCGGCCTATCGTCTACTGACTAAGCGTGGCACAGGCACGGAGGAGGTGCTGGGGGCTGCAACCCAAACTGCCCTCCCCTGCAGCTGCAGACAGCATCTGAAGACAGGCTGGTGGCCAAGTCCACCCCTTGGGATGGGCAAAGCCCCTGAAGCACTGGGGCTCTGCAGCAGCCCCAGGCATGAGGACTGTGGTGTGGGGCTACAGACTGTTACCGTGTGACCTGTCTGCCTGGGCCCCAAGGCCCACTTTTGGCTTTAGGTTCTCTTCAGTCTGTCACTTTCTGCCATGTGCTGGGCTGGGGAGACTTTGCACAGAGCCCCAGTTGCTCGGCAGCTCTTTCCCAGGGCTTAGGGAAGACTGTTCTCCCCCCCAGAGGTCCCTGTCCAGCCCCCCAGCAAGCACGGGGCTCGTAACGCTTTCCTCAGCGATGCAGCCCCTCTGCTGCCTCGATGGCACAAATGCCAGTGGGTGGCAGAGCTGACGGACCCTTCGCCAGGACGTGGAGGCCAGGTCGCACGGGCAGCGCCAGGCACAGGGCCGGGGCGGAGGCTGCGTGGCCCGGCGGCAGGGCTGGGAGAGCCACGTCACCGTCCGTGGGCAGAGCCAGCGCTCGGCAGGAGCAGGCTCCGCACACCAGGAGAAGTGCGGGGCTGCTGTCGGGATATTTTTTTGACATTTTCTAAGCTGCCCAGCGTGGTTGACAATTTTTAATGTACTAACTGCCTGGTCCAGTGAGCTGATTAATTGGTGCTGTGGAGATCAATACAAAACAGAAAATTAAAACAATTTTAAAGTGATTAAGTAGTTTAACACCTGTCTGATGCCACGTCAGGGCTGGGAGACAAATAAAGCAGGTGGCAAAGGGCCTGCTGCAGCCGGGGAGAGTGACAAATCGCAGCCACAGCCTGGCTGCCCTGTGCATCCCCACTGTCAGACGGGTCCCCCGAGCCGTGCTGCTCTGTGCAGGGCCCCGGGACAGCGGCCGGGACCACCCTCCTCTCCCGCCCGCTCTGCCCACCGCAGGTCCTGCTTCCTGCGCAGACGGCACCGGCCGCTTGCTGCTGTGGCTTGCTGCAGCAGAGCGTTCCCCCTGCCAGCGCTGGGGTCTCAACAGGGCACGCAGAGCCCGGCCAAGAGCGAGCACCAGCTCTGCCCTCCCCAGACCTGCCTTGTGCCCCGCAGCCTGCCTGGGGCTGGGCAGCCCTGGGGCGTGTGGGCAGGGGGAGCGCGGCAGAGCTTGGGGCCGGCTGCTCTGGGGGCGTGTGGGTGCAAGCACAGGCAGGGCGGCCTGGCAGGCAGATGGATAGCAGCTCCGCTTCAATTCTGCATCCCTTTTCTCCCAGACAAACCCCGTCGGATTTTCATAAATCAAAGCGCCACACTGTTTAATAAAAATTTATTGACTTACAAGTGATTATTTATCAAAAGGCCATTAATAGCGGCTCCGGGAATGATGTGCTACTGGGTGGTGCGGGGAGACTAATAGCAAATCAATGCCAGCATCCGGGCAGAATGCATATGAGGGCCCCCAGCCCCAGTGGGCTGCATGGCTGCTGCAGCCGGAGCCAGCAGCCCCTACCCTGCGGGCCGCCCAGCGCTCCCCCTGGTTATTTATCGCTTACAAATGAAATGATCGATACTTTTAATCTAGAGCTAAATTTATTAACTTTCCCATCGGAGAGAGACATATTGACTGGGGGCATGGGGAGGGGGAGCCGAGGAAAGATGGATGTGTGCCTCCTAATCTGTCCAGCCTGCTCCCTGCCTGCTGCGGAGCATCCCGGCAGCAGCGGCGCTGCCAGGGCTGGTCCCCAAGCTCGGCAGGGCGGTCGGAGGTCCCGCAGAGCTGGGGAGGTGGGCAGCCAGGGGAGGGCTCCTGCACATCACCACGGCATCTGTGACAAGGGCTGGGGGAGCAAGACGTGGGCAGGGGACTGGTGGGCACCGGCAGCCGGGTCTGAGCGCCCAGGGGTGATGCTGCAGGCACCGGAGCGTGCGTGGGGGCCTGCCCTGCGGAGAGCCCCTGCCCACCTTGCAGGGGCTGTGGAGCAGCGTTTGCATGGCCTGAAGCCAGTGCCCGTCGCCCTGCCCAGAGACGAGCTCTGGGTGCACAGCCCTGGAGGATGGAAAGGGCACGGGTGAGTGCTCGGGACCATGCTGCTGGCTGGGGAAAGGTGAAGGAGAGCCTGAAGACCCTCCCCAGGCCGGGGGTGACAGGCAGGAAGTGATGCCTACGTCCCCCAGCCCAGTGCCACGTCCCTGCTGCAGCTCAGTGCGTGGGGAAGTGCCACCCACAGGACCCAGGGAGCGCGGCGCTGCCTGAGCACCCCACGGCTCTCTGGGGCCGGGGCACCCTCCAGAGCCAGCCAGACCACGGCATGGTGGTGGGGGTCAGCCCAAACAGCCCCCTGAGCAAGGGAAAAGCTTTGCAAGCCTTGGGGCCAGAGCGGCAAAGCTCAGTCAGGCAAACCGGGCCGGATCAGGCCATTGCCCCCAGCCAGAGGCTGCCAGGGTTGCCACGGAGGTCAGCAACAGCTTTTTGGGCAGGCCTGTGCCTCAGGCAGGAACTGCAGTAAATACAGTTTGTAAAACGTTATGATTAAATGGTGTAGGCAAGTACTACAGCGTAACACGCACCCACCTGGTAACTGGTGCTTGACCACACTACAGGGTAACTCCCATAGGGCACAGGCTATACCCGGCATTTCTTACACAACTAAAAGACGGTAAAAACCTCTGCATAACTGTAACAGCTGCCACGGAGATAAGGGTTCTGCTTTTCTTTTCTTTTTTTTTTTTTTAAAGCAGCAAAGCAACAGCCCCATCGAGTAACAGATGGGGGATTGGTGAGTTGGTGTTAGGAGCTGTACCTAGTAAGTGGGGTAACACAAGTAAAACAAAATGCTGGCGACTAGACCCTCATTGCCATAATAAACTCCTAATGCAGGAGGGGCCCTAGCCTGGGCCACCGAGCTGTCTGTTAGTAAAGAGCAGTTGTTTTGTCTTCTATTGGTAGCACAGGAGCGTAAGCAATACACTTCAACCCTGTAGATCTTGTTAACTATCTCCTGCTTCATTTCAGCTGCTTTTGTTTTCTTACCTTAGGTGGAAAGCAAAAGATACCAGGCTTTACTTCTTTCTGCTCTGCTCCCCCCCACCCACCCAATTGCCAGAGCTGAAGTTGGGCAGAAGAGTAAGAACTTGGGGTAACAGTGAAAGCCACGGGCCTATAAGGGCGTCTTCATCACCGAACACGACCAGCCTGGCTCCTCTTGGCGAGGCTGGATGTTAATGGTGATCGTGTGTAACAGACCACAGATAACTGAATGCCATGTTGTGTAGGGAACGTGTCCTTGTGTGTACATTTATACAGGATCGTATTTTGAGCACTACAAGACGCAAAGGTAAATCAATTCAGTATAGAAATATTTCCCATAACTGTACGTTAACAGATCCTGTGCTATTAAGTGTAGCTTTACATCACTGTAAGGAAGCCTGTCCCCTCTCAGGTGTTGTACTGGGAACAGTTTATTTGTGCACAGGGTGATGGTCCTGGGGTAGGTGGGAAATAGCACACCGTGGAAAATGGGGCTCCTCAAGTATGAGGCCAAAGTTGTGCAGACCCTGCTTGCACACTGTGTGTGGGTAAGGATGACCTAACGGACCCAAAAGAAGGGTTTTGCAACCACTAAGAATGTGAAGCAGGGAGGCCTCACAGAACTGAATAATGTGAGGGTATGTGCATTGGGTCTCTTGGGAAAGGTTAGGGGAGTTTCTGGACTCTGTTGCTTTCTCTTCTCTCTATTTCTTGACAGAACAGTGTTTTACCCAAATAAAATCAAGGTATGTAAACTACCTTGAATCCCTCTTGGTAGCTAGGGCAGGGAAATTCAAATTTAAGGACACTTACACAGAATAGCTGGCCTGGCTGGGGTGGGGTAGCAGATGTCCTCCCCCAACAAACAACACTTGGGGTACAAAGGAGGCACTTGAGTATCACCTTCTCCAGCGTTATAGAAAATGCAGGCAGGCTTCTGCAGTTAGCAGTGAAACAGCATTTGCTTATAAGAGCAGGCAGAGGACCCCAAGGAAGTGCTAAAGTTTGTAGGAACATAATGAAAATTGGAAAGTACACAGGACGGATGCTCAAATGCAAGTTGTTTTACTGAATAATGTACTTGCAGAGCTGAGAGAGAGGTGTACCACCTCCAGCACAGGATTTCAGCTTCCTTGCAACAAGCTGAGATTATATATGTGCGTGTTGGCGCATAACAAGATCACATCCCACCGTTTCCCTCAGGTGACATTTGAAAGGCGATCTCCTGCCCCAGCCACGGAGTCTCAAGACTCTCCTACCCACCCTGGGCTCCCACCATAGCACATACGGATCCCTCAAGAGCCCCACCTGCCACACCAGCGACAACTGCCAGGCAACTTGCAGTTCCAGGGGATAGAGGGAGGCTTCCAAGGAGGATCATCCTCACTGCTTGAGGAACCCCAGCAAAGAGGCTCTTACTCAGACACTGGAGAAGCAATGGTCTGGCTCAGGCCATGACAGGAAGGTGGCAAAAGGAAAGGTTTCTCCTTCTAGAAGTAAAGCCGGAAATGGCCTGAGAGACCACATACTGCTCTGAAGGGGTTTACGCTGCAGACGTCAGAGGCACAGGCTCGTGAAGACTCCCTTGGTTGTCAAGGCAGCAAATTTCAGTGCAGCTCACCAGTTTCTGTGCCGTGGGAGACTTGTGACTGACACATACGCGCATCAGCACATCAGTCCTCCCCCTGGGCCTGTAAATACCCTACGGAAGCATATGACGCCGTAAGTGTTTCATTTAATATTGCCCCTGCAAGGGGCTTCACTGTAACAGTAACAAGAAGGCATCTGTGCCAAGAGCTGCCCGGGACCTAAAGATGCTAGGCAGTAACAGTGCCTCCAGGAAAGAACAGCCAGAGGATGAAAGAGCAAGTCCAAGCAGCTCTGGAGTAGCCCAAGTCCAAAGATTTGAGGCTCCTTCAGACAAGCCCTGGCTTGTGCTGGAGGCAGAGGGCTCTGGCCAGGCCCAGTAACAGTGCTGGAGGCAGAGGGCTCAGGAGCGGCTCCGGTCTTCATGGTTGCCTACAATCATTTTGCTGTAGAGTTTCTGTTGCTCCTCCTTGAATGTGTCTTTCACCTTCTCCCTCTTCAGTCCTCCATCCCTAGGGAGAGTCAGATCATCAGATATAGGACAGATTTCACTGCAGGCGTGCACTGTCTGAAACTTCAGCTGGGGCTGCTCAGAGCAGGTCAGAGCTCCTGCGACAGCCGGACAGCTACCCTTGTAGCTTGTGCTGCCAGGGCACACTGCAGACCAACCGTCCCCAAGGGGAATTACTTTCACACGTTGCCCTGCCAGGAGCTGCACCCATGGCCCTGCACTGTGCTCAACACGGCGGCTCTGTCAGAAGCGTGAGCTGCTCTGATGCCACTACAGCAGACTGCCCGTAGAGACCCTCTGCCTACCAGGCTCTGAAGATCTCAGTTCCCGAAAAAGGAAGTTCCCAAGCTCAACCCACTTGCTGAGCGGCAACAAGTCAGAACCAGGGCATCCCAGTGCGCACAGGAATCACAGAATGAAGCTCTGGTGCCCAACACACAGAGCAGAAGCAAAGACTTTGGTCCCTGCTACGGAAGAGCAGTTTTGGAGGTCACAAGCAAGACGCATCTCCAGTTCTCCATAGGCCTACTCTGCCCAGTGCAAGACACAAACAGCTTTACAGCCCACAAGCACATACCGGGACCCAGGAACAAGGAACCCTGGCACCAGGAAGAGAAAAGCCTGCCTGGACTCACCAGAGCAGATCCACAAGGCCCCCCTGCCTGGCAATGGCTGACTTCACTCGATTGGCAAACTGGACAGCGTCTTCTTCAGGCTGTGGAGAAATAACACTCTTCAGCAGCAGCAAAAGGCCAAACAGGTAGCAGATCAGATAGGCCAGGTTCACCTTACTTACCTGCCTGGTCATTGGGGGCAAATACCAGACACTGCAGACAATGGCCCAGCTGGTCATCATCCTAAGGAGGTAGGTTACC
Source organism: Phalacrocorax aristotelis (assembly GCF_949628215.1). Lineage (NCBI taxonomy): Eukaryota > Metazoa > Chordata > Aves > Suliformes > Phalacrocoracidae > Phalacrocorax > Phalacrocorax aristotelis. The sequence goes on from NC_134299.1 coordinate 1,406,730, forward strand.
ATGCCATACTTGCTGCTGTTAAAAAAGGCATCTCCAAACTGCGGGTCATACTACAGAGGCAGAAGAGCTCATGAAAGTCAGGCAGTGGTTGCACCCTCCCTGAGGCTTCAAGTTCCACCCCAAGCCCAGCTACAGGCCAGCCCTCCCAGAGCACTACGTGGAGTGACCTCAGCCTCCCCGTGCCCTCGGACCAGGCTGTTGACCCAGCAGTGCCAGGGCCGGGCTGCCAAGACTGAGCTCTCATGCAGAGAGCAGCTACTTGTGCTGTAAGAATGTTTGCCTTCTCATACCTTGATGGCTACGGGATAAACTGTGGCTCCGGTTTCAAAGCTCCCCTTTTTGAACATCATCACAGACGTGTTGTTGATGCAGGTTCCTGTAAGAGGCAAGCACAACCTTCTGAGAAGATCTGCAAGTCAGTTCAGGAGCCTAAGCTATACACCTAATGGCTAGGCCACAGGCACCCAGCCACTGCCCCCCAACGCTCGCTCCAAACCCTGTTCTGCGTGCCCAGGACGTGTCACTGGGACATCGCATATCTGACTTCCACATTCTGGGTTCAGTCAGCTCTAACGATGCAATGCCCCCTTTGTCTCAGTGAAGGGTCTCAAGGCCCTTGGTTGCATAAGAAAGGAAGGAATAGAGATGTGGTGCTCTCCCAATGTGCCCTTGCCACCAGGTGCTTGTCTGGCCTTGCTCCACAACTCACCTTCCGGAAAGATAAGAATAGGCAGTTTGCTCTTGTCCTGGACGTGCTCCGTGAGCCTAAACAGAAGAGTGTCACCAATTAGCACAGGGCACAGCAGCTGTCACCAGCAATCCACACAGTGTCCTTATCCCGCAGTCACTGGGGACTATCTGGGTGCCAGAAATGGTGGCACAGCCTCCCGACACCCAGGAGGCGAGGCAGTGTCCTCACCAAGGGAAGGCGGCAGCCCCCCCGCCCACCGCAGCCTCCAGACCTCCCCCTGCAGCTAGCAACTGTCACACCTTTTGGCGACGAGGTGACGATCTTTGACCTCAGAGCGTTCAAACCAGACGTGGGGACAAGCCTTCACCATGGCTCTCTGTATCACACCCATGAGCCCTCCGTGAATCTGACCCACCTGAACAGGGCAAGAAGACACAAGTTACAAGGCCTGGGGACACATGGAAGGCCAAGGCAGCTTCGAGCTTCACAGCCAAGTCGAGGTTCATCTTTCTACCCCTGACCTGGAAACTGAGAGGAAAAGCCCCAGGCTCTGACGGAAGGACAGATGTAGCACGCCCCAAGTGCTTTCCACATTGCAGGAGGTCTAGCTGGGGAAGTGCTTTGCTCTGCCACGGATAGCAAAGCCCAGAGCTCTTCTTGCAAAGCAGTGCCCAGAGACCCCTGGTGCTCTGAGTCCCAGGCCAAGCTTGCTGGAAAGCCATGCACAACAGGGTATCTGTGCACAGGGTCTTGAGAGAGCCCTGCGATGTCAACGAGGGAAAAGCACTTGTGCATGCTCAGAAGCCTCCTGCTGCCTCCTCCTTGTCCCATGCAACATGCTCGCTGCTCCCACCACACATGTGGCCAGGCCCGGGCAGACTGAGCCGGGGCTGGGGTGCAGACCTTACCATCGCGTAGTAGCCATCACTGGCCAGGATGATCACATCGATGGGAGACGTGTGATTGGCCACACAGATGCCTCCATTTCGGGGTCTGTTTTCCCTAAACGCAAAGCAAAGGTACAGATGAGGACAGAGGAGCGAGCACGAGGCCTGCAAGAGGCCTCACAGCATGAAGCAGCTAGTGGGAAGGGACATCCTGCAGCAGACAGTGCCTCCTTACCGGTCATGGTAGGTGATGATGGCCGTGAGGGCACGCACGCAGATCCGGTAACACATCAGGTGGACATGCTTGCTCAGGAACTCCTTACACCTGCAGCCCCGGACAGAGACCATCACCCCCCAGTTCTACAATCTCCCCTGTAATGGGCCACTCAGCCCAGCGGCCCCAGGCCATGAGGTCCAACAGAGACTTCACATCTCTCCCAGAGAAACACGCCTCATCCTAGGTTTTTCTGTCAGCCTACGGCCACTGATTCTTAACTCATGAGAACCAAACTTTGGCCTTTGCTCTCTTCTGTTCTTATTCCTTTCAGGGCCCGGGACTGAGCACTCTGCAACCGGCTTAGTGCCCACATCCAGGCCCTTTGTTTGAAGTTACAGGGTGTCTGTTCCTGAGAGGCTGCAGATGCCAGGACGACCCTGCCTTGTCTGCAGCAGGCAGAACAGACAGGCCTTGCAGGAAAACTTCAGGATTATCAGGTCTCAAACTGCACAGGGGGGCTCCCCATCCCTTCTTCCCTCAAAGACACACTCACCTTCCATTTGGCAAATATCCCACCACTGTAGTACCAGTCACCAACAAGCTGATGCCAGTAAACGCCAGGGCTATCCTGCAGAAAGAGGGAAGCTGCACGCTAGCAAAATCAGGCCACAGGCTCTACTCATCAAGTAAGCCTGTCTCTGCTGATCACGTTGAACCGGGTCCCTGGGGCCTGGGGGCCGGCTGCACTTGCTGCAGCGGGAACAGGCCATCAGCACCACCTCGGCAGGCAGGCTCCCGCAGCAGCACTCACCTGAGGGGCAGAAGGAAGCAGTAGCGGATGAGCACACCCAGTCCCCAGAGTACAGTGAGGCGCAGGCTGATATACTGGAAGTTGTAGTTGGTTCTGCTGAGTAGGTTCCAGGACTCCAGCTCTTCAGCTGAGAATCTCTTGGTCACTTCGTCGTCCATGATGGTCTCAATGCCTTTGCGGCAGAAATAGAAGATATCTGAGAGCTCAAACTCGGGGGCGTCCAGGGCTTTGCCACTGCCACTCCGGCGGATCTCCTTGATCTCCTCTTCCAGAGATGTTGGCTCCTTTGCAATGATACCTGCAACATGCAGCAGGCAGCTCTGAGCAAAGCGCGGCTTGCCCGCTCAAAGACAGCCAAGATCCAGGGCCCCTACTCGCCTGACCTCCACAGGGCCCCCTTCCTTTCTCCGGTCCAGACAGGCATAAACCAGTCCTCCCAACTATCTAGAAGTAAAGCACTCCCTGGGTGCTTCCTTACCCTTCCTCAAGAAATGGACCTCTCCGTATCTCCCTCCAGTCCATCTACATGGGAAAGGCTTCCCAGCGTACTCCAGCTGCTCAGAGACACCACATTTACCCCATCTCCCGTGAAGAATTTTGAGCTTCATATGTACCCATGCAGGGCAGGATCTTACCATTGACATAGGGCTTGTATAATGGATGGTTCTTCTCCTTGGCACCGCGCTCTATCCTCAGTGTCGCCCACTGCAAGAGACACACATAACACGCAAGATTCGCAAGGCCTGTAGCTCCACTTTGTAACACCCCTGTTTTACAGTTGACTTCCAGGGAAGACCACAGTTAAGGGTAGAAGATGGAGCTGAAGCAGGAGGCTTCTGTACAGAACTGAAAGAGTGATAAACACAGCTGAACCGAGGTGGAAGCAGCGACTGGCCTGGGAGGAACATTTTTAAAGCAGAGATCTGCCTGCAGTGGGACAAGAGGACTGATGGGGAGGTGACTAGCACAGGCATAGCACAGCCATGATGTGCCCACGCTTGTGTGCCATTCTGCGCAGCAGAGACCCAGCGGGAAGCCAGGAGAGCCAGAGGGAAAAAAGAGTGCTCAGTGGTGAGATGGCACGGTAAGATTTTCTGCAGCCTCTGTGTCCTGTAGGCTCTGTTGCACCTGGCATGTGGTTGCCACTACACAGCCTCTGGGTGGACCGTGCATCCTACTGGGGTGGTTCGCATCACAGCAGGGAAGCCCATCATGGGACCAGTGCTACTTTTCAACCCTCGTTTCTTCCAAGCTCAAAGCAGAGGCTGTGTTTTCAGGCTGCTGCTGAGAACATCAGGCTGATGATGGGATGGGATCCTTCCCTCCCCAGTTCAGCTAACAGCTGCTGCTGCTTCTCAGCTCACCAGTCAGTCCAAACCAGCAGCAGCAAGCACCCTCAGACAGCTCTCTAGCCGCTGGCTGCCAAATCCCATGCCCCGACTACCTGTTATCCACAGAAATCTCTCTCAGCTAATTCTCAAGGGCACCAGCAAGAACTGGGTTTCTGACCAGTCTTCCCATCTGCCCTCCAAGTAACCCCCTCATCCTCACACTCTTGTTAGGAGAACAAGCTTCTAAAGGAGGACTTTTGTACAACACGCTTATTGCTCCAGGCCAGCTGCTCCATCGGGGATCTGTGAAGAAGTGGAAGCCACTGGGAACTCCTGGCATGCTGGTCTCAGCCCATGCCAGCACCAGATGAGGAGGCAGCATAGGTGGGAATGCTAATTGCACACGGAGCATCTGGCTCATCTAGCAGCCTCCTCTGCCAGCAGAAGGAACTGCAGGATTGCAGAAGATTGTCTAGACACTGCCACCCCAGAAGTCAGAAGAGGAGCTCTGACCCGCAGGAGCCGGGCAGCCTATGGAGAAGGTGTTCCTCGCAAGCCTAGCACGTCTCTATCCTGACTGTGGTAGCAGAAACCCCAGACTCCCAGCTGGGAAGCACCAGGCAGGTCTCCCTCACCACCAACAGAGATGTGCTGCTGCTACCCCAGGCCCCACAGCTCTGGCCTGCGTCCCACAAGTTGCAAGACCCAGGTCTGCCCTTCTGCGCTAGGTTCGCAAGACTGGCCTCTAGAGCTGCGAAAATGTTTTGGGTGAATAACGTCCCCCAAAAATACAGTTCTGAATGACCAAACCTAGTGAGTGAATCTTCCACCAAACCTGTGAGAGTTCTGCCCCAGACTGCTCCTCTCCACCACAAAGATTCTTTGATAAAAGCTGAAATAGACTTCAAAGTCTTTTCAGAAAAATAGTTTCAAAATTAAACACCGAAAAAGATGTTGAGATTAAATGCTCCTGGACTGAAGAAAATAATAAAAAAAAAGAAAACAAAGTGAAAAGTTCCATTTCAGATAAACCAAACTTCTTATTAATTTTTTCTCTCAGTTCAGTCACTAAATTTGAAGTCAGGTCTCCAGGCATCTGTGTTAACAAAGCCCCTCACAAAGCTCAGGGTCTTCCCATTCACACCTCAGGCTTTTGGGAGGACTCAAGAGTTCAAAGAGCTGAACGTTGCAAGCTCCAGCGCTGCCTTCCCAAGCCAGCCAGTACAGGCATACTCCTGGGGAAGACCAGTCCTACTCAAATGGCACTTGCTGTGCCTTAAATCTTTTTGCAGCTTGAACTCCACATTTAAGAGCATAAAACCTCCCCATCAAGCACAAACCCTTTTCCTTTTCTTGGGCTGCCAGGGTAGGGTGGTGTAGGCTTTATCTACTAGGAGTTCAGCAAAAATTCTGGTCTCACCAGGGACTTGCTTCAAGGAGAGGTGTTGCCTGTGAGACAGTCCATAAAATTAGCCTGCCAAAGGCAGGAAGGGCACAGCATGACCCCAAGTTGGAAAATTCCACTTGGCCTCTCTGTGCCAAGAGGGTCAGCAAGGGCTGCCGGCCGGCCGCAGAGGCTGCAGGTCCAGACATGGCTGCTGGGCTCAGCAGATAAGCAGGCAGCACTCTGGGACAGATGGGTGTTGAGAGCTCTGGGTTCTGGCTACAGACCACGGCAGGGCTTGCAGTACAGAAAGTCCTGCCTTATCTCCTGCTTTTGCTTCATCCAAACGTGCTGGAGAGGAGTGGCCTGCTGACGGCAGCCTTGTCCCTCCCCATCACACCCTACACCCCCTTTGGCTTCTTTCCGTATCGCACTGTAACAGCACTCTGCTTTGCCTGGGACATTAACCCATCCAAGCGCACCGCTTCTCTCAGCACATCTACATATCCTACTGTCCTACTGCATACTTACGGGCCACGCTATCCTACTACTTTACCTGAGCACTTACTGGATTAATTACAGGGAGCCCACGAGCAGAGGGCTCCCAAACTGCATTTGGCTGAGATGACCCAAATGGGTCATCTGGCACCAGCACACGTCACCAAGAAACCAACCTCGCACCCCAATCACCTGCAATGCTCGGCTGAGGGGCTCTTCCTCGCACAACCACGCTTGACAAGACCCCTATAAACATGCAGAAAATTCTGAAAACATTACTTACCTGAAAAATCTTTAATAATGTTTTCATGTAAACCTTGCGGATGCCGAAGGAGACTCCAAAAATTGCTGGCACAATGATGAAAACCAGAAGCAGAGTGAAGAGGACAGTTATGGAAATCCCCAAGAGATTAACAACCAGGCTGTCAAAGGGGAGCAGGAGGAACATGGTGAAGGGCCCGGGCAAGGCTGGTGCCCTGCAGCCAGACAGAAAGGCTGCCCGCAGCAATTAACCAGTCCTCCTGTTATTCAGCAACAGCCTCACACATGCACTGAGTCCACAGCCTGCCCACAGACCCCATTCCAAAGTTCACATCCTTTTTGGGCTCTGTGAGAGAGGGAACGCAACAGGATCAGGGAGAGCAGCTGGGAAAACAAGCAAACAGTCAGCCAGGAGCCCAGGTGAGTCCAGAGAGTGTGGGCTGAGGAGCTCAAAGAAGACGGAACACGCACACAGGTTGCTCCATGGGCGTGAAGTGGGCACCGCAGTGACACAACTGCCTGAACGGATATCCTCCCGAGGCGCTGCTGAGCAAGTCCTGCTGGGGGGCAGCTTGTGAAGAAGCTGGCAGCAGAATCCCCGTCTGGCTGCTGAGAGCATGCAGAGTCTCTTCACAGGGACAAGGTGGAGTCCATCCCTGAGCCTGCATTGGAGGAGATCGAGGGAGGTGGCACTTACAGGAGCCTACCGTATGTGGAGCTATTGTTGTTCTTTCTGCGAGGACACAGGCACAGGCGCAGATCCTCGCATGACGCCTGGAACAAGTTTAATTCCAGAGGACCCTGGCACCCACTCACGCTGAAGGGTCGTTACAGACACAAATGAAGCCTGTGTCCCTGGAAAGCTCTTCAAACAGCAAGTTGGCTTCTTGGCAGAAGAGGCACTCACATGCCACCAGCACTAGCAGAGGAAAGGGAAACCGAAGTCAGGCAAGTCACGCAGCTCGGAAAGACGTCAAGTCAGAGAGGGTGGCAGGAGGCCAGGGACAGTGGGCTCTGAAACCTGCAAGGCAGCGCTTGGGCTGAGGTCACATCACTCAGAGCAGCTCTGGAGACACAGCAGACCCGGACTGGCACTCCAGCTACTACCTGGCACTGTCAGACTTGGGAATCACCCCCTGCTGCCACTCGTCCTGTATTTTCATACCATTCACACCTCAGATTGAGCAGACTCGTCCAGAACCACGCCTAGAGCACAGGAAACTGCAGTCAGGTCCCAAGCACGACACAGGAGCCAATGGAGTGACAGAAAACCCTTCCTCATGACAAAGATGTCACCACCTCTCTCATTTCAGAGGCATCCAAAAGCACTGAGCCAGCCAGGTACCCAGATTCCTGGGAAGGAATCACTTCCTCTACTCCTGTAGACACATCTCGCCCCCGGTCGCACAGGGCAGCGTTACAGGGCAGGAAGTCAGCCCAGGGGGGGAATTACTGCCGATGATTAGCCAAAGTGGAACTCGCTGGGTCATGGGGAGCAGTCAAAGGTCAAACGCCAGCACTACAGCCCTTCCAGGGGAGGACGCCCTCCGGAGCATGGGTATGCACAAGGCCAACTGAGGCTAATAGAAAGAGACGAGTCTGCTCAGAGGAGACTCCCCTCTGGACACCACCTTCACCTGGCTATGGAGTGTCAGCCTAAGGATGGGATTTAACAGGCAGCCAACAAGCACACAGGAGCAGAGGAGAGTCTGGGAAGATCCTCTTGCTCCCCTGTACAGTGTATCCAGCTGCTGGCTCACCACTGCTATACCAGTAACGCTAAGAATATTGTTAGTGCTTCAAAGGAACAGGCACGCTTGCATGAAGCGTGTCCTGGGAGAGGCAGCTCTACCGCCACATGTGTAACTGCCCATTATGTCGGAGCTGTCACCCATCCGAATGAGGACTGGCAAACTGGTCAGACCGGCCACCTGAGCTGGCAGCCTCTGCCCTAAGAGGGGCTCAGTTACTGCTCAGCTTTGACCCCTCAGGGCAGCTGGCAGGGCCAGCAGGCAGGGGCAACGGGCACGGGCCGCAAGCAGCGGCAGCGCACTGGCAGGGCCAGGAGCAGCAGGCAGGGGCTGTAGGCAGGGGCAGTGGGCAGGGTTGCAGCAGGCAGGGACAGCGCACTAGCAGGGCCAGAGCAGCAGGCAGGGGCTGTAGGCAGGGCCAGAGCGGCAGCGGGCAGGGGTGGCAGGCAGGGGTGGTGGGCAGGGGCTGTAGGCAGGGGCAGTGGGCAGGGTTGCAGCAGGCAGGGGCAGCAGGCAGGGGCACAGCGGCAGTGGGCAGGGGCGGCAGGAAGGGGGCGGGCGGGGGGCTGCAGGCAGGTGCTGTAGGCAGGGGCACGGGCGGAGGGGAGCAGGCGGGGGCAGCGGGTGGGGGAGCAGCAGGCAGGCGCTGTAGGCAGGGGGGCGGGCAGGGGCGGCAGGCAGGCAGGGGTGGGGGCGGCCAGGGCAGCGGGCAGCCCTACTTCAGGCCAGAACGCCCGGGGCTCACGCCAGGACGATGCCGCCGCCACCCCCGGGCTGTCAGGCCGCCCCTCCGTCTCCGCCGCCTCCAGGCACCCCCCGGGCAGGGACAGGCCACGGCCGCCAGTGCCGCGGCCCGGCGGGCACAGCAACCGCACCCCGCGCCCGCTGCCTCCGGGCTGCAGCCGGGGGTTCAGCTTCCACCCGGGCCCCGGCACAGCGAGCAGCACGACCGGGGCTGGGCGCGGCTGCAGCGGGCCCCGTTCCCAGCGGTATGCACGGGACACCGCCCACGGCGCAGCGAGCGAAGGCAGGGCCGGAGCTCGGCCCCGCCGGGAGGGCCGCCCCAGAGGGCTGGCGGCGCCCCTCGGTCCCGGGCCGGGCGGCGGGGGCCGGGCTGTGGCACCGGCGGGCGGGGGCGCTACGGAGCGCCGGGCCGGGGCACCGGGCGCGGGGGGGCGCTGCGGAGCGGGCCGCTGCGCTCGGCGGCGGGGAGGCCGCGCTCCCCGGGGCGGGCGCCGGTTAACGGTCCGCGGGCGGGCCCTGCCCGGGCGCCCCCCGCCCCACCGGGCGCAGCGCAGGCAGCGGCGGTGGCGACACGCGGTCGGCGGGGTATCGGGGAGGGGAAAGGGAGGGCGCCGGGCCGGGCCGGGCCGGGCCGAACCGGGGCGGTCACGCACTCACCTGCCGTCACTGCCGCCGGGCCCCGGCTCCGCCCCCGCCACGTGCCGCGCGCGCCCCCGCGCCGCGCTGACGTCAGCGCGCCGCCCGCGGGGCCGCGCCCGCAGAGGGGCGCCGCCGGCAGGGGGCGCCGAGCCCGCCCGGCCCGGTACGGGCCGCGGCCCAGGCTGAGGCACGGACACGGGCACGACTCGCGAAGCGCCGCCACTTTATTGACTCCCCGTTACAGCACCAAAGCCCGGAGGCGCCCGCGCACGCTCGGTGTCCCCCCGTGAGCCCCCCCTTGGGAGCGGGGCCCGGGGAGCGCCTGCCGCAGGAAGCAGCGGGCCCTGCTGCTGGCACCACTGCCGCAGGCTGGGAGCACCAGCTCTGCCCCGGCAGCTCCGCACAAGGCACTCGGGCAGCACCAGGAGCTGTCAGTCCTGCCTGAAGCAGCTCACAGACGGACGCGGCTCATGGTCCACAGCCCTCCCTCTGTTGCTCCCCAACTGTCACAGTCACCTCAAGAACCTACGGGCAGGAGTTAGAGCAAGCAGCAGCTTCCAGCCTCTATGGCAGGAGCCAGCAGGGAAGAAGCTTTGATGGAGACTTGCAGCTGCTTGTACAGCAGCAGGCCAGACACATGTGAGTGGCGTCTTCAGCAGCTGACCCCTCCCGAAAGCCCCCTGCACCACAGCCAGGATGCGGAAGGGACCTATGCCTCTCACCCACAGCCTTGCTACCAATAAGGAGCCTGGGGCTCTGAGCGTCGCCAGGTCTGCAGGTGAGAAAGGACCAGGGTGGCAGCCCGAGAGGTGCCAAGATGGTCCCACGCCCCACTGGCACTCTTCAGGGCATGGGAGGGAGGGCGGATCATGCCCACGGGGCAGATCTTATAGTTCCTGCCGTGGTTGTTGTCCCAGTGGGTCTTCTGTCCACACTGGAAGGAGATGCAGAACTCTGTGGCCCTGCGGGATAGAGATGGCTTGGGCAGGGCAAGCTCAAAACAGAAGGTGTCTGTGTCGGCTGAGCCGTATGTGCTGTGCATGTACTGGCAGGAGATGTCCCGGAAGCTCTTCCAGCCATCGAAGGTGATGCGGACCATCACTTTCTTTTCATACTCGATGTTTCTGACCTTCACTGTCCCTGACAGGGCACGGTCCTGGATCAGGCAGTTCTCCAGGCAGACATGGTTGCTGTGTAGGCGGCTGCGGAAAGTCATGTAGTCCGCAGAGGGCTGTGGGAAGTCCAGCACATACCTGCACGCTTCTGGGCGCGAGTCCCGCAGCCTAGGTCGGAAGCAGGCGAGGTCAGACAGGGCATGCTGCAAGTCACAGAGATCCTCCTCAATCTTTGAGAAGAAGCGGACAGCCGTCAGCGACAGCCCCTTCATGTCGGCAAACACTACTCTCTTCTTCTTCTGGCCCTTGGAGCTCTTGGTGCTATCTCGCCGCTCAGGCTCGGGTTCTGCACTTGGCTTCTGGTTGAGGCAGGATCGGAGGGGTTTGCGCCCCCGGTTGCCCCGCAGCTCCTCGTAGGAATTCAGCAGCTTGCGGATGGGGGGCGAGTGGCTCAGGCAGAGCCGCACGGCCAGGTCCACGGGCATGGCCGGGGGGGCGACGGCCCTCGCGCTGTACACCTGGAAAAGCCTAGAGGCGAAGAGGGGGTCAGGCGGCGTGTCCCCGATGCCGAGCGCCCCCTCCCTCCGCCCGCCCCTGTCCCGCGCTCACTCGCCGCAGCTCATCGCCTCCCGCCCGCTCCGGTCCCGCTCCCGGTCTGCTCCCGCCGGCTCCGCGCTCTCAATGGAGCCGTGGGAGCGCCGACGGTCGGGACACCCCGCGGCCGCGGCGGCGGCCAATCGGCGCTGGAGACACGCCTCCGAGCGGCCAATCGGCGCTGGAGACACGCCTCCGAGCGGCCAATCGGCGCTGGAGACACGCCTCCGAGCGGCCAATCGGGGCTCGGGGCTGCCCCGCCCCGCCCCGCGCGTTCCCACGGCAGCCCGGCCGCGCCCCGCGGGGGCCCTCCCGGACCGGCGAGGCCCGTTAGCGGGGAAGGGGGCACCGGCGACCAGCCCCGCCGGGTGACGCTGCGGCTGCGGCCCCCCTCCCCGGGAGCGCGGCCCCGGTTAGGCTCGCTTCTAGCTCGGGCTGGCGGGGCGCAGCCCGCTCCCAGCGCCAGGAAGCGGCGAGTGCTTGTGGAAGATAAACGGTTGCTGAAAGGTCAACGCCCGGAGGGAGCTACAGGGAGAAGAGGAGCACGTTTCTCTCCCATCACCTTCCGTGGTGGGAGGCTGGGACCGTTTCTGCAGATCCCTTTTCAGGTGCTTGTCCAAAGACAGCTATTTCCAGGGCCTCTAAGCACAAAGCCCAGACTCCAGTCTCGTCCTCTACCAAAAGTGAATCCAACTCAAAGGTTCCTTACCCCAGTTCCTCGCTCTGAGAAAGAAGTTCCCTCACACCAGAGCAGGCAAAAGACACCCTGGTGCCCTTGACATTTATACTCAAAATCACCTTCATTGTTTAGCTCACATGTGACTCCTTGACAGAAAAGACTGCCACCCAAATCAGATCACCCTGCCCAGTACTACCTGCTAATCTCTTCAGAGCTGTCTAGCCATTTATGTTAAGCAGCCCTGATTGTTCCTGCTGACAGCACAGATTTTCATCAGCTCATGACACAACCTACCCATCCACATTTATACATGGCTCTCCATCGCCACCATGTCTGAACGGCCCCAGCACAACGCAGGACACCTCTCGTGGGGCAGCCGGGAGAAGCAAGCCTGGCCCCAGCACCTGCATGGCAAAAACCTGCACTTTGGCCCCCGCCCCAGTCAGCAGAAACATCAGAAAAAGCAAGAGGGTCAAAGTGGCACCAACCCCAGGAAGTACGTGTGGCATCGTATCGCTGCTGGCCAGACGCTCCTGCCTGGGGAGGAGCAGGACAGCGATCTTTGCGGGTGACCAGGAGCCAGACGCACCCGTCTGGCTGGGCCTGCGGGAGCTGGAGGTGGCTGCCATGGCCCCGTGCTCCGGGACACCAGCCCCAGCCCAGCCATCACCACAGCAGATCCGTCGCTGGGCCCCGGGCAGACCTGCTGTCAGCGCACCGCCGTGCCAGAAGCCACCAGCTGAAGCCCTGCCTGACCATGCTCAGGCCCCGCTGGAAGCGGTGCTCCCGTTTCTGAGGCCTGCCTTGGAGACAGGCAGCGCCACATCCTCCCACAGAGGTTGGCTGGGGGATCAGCCGCGGCGTGCTCGCCCCTGCAAGGTTTAGGGGCTGCAACTGCCCAAGTTACAAGCCCAAGTGACACCTCCCAGGGTCATGACAGCACACTGCCCCCCTTTTCTCTGAACTAAGGGCTCTTGCCCACGGCCTTGCAAGTTGTCTGCTTTGCAACCTTTGAATATTTGAAACTTTTTCCTGCAAAATTTCCCGGTGTTTCCCCACCGCATAGGAAAGCTGATTTAGGTAGTCATTGCTACTAAGGAACAATCATCCTCACTGAATCACATATTATTTATTTGATATCATTTTCCTGTAGACTGCCAGGCAAAAAGAAATAGAACCACCTTTGGGTCACTTCCTAGAGGAGACTTTCAGAGGAACAACTCCCTTGCTACCTGCTCTAACGCAGGTATTTCCCACTCGTGCAAAAGCTGCTGTCACTCAGCACAGCAGCCTACCGCCAGGGCCAACCAGGGCACTGGAAGAGAAAGCCCACAACAAAACAGGTCTTGCACACTCCCCATTTCGCACGCAACCGGGGCCCAGGGGACGGCAGCCCACGGGCGATCACGGTGATGGGTGGCACACTGGATGACTCCACATGCTTACAAGCACAGATGCCCTTCAGCACATACAATGCCAGCGGTGAGCCAATTCTCAGCAGTTGCCTTCCAAGAGCCATCACAGCCTCTCAGGCTGACAGTGCGCCTCCCCCATCACTTTTGTGACTTGGGGGAGTCACCACAGACGTGAAAGAGGCTTCCCAGCAGTGAAACCACTTGTCCCACCTTTCTCCTGCACTCAGGAGAGCAGATCTGGCTCAGGCTGGGAAATCGCAGCCCACCACCAGCGCCCTCCTTGCGACCTCTTTCACCATCTACCTACTTTGCGTTTAGAGCTAATCACTCAGTAAACCCAAGCCGTCTCCACCTTGGAGGGAGCAGAGAACAGGGGATGTATCTGAGCTCAGTGCCTTACAGCAGGCCCCGTGGAAGCTGGAAAAGCTGCTCGCACTCTGCACATTCTCTTCCAGAGACACGGATTAAGGTGGATGGACTGCTGGGTCTTCTCCATCTAAAAGCACAAGCCAAAAGCATCACTTCCTTGACAAAGTTGCAGACACTTCCCCTTCCCACAGAACAGACACAACAGAGGCACGGTGAGGCGGTATCCAGACCCAGAAGTGTCCCAGTATTTAGTCATGGAAGGACAAAAAAGCAGACAGCAGCATTTTCAGGTATGCCAAAACTGAGTCTATTAGCCTGACTGATTTCAGCCCGGTGGCCAGCTCCAAGAACCCTGCACAGCTTGCGGTGGTGTTGTCACATGCCAGCTGTCAGACTCCAGAGAGCTGTACTGAAGGCACTCTGGAAACAATCAGATCCAGTTAAGATTCCGCTGCTAGAAGCGGACAGGTACGCCTTACGCTCACATTGCCGCGGCCACGTGCGATGCAGCAGCGAGGCAAGTACCAGCTGTCTGTTCAACTGACCAGTCAAACTTAATAGGGCCAAGGAGAAAGTCTGCCAGACGTGCCACCTAGACATTCTCCAAGCAGCTCTTCCATAGCACGCTTCTGCAGCAGCGGATTAACGACTTTGGCTGGGAGCTTCAGTCACCTCTGTGAAGCTGCCTGGACTGTAGGTACACGCAGGGCACAACCCACAGCTCTTCCTGGGGGGCTGTGCAGAGGTATGTGCTACTGATTCCTAAGGATTAAACCCAGCCTCCTCTTAACGTCTATACTTAAAAGAATCTTCTTTACCTAAATGGATTCATTAGGAACACTACAAACCACACATGCAAAGCCACTCACACTACAAGATGCACTGTGTCACCCCCCGCCTGGCAGCGGATCGGGGGTGTCAGAGGAGCACCAGGCTGCTCCTCACACAGACCACCATGCAGGGAAGACACTGCCCTGAAGGAACATGCGCCTGTGTCTGCCCACGCACCTGACAGGCACTGAGCTGAGGTACCACGGGACACCCTGGCTACTCCTCCGACTAGAAGAGGCACGCGCAGGTCACCAGGGCCAGAGGAGCTTTTCCTCTGCGTGACCAGCGCAAAGGAATTGCTTGTCCCCCTTACCCCAGCAGCTGTTTCAGCAGAAGAGAGCTTGACAGTTTCTACCCTCACAACCACAGTCAGAAGCTGTACCAGAACCCCTTGCACTGTGGAGGGAGGATCTTCAGATCATGCATAGCAGAAAGCTGCTTTCTCCTGAGCCCGTGATTAGAGTTATTCCGTTTCAGTGAAACTGTCTGCCCCTGGTCTTAAATGAGGCATCCCAGCAGCTACACACTGAAGTTTGCCAGAAAATGCCCCCTGACTTGTCACTTTGTATCTGTTCTATTGATCCAACTGTCCCTGCACAGGGAGCTGAATGCTCTGCTGCAGAAATCAAATACAGAGTGCTGGCCTGATTGGAAGCAGCATAAATAACACACAAAGCATAGAAGGTGAGGCAAAAACAAGACTCATATTTTCATCCTGCAGCAAGAAACCATTCTGGGAAAGCTCTGCCAGCCTCATGCTCCAATACCTTTCCAAAGAACATAAAGGCACCACAAGCCCCTACAAGCTTACAGAATTCCTCAGAGCTCTTCCACAGCACTCAGCTGTTGATCACGCAGACCGTCCAGTACAAGGGCCCTACTTGCTCTGGAGTTCACTGACCAAGGCAGCCTTGAGCTTGTGGATTAGCTGTAACAGTGGTGCAATCTCCCTGAAGTCAGCCAGTCCAAGGAAGCAGGTTGGAAAAGGCAGGGAAAAGCAGCAAGGCCTTTCAACCCCCCTCATTGGATTTGACCTACGTGCAGAATTTCATGTGAAATTTCACATTTCAATGTGAAATAGCAGCACTTAAATCCTCTGTGCAGGATCTGCTCTGGCGTTGGCTTTACACAAAGTCCGTGCACGTAGCAGAACTGCAGATGGAAACAATATGAAGACCCCATGTCTCTGGCACAAACACCCTGCGTGTGAACCAGTCGCTCTGGTTAAGAAGAGGTTTGTGACAAACCTGCAAATGCTGTCCGACATTTCCAAAGCTTTGATCACGATTGCATCATTCACAATCTGATCAGAGAAAACACAGCTGCCCATGGCTCCTGAAGGCACTCACTCCTTGGCCCAGGGCAAGAAATGCCATTATCAGCACAAGGTCCTGGTAGCCAGTCCAAATCCAGGCCTACTCTGCAGGCAAATCTCAGATACCTGTAATGGCAAGGGTGGGTATTTTACATGAATAGTACTATTATTGCCAAAATAACAGGAAAAAGCAGCACAACTCCTCTCTGGACATATTAGAAGGGGCTGTACTGACACAGCTGTATCCACCCTGAGGCACAGGATGCATAGGCAGAACAAAGCTTGCGCAGCCTATCTTCCCCAAAAGGCAGGGCCTTTCCAAGGAACGACAAAGCTTCAAGGGAGAAAACTGAGGCAAGTAGAAACCCTGAATTCCTAAGCTCATGGCCGTCTCCCAGCTGATACTGTCAGAAAGACAAAGGGAACAAACTTGGTAAACTCTTCACCCTCCCTTCCCACTACAGGTACGGAGCTGGTGCTAAGCACCCACGCAGGACCCTATGGCTCTCCCCTGTTCACGCATGACATTCCCTTTGCTCTGAGCTGCAGTTTCCGTCCTCAACATGTTCCAAATCCCTGCTGCTCCTTCTGCGAAAACTAAGATTTGCTCTTCCAGCAAATACCTCTATGTGCGATGGTTTTTTGCTCAATGGATCACGTGACAAAGGTGGTGCAGAAATATCCCAACAGTTCACCTCAGAGCAATTGGCCACTTGCACAACACCCAGGGCTGCACAGACCCTGTGACGAGATCAAAGCTGGTGGGGGAAGGCGGAGTTTGCATAACTGGTTGCCACACTGTTCGGTCAGTTTCCACCCCACAGCCTAATTTAAAGAACAGTGCTAAACTGGAAGAGGAACTAACACACAGCTGCAGGTTTAAAAAGAGAGCACCTGGCTATTTACAAAGGCTGTATTCACCTTTGAGGGTAGATGTGCTCTGTCCATGTCTGCTGTCAAACCAGGCTGGGATCTGGAGAGAGAGTAGCAACACTCGTCCCTCCCTCAGAACTCCAAGGGGACTGTGGCAAGGCTCCTGCAGAGCCTTGTTGAAGGGAGTGCTGTGACACAGACTGCCCTCGCTCGGGAGCACTAGAGAAAGGAGTCTGGCTGTATTCCAGCCATGTCATAAGCAATTAGTCTAATGAGCTGTGGAGGCAACGAGCCCCTTTGCACCAGCAGAGGGAAAGATGTCCTACTGGTTTATTTGCATGTTTTCAAGGGTACCCCTTCCAACACTGCTGCTGCCCTGCCCAGCCACACGATGTCCAGAGGGCACATGGCCCAGGTAGCCCCACGCTGAGATCCACTGCGCCACCCCGGTGCCACCTGCCGGCCACGGGAGGGTGGGGGTGCAGCAGCTGGGCCCCCCCCCACCACCACAGTCCTGGTCCTGCACTTACCGCTCACCCCTCAGATGAGCTGCACCGCTCCCGAGGCCACCAGCGGGGCAATGGTCTTGTAGCGGATCAGATGCTGCGAGCCCTCCTCCAGGTCAATGGTGTACTCTCTGCCAGAGACAGGCGTGAAGTTAAGCTGACGCCCCCGTTTCGCTTTAATCCACACTTTTGTGAAGCCAACTTATTTATGTGCACTGCGTGGGGAAGCACCCGCCTACCTCTGCTCATCCGTCTCTGGCTCAACAAGGATGTTCTCCTGACGCTCCAACACCCTCAGGAACACAAAGGAGTCTAGGTTGGGCTTTGGCACTGCAGACAAGGGATTCAGAGCACAAGCTCAGCACTCGCTCACACTCCTCTGGAGGACACCGAGCTAGCAGAGGGGTACAGGTGACAGAAAACTCATGGCCAGTAAAGGGAACACTAGATACTTCTGATCAGATGTAGTGTGCGCTGCCTCAATGTAAGACCAGACTCCATGGCAGGAGCTAGCAGGATCCTCTGACAGCAGCACCAAGAGGCAGCAGCATCAAGCCATGCACTACACAGCAGAGCAGTGTTATGACACTGTCATCTCACCGTCTGTGCTCTACCAAACGCCAGCTAGAGGACTAACATCTCATGCTCCCCAGAGCTTTCCCCACACCTCTGCTGCTATAATTTTCAGATTACCCTGGAGTCTGGACATACTCACCTGATTTTAGGAGAGACACTTTCTGCAGGTTGGGCGGCATGTGTTTTAGGGCCATGTTTTTCAGGTAAGCTTCTGTGTTGGCCATGTATCTGAAACAAATCATTGGAATATTTACTGGTTTAATCAAATACAAATTTGCAGGGAAAGCATTGACTTAAACACCAGCAATTGACACCTCCCGGTTCCACAGGCATGGCCAGAGACAAATCTAATGGCTTGCTCTGGTAACAGGCTTAGAGTCACCAAGTTATTTTATTTCACCTCTTCCCTTGTCCATAAGGAAACCTCCTGGTAAAACCCGTGATTCTTATGGCAAACTGTCTGAGGCTGACAGTCTAAGGTGGAACAGAACTGTTCAGCATAACACACGAGTGAGTTCTGAAACTTATAAAAGCGGAGGGAAACGCATCCAAAACCTACTCACTCTTTAGCAAAGGCAAACTCCTCTGGTGATAGAATGGAAGGTTCCCCTTCGGCTCGAGACTTCTCCTTCTCCAGGACATGGGGGAAAAACTTCTCTATCTGGTATCGGAACAAAATCCCAAAGACTGTAACAGACCTCTCCCAGGAGCCCAGTGCCTACAATGCCCACCCCCCCAGAGCCTTCCCCTACAAGAAGCGGTCCACTGCTGTACAGGTGTATGCAGCAGCTGCAGGCCTGCCCAAATACCTGCTCCTGAATTAACCGCAAGATAGTCACCTGGGGTCACCAAGCTGCACAACTATATGCATGCGTGGCAGTACCTGGGCAGAACACGCGAGCATTCGCTTGTGCCATCCTGGGCTTAGATTAGATAAGAAAACACTCAGAATAATGCTGTAATCCTCCTTCATCACAACAGAAAAGTGTGTCCAGGGAATTAATTCTTTTGGATTGCACTTTGGAGGACACAGAGAGGGAGAGCATGCTTTAAGTAAGTGCCTTGCTGAAGCAGGAGGCCCTGTATGAGTAAAAATCACTCCTGAAGTCACCCGTCTTCATCCCCTGGGCAGCACAATCAAGTATTACCTTCACAAGCCTACATCGCAAGTAGCTGCTGAGCACGTAACGGATCCTTTCAATCTCCATGCGGTGAACGCTGACCTTCAAGTCTCCTCTCTTCGCCCGTTTCAGGTTTGCCTCCTGCAAGGAGAGGCAAAGAGAAATTGAACGGCTGAAATGCCAAATACAAGAAACAGAGAGGAAGACAGGTTTTCTACATACACGCCCACAAAAACAGACTGCAGCTGCTTTTGGTGACACAAAGCATGCTGCTTCCTTGTATCTCTCAGTCCCCTTTTCAAGACAAGTTCACAGAAGGTACTGAGAACAGTCTTATCTCAGGGACAGAGAGGCAGACAATCCTGGCAATCCCAAAGGGATACAAGCATGTATCTGCCAGGCCAAGCAACCAGGGCCCACCTGTACCACTCCCTTAGCCCAACAGAACCCACCATGTGGTCCAGCTGCTCCACAACACACTCAATGATCTCAGGTTTGCTCTCCAGCAGCTCTGGGGCAAACTTCTCATTCAGCCAGGCCTGAAAGAAGATACACGGTAAACAGACGCGAAGAATGGGCCTGCTATACACCCCAGCCCCCGGAGAGGCCAGGAACTCAGCCCTCCCCACCTCCTCCGGCAAGCCCTGTGCCCGGCTCCCACCACCCCACATCTCCCCCAGGGAGCCCAGGGGCCGGCCCCCTGCCGCTCTCCCCAGCCCACAGTACCTGCTCCAGGCTGCGGATGAGCTGCGCCGGGGTGAGCACCAGCTCCTCACTACCGCCATCCGAGTCCGCCTCCGTCCCCTCAGCACCCGCCGCCGCCATCCGGCCACAGGCTCCCGCCACGAGGCGCAGCGCTCCGCGCATGCGCGGCCCCACCCACTGCGCCGGCGCCCTGGTGAGCCCCCCTCCAACACACTGCGCAGGCGCCCGGGTGATTCTACACACACACACACTGCGCAGGCGCCCGGGTGAGGGCCCCCCCCCCCCCCCCACACACACACTGCGCAGGCGCCCGGGTGAGGGGCCCACACACACCCCACACCCCACACCCCCCCCAGACACACAGCACAGGCGCCTCACCCCAGAAAATGGCGGCGGGCGGGAGCACGGCCCTGTTGGGCCGAGAACCGAGACACAGCTGAAGAACAAAGCTGCGCTGAAGCGGACAAAACAGTCGCAGCTTAGGAACTGATCTTGGAATGATGCTAGCTCTGTTCACAACCAAGACCCTGCTACTGGAGGAGTAAAAGAGTCTTCATGCAAAGCAGCGCTATCAAATATGACACAGACACAGTTTAAGAAAAAATTTACTAATCCATTAGTACTTCTGCCAGTATTGCAACAGATGTGAAAGGCAAACACCATTACAGTTTAGAAAAACAAGTTTTATACAATTATTAAACAAATCTCAAAAAAAAAAAAAGTGGCTGAGTAATAAGCCTGGAATTTCAGATCCAGTATTAGCACCTACAGTACCACCAACAGCCAAAACACTCGCTCTGTTCTGCAAGTCTCCTTTTCTAAAGAATTGAATTCCTTCTACCATTGGACAATGATGCTCAGCACCTAAACCAGGACTTCCTTGCTTTGATAAGGGAAAAGGATAGAGAAAAATATTAAGCTAGCTTGGTTTGTAGGAACTTTACTTTTGTGGGTATTGCTGAGGAATGTCGATGCATGGGGGATACTAAATAATGCACAATTCTACTTTTCAATAGTGCCAGCAGATAGAATTAAGAAACCATCTTACACAACATCTAACATTGTCAAATCAATGTTTTCCTATAAATTATATATAATAAATCCATAAAGAAACAGTTTTACACTTCACATTAATCAGAGTAGGGTAGGAATTGTTACGTTTATTGGTTCAGCATCCATTTTATTGTACTTACTGTTTTATGAACAAATATACCCCCTCTTCTGGTGAGCACTGACAGAGACTATAACAGCACAGATACAGCAGTAGAAAAAACACCAGTATTAAAGTCCAGCTATTCCTCCCCCTTCTAGCAACAACCAAAACATTAAAACAAATAACACTTTCCCGTTCTGGTTTTCCATGAGAATCAGCACAGAAAACGTAAAATGCTCATTGTCTTGAGTCACTTCTCGCCAGGCAGAGGCACTGTGTATCCCCTCACTCCGATACTGAACCGGAGGGAAGGCCTCATTTCTGCAAAATTCCCAACTCTGACTTGTAGCCTTCCAAAGCCCGACTGACGTACAGGAGGGTTTAAGAACTAGGGAGGAACAGCACTGCACTCATGTGACTAAAACTAGACTTCGGTTGGGCTACGCGCCCCATTTCCTTCAGAAGAGTACGTAGCTTTACCACTTCTGCTTTTTCTTGGGGGGAAAAAAAAAGTGATCTCATTGCTTAAAAGTTTACCACAAAATGGATGCTGACCAGCTAGGTCATCCCACGTGGAGCAGTTTGAGGAAGTTAGTCCTTGTAGTAGATGGCACTGTGGATCTGGCAGCAGAGAAAGGAATGATGCTCTAAAGTAGGAGGTAGGGGAACTTTGATACAGCAAGTCCACTGTTGAGCTATCTGCTAGAAAAGAAGTTTCATATTATTAGAAACTATTACTGAATAAAACCAACAAAACCCTACACAAACCTTTACATAGCTATATTTTGTTATCTTAGGAGGTATGTAGCAGGAGAGGTGGGGTTACCACGTGCTGTGGTGAGGGTAGCAGGAACAGAAGCCAACACTCTGGATTTCATTTGTCTAACAGGAGATAGAGACCTTTACTTCTTTGTTTCCTTCTGCATAACAGGCATAAATACTTCCAGTCTCTTTTCTGCACACATTGCCACCAACCTAGACTTACAACTACCATCCCAGGGTCTGCGGAGTACCTAAGACAAGGGAGCCAGTTCAGATCTGAGCTTTTCAAAAGCAAAACTCAGCTGAAGTTCAGCAGGTATTTTGGAAACCGAGGGATAGTAATTTTGCAGTTCTACACTGCAGGCACTTAGCCGGATCCTTTATTTTAGACTCCCTCTTTCGAGTACTCCGAGCACTCTTGACTTTTTGACTGCCACACAGTCAAAAAAAGTGCCTTTCAGCAAGATTTTCCAGTTAAAGCTACCAAAGCTAGAGGTTGCTGGCCAGTCTTAACTGAAAGCATCACAAGTAAAGATACCGAAGTGAGAACTGGGAACAGCATCCAGCTGAAAAACTGCAATAAAAAGGTTTTGTATGCTAGAATACACTCAAGGCCAGAGTAGTGCAAACATTTTTCCACTTAAAACGACTGGGTAGAATAAGGTCTGAAATCAGTGGCAGATCTCAGAGCTCCTCTGAATTTACACAGATGTTGCAGAGACCGTTAGAAGTCCTGCAATATGCCACCTATTCCTAGCCAGAGTCATATCCTCTACCACTACACAGGACAAAAAGACAGTTCACATTATGTAGAGCTCACGTAGGCTGCATTCACAAACAGATCATCCAGGAGAGTGCACAGGCTCCAAATTACTAGATTACCATGGAGGAGGTGAATACCCAATAAAGCTCCAGTTCCAGATCAGGCTTACTTAGGAACTCGTACTGCTTTCAAATCCAATTTCTACTG
This sequence comes from Phalacrocorax aristotelis, assembly GCF_949628215.1. NCBI lineage: Eukaryota > Metazoa > Chordata > Aves > Suliformes > Phalacrocoracidae > Phalacrocorax > Phalacrocorax aristotelis. The sequence continues at coordinate 1,428,928 of NC_134299.1, forward strand.
ACGACAAATCTTTGCAATTCATCAAACTATCCAGAACTTCATGATAGAAATCTTTCTTCATTTTAGAAATGTCAATTGTTTGAACACTGACAGAATTAGCTTTCATGTAGTTGCTCAAAACTCACATCACCTATGAAAACATTCTGCAATAATTGCTGTGAAATGAGTCGTGACAAGTGGCTTGTGCCAAATATATGCAGATGCAGTTGATAAAACACAAACTTATTCCAACAGCAGAACACAAGTGCCAAGCAATACAACAGATTCCCAAGAGCTAATAACCAGATAAAGAAGGATATCTTGAGGCAGAACTGGCATCTACAAGCAATGCCAAGTTGACACGCCAGAGTTGTTTAGAGACAGGTATGCATCAGCAAGAATCTTCACCGTTTTGCTTTACCAGAACTTCTCATCATGGTTTGCTCCAGCTTGCAGTAGATTAATCTGATTTATATGCACTGTAAATATGGGTCAATCACAAGCAGACTACCAGAAGAGAAATCCTAGAGACATGTGGCAGAGGCACGTCTGAGAAAATTTAGCAATACTACCAAGCAAGTTACTTGCATTTTCCCTTTAGGCTGTATAAGATTTGACTCTTAAAATATGCCATATTCCAAGATTCAGGACAGCAGATAAGATATACTGTATTTATACAGTATCTTATCCAAAGTTTCTGAGCAGAAGGGGTTTGGAAGAATCCCACCACTTGGCACATGAAACCAAAGTGCCACCCCAGGCAACAGCAGTTCTCTGTTCTGGGACAGAATAGCTGCCATTCAACAGTACATAGAAGTGAAACTCCTGCATACTTAGAACCAAGATGGTAAAAGGTAATTACTCATATTGATTTATTCAGGGTTCTGGGGCTAATAATATAGACTTCTAGGCAAAATACAAGGGGATCCCTGACAAGCTGCGGTTACGACCTTCATTTCACAAGTGCTCAAAACATGGAAGTTTTACAATAGACCCTGGTCCACCGAAAATATTCAAAAGGAAAAGCTGTATCTTTCACAGCAGGATAAGAAGAGAAGAGCAGGTGCTAGTACAGCATCATCTATGATTTTTCTTGTGTATTTTTTTCATTCTGTTAGTCTGAAGCTGTTTGGAGATCCAAAATAAGCATTTAAATAGTAACCTATCTTAAAGTCCAGATTTAAGGGTTAGTCTTAAGTTTGTTTGCTCAGAACCTTATGACAGAAAAGCTTCAAGAAAATAAAAAAAACATTTTATCTACAAAACAGGCCACAATTTTGGACATAATACAGCATAACACAGGTTTAATGCATATTTACACAATCAGGACCTGAATTTCTCTAAAGATAAATCTGGTATCAGCTGATATCTATTAACAGTCAGGGGCATAATGCCAAGTATTGATATTTCTACTTCTTCAGAAAACCTAGTCCACACAAGATATATATTTGAACAGCCTTTGATTACATACAGTCGTGGGATAAATATCCTGTCTCAGTATGAAGAATCTTCCCCTCTGAGCACAGAAAACAGGTGGAGATTGATCTGGTATAAGGTTAACATGTACCTGAGACACCACAGTTTTATCTTCCACTGGTCATACCTCTGTCTTCATAAATGGTAATTTCAATCTGCACAGAAAAGCTGTTAGGGAAACGCACTATAAAAAAGATTATGAAAACAGACAAAAGAAGTGGGAAAATATTAAAGTATTAGAACCTTCAATCTTTCTGCTTCATAGCTGCTGTTTGAAGGCTAGTTTCAGAGTTACAAAGCGACCAAGCAGTACGTGTCAGGTCAGATGTGTGGTCTGTCCAGCTCAGGACTGCTCTGACAACGAGAACATGAGATGCTGTGCATGGAGGGTTTGTGAGCCTTGTCCCCTTCTGTTAAGTTTCAGGCTAGGCTATGCACTAGACAAAAGTTAATGCTTCTGCAGTTCAGCTACTAAGTCACTAACCAAACTGGAAATGCTTTTCTTAAGTTGATTTTTTTTTTCCAGGAGGTATATGCATAGAAAAATGGGAAAAACATACTGATAGTAATGAAGCCAAGTAGATGACAGCTATAAGCTATTTAGACAACTACACAGATAACCTAACTGCAAGGAATTACCCTTAGCATCCATTTAAGCGGCGTTCTGTGTTTCAAGTTGCTTCGGTTTCAGTATTCTCAAAAAATGATACATGCTACGCATTCTACCCATAGATTTGCGATGCCAGGGCTTTACAACTACTAAGGTAATAACTACATAAAATGCCTGGTTCAAGAGTTGAAATAAAAATGTTAAAATAAGCCATGCTAGAACCAAGAGCAAGCGCAGCTGCTATCAACTTATAGCGATGTCGTATGGCAAAACCTTCACCAGAACCTGAGCTGAGGGCTGCAAACGAAACAACAGCCACATCTTCTTTTCACATCATCAATTTCTATCCTACCAAGCTGGTCACTTTTTTCCATTCAGACAAACTGCATTTTTAGAGGTCACTGAAATAGAGGAAGCATCCAAAGTGTTGGAAGTACTCTGTTCATACATACTGCGTTTCAATGAAGTCCCAAAGGACAGATTCCAATACTGCATTTTCATTGTCTTTTGATGTGACAAATCCTAACATACTAAAATCTGACCAGAGAACAGTACACAAAGGAGAGTCACAAGACTAATCACATATTCTGCCGTATCACACATCAAGCACGACCAGAGAGTGCCATACTGAGATAAACAGGTAGCAATTCACAGATGATCAAAGAAACCAAAGAAGGATACAACTCTTAGTCCTCTTTCAATGGGGTCTGTCAGAAGGAGGCCCTGAGGAGCATAGATCTTCTCGTTCTGTTCCTGAATAAACTTGGCAATTTTCTTTAGAACCTGGTAAAAGAACAGCACAGAAGCCACAGATCCTTAATCAGGTTTCCCTACGTTAGAGTGAGAGCCCCAGCAATATCACAGATACAGCAGTGTTAGGAGAGCCTAGCACACAACTAGAGACAGAACTTGTGCGAGTCCTCTGAAGCACAAGCTATCATTGCTCAAACTGACTACTACAGACAAGCCTGTCTGGTGTATATGTGAAACCACTCTGCAGTAAGATCCAGAGTCTGTATGGAATTTGTGCGGCCATGGTGCAAGTCACAGAAATCCTGCCAAGAAACAGCCTTTGACTAAAGTCTATGAGAGATACCGCTTTCCAAGCAACAAAGTAAACAAAACAAGTGCACCTTTTCATAATGCGTTTCCATGCACAAGAAGATGGTATAGGCAGTCAAACAGGCGAGACACCCTTCAAGGTAAGATTGGCCCCCAAGTTTTTCAGCTTCTGCATAGAGGTTATTCAGTGTTCGGACAGTCTCTTCAAACTGCTGCCTGTCAATCTGCAAAAGAAGTCAAGTTTAGCTGACTGAAATATAGACATTTCAGGACTCACCAATATCTTCAGTTATCTGCCTTCATTTATTGCTATTTGGACTTCCACACTTTGCAGTCACTGTGTTTAAAGCCAGAGTCTGAAGGACACTTTGAGTTACAGACCTGTAGTTCTTTGTTAAGTATCTGTCAAGTGATTAGACCAAGTCTGAATTCCAACGCAACTGAACACAAACAAGTAACGTAACTAAGCCAACATGCAGTTCGACTGAGGGGTGGAGCGTAATGCGGACACAAAGATATCTGCTAGATTCAAGAGAGCAGTTTGGGAGCAGATTGACAGAGTTAACTCAATATCAACAAAGCCTTGCTGCTGCTGCTGCCGTGGTGGTCAAGCAAGCTCTCAGTAAAACAATACAAACCAAAACAAACAGGGAAGAGAAGAAAAGTGCACTGTTTAAAAGAAAAGGTGTTAGCAAAGAGCGTTTGTTTTGTTATCAGCTGAAGATATTACATCCGACAGCATCAAACAAAATGAAAGTACTTGAGACAGTACTTGTGAGGCCACTGACCAGGCTAGCAGAGCTGGCTGGTCTCCACAAGAGAGGACGGCATTAATGCAGCACGCACAACAACGCGCGCTTTATTCTCACTGATATAATGAACACATTCTATTTTGCTGCTGCAGAAGACAGCTGCCTTCCTCAGGACTGAAGAAAGCACAAAACACAAGCATTTAATAATCGCCAAAGAGAAGCATTTTTAACTATTTTTCGCGCAGCTTGTCACTGAAAATTCAAAGTATTTTCTTACCACAATTGATCAGAAATGCAATTAGACAACAAAAAACGCTTTTATGCCAAAAAAAACCCCACCAATATCTGAAGCAGGGCATGCCTTTAAACTTTTAAATCATGCCTCTCACACTGTATGTAGGGCTGTAACAGAGAGAAGATTCGAAAGTGCCAGCGTCCTTAAAGTTAAGGGAAGATACGAGACCTTCGTGTAGCGCCCTGGGGGTGCGTCGGGGGGAGAACTGCTCCCAGGAGAGGGACACGCGGGAGAATCCCCAGCTCCCTCCCCACTTCCCACACCCGAGAGGGCGGCTTCAGCAAAGGGGCGGCGGTTTGTGCCAGAGACCCCCACCTGCCCCAGGAAGGCGCAGAGAGGGCCCGCGGCCACTCGTGAGCCCACCCGGCCGCCAGCCGACCTCTGCCCGCACGCCCGTACCCCCAAGGACCGGCGGGCGGAGCTGGGAGCCCCGGCGGGACCTGGGAGCCCCGGACGGCCCGGAGAGTTCGGAGCGGGCCCGCCCCGCCTCACCCTGTTCTCCAGCTCGGCCGGGAACTTGCTCTGGAACTGGCACCGCGTCCCGCCGCTGTAGTCACGCTGGATGAACACCTTGCCCGACACGGGCGCCTGCTGCGGCCTCATCGCGCCGCCGCCGCCACCCGCGGCTGCTACCACCGCCGCCGCCACCCACACCGCACCGCTCCGCCGGCCGCCGCCGCTCACTTACGGCTGTCGCAAAAGCGTCGGGATGACTCCGGCCCGGCAAAAGGGCGGAAGTGTCGCCTGGCGCACGCGCCGCCGCCTCACCGACCCTCACGGAGCGGCAGTGCGCAGGCGCACCTCCGCAGTGGGAAGCCGAGTGGTAGGATCTGCGCATGTCTGCGCGCCGCCTGCCTCCCATTGGCTGCTTGGCTACTCCCCCTCCCAGCGGGACCACCTGGTACGGCCCTGACGCCCCGTGCGCACACGGTACGGTCCTGCCTTGCCGTTCCTCCCGCCCGGACACACAGACATGGCACTGCCCTTCCCCGAGCCGCGCCTGCGCACTGCCGCGGCTCTGCGGGGCGCAGCGGGGCGGGGGCCCAAGGCGCGGGCAGGGCAGTGGAGCCGGCGCTCGGGCTGTCCGGCAACAAAAATACCGGCTCTCTCGGCCTCCGCTGCCCCGGTGTGGGTTTCACGCCGTTTTCTTAGGGCCTGGAGCCCGGGGGCGGGGGCGGCATTCCTGCCGGCTTTATTCCAAGGTGATTTTGCTGATAAACATACTTTCCAGGCCCTTTAACGTTTGACCTGGGGAGCCCCGCTTCTGCGAGCCATAAGCGAGGTCAAAGATCATTTAGTTTAAGGGAAAACCTGCAAGTAGTTCTTGCACAAACCGGGTGAGCAGCAAGGGAAACTACTGACAACCTCACGCAATTCGTGCCCTCTCTGGTTTCCCCCGAGGTGCGCTGCCGCGGGACGCGCTTGGCGGGGGAAGGGGCCCCGCGGCGCGTCCCCGCACCCCGCAGAGGCAGCCCGCCGCCGCCCCGAGCCCGCGGGGTCCCCAGCCCTGCCGGGGGGCTCTCGGCTGCGGCACGGGGAGGCGGCTGCAGGGCGGTTTGGGGGTGATGTGCCGCCCCGCGGGGCTCCCGGTGGAGTGGCACTGCCTCCGCCCGTTTGCCTCAGTGTAACGCTCTGTGAAGCTGCTTTGACCTTCTGCCCGGGGACTACGTGGGACAGGGCTGGACTCCGGGATCCCAGGTCTCGAGCAGCAAGACGGGGACTCTGAGCTGCACCGCTCTGCTTAGCTCTTCTCCCTTTGCATGGAGAGCGTTGCGTTGCCGAGGAGCTTCGGAGCTACAGTGATGGGCTTGAGAGGGCACTGTACGTTTTCCAGAGGCTTTGGGAGCCCAGTAGGGTGTGTTGTGGGCAACAGGACATGAGATTTGCAAAGAGGTAGCTTAGTTTGAAAATTCTTTAGGCAGTGGAAAATTCACGTGTTGCACCTAAGTGGCCTCTGGATCTAATGGCATTATTTAAAAACATTTTAAATGAACAAAAACACATGGCAAAGTTGAACCTCCTCAGGAGGTAGAATACTTCAATATAACAAGTGTCATGGCCTCCACAGAACCTCTGAAAAATTACAGGACCCTTTCAGCTAATTCAGAAGCCTGTGGAACTGGAGAATGATACAACTAATGGAAGATTTCTGAGGTCTTTAGGGCAAGCTGTGCCCACAGGATTAAAAAAAAGCAGACACTGATTAGGGGCACAACTACTGAGCCTGGGCTGCAGCACAGGCCTCAGCAGGTCTTTTCTGAGGTCACACATGAGAGACACCAGGAGCAAACCTTTCTGCAAAAGCTGTCAGTAAGTTGTTTAGTGTACATCGGTGCTAATTAGTGAAGTACTTCACAGAAGTACTGCCAGGCCTCCTAAACCGTGTCCCCAAGTGCCACATCTACACAGTTTTTGAACACCCCCAGGGACGGTGACTCCCCCACCTCTCTGGGCAGCCTGTGCCAGGGCCTGACCACTCTGTCAGTGAAGAAATGTTTTCTAATACCCAATCTAAACCTCCCCTGATGCAGCTTGGGGCCGTTTCCTCTCGTCCTGTCACTGGTGACTTGGGAGCAGAGACCAGCCCCCCCTCACTCCAGCCCCTCTCAGGCAGCTGCAGAGAGCGAGAAGGTCTCCCCTCAGCCCCCTCTTCTCCAGGCTAAACCCCCCCAGCTCCCTCAGCCGCCCCCCAGCACACTTGTGCTCCAGACCCTGCCCCAGCCCCGCTGCCCTTCTCTGGACACGCTCCAGCCCCTCAAGGGCCTTCTTGTCCCGAGGGGCCCAAACCTGAGCCCAGCATTCGAGGTGGGGCCTCCCCAGGGCCGAGCACAGGGGCCCCATCCCTGCCCGGCTCCTGCTGGCCACGCCAGTGCTGACACAAGCCCGGGGGCTGGTGGCCTCCTTGGCCACCCGGGCACTGCTGGCTCATGCCCAGCCGGCTGTCAGCCAGCACCCCCAGGGCCTTCTCCGCCGGGCACTTCCCAGCCCCTCTGCCCCAGGCCTGGAGCGCTGCCTGGGGTTGGTGTGACCCAAGGGCAGGACCCGGCACTGGGCCTTGTTAAACCTCACACAAGTGGCCTCGGCCCATGGATCCAGCCTGTCCAGGCCCCTCTGCAGAGCCTCCCTGCCCTCCAGCAGATCGACACTCCCGCCCGGCTTGGTGTCATGTGCAAACTCACTGAGGGTGCCCTCGATCCCTTCGTCCAGATCATTGATGAAGATATTAAACAAGGCTGGCCCCAAAACTCAGCTCTGTGGGACACCACTTGTGACCAGCTGTCAGCTGGATTTAGCCCCGTTCACCACAACTCTCCGGGCTAGGCCATGTCTTGTTCCTAATTCTATGACTTGTGCAAGTGAGGCTGATCTCTTGCCTTCGGCATTCCTGAGAATCCTTTACTCATCTGGAAGTTGTGAAATCATAGATGATTGGAAGATACTGTTCCAAGGTTCAGAAGTTAGCTAATCAGTGACATGTTTATTTAAACAATTACTGGAAACCATCACTTGGTGAACAAAATGTAAAGGGAAAGCAAAGCATTTGGGATGTTAATTTTCATGACTTGCTTACTGCAGCTGCTCCTTCTCAGTCTGCTGAAGATGATATACAGGAGTTCCCAGGCATCCCAAGGAGGAATGAACTTGAGTGCAGACACGCTGGCTTGGGCCATGCTCCATCCCTACTGGGTCAGTGTCAGAGCAGACCACAGGGCCTGACCTGCTTCCCATGAACCCGGGCAGCCAGGCTGCTGTGCCGGACGGGGAGGCGTCCCCAGATGTCAGCAAGGCTCATGGAGGGCGGACAGGCTGCCAGGCCATGTGCCACGGCTGTGCAGGACCTGCCGGACGCTGTGTGGGGCGGGAGGGGGGCTGCTGGGCTCGCTGGTGTGGGGCCGAGCCAGGCTGCGGTGCACCCCCAGCAGGCTGCTCAGACACCGCTCTGCCAGCGTTTGCTTCTCCGTGGAGGCAAACTCCCTTGCTGTCTCGCTTCAAATCATAATGGGACTTGCAGAGAGTGGGCATGACAATCCTGCCTTCCTGGAGCCAAAGCTGTAGGGGAAGAAAGGGATGTATGTGCATGGGTGCCTTCCTTTGCCCAAGTGCCAAAAAGAAAGCGATGCTCATGTTCTTCCTCGCTGAGCAGCAGGGCTTTCACCCATCACTCTGCGGTAGAGTCTGTGGGTCGCAGGCTCGCCGTCTGTGCCCTTCATGCCATTGCTGCCATTGTACAGATACTTCTTCTCCCTAAACCTCCTTTCTCTTGTGAGAGGGCGACAGAGTTCCCAGCCCTGAGCACTAACCCTGAGCAAAGCAAGAAAAGTGCAAACCGCGGGGATCTCTTAGCTCACAGGTGTCTCAGTTCTCAGCCCCAGTGCTCCCAGTGTCCGGCTGCCTTGGCACTGGCATGTAATGGCGAGGAGAGCCAAGGTCTGTCTGGTGTCTGGGGCTCTCGTAACCCACAGCACTGCTCTGCCTGATCCATCTCACAGCAGTACTGCTGCCTGCACCTGGTAAAGGACGGGGCGCACCTCCAGAGAGCGAAGCTTTTGGGTAAAGCAGGGGAGTAAGGCCTGGGAGAAAAGATGTCGTTTTGCTGGTTAAATCAGTCTTATGTTTCACCTCCAAAACTCTTGTTCTCTCAGTTGACGGGAGCTCTGTTAATAACTGTCAGTGTGGGTCTGAAACTATTACAAATCGGGAAATAAGTGAAAAATGTCCCGTGTTTCAAAACTTGCTGGTGAGGCCCTCTTGAGCACATGTGTGTGAGAGATGTGTTCAGAGGCAAGCCAGCGTGTACGGGTCCTGCAGCGGAGCAGACGTGGAGTGCGTTCTGCTGTTCTGAACTGATGTGAGCCAAGAGTTTATTAGAAATTGTTGGTGCACTTGTTGGCTCCTCTGCAAATGGACACGGAGCCGAGTGCCACAAATGCAAAAATGAGTTGACCCACCTCTCTTGAGGAAATGCTCTGTCTTCAGTAGTTCTTGGCATCATCCTGTTTAAAGCACTTTCTGTTTTTTTCTGAATCATTTTCATTCTTGCTGAGAAAAGGAATATGAAAGTTTACAATGCAGTAATAAACTATTATTATTTATTAAATAAGAAGGCCCTGTAAAAAACAGAAGGAGAATTCAGTCCAGATGCTATCTAGTGCAAGGGCATTTGAAATTCCAGATGTTGGTAGTAAAATGTGGTCTCTAATTCATGCTTTTAGAGACAGAAAATGCTCCTGGCCAGGTACCCTGGCCCTGCTTAGTGTGGCTCTGTGTTTTTCCACAGGCCGGCCCGTGTTTAGAAGCAGCCGCAGTGTCTAACTGTGGGGTTCAACTTTATGCCTTTACTGAACATACTTTTGTGCATTTTTATGGCTAAGAGCGAGACTGTAAGCACATCAAATCAATGTTGTACTTGTTTTATGAAGGTAATAAACCAACGGCTTGCAGAACTGGGCAGCTGCGTGTGCAGCAGAGCAAAGGGCTCGGCAGCCCTTGGGTGCAGGCGCTTGCACAGATGTTAGTGGCCAGTGTCGGAACAAGAGTAACAGCAGCATATTCAGGGCTCTTCTGTCCCCTGCTATTCACCGCTTCTTTGCTTTGTGCACCTCAAGCAAGCCTTTTTCTCGAGGTACCATTTCTGTGTGGTACTACCACTAGCGCTCTGGCAGCCCAGAGGGATGCTGATGCCTTTTCAGTCCCAGACCAGCTGAAACATCTCTCCCCCCCACGCTGTGTGATGGCCTTTCCTGGCTCAGGGCCACAGACCCCAACACGGCTGCGAGAGGAAAATCATTTAATCGTGTTTACCTTCAGTGACAGTGGCCTCTCAGCTCTGCAACTGTTCGGAAAAGTTTGACCTAGACAAGGCTTTTGTCTGTGGCTTTATCTCTAGCTGTAACTACAGCAAATCATCCCACGGGTAAGGGCTGAACGTTCCCAGAGAGCACAGGTTTGCTAAAGACGGGGAAGGCAGGTGCTGTGGTGCAGGTAGTTGCAGTGCGTGGCTCTTGTAGGCGGCCGGCTGATGAGAAAAGATTAGTGTGGAGCATCGGCAGTGCCAGATCAACAGGTCAGAGGCATTTTGATGACAAGGGGAAACAACAGATAATAGGTCTCTCTGGGTGTGGAGGCTACGGAGAAGCCAGACAGCAGACTTGGACTAACCAGGACTAACTTAATTTCCTGTTGACACAGATGGTTTTCGTCCTTACCATGTGTCCCCTAATGCCACCCCTGAATCGAGACAGCAGCCACGCCATGGTGGGCAGGGAACCGAGAGCTTCCCTGGACACCTTCTGGTTTTTCATACCTGCCAAAAACCGCTTTGTCTTCCCGCAGGATTTATGTAAACTGGTTACAAATTTAGACACGTAGTAATGATAAATCTCAGGCTACATGAGTTCAGCCTTTGCCTGCAGGATCACAGCACCTCAGCTTGTATTTGTTGTTTAAAAATACGACACAGCCGCGGGAGAAAGTGTGTTGCAACACAAGGTGAGCATGTGCCAGGCTCTCCTACATTTGTTGGAGGCAGTGCTGTAAATGTCCTTGAGCTTTCGTCCTCAGCCCTTCCAGGAGGATAAACCTCTGAGCACCCCTCGCCAGGGGAGGAGGGAGCAGGAGGGGACTGTGCTTGGGCCACGTGCTGTGAGCTGGGTCTGCAATGCCGGCGTTTGGAAAGCAGAGCAGACAGTTCGGACCCTCTGGGGACATCCCTTTGTGAACTTCATTTCCTTTAAGCTCCCGATGCTGTTTCTAAACTTTGTGCTGGAAGTATGAGGGGAGCTGGATGCCTGAGTGCTTGCACATTGGGTGCATAATAGCTGTACGGTCAGCAAGGTCCGGACTGGCCCTCCCAAGGCCCAGGGGAGATTTTCTGGGAGGCCCTGGGACTCCAAGACCCCCCACCGGGACACCCCAAGCGAGACGTATTGCACCCAGACCTGGTGGTACACAGATGCAGTTGCAGCAGGTCTCCCTTCCTGCCAGCAGGTCTCCGGGTACGGGACAGCGGCAGCTTGATCTCAGGGCAGAGTTCCTACTGAGACAGACTTCTCCATGCAATAATTGGAAAATGCTAATGCCTAATGCCCACCCTCCAGGGAATCCCTCTTCAAAGCCCTCGTGGGACTGCGGCAGTGACTCCTCTGGGGAAGCTGCAGCTCCACAGGGGAATCACTCTCCTAAAGATCACACAGAGTGTCTTTTAAGTGGAAATGACTGTTTCTTCGCAATGAGGTGGAACAGAAATAATTAAGCACGGCCACAGCCATTGTTATCTTGTACCTGATTGCCAGAGTTCAGTCTGGCAGGGATTACTCCATTGTGCTCTTCTGCTAGTTTTTAATTTTCTTTTGCTAAAAAGCTGATAATGTTTGCTCCTTCCATCACAAGGGATATAGAAAACTGTTTTCAGAAGAGCAACTCTTGCACCCCAAGTTGGTCTGTGGAGTTTGTGGGCAAATCAGTCCCAGAAGTGGCTGCAAGGCTAAACAGAGAATATACAGAGGGGTGGCAGACTAGGCCTGTGGGTGTCTGGGCGCCTGTGGAAGGAAGCAGCATGACACCATTTGAAAGATACCTTTTTCTGTTTGCATTTAACCTTTGTCTTTTTGCTCTTGAAGTGGAAACTGCTCGAATTTATCTGGGAGGCTAGGAAGGCTACTGGGAGGGGATGCATCCAGCAAGGGTGGATATCGCCAACCCTCTCTGGTCATATGCTGAGCACGGCTTGAGAGAGCTGGGTGGCCCAGCCTGGGAGTTTCTAAGACTTCCATGAACCCTACGTTTTTAGCATTTGCAATTTCCCTTTGCACATTGGCCGAGCCGGGCTGCTTCATTCACATCACACCAGAGTCTGGTGCAGCATTGTCCTTCCTCTGCAAGAGGACTTTTGATGGCCAAGATGAATTCAATGCCAGTGAAGAAGCAAGAAACATTAACCCTTAATCCTCAGCTAGGGTGGCCCCTGAGCAGTAAGAGGACGCTGGTCAGGGTGGCAGGACTCCCTGTTGCCAGGGAGGGGTCTGCAGCTTCCCTCTTGGCTGTCCACGTGTGAGGACCGAGAGAGCCCGGGCTGCATGCTCTCAGGCCTAGGGTCACTTTTTCCAGATCTGCTGCCCCACCAGCATCCAGCAGCAGCTGCCCGAGAGATGCAAGGAGCAGCTGGTGATGGACTACCCTCTATTGTAAGCAAGGAATAAGAACTTAGGCTTGTCCTTCTAGCAAAGCAGTTCAGGGTTTGGATCCCCCTCCACTGTCACAGGTCGATTTCAGCCTTCCCCAAGGAGAAGGGATGGATTCTGTTATGCCTGGCTAAGAGTTGGCACAAGGGCTTGCAGGTGTCAGGATAGCATGGCTGATTCGGATTTGTGAGGCTGCAAGTTACCCCTCTCCCACGGTCTGTAAGTATTTAGAGAAGGAGCAGGTTTCTGATAAAAAACAGACAAAAATGTATATATACTGAGGTCAGCTGGAAGCAGAAGCTAGATGAACTCAGGCTTTAATGAAAGGGTGATTAACTGTCAAAACAGCTTGCTGGTGGTTGGCAAGCATTCTCCATCACCTCTTGCTCACCTCTTGCCTCCCTATTTCCAGGCTGAGAGGCTGTAAGTGGTGGGTTGGTGCAGGAGCCCTGCATGGGCTCTCTGGTCTGCAGGAGTTCAACGCCCTTTCATCCCGTCCGGTGCTGAGACTGATGAATCATTTGTTGTCCCTTGTACCACAATTCAACAAGGAAGAAACAGGCATAAGAATGGGTTATTTAGTTTAGTTTGTACATAATATAATAAGTAGCCTCCATGTTATGCTCTGGACAAAAGCAGCAATTTTGCAATAATATAATAGGATAAACAGTGCTGTCACTGTCCCCAAACACACTCTCCAGGGGCACATCTGTGCCGGCTGGCTCCCTGGAAAGTCTCCCACGCCTGTGCCCAGACTGGCAGAGGCCAAGCTTGGCGCAAGCCAGGGAAGGGACACCTTCAAAGGATGCCAATTGCTCAGGCGTCTCCTCTAGGAGAGATACTTGCCATCCTCAAAAGTTGCCAGAAGTTGGCTGGCCGCAGCCACGGCCAGCTGGGCCCCACGAGGCTTTCTGCAGCCAGAGCCAGGCTCAAGCCCGCAGCCTGGATAGGGACCCTTGCTGCCCTCACCGCCTGCCCGCCTCCAGACCACCCTGGTGGGAGATGGAGCCAGGCTGCCTCCCGGTCCCCTGCCCTCACTCTGCAGTGATGCTGGGCGCTCCCACCTCCTCCTACCCAGCCACTCCTGTACTCAGCAGCTTGCAGATGTGATAATGACACTCCTAAGGTGCTTAGGGAAGAGATAAGGGGGGGGGGGGGGGGAAGAAAAGATAGAAAACAGGCTAAGCAGTGAGCTGCTGTAGAAACCTTGATATTGGCTGCTGATGATCTTGCCTCACCCTTCTGTCCCCCACCCCCTCCCACAGGAACAGCCTGAACTAATTAACCCTCTAGCACTCCATAATGAAGGCTAATAAACACCTAATGGGTTTGCTTGAACAAACAACCTCGGCACAGGCCATAGGAAACCCCCAGTCCCGCGGTGTGGTGGGGGGGAAGAGCAGGGAAGGCAGGGCTGGGGCTGCCCCCGGCTCTCTCCTCCTGCGCAGCTGAGCTCCCCCAGCCCCGTCCCGCCGCGGCGGCTCGCAGCCCGGCCCCCTGCTCCCGCCGGGCTCCGGGGGGGGTTCCTGGGCCCCGGCTGTCAGCTGGGAGGCTGCCAGCCCTGCAGCTGCTCCGCTCGCCAGCTGTGCCCGGTCACGGTTTCCTTGCTTGCCTCCCTAGCGCCCGTGGCTTTCTCCTGACGTGGTCCTTGCCGGTCCCGCTCCCCGCCGCCGGGCGCGGGGCTCGGTCCCCTCGCGGCGGGGGACCAGCCCGGGGCAGCCAGCTCGCCTCCAACAGCCGCGCAGCTTTGTCGGCAGGGCGCTGTGCTTTCGGCAGGACTCCCGCTCCTGGCACGCGCGGGGCTGTGCGCCTGCGGCCGGCCCTCCCCGCTCTGCCCTGCGCAGCAGCTCCCGGGGCCGGGCTCCGGGCAGGCTGCGGGGCCGCGCGTTCCAGCGGGCGCCGCCCGGCGCGAGCTGCAGCAGCCCCGCGACGCCGTTCGGGTGTTGCCCCTTCTCGGCGGGCCCGGGTCGAAACGTGGTGAAAACAAACTGGGCTCGTTCTTCCTGCGAACGCCGTGATCGGCGCCTTGGCCTGTGCATCGCGGTCCGTCCCCAGTCCGCTGCAGCTGGGTTTGTACGGTGCTACGAACCCAAGCTCTGAAGGAAACCCGCTCAGAAATATTCTGCTTAAAATACTGTGCCAGATGGACTGCGTTTTCCTAACCTTTAGCTGTTTCCAATGTGCAAACAGTTAAGCTCATAATGTTAACGTTTTCTCAGATGTTTTATGTGCATATAAAATATTCTCAAAGAATGTGCTTTTGAATGCAAGGTTTTATCCAATTACAATTTTACTAGAGTTTATAAAAACATAAAAATATCGGTTTTTTTCAGGGTGTCTGAGAGTTTATAAAAACATAGAAATATGTTTTTTTCAGGGTGTCTGAGATGCGGCTGGCCTTCGTAGTAAACTGTGAAGCCCTTGCAGTGGAATGTAATTGCGACTACATGGGACGTGTCTCTCGAAATATTATGATTAGGTAAATGTGCTAATTCCTCAGTCCCGTACCTGGTCACCTCTGAAAACAAGTTAACATAGGGACAGTTTAAAAAAAAAAATGCATTCCATCCCTGCACCAAACTCTTCGTTTGCTTTCTGTCAGGGGCTAAAGGCTTGGCTGCTGCAAACATGAATGGATTTGAATCAGGTACTAAAAATACAACTTAAGAGCTCAGGGCAACTCTTCAATGGACTCAGTTGCTTAGCTTGTCTCCCAGCAAGTGTGAGAACAGATCTCTCTCATCCTGCATGGCGACTTGTAGGCAAGCTTCTGGAGATGTTAAGTGAGAATAGATTTCTTCCCTGGCTTAACTGAAAACCTGAATCAAGAAAGGAGATAAATGGAATTTAATGGATGTTTGTTTAAAGACATCCACTGATGTGCTTTTGGAATAGAAAAGATGGCAAGCGCTGTAGTCACTGGGAGCTGCTAGGTTTTCCATGTGAATGTGAAAGCGAAGCGTGGAAATGGATCATGTCATCTGTCCATTTCTGAAAGATCCATGTACCGAGTTACAGCATTTTATGGTTCCATGCGCAAGTAGTTCATAATTTTAACAGGCTTATTCCTACTCAAAGATGGTGAATTAGAATAAGCCTGTTAAAATTATATAGCAAGCGTACATGAAATCATAAAGAAAGGTAGTAAATTACTCTGTTAAAGAGTGAGAACCCGCTCTGTCCCCACGCTGCACACCATCAGCTGACCCGAAGTAGCTCAGCCCCTTCCAGCAAACCCATGGTGCTTTTGAGGGCTGCACCTTCAGAACCCATCCTTGCCTGCACCGCGGCTGCAGGCAGAGGGAAGGGAAACCCTGTCTTGCGCTTGCACCGAGCCCGGGCCTTTCAGCCCGACACCCCCCGAAGGTCACGCAGCAGCGTATTTGCAAGTTGGGAAACTTAAACGGTCGTGTTTGCTCACCCACCTCCAAGGAAAACAGCGATGCGTAAAGCCAGGGGGTCTGGAAAGCCCACCTGCCCATACCTCTGTCTCGTGGTGGTGGTTTTCAGCCCACCCCAGGCCCCCAGTGCCGCAGTGATGGCTTCAAGGCCACCGAAACGGGGTGGGAGCTTGTTGCCTGCTCTGGGGAGAGGTCAGGGAGCTGGCGGAGGCAAAGTGCCTCAGGGGAGTGAGCAGAGGTCAGCGAAGCAAACCCACGCAGCCCCTCGGCCCCGCTCGGGTCCCAGGTGCCACAGGGGGGTTCCCGGCCCCGCTCCGGAAGGTTTTCCCGTGGGATGGGTGCTGTGGGCAGCCAGGCTCCTGCCCCGGCGCTGCCTGGGGAAGGTAATCTGAACCTGTACCGGTGGGTATCTTGCTCAGTGTTTACAAAGAAAAAACAAACGCAAAGAACAGGATTGCATTTGTTATTTGTAAGTCAAACCAGCTGCGATCTGAAGGCTGCATATCCTGCCTCTGAGAAACACCCAACGTCACTGCTGCCTGCAGATGCTTTTCTCCTTGCGTCACCGCAGGCTGGGCTTCCCTTGCTCTAACCCCCCGGTGTCTGGGCATCGCTGGACCCCGGAGGGAGCGCTACTGTGGCGACCTGCTCCGGGAGCAGCTCAGAGGAAGGGGAGGCTGCCAGGGCCTGTCTGCAGATGAGCTGGGACCCCAAAAGCCCGAGGCTCAGAAAAGCCTGGCTGACTTCGGCACTGACCCTAACCCTGCCCTGGCAGGGATCTCTCCAGGAAAAGCCAGTGATAACGTGCTGACTCCTCGGCCAAGAGTGCCTGGGCGCTGCCGGGCACCCTCTGCAGCCGCTCCGGTGCGCGGGGTGCTTGTGGCGAAGGTCCTGTGGTCCCCCTCGTCTCCTGCCAAGACCCCTGGCTAAAGCTGAGATACCAGAGGGTCACTAAGTCCTCGCTGTTAATGAGCACAGAGTTTTCCAGCCTCATGTGACGAAATGCAGAAAGTCATGGGCTCGTGGAGGAGTCAGAAGGACTTTGAAACAAAGAGGCTTTCAGGCCACCTAATGCAGTAGAGATCCAAGAGGACAAATCAAATTTACAGGCATAGCTTAGATTGGGAGATATGCTCGCAAAGCCAATTTGTTTCATTTTATAGGCTTGAAAGATTCTAAGTCAGGGCTCCCTGTATGGTTTGAATTAGGTTTGGATAGCGGTATTCTGGAAAGCTAGATCTGGAGAAGTTTTCACTCAGGGGGTTTGTAATTGAGTAGGGGCCATCGAGCATTTCTGCAATGCTTCCAGGGAAAATATTTCATGTCTGCCCAAAAAAGAAGCTTCCGCATGGTTGAGAAAATTATGAATACCTGAAGATTGAGCTACCTCTTTTGTACTAAATATTTAGGAATAAGATTTCACATGTCTATCAACGGAGAAAGCGGGAATTTCAAAAGGTGCTGCTTTAAAAAGAAAAAAAAGAAGGAAGCTCTAAGTAGCACAAAAAATACTTTAGTTTTCCTGTACCAGTTTGTATCTGTGCTATTAACAAGGTTATAAGTTTCATTGTCTGTGACTGTGCAAAACATGAAAGCTGTAGGGAGTGGCTGGGTGAAACCTCAGCTGTGAAAAAGCCTTATCGGGCAGGCTGCAGGGCCCACCAGGGGAGATGCTCCCCCAGGCCGTATGAAGGGCGCAGCCACTTTATTCTGAAGTCTCTGAGGGACTTTGTTTTGGCTGCTCCCGTCTCTGCACCACACAGCCACCGTCCCAGAAACAGACCCTCTACCAGGTCATACAGCAAAAATACGGTGTGGTAGTGCAACGCCCCAAAGCTTTTCAGTTTTGGCCCTTCTCCCTTACGTTCTTCGCACGTCAGGGTGACTCAGCTCCGCTGCCGTCGTGGTTCTGGCACTTCACCGCTCCCGGGGAACGGGGCTGCTGCTCTGCCTGTGGATCCCCAGTGCACCCTGTACCGCGGGACCCGCCACATCCGAGGCATCGGCACGAGCCGCACACAGACCCGGTGGCAGCTCGCGGCCGTTTGGTTTCCACCATCTCCCTCGAGTCCCTCTGAGCTGCGGCAGCATTCCCTCCTCCTGTCGCCTGTAAGGAAGGACACTCCCGGCGTCCCGGAGCATTCATGAGGGGCCACAGTGCTTTGGTGGTGCTCTGCAGAGGGGCTTGACCACAGGGCTTGGGGCTGGTGGGTCCGTGTCCTGACAGCATCGC
The DNA here is from genome assembly GCF_949628215.1 of Phalacrocorax aristotelis. Taxonomy (NCBI): domain Eukaryota; kingdom Metazoa; phylum Chordata; class Aves; order Suliformes; family Phalacrocoracidae; genus Phalacrocorax; species Phalacrocorax aristotelis. The sequence continues at coordinate 1,446,916 of NC_134299.1, forward strand.
CCAGGCTCAGGCGAGCCCACGGAGATGCTCCCAGAGCCCTTACCCGAGCCAGGACCGCCTGCGTGTGCCACCTCGGGCGGCTCGGCCATGCGACTCGAGCGACCAGCATCTTCCTCCTGGGCTGGTGGGAATCTGTTCCACCCTTTCTCCAATGCGAGGAGCCACCATGGCTCCCAAGCCCGCGAGCTCTGGGGTGCATTTTGTGCCCTGCAAGCCGAAAGCAGCAAGAAGACCATTTCAGGAGAGGGATTAGCCCCTGGCTCCCACTGCTGGGCTCAGCTGCCAGAAAAGTTCCCGGGGAAGTAGCACAATCTTTGTTTGGTCATTAAAGCAGAAAAAGAGAGAGGGAATCTTAGGAAATGCTTGAAACGATTAGGTGATCTTAACTCTAAGGAGCTAAACAAATGCAAAGCAATTCCCCCCCCAGCCCCTCGTGCTGCTGTAGAATGTAATCTCATTTCTAAACACACAATTACAGAAAATAAAAAGAAAAGAAAAGAATAATTAATTTCTGCTTCCTCATGCAAATCCTCTGACCAATCATTTAGGGATCAGGGGCAATTCAGCTTCTTGTGCAAATTCCAAACTGAAGGCCTGAAAAAAGCAAGTGAATGGATTTACTTTTCTAAGAACCAGAATTAACAAAGGTTCCATTTTCCATGGTTATGTGCCTGGCCAGACAGCCCTTGCTGACAAGCTCTCAAAAAACATGTGTTGGCCTGTTGAAAAGGCCCCAGTGTTGACTGACAGACAATTGAAGTGACAAATTGTTTCATTGTACTTGGCAGGGAGAGCGCTGTATTAGATAATTATGGCGAGGAGGGAAGCGACAGGTCACAGGTCAGAAGACACGTCTGACCCTGTTTTCTGAAAGCCCTGAAAGGAGCCCACGCCCAGGAGAGCAGCGTGACTCTGCCGGCGGTTTCTCCTTCCGTTGTGATGATTAAGAACTAACGAAGATGGGGCAGGGACGGGCTTGCTCCCTGCTCACCCCAGCCCTGGCTCCTGGGAAGCGGGTGCCAGGGCTCGGCGGCGGCTCGGTGCCATGTGCCGGCACGCGGTGCCACGAGGGTGAGCCCTCCCGCGGCGCCCGCTGCCCCTCGCTGGCTCCGGCCGTGCCCGATGCATCGCCCGGCTGCCTTCGGCAAGGACAGGCGGCCGCTGCTGCCTGAGCGTGTGCGGCTGTGCTGGTGCAGTCCTGGCGAGGGCTCCGGCCGACCGCCCTGAGGCGGGCGGTGGTCCCTCGCACAGCACCGCCTGTACTTCGGGGTCGGCACAGGCGAGAAGGTGAGGATCCCATGGGAGAACAGAAAGTGTAAATGGCTGAACCAGGCTGAGGAACGTGGTCCTTGGCTATGCCGTCTCACCGCTGCGCCCCAGCCCCTTTGCTTTCGACCAGTGGTTTTAGCATTTTGAGGCGCAGCACCTCCCTAGGCAGGCATCACTGCAGTCGGCAAAGGCTGCAGCAGAAACGCCGTTAACATCACTTTAAATTGGGACTAACAGCTACTGAGCCCGTGCAGGGCAGGTCTGCCCCGGTGCTCCGAGCTCTGCCCGGTGCCAGCCTGCCCAGCAGCGTCAGCCACTGCCTGTGCGAACGCAGCGGCTGCACGAGCGCCTTTTGGGCAGCACCGGACCCATTTGCACTGACAACCCGTGAGCATCTCGGCAGGTCTGTGTCTTGAATTGGCAGCAAAACGCACAATGTCCAGCCCTGAATCCCATCCCAGGCGGACCTCGCTTGGGCATGGACACCTTCCCCCTCCAGCCCGTACAGCTCAGCCTGCAAACGCCAGCAGGACTAACCCACGCTCGCCGGGGCCTGGTTTTTTGCTGGCTGCAAGAGTACAACTAATAATTATTGAAGCTTCTCTCCCACCATAGAAATGAAATATGGCAAGGAATCGCAGCACAGCTACTCCATTGAGAGCGCTGCTCAACTGGGTAATACCAATAATTCAAAACAGATGAGCCAAAGGCTCGAACACTATAGACTTAGTATCCCGATCTGCCCTGACCCCTGGAACTCGCTGAAAGTTACCTTGAGACTCGCCAGAGCTCTTTGTAACTTCTGTGAGGGTTATTTATTGCAAAGTCATGAATATTTGTTATGGATTTTCTCCATCAATCTACAAAATGAATTAGGTTAGAAAAAATTTATGTACTTGGGTTTTGGGCATGTGTTTCTCAGGCAGGGGAGAAAAAGTAGGATCTCCATTGTGCAGAGGATGGGCTGCTGCGGAGCTTTGGGCTCTGCTGCCTGTGTTAATTAGTTCCCTTCCGCAAAAGGTTTAAAATGCACAGTACAGTTGAGAAGGGGGGGAGGGAGGGAAGAGGTTCTTCTTTAAATCTCTCTTAAAATCTTCCATAAAATTATTTATGGGGGAAGGAAAAGTCTATTTCCCTCTCCTCCCTCCCGGATGCCCTGCCAGCCCTTTAAAAACCTGAAATTCAGGGGCGGTTGTGCCCCGGGGAATCAACCTCAAGCCAACATCTCCCAGTCTCAGAAGCCGGCCCCAGCCCCAGCTGGGTGCAATAGGGGTGGAGGGAGAGCGCCCGGCCTCTTCCCTTCCCACCCCAAGGCACAGCTGCCGCGGGGCAAAGCCGCCACATTTTCCCACCCCTTCAAGAGAGGGCTGACAGCAGGGGTGCTCCTGCCCCGCAGGCGCTTTTCTGGGAAATTAAAAAGTTTTGATTCAGGAAAGTGCTTAAGCAAGACCTTAACGTCACGGATGCTCCGAAGTTCCCCGGTGCGGTGCGATGTAGGGAGCGGTGGATGTTGCACCCGGGTGGCCGAGCGGGGTCACAGCGGGAAGCGGAGCAGGTCCCGTGGCTCTGCCCCAGGGTAGCTGGGGTCAGCAGGGTGGGAGGAGAGCATGGGTGCAGGGAGGCGAGCCAGGCAGTCCTTCGTCCTCCTCGTGCTCCTGCCTGGCTGCAGAGAGCAGCTGAATGCGTTGCATTGTCTGGGGCGGTTTCTCCACCTCCAGGGCCTGGTGCAGTCGTGGGCGCTGCGGGATCCTCCTCACCAGCTCCGAGTGGCACAAGGGACCTGCCTGCTTTGTGGTGCCTGGTGTTTCTGCTCTGCCACCCCTGCAGCCCTCGAGATTCTGGGTTTGCCAGAAAATGGCAGCTTGGCATGTACCAGAGCTGAAGTGAAGTGAAATACACTTTTTTTTCCTCTTCATGACGCAGGGGCTGTGTTTCTTCTTTGCATTAGTTTTACAGGAACCCCAGAAAATCCCTGAAGACCCCACAGGATCCCACAAATCATGCCGACACTCTTAAGCTGTTTGCACTCGGGCTAATGAGCTGCTATTTTAAGAGGTTATTGCTAACAATTAAATCTGACTGCATTTTTTGGTTGTTGTTTTAGAATTGTTTGTAGCAGCTGTGCTTGTCCCATATGTAATTTCAACACGCCCAGGAGGGAATCTGCCTCAATTCTCTGTGCTGGCTTTTCCCGGTCCCCACGTCGCCCGGTGTCCGTCAGCACGGGCTAGGATAGGGAATTGGTACTTTGCCTGCAGGAGTGACCCGGGCAGGGTGGAAGCTGGCTAAATGCTTCACCTGGCTGTGTTCCCCTGCTCGTAGTGGGATGACAGCAGGGAACTCTCCCCTGCTTGCCTTCTGGGTTGCCTTTTCCAAGCTGCCCTCAGGGACTCTCCTCCCCTCCTCCTGCCTTCGCTCTGTGGCGATTCCCGATTCCCTCACGTGCCTTCCACCGCCTGTAGCTGCCCCGGCCCCGGCAGATGCCCGCTGGCCCTGCGAACGCGGACCCCCTGCAAACGCGGACCCCCTGCGAACGCGGACCCATGCTGCACCGGGGAGGGCTGGGCTGTGCTCGCAGCAGGTTGTGGGAGCTGCCCCGCAAGCTGGACGCAGCGCCTTGCCCTGCAGCGCGCCAGGTTTTTACTGCTCCCCCTGCTTTTCTGAGCCCTGTCTCTAGCTGGGAGCTGCCCCTGCACCCTCATTTTGCCCAAAAGCCCGCTGTGAGTGCAGGATCCTGCACCTCCTTTTCAACTGCTGCGAAGTGACCGCAGCCTGTGTGTCCCTATGGCGATTCACGGTAAGTCCTGCTCTCCCATGTCTGTCTGTCCAGCCACCCAAAAGCTCTTGAAAAGGTTTGCATGAATGAGCTGATCTAGCTTTGTTTCTGCTCCCATGGTTTGCCCTTTACCCTCTGGCCTTTGCCCAGCTCTGTGGCCAGGGGAGTGAGGGTTTGGCCACAGATCACTGCACAGCTGGCCAGATGCTCTCACAGAAGCACAATGAGCCGTGGCGGGGGCTTGCAGCTCCTCCCGCTCCCTGGCCCCGGGCACTGGCATGCTTGGTAAAACACCAAGCGCAGCACTTTTCTCCCGCTGCAAGGAAGGCTTCAGTGCGGGCGCTATGCGTGGGCTGTGCGCGATGCTGCCCCACTGCCAGGGGAGATGGGTGCTGCTCCCCCCCGCATTCTTGGCGCCGGGCGCCTTCTCCATCCTGCTTTTCTTTCACTGTGCCTGTGCTGACGCAGCAAACCCGAGGCCCTGCCAGCCCTGTCTTGCACTCCCTGGTGTGAGCCCTTGGTGCCAGGATGGATCTGGCAGCTCTCAGCCGGCGTCGGGGGGATGGAGCCTGTGCTCTCGTGCAGTTTGGGTCTGACGGGACATTTGTGTGTGTTCCTGGGCTGATGTGTGGCTGCAGGCAGAGAAGAGCTGTCCTCTTGGACCTTTATCTTGCCTGCTGGTGAGGCTCCAGGGACTTGGTCTGCCCGCAGTGTCTCCCGTTGCAGGATTACTCTCTCGATGCTTCTCACGTCTCCCTTGCCCTGCTGAGCTCTGCCCGCCGGCCCAGCCTGAAGCCGGCTGGGGCACTGGCCAGTGCCGAGGAGTTGAGTGCCCTGCGTGCGGGCACCGGTGACCGCCTGCCGTCCGGCCAGCTTGCTGGAAGGCAGCCGACAGGCTGGTGAAGGCACTCCTGATTGCCTTCTCTTCTCTCGTGAGCATCCCTAGGGAGAAACAGCCTCCTCTCTCATTTCTCACCCATTGCGTAGCTAGCTGGGACTCTGTCCTGTGCAGGTGAGACCACTTTTCCGTCTTGTAGGTAAGGTACAGATCAGCCAGGTGTGCCAAAGACCTGAGTGGGGTTTTTGTGTAGGTGTGCGTCCAACGGCACCCAGATCACAGTGACAACCCAGGCTACATGTGTAAATCTGGGTATGTGCGTGGCTGGTTGCTCAGGCACGTGCGTGCACGCCTGCCCGCGGGCTTGCAGACGCCACAGAAAGCAGGCTCTGGAGCAGATGATTCTGTGCTGGGTAACATAGTAGTGGAAAAAGTTGACAGAGGGAGCATGACACCGGGAGCTATTTGTTCAATCAATGATTTACCAGATGTGTACACTGTACTAAAGGCTTGTAAACATACTTTAATGGCCAGCTGTAAATCCAGGCAGTAGCGGTGCCAGCTTCATCTCCATCGGACGTGTTTCAGGAGCAGCAGTGTAAGGGCTCTGAATCACACTGTTATAGGCTCTGTCAGCTCTGCAATTGTGCATGTAAATCAAAGGACCAATGTCCTTAGGTCAAAATTATTTGAATGTCAGGAAAGGTTTTATGACCAGCAGCTTTTCCTTTTCTGGGTTCCCTGCAGTTTCTTGTCTTCCACAAACGGCATCTCCAGAACACTGGGTTTCCATCCCAGTGCCGCAAGTGCGTGGCTGTGTTTTCACCGACTATGTTGGAAGTCTCTTTTGTTAATCACTGAAGCAAAACGTCATTAGTGAGAAGTGCAGCGTGTACACAAAGAGGAACTTGCCAAATTACTAATAAGCAGAAACTCCATCCATCTTAATGAGACAGGGTTAAGAAAATAGCAACCTAGAATATACACAATGGAGCCTTTCCACGCTGTTTATTTATTCATGTTAGAAAGTAGTTCACAACTCCATCTCTGGTGCTGCTCGGAGGTTGTCGCATGGTTTTCAAACCACAGGCTCTTGCCTGCTTATGGTCTTGCAAATCATTAAGCGTGAGAAGATAAGTGGATGCATGGCTCAAAAAATTATTAGAAGGGAGATAAATACCTGGCCTCCAAACAAATGAAACAGCACAACAAAATGCTGGTTCCAGGCTCTCTTCACTGCTAGGCCAGTCAGGTTTGCACCGGGCAGCCGGTGAAGAGAGTGCACAGCTCATGGCAGGGCTAGAAGTCGTCCCTGCAGGCTGGGGAAGGGACACTGCGCAGCGCTGGTTGTACAGTGCTGGTCAGGCAGCGCCAGGCGCGGGCGGCCGGCGTTCCTGGGGTGCTGCCGCGCGGCCAGCTCCAGGCTTGCACTCTGGACACCTGCACCAGTGCCGTCTGCACTTCGTTACGCAGCACAGAGGAGGGCTGGGAAGAAGCAGAGAGGGGCTTTAATTTGGGGAAAGTCAGGGAAAAATTACAAACACGTTTATTTTCTGGTTTTTGTTATGGAGGGTCCAAAGAACTCCCAGAAACCCAAGCCAAGAGCCCGGCTTTCCTTCAAGGCTGAGACACCCGGTGAGCTCTCGGATGCCCAGATAATTCACGTACGTGCCTGGTGACTGACGCGGGTGCCTGTTAAGGAGCCTGTGGTCCCCTTGGGGTTTGGTCTGCCAGGTCTGCAAGACCAAAGGAAGAGCCATGACGGGCTGGTCCCTCTGTGATTCCTGCTGATGTTGCAGGCTTCATCTGCTGGAGAGGACCCCTCCATGCACAGCACTGCGGGGAGCTGCTGCCCAACTGCTGTGTGCAGAGCAGATCTCAGCGATCTCTGGTGATTTGGGGGTGTGGCAGGCTGGTTCCTTGGAGAGAGGATTGCCACAGAGCAAGAGGCATGAAGAGACGTTTCCTCGTGCTGGGCAGGTCTCCAGCTCTCTTCCTTGGTCCTTGCCAAAGCAGCCGAGGGTCCCTGTGTGCTCCATCACCCCGGGGCTGCTTCTGGGCTGAGGCCCCCATCACATCGGCCTGGCGGTGTGATTTATAGCTCCCTGGTGACTTGCAGCACTTCCCCAGGTTACTCTGGCAACACAGAAGGGGTTTGCACCCACACCGAGGTGCCTGCACACCTGTGCTCCCCAGCCACATTTTTCTTTTGTTGGGTAAGAAATTACTTGCAGCGCATTTCACGCAAGCAGCTCAGCTGCTGGCTATTTTATTGAACACCAGCACTCGCTGTATGTTATTCAGGCAAACTTTATATATGCTACAGACCCGCTCAGCGGCCTGCACCTGGTCCAGGGCAAAGCTGAGCCTCATAGAGAAGAATGTGCTGTAATGCAGCAAGTTATTACAGGATAAATATTTATAAGCCCCTGTAAATATTTGCCATCAGTTCCCTCCTGGGACTAGGGGCAGACGGTCAGAGTTTCAGCACTGCTGAAGGCATTAGCTGTTGTAGTTCTTTATATGTTATCTCAGCTAGTAAACCTTTTGTTGATTGTGTTTAGTTATAGCATTTAATGGTGCTAATTTCACACTAACAGGAGACATCGGCTGGAATTGTTGCACGCCTTGATCCTGGCCCTGCTGCGGGCTGGCTCTTGGTGTAAGCATCCTCTGCAGCCCAGGCGGTGCCGGGCACCAGGCTGGGGTGGCGGAGTGGGTCGCCACAGCTGCAAAACCTCCCCGTATAGATTCCCATGTTGCAGGGCAAGGGAGCGTTTCTGGCTGCATCAGTGTTATTGGAACCTCAGAGCTATCCGCTGAGAAAACTGTAAAACAAACACAGCAAAACTAACATCCTTCTCGGCAGGCTGACCCCGGCAGAGGGGCTATCAGCTCTCAGCTGGCTGCGGGGGCGTCTAATCTAAAGCAAATATTCCCTGGGGGGTGTCCAGGAGCTGTCCTGCTGCAGGGGGTGGCATGGGAGCCGCTGCAGGGTGGCACAGTGGGCTCCCCGTGTGGGGACGTGGGGGGTGGGCTGTCTCCACCAGTGCTTTCTGTCCCGTCCTTGGCGGGGCACAGGCACCGCGGGGCACTGCAAGCCCTGGCATGGAGCAGCTGTTGGTGGTCTTCGTGCCACCCCGCCTGGGGCAGGGAGAGCGGATGGCTGTGGCCGGCCGGACTCACCTCCCCCATCACTGGCTGCCTCTGCTGGGGCTGGGACTGGGCTAGCACAGCGGTGGGAAACCGGGGGAGAAATGCCAGGGCAGGCAAGGCCATGACTCCTCCATGCCCTCAAATGCAGCAGTAAAACAATGGGCCCTGGGCAATAGCGCTTGCTGGATTGTTGCATGGGACTATTTGGGGGCTCCAGTTTGCTGCTCATGCACGAAAGCCAGTCATTTGGCAAAAATCAGCTCAGTTAGCAGGCATTGTTCGTAAAGAGCCAGGGGCTGAATGGGCTCAGGGCTAATATATTCTATTATCCCACGCCTGCCTGTTTTCCCGGGGCGGTGCGGAGGGAAGGGCGCATTCCAGCGCCGGGCGGCCGGGGCAGAGCGTGCCCTGCTGGCCCCACGGCGCTGCCCGGCGGGCAACGCGGTCGGGGAGGCCGGGAAGGGGCGGGAGGGCACTGCTGCCGCCGGGCGAGGGGGGTGTCAACGGCGCGGCAGCGCGTCGGCCTCCAGCCATCCCTTCGACGCCGAGTGCCTGCCACGGGTGGATGCGGGGGGGAGCAGCTGCCCGAGCAGAGGAAGCTGCGGTGGGGGGCAGAGCGCGTGGTCCCGCAGGCTGCGGGGACGAACAATGGAGCCAGAAATAAGCACGGTTAATTGGGCTGGGCTTTTCAAAGGGTAGCAGCGGACGGGATAGCCGAAATCGTGCGTGTTCCAAAGCATCTCATTATTCAATAAGAGTATGCTAGCCCCTGTGGGAGAGGCAACAATAAATGGCTATAAAGCAAAGTTAAATGATGACATTAGAGACTATGCAGAGATTTAAGAAGCAGTGGGCTACATAATCATGAATGGAAACGGCTGCACAGGCTTCACTCAGAAAAGTTAATGCCCAATTTGGAAGGGGTTTGTTGGAAGAGCAGCCCTTCTCGGGAAGCTGCTATTTAAGAGGCCTTATACAGAGTATTAGGCAATTTAGTGGTCTAGACCAGAGCTGTTGGGTTTTTTTCTTTTTCTTTTTTTTCTTTTTTTTTAAAGAAAAAATGTTTTGCTGGGCAATTATTTTTCAGTTCACAATTCACCTTGGGTTTCCATACAGGTGCTGCTGCTCTGAATGTGGGCGTCAGGTACAGAAGACAGAAAGGAGCCAGCAAAGACCTTCTCCAGGCTGAGTTTAAGAACTGTCCAGGCTTTGAGTGTGGATGGATTTAGCAGCCAAGGCATGCCGTCTTGTAGCTTTCCCGTGTGGATCAAGAGCGCTGAACTGTGTGGGGCAGCCCTTTTTGCTCAGGGACCCCTGACAGTGGCAGGGTTGCAACCAGCCCAGCAGTCAGTGTGGGATGCTCCAGGTACCTGGTGGCACATGTCTCTGGAGTGACCGTGACAGGACATTTACCTTGCCCCACATGGTATTGGCTGACCTGGGGATAACCATAATCCTGACTGTAGTTTTATCGCAGTGTTACTCCTGTTGCCTTTGGGGAGCTCCCCAACTTTCAAACAAGGGTCTCCTACATCCCAACCTTGCCTGCCTAGCTATGATGTTTCTGTCACAGTGCTCAGCCTGGAATAGAAAGATTACAGCACGGCCAGGTAAAACATGCCCATTGCCACTCTGAAAAGGATTGGCCCTGAGACTTCCTTATGACCTTGCAATCAAAAACAGAGAGTTACTTGGACAATTTGGTTCTGAGTGCCCCGGATGAGCAGGGGTCATGTTCCGGACCAGAGACTCGTACCTGAGGATGTAACACTTGGGTGCAAATAAAGATTCTTGAGAGCAATTCAGCCCAACAGCCCTCGAGCAGATCAGTGCCCTGTTCTGTGTGCCACATTACAGCATGCTACTGGGATGCTGCGGTATTTTCTACATCCTCAAAATGAGGTGTTTCAGTGCTTCTAAACTGATTTTGGTAAAAACAATTCCTAGAGTGTCAGAATTTCCCAAGGGATGAGAAATCCATTTTGCAGCTGTTTCTTGGTGCAAACAGTGATCAGCGCCTTGCTACCATTTCCTGAGCCCAAGCAGCAGGAGAGGGCCTGCTCCATCCAATTGCCTCTTTCATTCAGCTACTGGCACCTTATGGCAAAGATTTCTCTTGTTTACTGCTGAATTCTCCACTTCATTAGTGGTGCTAACTGGCTTCTCTCTTCTGTTGGCCCTCAGGTGAAAGTGGCTCTTTCACACTTCCAGGCTGCAGAGCCTCTTCTATTTACCTCTCAATGAGCTGTAGTTCCTGTATTAAATAGCACAAGCTTTTCAAGCAAAAGGCAGCGGCAGTAACGGGAGCTTTGTATGAGTCTGGAGGAGGGAGGTAAGGAGAGGTCCCTCGGATGTGGACGTGTGGGCACACGGAGGGCAGAGCTGCTCGATGGCCAGACCTGGTGCACATGGGGACTGAGACAGCTCCCTCTGCCTGGCTTGTGCCACAGAGTGGCTGTAGGACTCCATGCTTGCACTGGCACCTGGGTAGGTTCACGGCCTCTGTCCTCAACGTGTCCAGCTCTGGGCTTCAGAGGGCAGCAAGTCTTTGCAAGCCCTCTGGAGCACAGCAGCCTGTGCCTGCCTGCTCTGGGGAACAGGGCTGTCCCGCGCTCCTGTCCCATCTCCCCAGCAGAGCCGTGCCATGCCAAGTATCTCCTGCTTGTCTACAAGCAGGATGCATGGCTGTGGCTGCAAGCTGTCAGCCCTGCTGTGGTCTAGCTCCCGCTCTGGGAAGCTGCCGGGAAGCTGCCAGGAGCAGTCGCTCCACGGGGCTCGGGACCTGTGGCAGGCAGCACTACTGGTCTGCTTTACACGTGTCCTTTTCTTGCACGGGGCACTGAGGTACTGGCACTGCTGCTGGGGAACAGTGGATGCTGCTGTTGCACGGCATCTGCTTCCCTGGCAGGACTGGAGCCAGGTTTCCCAGGCGCGATACCTCTTTAAGAAAAAACAGACCGACTCTTTCTCTCCCGGTGGGGTGTTTTTTTTTTTTTTTTTGCAAATACCGTAGTTTTTGTTGGAATTTGTCCACAGGGAAATGAGGTCCGCATGGTCCAGTCCAGGTTCTCAGAAACATCTGCAACCTTGGAATAGCTGCTCAGGAGCGCCCAGGCCTCCCGGAGCTGCCTGGGCTCCGGCGCCCGGGGTGCCAGGCGGCGGGTGGGGGGCTCCCTGCCATGCCCCGCCAGGCTCCAGCCGCCCACGGGGGAAGCAGCCGCGCGGGGCTATGGGGTGCGCTCACGCGCCCAAGCCCGGGGCTCTCCCGGTGCCCCCCAGCTCCCGCCGGCCGCCCAAGGCCCCTTCCCGGCACCCCGTCGGGGCAGGGCCCGCCGGCCCCTCTCCCGCCCGCACCCCGCGCTGCAGGTGGCGCGGGGAAGCGCCCGCTCGGCTGCCGGGACGTCACCGGGCGCTGCGGGGCCGCCGGTGCCCGCCGCGGGCCGCCCCCGGTTGCGGAGCTGCGGACCGGCCCGCCGAGGCGCGGCGCCGTCGGGGCCCGCCCGGGCGGGCGCGGGGGCGGGGGCGGGCCGGGCCGGGCGGAGCGGGATTGGCTCCCGGGGCCGCTGATTGACACCGGCGGGCGAGCGCGCGGCGGGCGGCGCCGCCCTGATTGGCTGCCGGGCGCTCACAAACCCGCGGCGCGGCGCGGCGGGGCCAGAGCGGGGCCGGGGCCGGGGCGGCGGCGGGGAGCGGGCGGGCGGCGGGGCTCGGGTCGCGGCGGGGCGGCGCCCCGGGCAGTGCTGGGGGGCCCCGGGCAGGGCGCGGGGAGGGTCCCCGGGGGGGAGCGGCGGGCGGCGCCGTCAGGGCCGCCGTCGGCGGGCGCGGCGATGGGCAGCGTGCGGGGGCCCCGCGGGGCCGCGCTGCGGGCGCTGGTGTCGCTGGCCGCCGGGCTGCTGGCGTGCGGCGGGGCCAGCGAGTACGACTACGTCAGCTACCAGTCCGACCTGGGCCCCTACCCCGGCGGGCGCTTCTACGCTAAGCCCCACCAGTGCGTGGCCATCCCCGCCGACCTGCGGCTCTGCCACAGCGTGGGCTACGACAAGATGGTGCTGCCCAACCTGCTGGACCACGAGACCATGGCCGAGGTGAAGCACCAGGCGAGCAGCTGGGTGCCGCTGCTCAACAAGAACTGCCACATGGGCACCCAGGTCTTCCTCTGCTCCCTCTTTGCCCCCGTCTGCCTGGACCGGCCGGTCTACCCATGCCGCTGGCTCTGCGAGGCCGTGCGCGACTCCTGCGAGCCTGTCATGCAGTTCTTTGGCTTCTTCTGGCCCGAGATGCTCAAGTGTGACCAGTTTCCCCAGGACGACGTCTGCATTGCCATGACGGCTCCCAACGCCACTGAGGTCTCCAGGCCCAAAGGTAAGGCGTGACCAGCGCTTTGGCCCCCCTCCTGGCACTTTTCTCTGAGTTGATGGGGCCGGTGTTAGCCCAGGAGGAGCTGCATGGGACTGAAGGGGGTCTGCAGCAGGACGAGGCTCACCTGAACTCTGCTTCTCGGCAGCAGTCCTCCAGCCTCCAAGCGCTCCGCCAGCGCTCCTGTCCTGAGGAAGGCAGGATACCCTCCCAGTTCCTCCCCTCTGTCCCGGAGCTGAGCCCCGGAGCAGACCGTGCTGGGGCACAGCGGGTGCGTGGCCACAGAGGCACCGACCCTCCAGGTGCCGTACTGCCCTGGCAGCAGTTTCTCTCCTGAGCCAGACCCCTGCGGGGCCGTTCTTGGCAGCAGCAGGACACATGGTCCCCCACGGCAGAAAGCGCTGCCTGGCTGGAGTAAATGGTGACAGCAGTCCTGGCAGGGTACCGCGCTTCCCGAGCAGCCCTGGGGCGAGAGGCTGGGCAGCCGGCGGCTGCGCGTGCAGTGGGAATCCGGCCCTGCTGTCTCAGGTGGGCTGTGTGCTGGCGAGGGGGCAAGGGATGTATCAAGAAATGACTGGGGAAAGTGGATGTGGTTTTTGTTTCTTTCCATTATGTGTGGCAGGTTTGGTGCCAGAGTGGCTCGTTTGTGCGAGTTGCAATGAGTCTGGCTTGTTGCTGAAAACTTTTAAAATAAATAAATATCTTGGTGTCGCTTCAGCATTCTGCATTGGAGTGCTTTGAAAGGTTGGCAGGAGGGATTTTTGTAGAGGGAGGAAGCAGAGGGCTGTAAAAGAATGCAATGCTTTCCTGTGTCTGGAGCTTCACTGGAAGGGGTGAGCACCCCTGATTTCATGAGGAGATAGTGCAGGCACTTGGGAGTTACTGAGGAACGGGGGAGCTGCGTGTGGGGCTGAACGATTCCCGTGGCTTCCATACTGTGTCTGGAGCTCATCTGGGACGGAAGGTCGCCCCTTACCGTGGCCGCTCACGAGCAGTTACCTTTACAGACAAAGGCTTTACGTTGTGCTCGGCTGGGAGCCCTCGCCCAGCCTGCCGGGGACCGTGCAGTGATACCTCTCTCGTCCCAGCAGCACTCGTGCTTCAGGGAGCCCTTCAGTTACGGGGCAGGAAGGGAGCGCATCCTGCAGCAGAGGGGTGACACCCTGGGGGTGTCCCCAGAAGCCAGGGGTCACACAGAAGGAAGCGGAGAGGGTTGGCTTGAGCAGGACGGGGCAGTCGCTGCAGGCAGGCAGGGAGGGACGCCTGAGCTCCACACCCGCCGGAGCCGTACAGGGAAACTCTGTCGTGTCTCGGCAGCAGCAGACTCTGTTGTGTCTTGGTGTGAAGCGTGTACCCATGACGGGGGGTGAGGTTTGGCTGCTCTCGCTCCTGGGGACCCAGCCTCTCCCTGTGCAGCACCGACGGCAGCACATCCAAGCTGGCTTCCTTGCTGTGGCTTGTGCTTACTGATGCGATTAGTGGAGGCATCTTTGTTTTCCAGGAAGGATCTAAAATCATCTGTCCTGTGTGAACCTAGACCCTTGGCCAAGACCGCAGTCATGTCCTGTGTTGCGGGTATAAAGGTTGCTTTTATTCCACGGGGACTTGCAGCCAAGTGTGCCCCTGGGGCAGCTGGGTCTACGCTGCTTGCTGTAGAGCTGCCTCTTCCCAGGTCTGAAATGGAGTTTGAGCTGTTTGCAGGTCATTCATTTTGAAAGACATTAGTGACCCAAGACCTGGGAACAGTCTTCTTGTGTAGTTAAACAACTAAATTTCTGATCGCCTTTCAGACCTGTCTCGACAGCAGCACTGCGGGGACATACCGCTTTCTTTTGGTGCTGCTACTGTGCCCACCAGGACAGTGTTTGGGCACTATGCTGTCATTCACAGGCATCGCTAAAGCGACTTTACTGCAAGGAGTTACATCAGGTCTGAGTCCTTTGTGGATCCATTGCTGGTCCTGTTTGGCGTGCAGAGAGGCCACATTCTGCACAAGCTTTAGGGCGTATTGTTTGGGTGAACGGTAAATCAGAGCTGGGTGAGTATTGCAAGGAAGTATTGCAGCCACACAGATAAACCAGTCTGCTAAATGTCTTCATGAAACTTTTGTCCAAAGCACTTTTAAATGAGCAATGTCTTCGCAAGGATGTTTACAGAAAGTAAGTCTTTAAAATTGTTGTGCAAATGTGAACTCTCTTCAGCATTCAGTGGAAAAGTACAAGCAGCCAACTTCATGTCCCCTGGCTGCTTGAAAGTATTTTCAAGAGAAACCCTTGCATGTGCTGTAGCTGAGCTCCAGCAGCTCCAGAGGTGTCAGGCCAGGCTCCCTGTGCCCATCGCACTGGCTGGGGCACTTCTCTGCGAGGGGGTGGGCAATCTTGTTGGCAAATGCTTCTTCAAGGTGAGAAGGCCAGGCTCCCAGTAACCTGCTGGGCTGGCCCTGCTGCCCTTAGGTGTGCCAGCTTTCATGGCTTGCGGCAGACGCCTCTGGCATGTGTTCTCATACGAGTAACCTTCAGTTGGTGAAGCTCCATGTGCCGTGTACACCGTGTGCTGGGACGCTCTTGCTCCAAACAGCTTAGAGTGAACAGAGCAAAATTAAAGTTAATTGCGAGCACTGCCGTAATGTAAACCCCCACAGCCAGGTCTCCTGTGCTGGTGCTCCCGCGCTCTGCGGAAGGTCTGTGCGTGGCCTGCGGTGGCGGCAGGGACTGGGCCCGGCGAGGTGCCCAGCGCTTTGGCTGCCAGCGCGGCCGCCTCGTGCGGACGAGCGGTGCGTCCGGGTGAGCGCGCTTGTGCCGCCGCGGTTCAGCCCTCGTCCCTGTGCGTGCGGGGTCCTTCCCTCCGTCCGGGGCTCTGCTGCGGGAGACCCCGTCCGCAGTTTGTGTCTTCCGTGAGTGCCGGCTCCTGGAGCCCCTCCGGTCTCGGGCACTGGGGTATGTTTCCTGTTGATTCAAAGAGGGTCGGAACCCAGCAGTGTCCCCTCTTTTCTCTGTGCACTAGTAAGAACGAGCCCTTTCAGTACTTTTCCCCATTAACACCTCGAAATTGGAATTTGTTTCTGCCTCTCAAAGAGCTGACCTGCTGAATTCCTTTCTCCTTAAGCACGAGGCGGTAAAGCCTGCAGGCCCACAGGATGCATCAGGGGAGTTGCAGATTAATATAGCATTACACATTCCTTCTCCTGCCCCTGGAGTAAGCTGGCTCTAAAGCCAGGCTTTAGAAAACGGTCAGCAGGGAAAAAGCAAGCTGGAAGCAGGCTGAGGTTGTGCTTGGAGTAGAGCTGTCAGCTGCAGGAGATGGGCCTGGCTCAGGCCGAATGGCAGCAGGCGAGGAGGCGGGCGGCCGTGCCCGATACGGCGAGCTGCGGCGGGGTGCCGCGGGGTGCAGTGCGGCCGGGCGTGTGCCGGCGCGGCTGCCTCTGGGCCGCTGCGGGGGCCTGCCTGAGGAGGGGGGACCCGAATCGTGGCTGGGCTTCTTGTTGGCCCCTTCAGCCTGGGATTGTGCGGGGAAGGGGAAGGTGAGGTCCCGGGCAGCGCTGTGGGCTGGAAGATGTTGGCCGTGGTGCCTTGGGAGGGGTGTGACTGTAGGCAGTTTGGGGATAGCTGTGGCTCCACGAAACAGCAGTTCTCCTGGGGTGCAGAGCTGTGTGGGAGCTGGTCGGGCCCCTCGTGTTTGTGTTCCTCACCTTGTCATGACGGGGTGTCCCGTGGGGAGAGCAGTGCTTCCCTTCCCCTTGGCATGGGACAGCGTCCTCTGGCAGCCCTGCAGGCACGTCCGAGCCGCAGCGGGGCTGCGGGAGGCAGGGCTGGAGGATGATCCCTGTCCGTGGAGCCCCCCTGCGCACGGCCGGGGTGAGTGCCGGCTGCCTGCTGCCACTTGCCAGGCCGCGGGGGTCCTCCTGGCACGGGGTGGCGTGTCGGGGCTTGGCCCTGGCGCAGGGCTGTGGCAGCCTGGCAGCGGGATGCGTGCATGGATGAGGCCGCTGCTCGCGCTGCGTTGGACGGCTGGCAGTGCTTGTCCTGCCCGGGGCGACAGCAGAGCCGCAGGGAGGTTGGCAGGACGTGTCCGCGGCGTGGCTGGCAGACGGGCGCTGTGTCGCCGGTGGGAAGGGGGGTGGACGTGCTGTGCCACAGAAGGGGCTGCCCAGCGCGGCTGCTGCAGCTCCAGCCCACGCGTGATGGCTGCTGGCTCCGAGCCCTCGCCATAGCGAGGTGGGAGTCCCTGCTGCACGGGGGTCCCTGCCATCCTGGCTGCGCCAGAACCTTCCCGGGGGCTGCCACAGCACAGCTAAAACAAAGCTTGTGTTTTCACCAGGGAATGATGAGTCTTATTTTCCACTTTTTGGGGTTTTTTTTTTTCTTTGCTTGTTTGGAAAGCTCACAGGGTAGACGCAGAGGTGGCTTTTACGTTGTTTGCCTGGCCCGTGTGGGCTTGGGCAGTCTCCTGGCATGCACTTTGGCTGCTGAGGCACACCGAAGTGCTTTGTACACTGGAATGTGTGAAGATGAGCTCATGCGTGGCAGGTACCCCCTCTTGTTCCTGGGGTGGTCCCCAGCACAGTCACTGACTCCTGGCACCGCAGCAGAGAGACCGCAGGGGCTGTTACGCTCCTGCCAGCATCCCCTTTCCCTCATTGTGAGCTCATCAGATGTGCAGCCTGGATGGAAATATTCTGGCTGCTGATTTTAAAAATAAAGCACTGGGGACACCATCACAGGCTGGCTTCTTCCTGTGTCAAAGCTAAGATGGTAAAAGTGGCAATTGCACGTGAGGATTTTGAAAGAGGAAGTTACCCAGGTGGTGGGCAGCTCTCACAGGTACCGAGGTACCAGGGGTGGGACTGTAAAGCCAGCTGTTGGGCGCTGCAAAGGCTGCCTTGTGACTTGCACATCAGGGTGATTGGAGGGCCAGTTGATCTCCATGTGTAATTAATAAAGACATGGTGCATGACCCCAGGAATTAGCATTTGGTGCAGAACACATTTGGGGGGCCAAGAGGGGAAGAACAAGCCACAGAAAACAAATGTCTCGTCTGAAACCCCATGGGGCATCTGTGACTGAGGAGACTTGACTCTGGTCGGCGTGGGTCGTGGCCGTGCCTCCCTTGCCAGCCGTTCTGGCTCTGCACCCTGCTTGCTGGGAGACCTCTTTTTTTCTGTCCAGCAACGCTGCGGGTTTTGCTGGCCTGGCTGAGGGCTGGAAGGGCACGAGTGCTCCATCTGCACGCAGGGACAGGCAGATGTTTTGCTGCAGCACCATTCCTGAGAATAACTCCCTTGTGTGGGAAAGAGCCCTCTGTTCTGCTGGACCAGGAACAGAAGCAGCATCTCCCAGCTCAATAAATTCATCCGCCAGTAGCACAAATCTGCGTCTGTGCTGCTGGGTGGTCTCCTACTCTGGCTGGAGACAGGAACCTGGAAACAGATTTTTTTTTTCTCTGGGTGAAGTGAGCTTTCCTCCCAGGATGGATCCTGATGAAATGTCCTGGGCCAGCGTTTCCCAAGGGGAGGATGTTGGCCACCGCCAGCAGCTGGCAAGCAGAGCCGGCTCTCCTCTGCTGGAGCCACGAGGCTGCCCCGCAGGTCTGCAGGGTGTAGCGGGGCGGAAAACAAAAAGGAGAAGACGTCTGCTCTTGGGGTCACGATGGAGGGGCTTCTGGAGGGGGGCGGCACGCGTGAGAGGTGTGCGGGTCCGTTACCAGCCAGTGCTGCTCTGGGGCAGGGAGGGAGGTGAGGGCCTTGCTGTACGATGACTGGGCAGCCTGCGAAGTGGTCCCTAGCTCCGAGGGGGAACCTGGGCAGAGCTGGGCCATGCCAGTCCTGAACCCCCTGCCTGGCTCGGGGCAGCCCCTCGGTATGTGAGCTGTCCCTGGGCACCATCCTCCTGTCGTGCTGGAGTTTGGGCACTGTGCGCCCACCCTGGCATGCTGTGGGGAGGGAATGTCAGCGGGCCGTGGGCCGTGCCCCACAGCGAGCAGCTCCCCTCAGCTGAGTGCCTGGCCCTGAAAACCCCTCTCCCTGCCAGCGCTGTCCTCCCGCTCTTGGCAGCTGCCTGCCCCTGCCCGTGCCTGGCCTTGGGGCTGCTGGCAGCGCTGGAGCAGGGCTGGCAGGAGGCTGCCAGCGGCCAGCACTGCCCTGTGGCTGGTGGGTGGCCCCTGAGCCCCGGCAGGGGGTTGTCCCACGGGGCTGGGAGCTGGGACCCTGGGCAGGGTGCCTGGGTGCGTGTCCCGCCTTGAGGGCAGTGATCTGACAGCACGGGCAGCCCAGCTCTGTGGTGCTTCTTGTGCTGGCTCCTCACCACCTCTTCTCTCCTCTTGCCAGGAACAACTGTGTGTCCCCCTTGTGACAACGAGATGAAGTCGGAGGCCATCGTGGAGCACCTGTGTGCCAGCGAGTTTGGTAAGGAGGAGCGCTGGGGGCACGGGGGGGCTTTCCTGGGGGGCACAGCACAGCATGGCTCCTGTGTGGGCCGGATCCTGGACCCCCGCATTTCCCTGCCTGCGCTGAGAGTGGTGTGGCCATGTCGCCGGTGGGCAGCCACGGTCCTTCCCCGAGGCTAGGCAAGCATGCCTCTAGATGTCAGTGTCGGCGCGCAGAGGCGGCGGCGGGACTGGACGGGTCCAGGAGGTGTCCGGCTCCCGCAGCCGAGCGCACCCGGGGACCAGGGCAGCAGGGTCCTGGCGGCAGCGCCCGCGCTCCTGCATCACCATGGCTGCGGTGCCGAGCACCTCTCCTGCCCCGCCTGGCGAAGCGCCGTGCGGGACAAGGCCCCCAAGCACGGGATCACCTGCCGAAGCAGCAGTGCTGCGGGGCCCCGCGGCTGCCGTCAGCCCCAGCTGCGTGCAGAGAGCCAGATGGTGTTGGTCTGGAGTCTGGGGATGGGGCAGAAGTGGCAGTGCCTCTTCTTTGGTGAAGTCTCTGGGGTTTGTAACTTAACCCTGGTGTTCCCGTGTTCTTGTGCGCTTGCAGAAATAGTGCCTAGGATGGACCTTTATTCCTCTTGCAATCATGAAGGAATGAACCAGTTTCCTCCTTCCCCCAGACTGCTTGTACCACCGGGTTTCTTTTTAGCAAAGTTATGCTGCTCTTGTCAAGTCTAGGTATAAAAACCCAAAGCCAGTCCTTGTCTAGCTAGGGCCAAGCAGTAAGCTTAAAAAACGCAGAGCTACTTGAAAGCTGTGTCCTAAATATATTACGACTAAGTGAGTCAGACAATCATAGGTAAACAGAACGTCATTTAAAAATAAAGTATCACAGGGAAAAATATTAGCTTTCTCAGATCAAACCCAGAATTAACTGGTTTTGACATCCTTGCTGGTGTATGTAACTTTCCCGGAAGGTTATTAAAGGCATATTGAACAAGGTGTGCATTCCTTGGGGATTAGCGCTTGAATGTACCCTGTGCCAGAGCGCACTATGCAAACTCAAACCTGCTCTGCGTGTTGGCGTATTACCCTTTCTGCTGGAAATGAATTCTCAACTCTCCTGCAGATTTGGTATGCCAAAAGTCCTAAGTTCAGCGCAGACTTTTTCTAATAGGGAAAAGCATCAACAAGAACACCCATGTAATAGCTTCCCAGGAATGCACGTGCTTCCAGCTGGGTTGGGTAACAGACATGGCTGGGGAGCAGGATGTGCCCTTCACCCGACGGTTGGGCTGAGCGCTCCGAGGCGGGCGAGCCGGGGCGCTCTGAGTTCTGCCCTGGGCAGGCAGGAGATGAGAGATGAATAGGAGCTGCCCCTGCCCCACTGCATCCATGGGGAGAGACTGGAGGCAGCTTCCCAACAAGCGGCCTCTGGGAGCAGCACACCTGGTTTGGACAGGGCGGTGTGCCTGGGTTTGTGGTGATGCAGAGGCATCACCCAGCGGCTCTGAGCTTGGGGACCTCTAGCCTGGAGGAGGAGTGAGGGGTGCTGCCCGGGCGGCAGCAGCAGCTCCGTTGTTGTTGGGTCGCTGCGATACCTGTCGCCTCCCAGGAGGCACACGAGGAGCAAGCCAAGGTGGCGTCCCGCTGGTGGGCAAGCGCTGGGAAGGGAAATGCAAGTTTAGCCGCATGCTTGTCATCAGCCTCTGCTGCTAAATATCCTCCCCGTGCTCCGGGACAGTTACACAACAGGGAGCAGAGGCCAAACCAGAAGTATTCATGGCCTCGGCGGAGCGGCTTGAGACCTTGACTTGCCCACAGAGTAAATTGGTTATTGGGAAACTCTGTGGTGACAGCGTCCAGAGGATGGAAATATTTCTTGGCAGGCAGCTCCCTGGGTAGGGCTGTGGCGAGTGGCCAGATATAGAGTTACCGCGCACTGCGAGCAGCGGCGGAGGCCTCAGCCCCCTGCCTACCCCCAATCAATGCAAAACGGCTGCGAAGGCTTTCGCAGAAACCTTCTTCCTGCTGTGGTTTGGGGTGGTGGGGAAGGGTCCCTGTTCCCAGGCCACGGAGAGAAATAGGAGCCAGCTCCGCAGGCTGGGCTCGCCGGCAAGAGCTCCGCTCTCTGCCGCGTTGGGGAGCTCGGTGGTGTCACCCAGTGCCCTGTGCCCACGTCCAGGGACGGCAGCTCGTACAGACAAACCAGCTAGATTTGAACTGGCTCATGTGAGCCCTGGGGATCGCTCTACTCGTAATGCCAGGTATCACGACTGCGTTGGCGCACGCACTGGGCTTGCCCAGATCGCCGTGTTTCTCCAGCTTTGTGCAGGCATTTGTTTTCTCTGCCAAAGCAGAGTCTGATGGTTTTTCTGACCGTTGCAAGGAGTTTGGGATCATTGTTTGTTCTGTGGATCAGCGCAACTCCATGTAACTTTATTTTTTAAACATGTCAGAGCTCTTGCTGATGCTGAGGTTGCTCCCATTCACATCCTCCTCCTTCCCCCTCCTGCTTTCTCTTTTTGTCTCAGAAAGAGTTTGGGTTTTTTTGTTTGAAGACAAGACGAGCTCCCTACTGTAGAGAAGTCCAAAGGTAGCTGAGCAGAGCACAGCTGGTGTTCGCTGCATGTGAACCATCACTCTGTCTTCACACTGGAAAGCTGGTCGCGTCTTGGCTATCCTTTTGTTCCCCTGCTCCGCCCTGTCACCAGACTCAATCAGGGTGGGAAGCTCGCTTGCTCTTAGTGGTCTTTAGTGGTGTAGGTTCCATGCAGCTGCGTTTGGTGTTTTCTTCCTCCTGCCACTGTGTTTTTCCTCCCCATCCAGGAGGGTCCTGGGTGCACATGGGGCACATCTGGAGGCAGCACTGTCTGTAGCCAGCTGGGGAGCCGGCGCAAGGGAACAGACGCGATGCGGGCCTTACCTGTGCCCTGCGAGGGAGGGCGGTGCAGGGTGCTCCCGGGGATGTCCCAGCTGTGGAGAGGAGCCAGCGGAGGAGGCGTGGACTTCAGGAAGTTTTCTCAAAGCAGAGTGCGTGGCCCTTGAATCTTTGTTTAGTCTTGGAGGGGGTTACTGTCGTGGAGCAATTTCTCAAGGAGAGCTGTTTATCTGGCACTAAAATAAACTCCCAACCCTTCAGACTGAGATTTCTCATGTACATCCACCAAGGTAAACACTGGCAGCTGACAGGTTACAGATCCTCATCAAAGCCAGACATGTACAATAAATGTTTAAACTAACGTGTGCTGCATGGGGCAGCTGTTGGTGGGTCCTGCACGGGTTCCCGCAGCAGTGTTACCCTGGGTTTCGCTTACACCCCAGTGGCTCGTTACAGGCGAGAGGCGGGGTGCACTTTGCCCACCACTGCTGTGCAGCGGTGCCGGGGTGGGAGGTGGCTGTGTAGCAGCCCTGGAAGCAATGTCGGTCTCGAGGACAGTGAAGGAAGAGAGCTGCGTCGAGCTGTGAGCACAGGAAGACTGTAAAGAAAAGAGACCTTTCTTCCCTGGGCCAGGATAGGGCCTTGGACAAGATGCTGGGGCTCGGAGAGGTGCCAGGAGGCGGCCAGCCTCGTGGGCCAGCAGGGCTCTGGGTTTACATTCGGTGAGCAGCGGTGAATGTGGGCTCCTGGGTGCTGGTGTGAGGCAGCTCTGCTCCCTGCTGGGCTGCCAGAGCTTGGCAGCTCCTCCGAGAGCAGCATGGCTCTGGGGCAGCAGCGCGTCTTGCTGTCCACCCAGCTCTGGCTGGGGCTCGCCATGCGATAGCCACACCGTGGGAGCGATGTGCACGGTCCCATGTCCCCGGCAAAGTGTTCGGTGCTGTCTGCGTGCTGCTGTGGCTGTCCTGCCTGTAGGCAGAGGGGGCCTGGGTCGGCACTGCCGGAGGCGCTCGCGGATTAGCAGCTCCTTCGTTTCAGCAGCGTGCAGGAGCTGCCTCCTCTTCTCCCTAGCACTCTCCGTGGGAGCACCAGCCAAGGGCCTCCAGGAAAGGGGAACGTCTTTGACCCAGCGTCTCCGTGTGCAGCTCCCAGCATTGCAGCTGGTTTGCTGCTCAGTTACTTGCCGTAGCAGCAGTCCCCTCTCCCTGTTGCACCTGTGTGTGAGTGCTGCTCCGTACCTCCCTGCCTGGGTGCCAGGGCTGGGAGCAGCAGCAGCAGCATAGCCCATGGCTTGGGGTACGGCGGGGGGAGCACAGAGTGGAGGGTGTCAGCGAGTGGTGCAGGGACCCTCGCCGGGGCACAGGCCAGCGCTGGGGGCTGGGCCAGGTATGCATGGGCTAGTTGTGGTTTAGATTTTGGTACAGCTCTGGTGTGCTGGGGGCAGCGGTGGATGGATGCATGATGAAGTGTGAGACTGCCCTCCTCTGCCCCCGCAGCCACCTCCCCCAGCCTTCCTGGGCTGCAGCCAGGGTTTGTTTCTTACTCCTCGTGCAGGCTGGGCTGGCCCCGGAGTTCATTCCTCTCTCTGTTTCTCTTGGTGATTTTATTTATTGTTTCTGCCCTTTCTCTGGGGTCTGAGGGGCTCCTGCTGAATGGGCTCTTGCTGCACTGGAGACTGCAGTACAATCAATACATGCTGTTTATTTTTTCCCGTGACTGACAGCTCCTTGCCTGCAGCCTTCTCCTGTTACAGCCCTAATGTGTCTTCTGGCAGGTTTCCTCCTTCTGAGTGATTTCTAAAGGAAGGAGCAATAGGGCTGAAGGAACAGCAGAGCTTTCCCTTCTCTCACGTTCCCTTCCTTGCCCCTGAGGTGCTGGAGTGGGGCCCCTGCCCGTGCAGGCAAGAGAACAGGAGAGACAGCGTCCCGGTCCCAGGTTCTGCTTGCTGAAAAAGAGGGGTGGGAGGTGCCTGTGGGGCAGAGTCATGGTGGGTGCGTGGTGCTGGACGGTGAGTGGGGAGCAGGGGCTCGTGCCTCTCAGCCTGTGGCCGCCCCTGGCGCAGCGCAGTCCTTGGAGACGTGGTGAGGGCATCCGAGCCCTGGTGCTGGTGTCGGGGAAGGAGGGTGAAGTGCTCTCTGGCAGCACTAATGCGGTGCTTCCAGTTTGCCTGGGAGATTGGGTTTCCTCTTTCCCCATGCTGGGGGTGGGACTGGAAAGCTGGAGCTGTAGGAACATGGATAAGAATTGTTTCAGGTGATGAAATGCAAGTTGTGCTTTGTCAGGCTGGACCCCAACCAGCTCTGCAGGGCCTTTGCTGCTCTTGGAGCTGCTGTTGCCAAGAGTAATTTCATTCCGAGTGAGCAAACACTTTCATATACCCTGTTTCATATTAGTAGAAATAAAAAAAGACATTTTTATATCTCCAGCACTCCCTACTCTCTCTGCATTAGAGATAGCAGAGTTAGGCTACCATCTGATGTGGGCCGTTTGTAGTTGAGGCCAAATTCGTGGCTTGGACTAATGGGGGTGCATCACCCCGGGGCCGGGGTCTGACCCTTTGCTAATGGGAGCTGTGGCTGGTGATGGGGCAGCTGCGCAGCCGGAGCTGCCGCCGTCCCTCTCGCGTGTTCTCCCCAGGCGTCCCAGAGTCAGAGCCATCCAGAGCGCAGCACGGGGCGGCTCGGGCTGCAGGAGAGGGGAGCCTTGGAGGGGATGAGGCTGCCCATGCTGGCCTTCTGTTCCTGACTCCCATGGTTGCTGGTGGCAAGGTCCTGCTGGATGACACGTTGGGAGAAGGAAGGGCTGGTTGACGCTGCGGTGCGACATCGGGAGCAAGGACACTGGGGGAAAGCTGGTCATAGCTGCCGGCTGGTGCATGCAGGCTCTTTGCAGGAGTCTCCGCACTGTTCAAGTGTGGTGCAGCTACATCTAATTCTTGTGCCGGCAGCTCGCTGTGGCAGCGGACAGGGTCTGGTGAGAGGGTGCGTGCCTGTGCTGGGCTTTTGGCACTGGCTCTCCCGGCTGTGGCAAAATGCTGGTGGGCGGCTCGTGCCTGGGCAGACATCAGCTCCTCGATGCTGGGGCTGAGCAAGGGCAAGTGTGGCTTTAGCGCCCCGGCAGGATTTCTGCTGTTGTAAACACAACGTGGCTGAGAGCTGTTGAGTCCCAAATTAAATCCTGAAATCTGCCTTTGTTGTGTTTTGTTTTTTCCCTCCCAGCTTGAGTAATGTTTTCACTTCTGTGTTTTCTGGGAAGAACCTTTGAAGTGGGCGACTGGACGCTGGTTTGTGCTAGAGGTCTCCTGCCATGACTTGCCCATGAGCAGACGTACCAGCAGCGCTCACAGGGAGGATGTTTTGGGACCATGTATGGCATTAAAGTAAAACCTCTCCCTGTGCTGTGCTGGGGTCCCCCTCTGCCCTCAGCACCATCAGCTGCACGGCCCTGGGGGGCACTCGCTGCCGGAGGCGAGCGGAGCGGGGAGCGTTCTGCTTGGCCAGTCCCACGTGGCGGGCAGGGTTGTGCCTGTCCCTGTGGGCATGGGTGTCCCGGAGGGGTGTGCAGCATCCCTGTGGATGCTGCTCACCTCCTGCCCCGGAACCCGGGGACCGCAGTCCTGGCACCATGCTGTGCCGGATCCAGCACTGCCTCTTGGCAGTGCTGGCAGTGTTGCAAGCAAAGCTGAGACAATGCCTGGCTGGAAAGGGCTTTCCTGGTTTTATGGGTGGTCCTGGCTGCAGCCGGCCACCAGCACTGCTGGGATGGCAGAGAACAGGGCTCCTCTTCGTGGTATGGCCAGGTGGCAGCTGCTGGTCCCATCAGTGCTCCCGTTCACGGACAGGTTCATGGCCTCTCCGCAGCCCCCGAGGCTGCTCTCTGTCTACGGGTGCTCACAGTGGAGAGCGAGGGCCTTTCCACGTGAGCGCGTCAGCCAACGTCTTCAGGAACATGGTGGACGCTTCAATTAACAGGAGCGTGGGTGAAGTGGAAGGTGCTGAGCATGTTAGGTGCGGAGATGTGAGTGAGGGAGCACGGGTTTGGTAAGAGGTTGTGCTGGAACATCGTGTGAGAGTGAGGGGGAATAGGGGCTTGTGGCTGGCGGCCGTCCTCTGCAGCGACACAGAGCCGCTGCAGCACGTGGGGTGGCGTGGGTTGATGCTACAGCCAATGCCGTGGGCGATGCTGGGGCAGTCCCGTGGCCGTGCTGCAGGAAGGCTGCAGCTGCTGGCCTGGGAAGGCTGCACACACTCCTGTGCTACGAACAGCCCTCCAGGTCTCCTCCTGGGGTCGGCTTCCTCCTGGCAGTGACGGCTGAAGATTTAGGCTGTGCAAGCAAGCACATCCTGGGGTCTCAGAGGCAGTTTCAGCTCTTGTCGTGCTCGGCGCTGAGACGGATTTGGTATGGCGTGGTGGGAGCAGAAAGGCCAGGGCTCCCAGGGAGGAAGCTGTTTGCTTTAGCAGCTCAGTTGGATCCCGGAGCCAAGACTCAATCCGTCCCGCTGGAGCCGTTCCCGTGCTGCCTGCCTGCTGCTGGGGTGGAGGTGTTCCCGGGGCCAGGGGGATGCCGGGCGAGCTGCGGCAGCGGCGAGTCACACGATGGCCCCCCCTGCCAAACCCTTTATGTTTTAGGAAAGCCACAAGCCAAGGGGCTGCCTCCCGCTGCGTGGTGCTGTGCTCCCAGAGCTGGGTGTGCAGCCGGGAACGAACGGGCCCTCAGGCACCGCTGTTCTGGTGTGCGTGGAAAATGCCAGAGCTGCACGTCCAGCCGCGCTGCTGTGAAACGTGCCTTTTGTGCCTGGGAGTCTCGGCTGGAAAGTGGGTCTGAGCCTAAGGAACGCAGCCCAGGTAGGGGAGCAAGGGGGGACTGGGGACCCAGGTCTCTGGCAGAGGGGTGAAAACTGAGCAGTGAGTATAAAGGCTTTTTAAATTTTTTTTTCTTTGGCTTGTGTGACTGCTTAGTCCGCAGCAAGGCAGCTGAAACTTGGTAGTCCTTGAGCCAGGCTGCATTTTACCTGCGTAGCACTGCAGACTCCCTCTGCTGATGACAAGGTGGGTGTCATTGCTGGGAAGAATGGAGCCCTGCACAAACTATTCGCATCCCAGTCAGCCTCCTCGTTGGTCCTCCTTGGTGTTATCTGATCTTGGCTCCATGTGCTGCTTTGCACGAGTGGGGTTTGGATGAGTTTTTAGTCCACGTCTGGATTTATGGTTCACGTGAGCTCCCATGCTCCCTGAACCTGCATCGCTGGCTTGCCAACAGATAACTGCTGCTGTGCAGGGAAGGGAGCAGCTGTGAGCTCCCACGGACAGGATTAGCAGACCCTCTTTGTCTTCCATAGACTATGATACTTGGAGTAGAACAGCACCTCCAATAGCTGCCAGATTGTTTTCTTCCTCTAGCAACAAAAGATCTAAACTTGCAGCGATCACAGCAAAGCAATTTGCAAACAAGCCATTTTGAAAAAGTCTCTTATTAGTGGTATTATACCATTCCTCCTGCACTGGCAACCACCGTGCTTAGTGCAAGAGTTCAAAGTCAGAACAGATAAAGAAATTGAGGTTCACATTGAGGGATGCTGCTGCTGCTGCTGCCCAATTAATGTCACGGTGCTTAGAAGCTGCGTGAAAACTACTTGCTGCATTTTCCAGATTTGTCACAAATTGATGTGGTTCGGCGTCTTTAGCTCTTTAAAGCTTGGGTCTCTTTAGCTCCTTAAACATCCTGAATTTGGAAAACAGATGGAATGAAAATTTCACTTAGGTTTCCAGTCCTGGATTACTTTCTTGTACAGTAACAGTATAACATGACAGGACTCTTGGCAAACACAGCAGGTGCTTTTGGCA
The DNA here is from genome assembly GCF_949628215.1 of Phalacrocorax aristotelis. NCBI lineage: Eukaryota > Metazoa > Chordata > Aves > Suliformes > Phalacrocoracidae > Phalacrocorax > Phalacrocorax aristotelis. Next base: position 1,474,396 of record NC_134299.1, read on the forward strand.
CACGAGCAGATAAATACCATTCCTCCTGTTGCCAGTGCAGCGGCTGGGAGCACGAGGGTAATACAGAGACTCTGCTGCCTTCTCAGGACTGTCATCGCGCTGTCCTGCTGCCATTCGTGTCTGGAATGGTGAGCAGAGCTGCCGTCCAGAAAGCAACGTGCGTTCACTGCTACAAGTTCCAGCAGAGCAAGACTTCAAGGAACGATGCTGCGGGGACCCACCTCCCTGCCAGAGCCAGCGGCTTCTGCATGCCGTCTGCTGCACATGCTCTGAGAGTCAAATGAGAAGGGACAGCAGACAATTAATCACCTATCCGAGCACTATTTATATGCAGCTCTGAAGTAAACTCCCAAATGATGGAAATATGTTAGTAATTTTTGGCCATATGTGCTTTTCCCCAAAAAAGAGGCAGAGCCAAATGGCACAGAAGTGATACTTTAATGTACAACACATTTTAATCATTTTTCCCATGTATACTAAATTCTTTTTCATGGTCGTGACAAAGGAGCATTAATTTTTTTTTTTTAATTCGGGTTGCGATTAACTTGGGAAAATGCTGAACCCAAAGAAGAAAATATTTTCCGTGGAGGTTGTATCGGATTAACTCCCCTTCTCTGGGGGAAGGTGCAGGTGTGTGGCAGCTCCACGGGGCGCTGCCGCCTGCGTGCGGGTCCCCTGGACGCGGCTCTTTGCCAGGGCCTCACTGCTCAAACGCAGAGATGTTCAGTGCTTGGAAACGTCTTCTGCAGGCACCCGAGGGCCAGGAGTGACTGCAAACAAATGCTTGAGAAGCTGAGTTGACCTTTTAAATGGCCCTTTCAAGAGTCTCTGCGTGCGTCTAGAGCAGGGGAATCACCTTGTTTACTCAGCTAATGTTTTGCTAGCAGAGAGCGTATCGCCGGCTGAACAAGTCTCCCTCTCAGATAGAGTGCCCGGTGTGCTTTGCTGGGGGGAAGGGGAACAGAGATGTTGGTATTTTACCTTGATGCTCCCCGGGCACGGGGATGGCTTCGCTTTAGGCGTGAGGGTTTTCGTGTCGCGGTCGGTGGGCCAAGTCACTGCTGGGGCGATGGCACAGAGAGGGGGGCAGGGGGAGGTGGGAGCAGTGCGGAGCGGGTCGCTGGGCGTCTGCAGCTGGGCAGAGCGCTGCCGCCGTCCTGGGGCGGGGGCACCGAAGCTGCCTTGCCCCCAGCCTCGCTTAGCAAAGGCTTTGTGCCAGCCAAGGCTGCTCAGGAGTCGTTTTGGTTTTCCCCTCTCTCTGGCTTGTTTTTCAGCTCTTAAGATGACCGTAAAGGAAGTGAAGAAGGAGAACGGGGACAAGATGATCGTCCCACGGAAGAGGAAGGCGCTGAAGCTGGGGCCCATCCGGAAGAAGAACCTGAAGAAGCTGGTGCTGTTCCTGAAGAACGGGGCCGACTGTCCCTGCCATCAGCTGGACAACCTCGGCCACTACTTCCTCATCATGGGCCGCCAGGTGAAGACCCAGTACCTGCTGACAGCCATCTACAAGTGGGATAAGAAGAACAAAGAGTTCAAGAAGTTCATGAAGAGGATGAAGTCTCCCGACTGCCCGACGTTTCCGTCAGTCTTCAAGTGATGCGGTGGGCGGCGGGAGAGCCGCCGCCTGGACCCTGCGCAGCCCGGTACGGCAGCTCGGCCTCGCTCCTCTGCAGGGGGGACGCTGGAGCTGAGCCCTCCTGCTCCTCCCTCGTGCTCCTCGGAGCTTCCCTCGCCGACCCCAGCCCTCCCACCTCCCCACTGCCGGCATTTCCCTGATCGCCCGGGTGTGCAAGTGCGACGTGCACGCACCAAACGGTCGCTGAGGTCACACGCGATTTACATCTGCAATATCCAAAGACCTATTGCTGTACAGATATGTATGTTCATTTAAAGAGCAGCTATCAGGTAAAGAGGGCAAGCGGAGGGGTGTAAAGTTATGTCAAGAGGTTACACATTTGCAGAAAGGACCCTTGTGACCGTGTTACTCCCATCTTCATGGCTGCAGGATCACCCTAAATTAATTACTGTTTGAACCAGAGCCGGCCAATTAGAAAAGAATCCCATTCTAATGATAAAAGCTAATAAACGAGTAGTGGAGAGGCCCGTTACAAACTCTGATAAAACCTCCTAATAGCTAATTGCCCTCACTGTAAAAAAAAAAATCCCACTGTAGTCTAAACCTGCTTAGTTTAAGCCTTAACCCTGGGGCCCTTGTGATTCCCCGATCGGCTGGATCGGCCCCCCCTTACCAGCATCTCTTGCAACGTGTCACCGGGACGCCTGCCCTGGCCTCTGCCGAGCCGGCGGAGCCCCTCGAGCCCAGTGCCGTGCTGCTCCTTCCCCAGCCGTTGAGTCCCTCTTGGCCCTGCCCGGTTTGGTGGCGCGGCAGCCCCGCCACGGCTGTGGGGGCTGCTTCCACCCGTGCCTCCGGCAGAGCCCTGGCCGCAGCGGCGTTGGGCTGAGTGTCCCCCACCCTCACGCCTCCCGCGGCAGAGTCCCCGTGCACGCGTGGCCGGTGCTGCTTGTGCCCAGACGTGTAATTCAATTTTAGCCACATGCAAACGCGCCCTGTCTCCTGGCCGGCCCAGCAGCCTGGGACTCCCCGCTGGGGGAGAGCTCGTGGCCGGCTCCTCCAGCTCGTGTCACTCACTGACTTTACCAGTGATATTTTTATAGTTTCTTCAGGCTGCTGGCAAAATACCAGATTGCAGAAGGCTGAGAACCGGTCCCTGTGGAGCGCCAAGGGAAACGCATCGTCTCCGTCTTTCCCTCTTTGCAGTCGCTGTGGGGCCTATCGGTTTCTAGGTTTTTGTCTGTTTGATGTGTGACAGCTTGGCTTTGTATCATTCTGGGTTTTTTTTCCTTAATCAAAATGTCATGTTAGTGTGAGGTCAAATAGTTTATGAAAGACAAAGAATATTGCATCCAAATGATTACATTTATCGACCAAGCCGAAATTCATTATTCTGTTATTCTGTTAATTGGACAAGTTCTCTTTTCCACAGACCCGTTTTGCTCCACATTAGTTATACTATCCTGCTTCCATTCGGTGTTCTCATCAATCACAGTTACTCTGAGAGAATTAATGTCTTGCGATCTGAGATAATCCTGTTGCATTGTAGTTAAGTGAAGTAACAAATCCTCATTTTTGAGGTCTAAACCAACCCCACTCAAAGCTGGTAAATTAATTATTCTTTAGCTCGGGAGTGCTGTTTATTCCCCACATGGGGACAGAGCCGTGGACTTGATTGTAGAAGAATTCCATGAAGAAGCCAAGCGCGCTGAGGAACGATGTTTCACAGCTAAGAGAGAGATGGATTTAGGACGTGAACTCTGTAGAAGGTCCCACTAGGTTGTCTTAGACCACCATTTGTAGTAGCGTTGTTTCCTTGATGCAAAATTAATCATTGTAGATAATGTGCTTTATCAGTGAATTAAAGAAATAAATAAACCATAGGTTTTAACATCACAGATGGATGAGGTGAAACGGTGGGGAAAGCTGACAAATTCAGCCTTGTCAGAAACAGGTCGTGGCCCAGAGTCGGGGCATGTTGAGCTGAAAGGCTGGTTATCCCGGAGCACCCAGCGAGGCCCCGCGGGGACCCTGGCAGGGACCCTCCAGCCCCACCAGCTTTCCTCCCACAGCCAGGTGGCAGTGCGGAAGGGGAGTTGGTGTTGCATGAGGCAGAGATGCTTAAACATTTAATTGGGGTGCTGTTTTCATGCCGTCGCCCAGGTGTCCTGTCGGCCACCTCCAGAAACCAGCTGTTGAGTTATAATTTTGAAAACACATATTTTAGCAGGAGGCATCAAATCAAAGAGCAAACCAGTTCACATGTGTTTTCGCCACATGAGTCACTTTCAGCCCTTGGCAGCCTTTGCTGCGCGGAAGGCCTGCTTTCCACCAGCAGGTCCTGAGCCTGCGAGCCTGGAGCCAGGGCAGGCGAAGCGAAGAGGGCAGTGGCCTCTTCTCCTCTGCTCCAGTACAGGGCATGAAGCGCTGTGTGTGAGTGTAATACCGCTGGTGCTTTTTTCTGCACAAGGAGTTAAAAAAAACTAGTGGCAAGAGAGTGTCCGGGAGCGATGCGTTTTGCTTCTGTAAGTGCTGTGTCACGGCCTCAGCCCTGCCCGCCGGAGAGCCCCTGCCCACAGAGAGCCCCTGCCCACCAGAGAGCCCACCAGAGAGCCCCTGCCCACCAGAGTGCCCCTGCCTGCTGGAGAGCCCCTGCCCGCAGAGAGCCCCTGCCTGCTGGAGTACCCCTGCCTGCTGGAGAGCCCCTGCCCGCAGAGAGCCCCTGCCCGCAGGCGTCATGCCAGTGCCGGGACATGAGCAGCGACGGCCCTGGACCGGGACGCGTGGCAACCCTTCAGACGGCATCCGGGGCTGAAGAGACCCCACACCTCGGAGCTACCTGTGGGAAGAACAAATTATCACTGTAATTACCGACTTAAAGCAGACTATAACTATGTGCTCCATCGGTTACTTCAAACAACCCTCTGACCCCGTGTGTTTGTCCTTGGCGAGCCGATCAGAGCTGCTGAGCACTCTGGCACGTTGTATTTCAGGCAGGGTATTTTGGACATTTCCAGGTACCTGGAATTAACTTTACCATTCTCTTGCCAAACTGCTTTGTGATCTGGCAGCCGTTCCGGCGTGGATCCAGCGGGTAGGTTGAGCGGTCGTCACTCCACTTCCCTTGGGCTCTCTCGCCATGTGGAGGCTTTTGGTAAAAGTAACAGCAGTAAAAGAAATGCGTTTGGTCTAACATCATGTTGTAAGCAGTTAAGGTACCTTTAAATTTTGTTTTAATGTTATTTTAGATAGTTAATTTAGAAAAGTGTGGCAGGTGAGAGGGGACTGTGTTTCTGTTTGGAAGTTTTGAGAAAGAGAACACGTAAAAGACCGGTGAAAACCAGCACTGTAGGGAGCAGCCTTCTCTGGGCAGCAAACAAAAGCACGAGGCTTTTCATTACTGTAGCTGGCATGATTTTTTTTTTATTTCTATGAATATTCTTACACCTTTTAAAAGCTGACAGATATAGCAGTGTAAAGGCTAATGCAGCTCTTAACTCTAGAAAAGAAATCCAGTGTGGAAGCACGTGCTGGAAATAGGAGCCTCTTCCCTGTCCTGTCACTCCAGCGGGAGCTTGGTTGCAGTGCGAGGTTTGGTGGGTGATACCGTGGAACTGCCGCCTCGTGGAAAGGTGAATGTGGAGTCAGCAGGAGAGGGGTCCCGGCACACCAGCGCCGGCACGAGGAGACCCTGCGCGTGCTGGTGAGTTTGGAGGAAAATAAGGTCTGGCGTTCGCAGCATGCATCACCCGGCCCTGGTGAGCGCTCCCTCTGCAGAGGCACGGTTGTGCACTGCGTGCTTGGGCGGCTGCTGCGCTGGCAAAGCAGAAGCAGATCCGTTTCCAAGAGAAGAGGCTTTAAGAGAAAATGTCAGCAAGTTTCACGCTCCCCAGAATACATCCGTCTCCTTTAGGAAACATTGATTAGTTAATAGCTGTTGGTATGTGGAGAGCAACAGATAACGTGGATGCCTGCCCGCTGATGCACACTGGCATGCCTCGATGCCTCAGCTCAGGGCTTCGGCTGCCGCCCGGGACCGCTTGAGCCCCTTCCGTGGCCACATGTACCTTGGTGCGCACCCCCGAGGGCACCGGACACCCCCAACACCAGTGGGTTTAATTCAGGCCTGCAGTGACAACTTTGACTCTGCGTAATCGGTGTCAGCTTCCACTTCTCTGATGTGTATAAATGTTCAGACACTGTGAAAATGTCCAGTGCTCTTGTTTTTTAACCAACAAATTTCTGCAGTGTGTTCACGTCGCATTATTTTAGCAGCTGTTGATGTTACGACTTACATTTATTTTCAAGTCTAATATCGGTTCTGTTTTTTTAATGCTTTTTCATGTATCAATATTCACTTAACTAAAATTGCTGAATTAATCAATTACAGTGTGATTCCCCCACTCCCCCTTTTTATAAAGAGATGTTGTTTTCTAGCCTGCATTGGTGCTTTCGAGGGTTGCTGCGGCGTGACTGGGTTGGGGGCGTGCTGGGTGAGGCCCGGGGGGCTGTCGGGGCTCCGACAGGTGCGTGCTGCCCGCTCACAGCAGCGATGCTCTGGGCACGACTCCAGCGTTACTCGTCGCACAGGTGGTAAGGTCGACACCTTCGGACCCGTTCAGGGAAATCCCCACGCGAGCTTTTCGGCACGTTCTGCTCTTGCATGCAGCTCGGTTGCCTTTCCAGTATAATACGATTTACGCAAACCTTTGGCCATTCAGCCTTCCCTGTCATCGCCCTGTGCTCTTCGATGTCATGCCAGTGAAGGATCCTGGGCCTTCACTCTGCCCAGCACTGAAGCTTCCGTTTATTGAAGGAAGGCTGCTGTAGCTTTTCAATAATAAGATGCTGGGGCAAAGTCTGGTGGTTACTGAATTCACCGAATCACAGAGTCGCAGACTGGTGGGGGCTGGAAGGGACCTCTGGAGATCATCTCGCCCAGCCCCCCTGCATAAGCAGGCACACCCAGAGCAGGGGGCACAGGACCGCGTCCTGGCGGGGCTTGAAGAGATTCACAAGAGTCCGTAGACCCAGTGGTGATGGAGAGTGCCTGTGGGTACCCTCCCTGCCTGCAGGCGACAGGGGATGCTGCCAGAGCCTCCCGCAGTCCTGAGCCCAAAACAGCATCCTGCTGTACGCTGGTGTGTTCATACGGCTGTAACTTTCAGGACATGGGGAGGATGCTTTTCACGGGCCAAGCCTCAGACTCCCCAGTGATCCGTCCTTGCTGCGGGACCAGGACTGGCAGGCTTTGCCTTGCAGTGCAGCCTGATGCTCATCAGGTCTCGGAAGAGGTCTGGGGTGTGCGAGAGCCGCATGGGACGGGTTGTGCAGGGCTGGGAACGAGGGGAGCCCCACAAGAACCCCCTTAGGAACTGTGTTAGCGTGCAGAGAGTTGGCCCCTGCCAGCTTTCATCACATTGCTGTGGCTGCTGTGCGGCTGTGCAGGGTGCGGGACCATGGTGCGGTGGGGTTGCAGTGGCTTCGCTTCTCCGGCTGCACCCGGCGCACTGGGTCACTTCAGTGGAGCAGCCAAGAAGGGGGGAAGGCGCTTGGGTGAGCAGGTGGGGAAGGGCTGGGGCGGCTGAGCAGCTCTGCGGGATGCAGGCTGCCGCGAGCGGGTCGAGGGGAGGCAGGTTCCCACTCCCGCCTAGGGTCCGTGCCGTGCACAGCTGAGGTGAGAGGGAGCTGCGCACCCTCGCCCGAAGGTTGTCTTCCTGCAGCAACCTGGGCAGCCTGGGTGGGAGTAAAGGACGGCTGTGTTCCCAAACGCTTTGGGACTTCCCATTTTGCTTTACTTTTGGGGGAAGCACTGGGGTCCCAGGCTCTGCACCAGAAGGGGAGGCGCTGCCAAGCAGGACCAACATGTGGGAGGAGCTCGACAGAGGCAGGCAAAGGCAGGAGGGCAGCAAGGACACGGGTTCCCGTGGGCCTGGGGAACAGCCCTGCCTCCCCTAACACGTCCAGTTTATACAAATGCACTGGTGGGTATCGGGAATAAAAGGGGCAGAGGGGCTGTGATGTGCTTGGCAGAGCTCTGCTCTGATTTAAGGGCTTTTCTCACCTCATTTGCCTCAGAGATGTGAGGAGAACAGCTCAAGCTACATGCAAACTATTTCTTGAAGGACAAATACTCTAAACATAGTCGTGAGGCAGCGCGTAGAAGTGCACAGGCCCTGGTAAGGAGCGCTGATGTGTAGCCCCCCAGCGCAGGCACAAGCACATAGGCAGATCAAGAAGACCTGTCTGTGGGAACCTCGTGCGTGAGCACCACGCCTGTTGTAGCAGAGCACTGCTTGCTTTTCTCACAGTGTATTTTGATGAAGAAATCTGTGCTTGATTGTTTTACTTTGTTTTAAACTTGTGGTTGATATAAACATATTATGGCTTCTGTTTTCTCTCTTCTGTGATTGGAATAAGAAACCCCTCAATAAAATGCCTTTTTTCTTTGGAAGCTGTTTTTATTATTGCCTTTTCCGTATCAATTGCATTACTCGTTCCATGTGGTGCTGACAGCCCAGGGCCCCAACGCATTGTCTCCTTGTGAGACACAGCATCTCGCCACTGCTGCGCAGCAAGAGATGACGTAAAACTTTAAATCTTAGATTCACAATGTTGGAGACAGAGAAGTCTACTGTCAAATTACTAGTGCTGGATTACCGTATTTTATCTGTATGGTTGTTCCCTGCTGGATATCCCTGTTGTACACCAGGGATGCAAAGAAAGGGAAGCAGTGAGTCCCTTGCAGCAAACAGTATTGTCTGAGGAACTGACTCTCTGTTACCTCCAGGAGAAGGCCTGCCGTCGCTGTGGCTGCTTGCGAGGAGTGCATGCACACTCCCTGGAGAACTCAGCTCTCAGGTGATTTTGATCAAGGTAATTTGCCACCCACCAGGTGAGGAATGGCCAAATGGATTGCATCCCCGGCCAGGTCCCAGCTGTGTGTGGGAGGTTTGAAAGCTCAGGGGAAGCAGCAGGCTCGATTCCTACAGCACGTTTGGCCAGAGACAGGGGCTGCAGCAGCGTTATCGCCGTGAGAGCAGGTACGGTCAGTGCCGTGGGTCTGTAGCTTGGGATATCCTTCTTGTCCCAGTTTGGAGCTGGTGTCTGGGGTAGTTCAGAAGCTGGGGTGAAGGCTTGTTCTTTGCTTTGTGCTTTCGTGGTGGTGGCGTTTTGCTGCTGAGTCTTCTGTGGTTGCTAAGCAAAACATGAGCATTGGGTAGGTTTGAAGGGTTGCAAGAAGCTCGTCAATGTGTTTACTGAAAAGTTACAAACTCAGTTCCTTTACTAGCTTCTAGTAACACCTGCCTGGAAAGGGAACTGGCAGTTCTTGGTCATGTAAAAAGTGAGACTCATAGTCGGCTCTTGCACGTGGGTGTATTTGCTGTCCTTATATTTGTTACTTTGCTCTCTGATGATAAAAGTGTACTGAAACCTGAGTGTAAGCTCTGGGGAAAGCACCTGAGAGATGGGAGTCCTGCTTGTGCAGGGCTGGATGGAGGAACAAGAAGACATTTACTGAAATGTGGTGGTATGAGGGGCTGCTTAATTCAGAAACAGGGTGTCTGCTGACTTAGCCTTCACCAGGAGCAGAAAGACTGGTGTTTGTGCGGTTCACGGGTATATTTCCTGTTATAAAGAGTTCAAATACTGATTGTTATAATGAGTTCTAGCTTAAGTTACAAGCATTTGCGTAAATCCTCAGTCTAAACTAAGACGCGCCTCATTTTGCTGGAAGACACCCCCCATTTTGCCTCTCTGGGAGCTGTAGGGCATTCTGCGAAACGGGAACGTGCTGCGTGTGGCACGTGGTACTCGATTGCATTGTCTTGCATATACCTGCTGCTTTTTGAAGCTCTGCTGCATAATAAATGGGGCCTGAATTTAATGCATATATTACGTACCCCCGTCTGTGTGAACACTTTTAGGGATGTTAAGGCCATGCAAAGTACAAGGCGTGCTTGGATCCTGTTGAATTCTTGGGGGTGAAAAGAAGCACCTAAAGTTAGGGAAGAGCTTCAGCTCTTTGCTGATCTGCAGCTGAACCCGGAATACTTTTCAGTTTAGGCTTCCGTGCTCGGCAGGAGCAAGGCCTGAGTCTGAAACAAGTTTCAGCATTCAAGGAGGCTGAGGGTGAGAGCTGGGCCTTGCTGGGCTGCTTTGCAGCTTCCTGGGACTCCCAGCAGTGCAGCTATTGTATCTCTGGGTTGTCCCCCATGGAAAACTGCTTCTGACTTGTGTGAGGGTTGCAGCAGCTAATGTGGGAGGACAAGGATGCTCAGGCTTGCTAGCAGCCTGGGCTTGTCTGAAGTATGAATCTTGCATAAAATAAAATATCATCCTTTTGTGATTCAATTTATCCTCCCAACAATGTTTACCCTCTTTGCTCCAGCATTCCTTCTGTTGAGCACTGCCTGTTAATTGAGTTTCTGGCCTCCAGTTTGTAGTTAAGTTATAAACAAATACAGTTTTCTTTCATGTTACACAAAAGTCATCTTCCATCCGTCAATTAATTTTTTTATGTTGCTGGCAGTCTTCGTTCTGTTTTGACCCCTGCTGGGAAATGCAAGGCTAGAAAGAACAGTTGAGCAATTAGGGAGGATTTCTTCTCCTGGAGAAGAGCGGATACCAGCCTGGTGCGTCTGATGTGGAGCTCTGTTAATATTGTGTAGGATGAGAGGGTGACGCACCCCGGCTGCTCCAGGCAGCCTGGTGACAGTGTCTGGAAGGGAAAATGACCTCCGTGTTTACCTGCTCCTCTGCGAGCAGCAGGCTGGTCCCAGAGCGGAGCTGCTGCCCCTCGGCAGGGCCGAGCAGTAATTCACATCAAAGCCCTCTTCCCCTTTGGAGATGCTCAGCTTCTGCTAGGACACGTGCTGGTGTTGCAGCCCCGTGCTGCAAAACGCCGACCCTCCCTTGCGACAGGCAGCGAGGATCTAATGACCTCCAGGAGTGGCAGAGAGCCCTGCCGATCGCTTCCACAAACAGAAAAGATGTTTATACTCTAACACGGAGATAAACCCCTGCAAAGCAGGGGGTGTCTTTCTGCGTGTGGCCGTGCAAAGCATAGACCAGGGGAGACGTACAGAGCACAAGCGGGGAGCTTGTAATGTCCCAAGATGTTGAACAGAGCAGGAGGTGGGAGGGAAACGGTTCCTTTCCTTTCAGAGACTTTTGTGGAAAAAAGGTCCATCAAGAAGAGATGGATGGGAAGGCCCGACCTCGGGCTCCGCGAGCCCCTGGGCGCGGGAGGGCGTGTGGCTGTGGGACGTGCTGCTCTGTGCTCGCTCCCGCCCGCTGTGCCCTGTGGCAGGGCTGGGGACAGCGGGGGGACGAGGGGCCTCTGTCCCAACCCGAGCAGCCGTCCTTACCTGTGTCTTAGCCATCGCTCATCCCTCTGAGAAGCCAGGAAGAAGGTGCTGCCTTGGGGGTAGCGGCTGTGCTGCAGCTATGTTACACTTGGGTAGTGGAGGATTTGCAGGTTGTGAGTGAAACCGCTGGTAACTCTGCGGGCAGCGTCAGCTGAGCCATGACCGGGGCTGGGAGCAAGGGCACCGTGAGGTTCCAGGTGAGCCTGGCACTGGAGCTGGCTTGTCTTCGGCTCATCGGCCAGATACCCACCGTTCTGTGCAGGGTCCCTATTTAAACGGTTTTTCTGCAAACAGGTAACCTGGACCCTGCAGTAATAATAGCACAAATAACAGAAAAATAACAGAAATAACAAGCTCCTGCCTTTTGCTGGCAGGCGGAGCTGCGTTTACAGTGACTGCTGCTCTGTGCGGGGTGCAGTGCCTGGGAGGGCAGGCGGAGGGGGGCTCCTGAGCCCCCCTCAGCTAAAGAGATGGGCCAGGCAGCAAGCGGCTGCCAGGTAAACAGGGGAGATCTCTTCTGAGGGGAGCTTTGGGTCTCTTCTGAGATGTTCTCCAAAGCCACAATGAAACACTCCTTCCCCCCCCCCCCCCCCCAACCCCAGTAGCATCGCAGGGAAAATGCTCCGCTGTGTTTCAGCGGCTGCTCCTGGTTTCTCACTGAGCCATGTTGGATGGCCCCTAAAAAGGACATGCACACACATGTAATTAAAGTCAACCTCCACCCCAAGGCCAGAGCTGTGTTTGGAAACTGTTGCTCCCTGACACGGAGGCTCTTTTTTTCCGTTCCAGCCAAGCCATGCGTACGCTGCGGCAGCACTGCCGCAGAGAAAGGCCTCCGTTAGATCAAGTGGGAGAAAAAAAGTCTTCCAGCATTTTTAGCAAGTGCTTTTAGAATCTCTGTTTTGCAAAGGAACAGACCTTTATTATTTCTTCTCCAGCTAATCCCGTCTGAGCCTCTGAGCATGCTACCCGTTGGCTAAGCTGCTCCATTTTGATAGTCCATAGGTGTCCAAGTCATGCTCGAATGCCCTTCTTGGAAGGGGTGCAGGGCGAGCTGGCTGGCTCCTCTGCTCTTGGGAGGCTGCTTGCCCGTGCTGCAGCCAGACCCGTGCGCAGGGTCCAGGGGCTCTGCGGTGCGTGTCTTCCCTAAGCAAAGCCACATCCCGGAGAGCCGCGAGGGAGGGAGTGCAGCTCAACCTGTCAGGGTGGCCGGCTGCTCTGCGGAAGCCTCCCAGCCTTTGGAAAATGAGGGCTTTGTTTCAAGACCTTCCCAGCGGAGCCTGGAATCTCCTCTGGACCGGCAGCTGGCCACAAGAATGCTGTCTGCGTGGCGGGAGTGGGGTCTGCTGCACCCCTGCCACCGGGCGCAGGACGTGCCAGGGACCGCGAGCGCCGGGGGAGGCCCAGCCCCGTCTCCTCTCAGCACATCGCAGTGATGGATCTGTCTCCGCTCACCAGCGCGGGGGCATCAGCGCTCTGCCGCACAGCGGGCTTCGCTCGCAGCCTGCCAAGATCCCGAGAGCCGCAAGCAGTCAGCAAACAGTCCCGCTTTTCTGCAGAAATGTGCTCAGCCTGGAAATTCGCTGCAGTCTGTAACATTTAGAGACAAACAGGAGGTGTTTGCCAAGCCATTGCTCTAGAAGGGAGGAGGAGGAGGAAAGCCAGGACATGGCTGGAAGGATCCAGACCTGATAGCAGCCAGTGCGAGCTGCGGCTGCTTGCAGTCTTTGGGATCCAGCTCCCCGCTCCCATCCTTGAGGTGCAGGGAATGGCTCTATCTGAGACCTTATGTGGCTGCTTTGTGCACATTAGACCCAATTTACAGACTAAAAGTCTGTTGCAGGGCAATAGAAAGTAGCATTTGGTGATATGCTGGGTGGTGCATCGGACAGTGGTTTGTGGGTGCGCTTTGCCCTGACCCAGTGTGTACCTGGAAAAGATGTTCTGACTTGCCTGTCCCAACTGCGTTTGTGAGGTCTTGTGATTGTTCAAGGATATCGCTCCCTGCAACAAGGGCAAAAAGTGAAGTGGCCGTATCATGACCTGCTTCCTAAATGATAACCTGTACCCTGAATCAGTGCTGTGGCTGAGGCAGGGAATGCAGCTCTGATTGCAGGCAGGCATCGCCTACCGAGATAATATTCCTCCCTCTGCTGTTCTCAGTGCCAGGCCTGACTCGTGCTTTGGAGGACCGAACTGCTGACCTTTTCCCTGGGCTCTGGTCCGTACAAACCCAGTTCATGGATTTTTAAGGCCAGGGTGGGCTGCTCGGGGACTACAGCCCACGTTCTGGGTAGGGGTGAGTGCCACACAGCAGATACCGAAAGGGCGCTTTGTGCTACAGCCTGGGGTGTTTCACAAGCAATAACAGGAAGGAGATAAAAACAGAGATGATTCCCTGGGTGCTTGTATGCATGTCTGAGTCCAGTGCTGCTGGCAAGCAGGTGCTCCCCGTGCTGCTCCGAAGCCATTGTCCCGAACCCTAAATGCAAAGGTACCTTGGTACAGTTACTAAAACTGTTCTGCTTTTTCTTTTGCTTAGTTCAGCTTGGGGCACGCCACGCTAATAGCAACGTCTGCTTTTGCAGCTCACTAGCGCAATCTGACTTTCTCCAAACTCTTGAGTTATTAATATGGCTGAGAGATTAATTTGCTAGGAGGTGTAGTGTTGTGTATAAATAAATTATAGCCCCAGAAGGATGGTGGAGAATGAGTATCTCTGCTGTTACTTGAAAAGAAATTAACAGAGCAGGGCATTTGTCTGGCAGGCTAGCAAGCATGTGCACAGTCTGTCATGTACTGTACTCAGAACTACATTAAACCCCACAAATAATGAACTGCAACCCCTTTAGGCAAATGCAAACGTGATGCCTTTAAACTGGTCATCCTCAAGGGTGGGTGATCGCACCCAGCCCGGACAGTCTCCCTAGTTATTGCACAGCAAGGGTAAGTAACAGATTTGGAGAAGGCTGAGCTCATCTGTAGAAGCTCCAAGGTAATTTAACATGTGGCTGTGTGCGGCCACCTGCCTTGCAAGGCTTGCGCGATGGTGATGGCCATGCTGTCCTTGCCAAGCCAGTGGTGCTGGCTGGCAGGGGATCCTGGCCGCCTGTCAGGCTGTGAGCTGAGCACCCCGCTTCTTCCCCTCAAAGGAGAGGATTTCCTCGGCCCCTCGGAGATCCCTGTGCCCTCCCGCGGCTGGGACAGGAACCGCTGACCCCGCGCGCGTGGGCTGCCGGCGCCGAGAGGGGGTTTAAGGACTGCGGTCCCAGCCCAGGACGGTGGGGAGAGGCCGGGGCCTGCGAGGGGCTGCTGGTGACCCCGCTCCGCCAAGCTGGCACGCTGCGGGAGGGCTGGGATGCCGTGTTTAAAGCTGCACGTTAAAAAGTCTTAAAATGTTAGTATCAGGCTAAATGTCTATAAAATTCCCTCCCCTTGAATTAATACTTGCCAAAGAGCTGAGGCATAATTATGGGTGATACTACCTTAATTATTAAACATTGTGCTGCCCAGATGAATTAGCGTAGTCCCTAACCACTGGCTCCAGAGTGTTTACAATTTCTTCACCATTTCATATTCCTTCCTCTCAGTCACCCTAAATGTTTATTTAATAAACGTGGAAGACCTTTTAAGCTTCCTGGGTTTAATGTTTGCTAAACACCCTGTCGCTCCCACTTCTATTGGTAATTCCCGGGCTGCTGCCGAATAGCTGGGCTCTGCCTGAAGGCCTGATGCAGGATGGGGCAGCCTCCAGCCACACACCTCCACCCCCTGGGGCCCGGGAGCCCCATCGCTCCCCGGGAACAGAACTATCGGGGAGGCTTGGAGCAGCCAGACCCAGCCAGGATTAGCGGTGGGGGTTGCGCTGCCGGCGCCTGGCAGGCTGGGCTCGGCGGGGAGCAAAGGGTCCCCAGGGCGCGCGTTGGGGCGCTGCACCCCTCGCCCGTGCTGGGCAGCACGGGGACCCGGCGAGCGCCCCGGGGCAGGAGGAGCCTCGGCCGCGCCATCCTCGGGGCCGTGTTGCTTTCCCCGCCCGGTTCTACATGCTCACGTAGACGTCCGAAGGCCAACGCTGCCCCGGCGGCGCTGTACATGGAGAGCTGACGTGAGGACTTGTCAGCTGGATGATCTCGCCTTCGCAGCACATTACCTCAGTCTCTGAGCTCTCCTTGGGCTCCAGCAGTATTAGTTTCAGCAAATTCATTTTCCTTCACAAAAGCTTTTGGTTACTTTGGGATTACGGACTGTTTAGAGTTCATTGTTTTCCCGAGCTGCCTTGTTTTGCTGTAATGCTTAGACGCCTGGTCTGCAGGAACTTAATCTCCCTTCGCCTCCAGCAGTCCTGTTCTGTGAAAATCTGTTCTCTGCTTTAGTGCAAATTGTTGATGGGAGATAGCAGCGGGTCTTTTCTGCTTCTATTTAATGTGTCAGCAGAGAAAGACATCTGCTTGCAATTATGGGCACGGCCTTGCTGAAGGATTGGTGTGGTAGATTTTATAAGATAATAGGAAACCTTTATCAATTCATAATTCCTTGTGTCATACAAAGGAATATATTTCATCTGAAATGTTCATCTTTTTTTATTTTACAAAATTGAAGGATAAACCATGAGATTGATATCGAGGGAAAATGCCTTGTGTGCTCTGCACAGAGCGAGTCCTGGGTTTCCCATGCAAAGAGCCTCTGCGCGGGTAAGGGCCGGTCTGGGGAGCAGGAGGGCTCTGAAGCTGTCTGCTCGCTGCCTTCCGCAGCGTGCCCGCAGATGCAAATCCTTTTGGAAATTATTTGTTGCTGGCTTTACAGCGTGCTCTAAAACATGAAAATTGTCCCCAGCACCAACATCTCTTGGATGGGGCAAGTGGCTGCGGACAAGCCACTGTGGACTGGCACCTCCCGAGCTGGTGGGGCAGATCCTGTGGCACCCCGGCGTGTCCCCAGCGGCCACGGTAACAGCCATGGGACCAAAATGCTCTATTCTCGCTTTCCCCACCCCAGAGTAATCTGTGCTGGTGAAAGTGATGGATGCCTGCCTGGGGCAGCTGCGGGCAGTGGTGCGAGGGTCTCCCACCCTGCCCGCGCAGTGTGTGAGCTCGGGGGACTTGAGACACACTGGGACAGGCTTGTGGTCACAGCATGGGCTACCCAGCAGGCTGGAGGGGCTCCCCCCACGCCTGTCTCCTTCCATCCTTTCCCTGGCGCAGAGGGAGCCGAGTGGAGCCTCCCGCCTGGGGCACGGGGAAGGGGCTGCTCCCCTCCCCGATCCCTCCGTCTCCCCTCGAAGGCTGCTCCTGGCGGGGCGTGCTGTCAGCACAGCTATTCTTGGCCTTCCTCAGCCTATTCGTCAGCCCTCCGGGAGTCTGCTGTAATCTCCTCTGTGATTAAGGGTCTCGGAACATGTTCAACATCATTAAAGAAACAAGAAAATAATAATAATAATGATCTGTGCTCAGGAATGCTCCCAAGTGGAGTCAGAATTGCATTCAGTGCCTTTCGGCTAAGAAAGCTATTCATGCTTCAGCCTTAGCAGATTAACAGGGACTGCATCCCCTGGCTCTGAGAGCTTTCTGTGCTCTCTCCTCCTGGCAGCACCAACTCCTGTTCCCCACCGTACACCCTCTGCTTGGATGTGGATCGTCTTTGGGGAGAGGTGGAGGGGTGCGACCGACCGCAGAGGTGGTGGGTCTTTTCTGTGAGTGGGAGAGAGATACCGGTTGTTAAGAGAGGTCATGAGGTTCAGGTCCTGGCAGCTGGTGTCCTTGCTGATACGGAGATGCTCTCCATGTTCACAGCGAGATAACTAACGCGGTGCTGAGACCCTCCCCAGGACAACTTTTGTGCCCAAAGGATGAGACTCTTCAGTGGGAAACTTTGGGGCAAGTGCAAGAGGCAAAAGTGCACAGCAGATCTAAAGCATAGGGGATGCAGCCGTGCCATAGCGTGGGCGTGAAGTGTGCTGTGCATGGCTGCTTTTGCTCTGTGTATAGTTGCTGGATACTTCTCCTTTCCTACCTCCTGGCTGATACCGAAGCCTGGCTCCGCAACGCCTGGGCTGGGGTAACAAAAGGTGTGCTGCAGCATGCAAGGATTATAGGACTGCTCTTAGCTAGAAGCAGTGGGCACTGTGTGCTGCTGTCAGGTTGTATTTTCCTATGTCCAAAACAAAAGGTCCAGTGGGAGCCTGACTGCGGAAACCTTTGAGTGCCCTGTGCAGAGAAACGCACTGCAGCTCCGCGGCACTGGGCAAAGCGTGGTACAGCTGGGTTTTAAAAGCTTGGAAAGGCTGTCTGCTCTTCTGCAGGCGGCTGTTTCTCTGAGTGTGCTGCAGAGATGCGTTGTGCCCGTCCCCTGCAGTGGGCAAGGGTGTCCCTCCTGCCGTGCTGTGCTTCTGGTCCTCTGCTTTCCTGGTCGTGGCTGCATTTGCAGCACATTCCCGTGGATGGGAAGGAGACCAGATGCCGTGTCTGCGGGTGTGGGCTGGAGGGAGACAACCGTCAGGCTTGGAGCCTGAGAGAGAAGGGACCACGAGGAACCCCTCGATGGCAGCGGAGGCCGCTCAGCACAGCGACGTGTGCCTCCTGCGTGGTGTCGAGAAATGCCCTCAGAAAGCCCTCGGGGATGGGCGCAGGTTGGGGTTTCAGGGAGCTGGGTCTGGCTGAGCTAGTGGGGGTTTGGGACTGTTCTGCCAGAGCATCTGGTCTGCTCCGGGGATGTGAAACACATCCTGGACTATTCAGCTACTGGCACTAGCAGTGCACGTATGTGTGAAAGCAGGCACACGCTGCTGCTAGCTCCTGACTATTGCCCAGCTCAGGAAAAACCTGCGAAGCAGCAAATCATTCAGACTTGAGAATAAAAGAAAGAAATGAGAAGGGTGGAAAATACTGGGCCAATTTCTAAAATGCTATGAATTTCTGGGAGCTGCTGAAATGGTCAAACCTTCACTAAGGCAGGGAGAAAACGTATGGCAGGGGATGCAGCCTGAGTCGGCTGCAGGCAGAGTCCAGGGCCTTGTCCCAGCACAGAGGACAGCAGCCGGCGGCTCCCGTCTCTGGTGCACCCACTGGGCCCAGCTGAGTGTGACGGGGGCTGCCGGGCTCCCCGGGCTGAGGATGTTTGCTCCTCGCACAGGAGGAACAGTCTGGTTTCATTTTAAGCTCGCAGATGTTGGTCATGTTACCAACATTTCTTTTTACTGAATCAAATTCAAAACATCTATTTTTCTTTAAGTCCCTCAGACATGAGACACGGGGAAGTTCATTTCTGTACAGCTCCCAACCCAAAACGCAGACCGGCCCTGGCCTGGCAGGGTTGTGCTGTGGCATCCCGCTCCGGGACAGAGGGTCGCCCCCCGCTTGTGCGCAGGGTCTGCAGGTCCGGGTGCCTCCGGACAGCCTGGGACGCACTCAGACATCTCTGCTGGGACGGGAGGCTCTGGCAGACTGGCTGGCTGTCACCTCTGCAGCCTGTTTGTGGAGGACAGGCAGACATGTCCCAAGCAGTCCCCTCTGGCTGCAGCTCTCCATCCCCAGGCAGCTGTGAGCCAGGTTGTAAGCCTGGCCCCGCAGCGTGGAGCTTGGCTTGCAGGCGGGGGCCTGGCTGTACCTGGGGGTGTTCCCGTCCTGCGGGGTCTCCCCATTGTCCCTGCTCTCCAGCCGCCCTCTCGGCAGCACCAGGAGCAGGGTGAGACGCTCTGTGCGGGGGCCCTGGTGCACCGTTGATGTAGCCTGCTGCAGCCCTGCTCCGGTGGGGATTCGCCCTGGTCTCAGTTACGCAGGGAGGGAAGATGTGCCAAGAGCTCTGGGCTTTGCATCTTTTTGCAGTTCTGCGGGTGTTGCTGGCCATACAGGTGCGGGAGAGCCCTGCCAGCGCAGCTTTTGGAGCACCCCCGCAGCGGGGCTGGCAGTGGCCGCTGGGGCCGGCTGCCGCAGAGGACCAACGTCCTCTTAATCACTTTGGATCTGGGGGCACAAGAAGCAGCTGATACGTTATAGCGTGAGGTGTGATTTTTTTCGCTAAACTAAGACTTCCTGAGCTGTTTGATCTTGATACCACCAACACAGCTCTCGATCACATTAGTTTCTTGCTGCTAAGCTGAAAAGTGCCTGAAAAGTGGAGCAGGTTTAATGTTCAAAGGGACTGTGATTCTCTCCTGCCTGCTTTACACCCAAGCGCACAGCTGGCAGGGCCTCCTTCAGGGCAGAGAGTAGCCCACTTTGGGCAGATTTTCATTTTTTATCATTTAAAAGGCAGGAAGACTGGAAGCAGAAGCAGACAATTCCTCACAAACACCAGCCCTGGTGGCTCAGCCCCCTGCCTGCTCCGCGGTGGCTTGCCGGGGCCATGCCCCATGCCGGAGTCGGTCAGCAGCTCCCGCGGGACGTGGCTGTCGGACTCGGCCCGTTTGCCCTGAAAAGGCAGCCAAGGGGGGCTGTAGGGGTGCACGGCCCCCACAGCCCTCCCGTCAGAGCGGGGCCGGGGCGCCCACGTCTCTGGTGGGGACGAGCGCGAGGTCTGGAGGTGATGCGCCCAGGGAAGGCGCGGGCTGGCAGGCTTGCTGGCCGTCTCTTGCTGATTTGGAGCATTAGATTATGCAGGATTGAGTTTGATTTCTTCTCCCCTCCTCGGATTTTTAGTAGCTGACAGTTGTTACCAGCGTGAGGTACTAACTTTTTATTTTGAACGCATGAGTTCAGGCTCGTTAATCACTTCCAAATGCCCTCGACTAAAGGCTATATTGTTTCAGCATTCAGCCACTAATTTTTTGAAATCTCTGAAATAAGACTCTGCTCTTGAACATGTGCTGCAGAGTTGTTCCTTTCCGCTGTATTTTAAAAATATACATGTGGTTTAATTCAATGGGAGGGCTGGAGGGGACATTTTTCCACTGTTCCCCCCCTTGCTTTTTTCTTTAGAGCTGCATCTGCCAAACCGCCCGGCTGTGTGCCAGCAGCAGCCCCTTGGATGATCCAAATGCATTTGGGGGTTAAAAAGTGTGTTTCTGGGGAAGCCCAGTATCACTGCCTTGCGACACAGACCTTGAGGTGCCCTGGGGGCTGTTCGCGCTCACCCGATGGCTGAGGACAACTGCTCTGGGGTGCAGGTACCACAGAGAAACGAGAAGGGTCTTCAGACGGGAGTAAAGCAGCTGGAGAACACGTGCCACCTTGCAGGCTGGCTGGAACAGGGACAGCTGGAGCAGACCAAGCCATGCTCCCCTCGCACCCCCCGGTGAGGAGGGCTGTCTCTTCCCTCTGTTGCTCTGCCAGTGCCGTCGTGCAGAGACAAAGCCGATGCAAGAGAAGACCGAACTCAAGGGCTTTGTGATGCGGGTGCACGCTGCTTGTTTGGAAAAGCAGCAGCTGCTGCTAACCTAGAGGAGAAATGGCAGTGCTGTTCTGTGAATGCTCCTGGCTCCAGCAGGCACTGGAAATCCACTGATACGTCAAAGCAATGGGATATTATGATTCAAAAATGTGAAATGGAGGGAGGAGTCCTGCCAGACCTAAAACCCTCAAGGAACTTGGTTGTGTCTGGGCTCAGGGATCCCAAGGAAACGTTTATTTCTGTGACCAAAGTCACTCTTTCGGGCCCTAGCTTTGGAAGGACTCTTGAAAAGATCTGGCTGCTCCGTAGGGTCTGGCAGATAGAGGAGTTGCTTTAAACCCAGCCATCAGTCAGAGACCTCTGGCTCCAAGCAGAAAGACATTTTAAAATTATTACTACTTGATTTGTAAAGAAGAAAGGGGAGCAGGGAGGGAGGGGAAAGCTGTTAGTGCAGGATCCAGTGGAAACAGAGCAGGGGAGGGAGGTGGGAGTGGGGCAGCGGCTGGGCAGTGCCCCGGCGATGCAGCCCAGCTCCCTCGCTGTGGCCACTGCCCGCGGACACCTGAACTGCATCCCCGCGACGGGGCGGTGGCCTGCGCAGCACAGCGGGGGCCACCGTGGCATCGGGGCTGAGCCAGGTCTCCTGTGCCTCCGTCCGCAGCCCAAACCACAAGGCCCTCTTGCCTGTGTGTGGGAACTGCTGCTGGTGGAAACCCTCTTCTGTCTGAAGTTCTTGGAAGCTCTGGAGCGTGTCTGAGGCTGTTGCGTCCTGTGGTTTTGTTGATATTATAAATAGATGTTGTAAGTGAACATGAAAGAATTTGTGCTGACCAAGCGTTGTTCTTATTAGAGGCAATGAATGAGGAGGAGCTAATTCCTGCCAGGCCCCGTCCCTTATGTCATGTTGTCCTCCGATGGCCCTTACGCCCCGCAGCATCCCAAGCTCCCTGCAGATGCTGGGATGCTCCCTGCAGACGCGCCGCAGCAGCTGCGGTGGGACCCTCTTCCTGCCCGCCCTGAGGCCCCCGAGCTTCCCCCAGCACCGCTGGCGCCGCCTGAGGTTCGGGTCCCATGGGGGGAACGTGCTCCCTGCAGAGCGAGGTGCTGCAGAAGAGGGGGGTGGGCAGAGGGCTGTCACCCTGCCAGGCACCGTGGATGGCTCTGGAGCACAGTGAGGTCTGGGGGTGCGCGCAGGCTTTGAGCTTATCTTGGCTGCCTGAGCCCCAATGAGCGCTGCCCTGCTGCCTTTGCTGGGCCTTGTTGGGCAGGAATGGTGATGGGACCTGTCAGTGGAGAGCACCTGCGCTCAGATGAGCGGGAGGAAGGGGTGGGATGCAGCCATGTGGCAGGTCTTCCCCTCGAGAGGAGGGGGCGGCTCGGCAGCACGTACGTGGCACTGCTGTATTAAGACAAAGATGGTTTGCTAAGGAAGATACTTGTGGTGGAGCCTTTCTATAAAAGCTTCTGAAGGCGAATGTTGCTCAGGGTCTGTGTGGTCTCCCTGCCTTTCCCTTATCCAGGGAAACACAACCTGTGGCCAAAACCCCTCCTTGCAGCCAGCGGGGCTGCGTGAGGCAGCCTGCTCCTGGCATGGGCACGGCCGCCGCTGCCTGCGAGCGGGGATCAGCGTTGCCCGACCGCGCTGGCAGGTGCTCGCGAGCCTGGGGAGGGCTCTGCAGGCGGCGTGCCGCTGGCACGAGACAGACTCTGCGTATGGGAAGGGAGTTTATGCGGGCTCTGCTCTTTGCCGCCTGTCTTTGACCTTTTCAGATTGTCCAAGTCACAGACAATGTGGTAATAAGCCAGTGAGGAGACTTCCCAGCAGCAGCACTGACTGCTTGGGTCTGAGCTCCCGAAGGAATATGTTATTTTTGTTGTCAGAGTCATAAATCCCCCGGGACTCGGATGAGAGCAGAAGCATTAGGATTCTGGGCTGTCTTGTGTATAACAACTGTACTACATTGATTTGTGATTCACTGGCCATAATTATTTCTGTTCAACATCACTGACCTGTTTACAAAAAAAAATATTTTAATGCTTTTAAAAAAAAGCAAGATACAAAGGGAGAAGATGGAGAGCATGCGTGAGTTTCAGCCAGCCAGCTTCCCACGGTGCCCAAAAGCAACAAATCTAGCTGGTTCATATTGACCTTTTGGTAATTTCACACAAAATTTTCTGCAATAATTAGCTGGTCACTGGAAGTTCTCCTCCTGTTGCTGACTCTAAGCGACGTGTGTTCAATGTTTTCTTTCTCTATGGTTTGATCGTGCCCAATTTGGGACCCTTAATTCAAGGATCAGTGACATAAACTGGTTTTACTCCTAGCAGGTTACAGTTAGAAACAGCTACTCTAGTGATGACATTTCCTACTGCACATGGAGCAAACAATCCTTTAGTCATTTCTAAAATGCAATAATCCTGTGCTTCAATGTTGATTTTTTTCGTATAAAATATCATCTGCAGTACTTTCTGCTCACGTGTTGAGTGTTTCTGATGACTGCCAGTTTTTGGGGAGGGAGGGTGGTGCTCCCTGTGGTCCTTGCAGTAATATCCTGGTGTTTTGGATGCCCCTGGGGAGCAGCAGAAGGACAAAGGAGCCGCACAGTCCCTGGCAGCGTCTGGGCATTGACAGAGGGGCAACTATTCTGGGGGAGCTGCAAGCTGGAGAAGGAAATGGTGCAGGACCGAGGAGCTGGAAATATGGCCAACAAGGCCTGTCTGGTCCAGGCACAGATGGGAAGATTAGGCTGAGGAGTGTCGATGAGATGGTGACAAGTCAGATGCAGTGGGGACGGGCTGAAAGCCCTGACAAACCCAAATGAGTCGCTGCAGAGCCCAGCTGGGCGGAGGGATGGGACCAGGGATGTGCTGAGTGCAGCCAGATCGGGGGCAGCACGTGCCTGCCTTCTCTCAATGAGACTGTTCATGCCCATTAGAAATATTTCCCAGTTTTTAAGTCCCTCATTCCTCATCTGCTTGGAAACTGCCTGGCATGGGGCATCCTGCCGAACACTGGGCTCCCCGGGGGCCTCAGTGCTGGTGATGGGGCTACTGCAGAGACGTGGGGCCATGAGGGCTGTGGTGGGGAGCTTGGCAGGGTGTCTGGGGCAAAGAAAGCTGTCCTACCAGCTGCAGAAATAAGCACATCTAAGCTGAAAGCTGTCCTGACTTGTTAAATGGGGACGGCGCTGTGCTGGGACTGAAAGTGCTGATCAGCAGCAAACGTCTGCTGTAACTGAGAGGGCAGCATACAGCACCCAGTCTCAGGCTTGCAGGGCTGGTCCTGTGGGACAGGGGCTCTGTGCCCCACGTCATGTGTAGCTGTGGACCAGGGCTCAGAGGATGGCACTGACCGAGGGATGAGATGCCAGCCTGCTCAGCCAGCACTCATTTCTGCATGGCCTCTGGCTGCCTCTCAGCTCTCAGACTGGTGTATTTAGTACCGGGTGCCCAGGTACATGCACAAGGAAAGACCTTATTCCTCCTGAACTACAAGAGTTTTCAGTTGCATGGGGCAAAATCTGCTGAGGAGGATGGAGTGCTTCCTCTGTGTCCCTGCAGCTGTGTGGGAACATTAGGAGGAATGGGGAGGTGTTAAATGGGCAGTTGGGCCCCTAGATGCTGCTGTGAGTCTCAGGACTAGCTGAAGCCCCAGCTCTGAGCTGGGCGTGCAGCTCAGCATGGCCTTGTGTAGTACAGCAACCTGAAGACCTGTTACATGCCATTGCTGAGAGAGCCTGACATGCTGTTTGCACAGACCGTTAAACAGCCTAAGGGCTGGGACCTAGACCATGTTATCATGCTGGTGGAAATGCACGGTGTCTTTCCAAAATGCCCAGCTTATGTTTCCCTGTAAATTGCCTTCTGGGCTTAAGCATCTCAGTCCCTCTGTACAGGCAAGTTTCATGCAGATTCCTACAAGCGCTCTGCCACTAGCAGAGTCAGAAAGGCTCCCCTTCTGGCACCATGCATCAAGCATGTCCTCATAAGCAGCCCTTTCCCAGTCCCTCAGGAACATGCACAGGTTTGTCCAGGCTGGAAGGAAAATCAGGAGGGATTCAGGTCTAACCCAAAATACAGCCCAGCCCTTCCAATTTTTTTGCTTTCCCAGCAGACTCTCTGGCTTTGCTTGGCTTGTAGTGAATGCAAATGTCATTGTTTATCTCGACGGGAGGTTAAGCACAAAAGAACTGGTTTAATGTATTTCCCTGTGGCTGCCTGGGCTGGCGTGTTGTGCAGACAACATGTCGTTCCCAAGTCAGCACCTCGGCCTGCAGAGCACACCTGGCTCCCCGGGCTGCTGTCCTGGTGCCTTGGCTCAGAGGCCTACTGCGGCTGGCCCGGGGAAGAGACTTCTCAAGCCCTAGGTTTTCCTTGGTAAATGTCTGAGCTATGCTTGCTTTTCTAATGCACTGGGGATGTTAAACCGATGGGCTTGCTGCTGGTGCCAGGGCTACCAGCCGAGGTGCCTGTGTGCCCTCTGCCGACGCGCCCTCCCGCAGTCAGCCCTTGCGGGAGGCTCCGTTGCCAGCGGCTGTGCTCGGGGCAGAGATGGGCTGCAGGGGAAGATGCAGAGAGAGGTGCCGGAGGGTTGGACGTACCCTCGGCTGGGCAGCTGGTGGCACTCTGGCAGCCTTTCCCTGAGAATGTATGTGCCTGTCCTGTTGCCACCCTCCCGGTTTGGTCAGGGAACTCCCAGTGCCTCAGCTGTTGCAGGCATCTGGTGCAGAAACTCCTAATTCTCTCCAGCAGGAGGGCTAGAAAAGTCACTCAAAGGTTAAAAGGCAAAAGGATGAATTTAAAATATAGAGGATCCAGGATTTTAAGTCAGTTCTTTGAGTCTGGGTGTCCTAGTTTGTGTTCTCCAAGCCACCTGTATGCAAGATATGTGACTAAACGGGAGCAGAGATGCCTGCCAAAAGACCCTGAAGTGTTTCTTGGCTCCTAGAAATGCAGTTTAATGGCGTGGGTGCCTGCGGCCAGCGGACTATGCCTGCGATATGCCTTTGTTTTTTGTTCTTTTAGTTACAGGAGATTTACATGAGGTAACCTGAGCAGAGGAGAGAGAAGCTTTTGAGCAGAGTTTTGCGCAGTTGCTCCAGTTCTGATCAGACTCAGGAGCCCGACTATGCAAATTCCCACTAGCTTTAACCAGAGGAACAGTAAACAATAAACAAGGGGATTAAGCGGTCCTGTGCGGGGGCAGCGTGTCGGGCCCCGCGTGTCCTGGGGTGCCGTGTAACAGGCGGCACTTGGGGCGGCTTCAGCTCTGGCAGCCACGGGGACCCGCGGAAAAGCAGCTTGTGCGGTGCCGCGGGGGGGCGGCGGTGGGGCCGCGGGGGGCGGGTGCCATCTCACGGCGGCGGAGGGGAAGGGGCCGGGGAGCCCGACGGACGGACAGCCCCTCCGGGGGGAGCACCTCCCATCTGCCCCCCCCCCCCCCCCCACCCGGGGGGTTGAGCACCTCCCGTCTCCCCCCCCCCAGGGCGCATCTCCGTCTGCCCGCAGGACCTTGAGCCGAGCTGCGGCTGGGCGCTGCTGCAGCTGCCCTTCTGTTTTCTCTCCCGAGCCCATCTCCCCGTTGCTTCTCGGCACAAGCCGAAGGTCCCGCCCGCCGCAGGGCCGGGGCTGCCGCCGTCGCTGTCCCCGTCCGTGTGACACCCCCCCCCCCCCCGACCCCCAGTCGTGACCGTGCGGGTCGAAGGGGCGCTTTCTGGAGCAGAGAGAGGTGGAACGGCTGCTCCGAGCGCAGAAAGTGCCGCCCTGGGCCCGGGCGGTTGCTCTGTCCCTCGAGGATGGAGATGCACCCTGCAGAGCGCCTGGGGATGAGCAGCTGCAGCCCCCGGTGGGTCTCAGTGAGGAGAGGGCTGGGGTGGACGGCATTGCTTGGCAGCTGAACTTCTAGATGGTTCAGCAGCAACGATCCGGATTTTAACTATGCCATTTCAAGTCAACCGAAGGGTTAATATGAAAATCTCCTCCATATCCATTCCTGCGAAATGACCTTTGCAGGGCCCTCCCAGAGATGTAGCTATCTTGTCTGCATGCTCTAGGAGACAGTACTTATCCTGAGCCTGACAGTTAGCCGCTGTCTCCAGACACTTCCTCGGCAGCTGGTTTTCATTATCATCACTATGTGGTACCTCACCTGCTCTTGTAAACTTGGCACCATCAGCTACTGAGAGATTGAAGGAGTATCACATGGTGTCCCCACCAGGCTGGACAGGAGGTATTGCACTGGGTGTCAGCTTGGGAGGCTCTTTCTCATACAGCTCCTCTCTGCATTCCTCTGGCTTATGCCAGGTCTAGATTTGGCCCAGTGAATGGGAAACATCTGCAGGAAACACTCTTTCCCTTCCTGCAGCACTAGAAGTGCACAGGGTTGCACAGTTCATTTCTGTGGATTTCAGAGCTGGCTTGTGCAGCTCAGCTGGCAGGACTCAGCTTGCTGAAAGCAAGGAGACCGGCTGAGGGACGTGCACAGCTCCTTCCCTCTGTCCTGCTCTGCTGCGTGGCTTTCAGGAGCTGGGCTCAAAATAAGCTCCAGTCTGGAGGAGGGAGCCCTTACCCAAGCAGTGCCAGGTGTACCAGGTCCCCTGCTCGTGGGCCTTCCCCACGACCTGCAGACCAGCCTTTTCCAAGGTGCCAGAAGCCATTGCAATGACGGTGCGGTGCTGCAGCCGCTGCCGAGGTCGGAGCTGGCCGGGGAGGTGGGGACCACAGGGCAGTGGTCGGAAGGCAAAGCTGCCCACGGCTCATTTTGCAGACCCAGAAGCCGCTTGTTTCCCAGGCGAGGCCATGGGAGAGGCACAGTCCAGAGCCCTGTGCGTCCGCCCCACCTGGATGCTGGAGCCGTGAGCTGCTGCCCAGGGCACACGTCGAATGATCACAGAGATGTCTGCTGCAGAGATGAACGAGCGCTGCACGTGCAGTGCAGAGAGGCACTGCTGCCTGCTAACGCCTTTCAAAATGTGTGGTTATACTGTCAGTTAATAACAGCCTTGAAATAAAGCAAAAGCATCCCAAGGAGGGGAAGGACCAATTCAGTGAAGTTCACATTGGTTCCACTCCCTGGAAAAGAGACAAAGCCCCAAGCCACAACAAGCACGCTTGGAGCCTCTCGGTGACAGGATCCAGACCACATTTGTTTGGGAGCAGAAAACAGACTGACAGGTTAAAACAAACATTACAAGAAGGAAACTACTCATCACAGGCTCTCGGACTGCTGAAGGTTCCTTCCCACTGCAGAGAGCATCTTTCTTTCCTGGAGTCCTAGGCTGGACCAAGCACCTCTTTCCTGGAGAGCTTTTCTGTGCACTGCAGGGTCCACATGGGCCGAGTGTTTCCAAGCGGCGTGGGATCTGCCCTGCTGCGAGGATCCAGCTGAGCAGCCCCAACTGCATCCTCTGAGCTCCGTCCCAGGGCTACTCCTCTGGTCTTCCTCACTAGCAAGTCCTGCCAGTCTCGCCTATACCTGCAAAAGAAGGGTCACTGGTGTGTGTCTGCAGTCAAATTTTGTGTTTTAGCTGCAGAGGGCAGCAAGTGTGAAGTGGCTTTCCCACCCCTATGCCCCGGGGCAGTAGCTGGAAAGGGCTCTGGTGTCCAAGTGAAAGCTGGATGCAAGCTGAGGGAAAAGCAGATGGTTTCAAGATCAAGCCCATCATATGAATGAGAAGCCAAACTGCTGATGGATGGGGCAGTGTTTAGCTCAGGCATGGAGCCAAAGGTAATGTTGTCCTTCCCAAACTGTAGGGCTGCTGATGACCGAGAACACAAACCTTTGTTCAGCCCAGAAGACCCTGGCTATAAGCAGAGCATGGCCTAGCTGGGGTGCGTGCTGTGTCTCTGCGTTTCAGCCCTGCCGCAGCATTGTTTCACAGTGTAGACTCTTAATGTGTATTTACATTGCAGTGAAGTGGCAGCCACTGGTGCTGGCTTATGAGGGTGGTTTTAGCTGCACAGTTATGGCACCATGACCCTCTGTAGGCTGCTACACTCTGTCGTCACACCCCACCCCCGAAAAAAAAAAAAAAAAAGAAAAGCTGGGTTATTGGCCCCTGGTGAGCTCTCAGTAGCAGCACTGGGCAGTCTGGTGGCGGGGGAGATAGGCCCTCACTTTGTCTTCCTTTAGCCTGAGTCCTGTTGTGGCCCCAGCCACCGGCAAAGCATCCTCCTTGGCAGTCGAGCCCAGAGGTGGATGAAGGACGGTACCGCAGTTTCCCTGAGACTCGGGATGTGCCTCCAGCACTAGAGTTACTGACTTGGCTCCTGTGGTCAGGACCAACGTGTGTCTAGAAGGAGGCCATCACCTCCTGGGCTGGGATGCATTCCTGCTGTTTAGTTTTGGAGGGCCAGAAAACTTGAGGCAGGAGCTGAGCTGTGGCTTTCCTGAGGCAGCCCCCACCTTGGTGTCCAGATGCAGCCTCCTGTATTTACAGGTGGCAGTTCAAAGCCTCTTGTGGACTCTGCAAACTGAAGGGAGCAGAAGGGGTGGGGTGGTTTCAGCAGCCTGCCAAGGGGCACTGCAGGCTCTTGCCAGCCAAGGAAAAGGCTGACTGCCTCAGGTCTGTTAAAAGGGCTGAGAAAGGTGCTCAAAGGTGCAAACAGGCACTGAGACCAACCAGACCCTTTTGGCCCCAGGCTGCTGATCGCAGCTGTATTGGCCTTGGCCCTAGCTTATACTGTGGCCTTTAGGAACAGGGAAACTGGCTCTGGTTTGATGAACACCAGACGTTGCACTTGGGATACACAGTGCAGTGATGAATCCTTTGTGCATTGCTGCAGAAAGGCTGCTGTGAAGGCACAGAGACAGGAGAGTGATTCCAAGGAGAGAAGAGTAATGGTTTAATTCAACACAGAGCCTGGCTGTTTTCCCACTGCCCACATGCCAAAGCAATTAGTGGGCACAAGGCTGTCTTCAGCATGTCCCTGACTGTGGCAGAGCATGTGGGAGACATGTGACGTTGATTGGGAGGCAGGTGCCTGAAGGGCCAGTATATCTCCTTTGCAAGAGCAAAGAGAACTGCAGCAGGTTGTAACGGGTCTGGCAGTTACGTTGGTGGAAGCCTTGGGCTGAAACGGAGCTGCAGGGAAGCAGAGGACAGCACGCCCCATCTGCCACACCGCTGCCCCCGGAGCATCCCTGGTCCTGTTTGCGGGCCACCGGCACCGCCAGTCCCTGGTGCGTCACCCTGCCTCTGCCGTGCTGCAGAGGAGCAGGGTGGGTGTGTGGGTGCAGGGCTCTTGCCTTTCCCTCTGCATTGGCCAGCAGCAGAGGCTGTACCTTGCCCTGTGCCGAAAGCCCGGTGGTGGCGGCTGTCCCTGCTCTTTGCTAAAGCGCCTGACGCCAGAAAGTTCTGAGCCTGTGGGCTGTGGGAAAACAAGACCTTCCCAAGGCCCTGGGTTGGCAATGGGGTTGGGATTTTAAATGAGGGCAGAAATGCACCCCACTGCTGTGCATGACCATCCGATGTGGTGACAGACGCTTGGATTAAGTGGCGAGGCTGCAGTGTGGAGCCAAGACTTGTGCTTGCTCAGCAGTGCTCTTCACCCCCAGTCTTAGAAAAACTGTAAGAGGAAATTGGATTCAAAATTGTTCTGCCTGACTCCCAGGGGAAGGCCCAGGAGTGAGGGAGGGTCGAGGGAGGGGTCACTCATCACCAGCTCATTAAAGGCAGAAACCCAAAACGCCTGGGAGTGCCGTGCTTGGAGACAGCCCTGTGCAACTGGTCATCTGCACAAGCTCCTCTGCAGTTGTGGATGCACGTTGTGCTGTGCCCTGAAGCCGTGTCCAAAGCGGGATGTTTTTATTATTTTTAGCATAACTTACAAAGTATCTCCTCTCTTCATCCTGTAGGACCAAATCCGGGGTGGTATTTACTTTTGGAGATGTAAATGCTTTGTTTCTGTAAGGTCTCCTGATAGAGTTGTGTTGCATTTTCATTTGCATTTTTCATGTATAACTCAGTACATGAGTCATATAGACAACATGAGCTTTGTGTTTGAGAGAGTGCATGGCCTGGGGGGAGGAATGTCCCCCACCGCTGTTACTGTGGCCTGGGTGGGATGAGAGCGGGACCGGCAGCCCCTGGCAGAGGGCACTGACAGGATGGCTGGGATGAGAGCGGGACCGGCAGCCCCTGGCAGAGGGCACTGACAGGATGGCTGGGATGAGAGCGGGACCGGCAGCCCCTGGCAGAGGGCACTGACAGGATGGCTGGGTGCAGCCCAAGCCGGCGGGGGCTGCTCAGGGCGGCAGGGATGCATAAGGGAAGAGGCAGAGCCGCACCGGCCGCTTTGCCCTAAGCATCCCCTCCCAGCAGTGCCAGCACCCTGCACCTGCCCGCACGCCGCCCTGGGGAGTCGCTCAGCTGAGGAGTTGCCTTTGGTAAAGGATTTCCCCTTTTCACCATCGGGCACCGTCCCCTTGCTCTGCCCCGTGGTGCAGCTGCTTATTTTCCAAAAGGAAGAGGGAAGGAGCCGTTTGCACCCTCCGAGCCCCCCTGCATCCCTTCTCCCCACTGTCCTGATTTGCACACCAATGTGCTCTCCCTTGTGGGGTGAATTCAGAAGGGCCACATCTGCACTTGAATATCCGAATAACATATGGGCAAGCAGTTGATGTCTCAATCCATTTCCAAGGCTCACTACTATAAGCACTTAACTTTACCCTTGCCCAGATGTGCGTGCATTTTATGTGCTGTGCATAAAAAGGCAGCAATTGGACGGGTTGGAATGTGTTGGAATTGGCACTTTGGAAAATGCACACTCTGCTGGAATGTGCTAACATCCAGCTCGCACAGAAGGGCAATTAACTCTATTTATGTTCATGAGACTGAATCTAAAACTGGCTTCAGAAAGCAGCTCACTCACATTAAAGGGCTTTATAATCGTTACGCTAAAGTATTTCTTTTGAAAACATTTTCAGTTTCTTAAACAGTTAGGGTATTTATAAAATATGGCATCAATTACTACATATTTCTTTATTCATACTGATTATACAACCTATAATTATACTTAAGCCTCTTATTTGTATATCATGGCAGCATTAAGAAAAGCTCTGTGATTTGTCTGCATGTTATTCTTTCCAAATAGCAGAGGGCTGCAGTCTCTCCCCTCCTTTAGAGAATTAATGTGGATGTGTTGCCCAAACAACAGCACGCCAGGTGTCTGCTCCCCACAGCCAGTTCCTCGCAGAACATGCAGGCTGAGGCTGGCAATTTATCATGACAGGTAACGTTCGGCTGCGTGTTGTTTGGACTCCAAGCGCTGTGTTTACAGCCAGCTTCTCACAATCATTTACTCACAGGAAAACATTTCCCTGGCTCCCTTTTGCTTGCTGTAAAACAGTCAGCGTTGGAATAATTCAACTCTCTCTCGTGGTCAGTCGTCACTGAAGGCGGCGCGGGCTCCCACTGCTTTAGCTGTGCTGCTGGTGCAGTGCCAGGACCCCGCGTGCTCCCCCGGGGCTCTGCTCCCTTAGCGCCCGCCGCAGGGCTGTGGGCGCAGCTGCGAGGCAGGGATGGCGAGAGCGTGGCTGGCGATCGCTTTGCACCGCCTTGTTGTAAGTGCCTGAACGGAAAGGCCCTGCTTGGAGTAGGAAAGCTGACTGTGCCCTTTGGAAAGCAGCGCTGGCCTGGTTTGAAATGCCTCGGCTGTTGTGGAGGCTCTTGTTAACTTCTGTGAGGGTTTCGCTCGATGTTGAGGTCTTACCGCTTGTACATAATTCCATCCTTGAAAACTGCTTATTACAGACGAGGCAGATCCCCCTGGCTCCTCTGAGCCAGAGCAGCCGACTGCACAAGTTCATCTCTGGCATGGCGGTGACTTGCAGGGGCCTGGGGACGCGGCAGTTAAACCCCCGGCTGAGCCTGAGGCTGACCGGAGGGAGCTCTCTGCAGTGGGAAACTGTCAAAAACGGGCTCTCCTGCACTCTGCTCTCTGAACACCACGTGATGTTTCCTGGCAAGCATTTTCCTGGGTCTCTGCAGACTAGGGTCCTGGCAGACTTTTCTTTTTGAGCCACCAAAGGTCCCCACGCTTTTGGGCAGCACAGGCAGGGCATGGAGCTGGACTCTGGAAGAGGAGGGTGCTCTGAATGCACAACATAAACAAGGGAGCCAAAATGACTGAACTCGTGGTTTCTTTTTGATGAGGTAAATGGGAGAAGAAAAGGAACATTTTGAAAAGGAGAAGCAATTGGTTTTGGAGCATCTTTTGTGACAAGGTGAATGCTCTGGACAAATTTCAGATTGATTCTGTGCAAAGATAGGAGACAAATCACTCTCTGAAGGACGGTCACCTTCCGTGCACTAACAGCACCAGCTACGTTACAGCCAGTATGTTTCCACAGGAGAAAGTACTCGCTAAGCCTATTTTCAACTACTAGAAATACGGTATCTTCAGAAAGGCCTGGAAATACATTTTTGGGTTGTGGAGCTGCAATGTTTCTCATATCCTTCCATAGCCCAGTAAATGCTTTGGGCTAAGTCTAGCATCACCTCTCTGCAGACAGGTAGCCAAATCCCATCTTTTGGGTGTGGGAGCCTTGCAACGAGATCTGGGTTTGGTGGGAGCCTCACTGGCTGCAGGCGAGGTCTGGGAACCCACTGTGCGTTGGAGAGGAGGTGGCTCCTAATTCTCATGGTACAGGTGGGAGAAAAGTCAGCAGCGCTGAAATCATATTTGGAAGTTGTCAAAAAACACAGGTACTGGGTCAGAATGTCCTGAAGCGCTGTCGGGAAATGGTGCAGTTACCAGCCTGCCATATAAAATCTTGTATGAACAAAGTGATGGAGGCATGAACTAGCCAAGGGGGAAGGATGGTCCTGTGGGACTGGGCCTTGGTTATTCTATCTTAATTTCTGATTTGTTACACGACCATGGCAAAGCACTGCATGCTGAAGGAGGGGAATGCCAAGGCTCTTTCTCTACGGCACTTTCCCCGTACCGCAGTGGAACGAGCCTGGTTTGCCTGCATTGACTACAAGCCCCCTGTAGATCTCAACAGGGCCCCAACACCCCTGAAAGAGAAGCATTTCTGAAGCAAACCCAGGGACAGAGTGTCCCAAAGATACAGCACCATCACGGAGCCCTCTTCCCAGGGAGGCTGGTCTGTGAAAGCCTTGCTGAAGCCAGGTGCTGTTGAAGCCTAAGGCTTGACAGCTCGTGCCATGTGGCCCTTCCCGGGCAGAACAGAAGGTGCAGGGCAGTGGGGAAAATACTCAGCCAGGGCTGACAGTATGTGTGTTAA
This sequence comes from Phalacrocorax aristotelis, assembly GCF_949628215.1. Taxonomy (NCBI): domain Eukaryota; kingdom Metazoa; phylum Chordata; class Aves; order Suliformes; family Phalacrocoracidae; genus Phalacrocorax; species Phalacrocorax aristotelis. The sequence continues at coordinate 1,507,916 of NC_134299.1, forward strand.
AGGGAACTGCCTAGAAATAGTGACAAGCTTTTTCTGAGAGGTACAAAGGAACGATCATGTGAGAAGTCTGCCATAATGATTACATGAACGATGCCTGTAAATTATACTAATACATCCGCTGAGGTACCTACCTTGTTTCTAAAACTATGGGAGTGAGCTTGTGTTTAATCAAATGTCAAACAAAGCTCTGGCCAGGATTAGTAAAAGGTGTGGCAAGACGCAGCAGGCGCTGTGTTTGGTGAGCTCAGACCAGAGGTCTCTGCCCGGAGGGACACCAGCGGGAGTCTGTCCCTGTAGATGCACCGCGCTGTCACGTTGGTCTGGTTAAGCTAGCACCGTGGTGTAGGAGAACATTAATGCCTTTTAAGGGATTTTACCTTTTGAAGACTGTGAAAAGGAGACAAAAAAATGTCTGCTTGCTCTGCTTCAGTTCTCACCACGATTTTCCTACGCGTGGCACTGTAGGGGTTAAGGGAGCAGAGCACTGACATTTCAGTGCATAAAGAAACTTCCTTGCAGTGGATGAGGCATGTACACAGCTTTCCTTGTTACGCTTGACAGATGTGCAACAATAGACAATAAGTCAAAGTGGGGAGCCAGAAAAGAGCTCAGGAAAAAGCTGCTGAGAATTACTGGCGTGGCCGGGAGAGCAAAGCCCTCCTATAGCAGAGCATTGTTCTGGATATAAATCTCAACTGAAATATGAACACCGGGCTTCCAAGGACTCCCCAAAGCTGGAACGTGCATCATCGATAACCAAACCCAGCATGCCCTGTGCAGAATCCTATTTATCACCTTGTGCTGAGGCATGAATCCGCACCCTGCAGGGCTGGATGACCGACTGACTTCCAGCTGGTGGTAAAATCAGGGTCAAGCAACAGGAAGGGCTGGAGGAGGAGGTGGCGTGCTTTTCTTGGTAGCAGCAATGGCCGGGGTGTGTGCCTGCGGCTTTCCTGCAGCTCACAAAGGCCCTGACAAGCACATCCTGCACAAAGCTGGTGCAGCAATGCTGTGAGTCAGGGCTCACAGTTCACCAGATCCTGAGTGTTTTGGGGCAGAACTGTCTCGTGCCTGGAAGCACAAGGCAGCATCACCTCTAAACCTTCAATGGTGGCTCTGCCCTTTACCTTGGATGTAAGCAGGAGCTGTGCTGAACTCCATTTCTGCTAAGTGCTTCCTTCCTGTCCAGCCAGACCTAACCTTGCTGTGAAGGCATCCTTCTCACACCCTGAATGCATCTGTGTAACATGCAGGGTCCCCAGGACAGGGGTATTTCTGTACTTAGCCAGGATTATGAAACCATGCCTTGTTTACTTGGATAGCAGTGCCCTGTGAGATGAGGATGGCAGAGACAAGCACACAAGGTGCCACCCCAACGCCAAGCACGCCCTCCTCGCTTCAGCTGAGGGGGGATTCCCATTTTGTCCCGGTACAGTTCCTGCAACCCGGGACATATGGCTGGAGATGACTGAGTAACAAACCAAATGAAAACGGGCGCTATCTTTGCTCCTTCCCTCTCGCAGTAAGAAGCTATGCATTGTGCTTGTTCTCCCAGCCGGCTGGTGAAAGTTTTCAGCAGATAAGCCTCGCTCCGTAGCTGTTTACAGTCGGCAGCACAGTGACCGTTCCCAGGTGGCAGTCTGGAATTTGTACTGTGGCTGGCAAGTTGTAAGCTATTGTTTCTCTCCTTGACAGAATGGCTGTGCAAGCCCCAGCACAGCATGGGCTACGGATTTTCTTGTTCTGTTTATGACTGTGAAGTTTTGCATTGTTTCTGATTACCTCTGTGCTCGAAATGCTTTTCCACTCTTGTGAAACTGGTGCTCGCCTTCTCAGAAAATCTGCAGGATTGAGAAGGCTGTACGACGGGAGAACTGAAACCCAGTTTCATTTTTCCACTGTTTTTCTTCAGTGGTCCTTCTGTTCCACTGAGGGATGAAAGCAAGTCTGATAACGGATATATAGCAGGGGCAGACAGGTCGGTCTGAGAAGTTGAGTTGCTCCCAAAATCCCTGTAGTGTGTTTCCCAAGCCGCATCTGATCCTTGAAGCTCCGCATTCGCTGTGATTACGCCTTTTCCATTGTCTATAGTCATCCTGGCTTAGCCGGGGCTTCTCCTAAGCGGTCTTGTACGGCTCTTTTGGCTCCTGCTGCGCATGCTTGGTACAGGCTGAGATACTTCTGGAAAGGAGAAGGGCATCCTCTGCTTATCCAGGCAGGCACACAAGTGGCCTTCCCCATCTGAACAAGGTCGTGCAGGCAGAGCAGCTTAGCTCTAGCTGGGAACCCAGAGGTCCTGCTCGTTGATAAGCATCTCTTAATACCTGAACTGTTTCCTCAAAGTAAAAGGGACTTAATGGCAGGATACTTGTATCACTTTTGTGCAAAATATCGGATTACAGTCTAGAAACCAAATTGTCTGCAATTACACGACTGAATTAAAGGGAAGACAGACAGCAGCATCTAAAATATGAACAAGGTTCATTGTGTGCCTGCAGATATTAAATTTTCTTCAGTTCAGTCCCAGAAAAGCACTGTTGTGTCTTCCAGAGCAGTGCAAAATTTGATCTGCTCCTGCTTTCAGCTTTGGGATGGAGCCCAAAATTAATTCCCTGCGGATCACCTTACTTTATGAATAAGAGGAGCCTCTGCTGCAGTACCTGTGCTGAGAAAAAACAGGTGGGAATGCAGCTGGAGCTGCGCGCTGGGACTGAGAGCCGCCCTGGAGCTCGGGGCCGCTTCTCCCCGCCTGGCAGCGTGCTGGCTGGCTGGGAGCTGGTGCTGGGTGGGGGGTGCTGGGTGCTGAGTGGGCTGCTCGGGGAACGGCAGCACGCAGCTGGTGAACTGCACCGCAGCAGAATGCCCCGCACTCCGGTTTACGCTTGACCCTCCCAAAATGCAGTTTTCCCTGTTTAAGGCACGTAGGAGGAGGAATTCTTTAACAGCAGGCAAGCCCCGGCAAGCCGCAGCCCCAAGGAGGAGCGGGCGTTTGTCCGTCTGTGCATCTTCCTTTAGGCTTTGGTGCCTCCTGCTGACGGGGCTGCGCCGGGACGCCCCCTCCGCCCCCGAAGCACCGGGCTCCGCCGCGGCCGCTGCTCCGGGGGACCCGCCCCGGGGGGTGCCGCAGGAGACCCCCGCCCCCCCGCCCGGCGCCGCCGCCCGCGGCTGCTGGAAACCGGCTTTTGGCCCCAAAGCGGGCGGCGCGCGCCGCGGGGGGGCGCGTTTGTCTCGGAAACGCGCGTCGTGCTGGGGGGGGGGGGGGGCGGCCCCACTCGGGTCCCCGCCCGGGTCCCGCCGGTTTTAGGGTGCTGCTGGTGCAGCTCTGCCCCCGCGCCGGGCAAAGCCCCCCGGGGAGGCGAGGGGTGCTCCCAGGGGAATGGGGTGGGGGGCGCCCGCACCTCGGCCCCGCTCCCGCGTCCGTCTGTCCTCGGCCTGGGGCCTCTTTATGTGTGTGGTTTTTTTTTTTTTTTTAAATTATTTTTCGTTACAGATCTTGAGAGAATCTCGGCAGGATTAATTTGCCCTAAATATGGCATTTTTTAAAAGAGTAAGTCAAAATGCTAGAAGCAGCTCTTCGCATGTCCTCCACCCAGATAACAATGTGTAAAATTATTTATGCTGAGAGCATCGTGATGCTGGTGAGAAATTGCTTCTGAATTTTGCACATCTCCTGTTTTGCAGTATCAGGTGCAGCAGTCAAAAGCTTCCATTCCGGTCCAATTAGGATGGTGCCTCTTCGTGGCATAACCAATCTGGACATACAAGCTGCTGCTTTATTCATTTCACTAATTGCTTGCGGCTGTTCAAGCTTTTCATACTTAAAAAAAAAAAAAAAGGTAAAAGTCAATCCTCAGAAAATTCAGAAATTGATAACAGTCTCTATGCTGGGAGGAATGGAGATGAGAAGACTTTTGATTTGTAATTTGTGGTCTAATAAACTAATTAGGGAAGAACAAAAAAAAAAAAAGCTTTTCTGGTTTTATTTAGCATCTAACAGAAAATCCAAGTTGGTTAATTTTTGCTACGTGGCTTCAAATGCTAATTGCCTGGTGAGCATTGCACCCTGGCAGAGCGGCGCTGGGCTCGGGAGAAAGGAGCGCGGTGAGGAGCGGTGGCATCTGCCTGGCGTCGGGGGCGGCCCCACGGAGCGGGGTGCTCCGCAGGGACACTCGGTCCTTCGGGAAAAGGGGGCTACACGCGTCGCCCGGCCAGGCCCGGGGGTGGCTCAGGGCGGTGACTCGGGCTGTGCCGGGAGCCACGCGAAGCAGCTGCGAGCTGCGTGCTGGTTTCTGTTTCCTTTTTCAAGGCCCGGTGCCATCCGTTCGAGTCTGGGGTTCTGCTCCCTGCCGGTACGAAATGAGCCGCGATGGGAGCCCTGAGCTGGGAATGGGGCTGGGGTCGCTGCCGGTCGTGTCGGCGGGCGCCTGACATGGGCAGGGGACGGACCGTGGTCCCGAGTGGTGAACAACCTCTGCTGAGCTCGCCCGCTGCCGGCGAGACGAGCAACCGGCTCCCCTGGAGTCTATTGCCTTTTTTCTGTGGCATAAGGGGAAATCACAGCCTGTGCCTGAGGCCACTGCACCACCATGACCGTTGTCCCACCGTGGAGTGGCCTCCAGCACCTCCCCAAAGCCAGGCAGGATCAGGCCTGCTGTCCCGTGAAGCTTGACGTGTGGCTGGGGCAACGTGCCTGAACTTCCGTGCTCTTCCCACATCCCTGTGCAGGCCGTGAGTGCGGGCAAGAAAAAAGCTTGTCGTGGGGGTATAGTGCATCGAATGAAGACCCTGTGAAAAAGGGAGGGCAGCCCCTCAGACGTGTTGTGATTCTGATCCTTATTTAGCTCTGTGTGTTGCTTCTCCTCACCCCGTCTCTGTACAAATGTGCTCTTCATCTCCTTGGTGGAGAACAGGCTATCAAACCAAAAGTCATTAAGTTATGGGGCCTGCAGCAAGTCTTAATGACAATTTAAATTAGGAACCTGAGTTGTGGCATGGTAACACTAGAGTGAATGCTATAATTAGGAAGGCAGCAATTTCCCTGTGACCTTTTATTTTTAAAGTGTTTTAAATGGCCCAGTCTTGTCTGCAAAGCTCCCTGCCTCCGTTGGAAGTTTCTCTCTAATGTGGGCCATGCCTCTGCTGTTTGCAGGTGGCACAGAATCTGCATTTTGTTTTTTCAAAGTTAAAGTGTCTTTGAAATATGGTTTTGCATCTAACGCAGAATGTAATAAAAAGACTTTAAAGAGCTGCTGATGCCTCATGGAAAACTGAAAAACATTCTGTTGAGAAACAATTCTGCCGGGCTGTCTTATCTGCTGTTCCCCTTGCCAATTTTTGATAGCAAGGGGCACTATAAATATACATAGTTATACATAAAAATGAGAAACCTTGGCAACCAAATAGAAGGTTAGTTGTCTTCTCGTGTTCATTCACTATGGGCAGGTGGGTGAGGGGAGACGGAGTTCATCAGTTGGCGCTTCATCTTTGCAGCTACCGGACTGATGCTGTGGCCGTTTGTCGAGTGTTGGACTGAAAGGGAGTCGTGTACCCGTGGATTATTTTTTCCTAGAGGTATTTTTTAACCCTCTAAAAATAGCGGCAGTGGTTTCTGGGGCACTCCGACAAGGTTGGCTGTGGAGCAGAAACAAAGCGATGCTGCGGAGCCGGAGGACAGGAGCTGCCATATGGTGATGGGGGCCGAGCCCCTCTCGGCGGCGGCGGGGCTGGCGGCCGCACGTCGCAGCTTCCCAGGGAAGCCACGAGAAGTGTGGTGGTGCCAGGCTGTGGGACGGCTGGCCCTCACGCTTGCTCACCGTGAAGCCCCGGCAGTGTCACCCGCAGGGTGCTGGCGGGGCGATGCCCCACGGGAACCAGGCACGTGGACCGCAGGGACCGCTTCCTTGTGACAACATCTGAAACGCACCGCGGTTCCTTTACCCTGAGCTGCAGGACCCAAGGTACTGCCTTGTGGAACTGATAGGATTGTTATCGCCTTAAATTAGACCCGACAACGGGCAAGGTCTCTGCTGCAAGGAGTGACTTGTATTGTTTCCAAATGGCTGGGCAAAAGAACTTGCCTGATCCCTTCCCTCCTGGTAGCTCTTGCAAAGAAAAGCTTATTTGGCAGCCCAGCAGAGTCTGCTGAGCAGTGCTTAACCTCTAGTACAGTGGGTAGAAACTCTCGCTTTTTGGAGCCCAGGCAGCAGAGGGAAGCTGGGCTTGTCTGCCCCTGCCACATTGCTGGGGACCCGCAGACTGAACCTTCCGGTGCTGCAGTTGCTGAACGAAGCGCTCCTTGGCTGTTAAGCTTTCCAGTAATTTTCCCAGGCAAATGATGCACCTGCCACAGCCCCAGGAGAAAACATTTTTTGCCATAGCCATCAACTGTTCAGAAAACTGAGAGGTATTTTGGCACCAAAATACTACGCTCCCCTCTGAAACTGCATCTTGTTCGTGCTGTCATAAAATGGGAAAACTTAAAACGGAGAAGGTGGACTGAAACTACCATCAGGTGTTGCAAGATGTGCTTTCCTATTATCAGTGTGTTTTGAAGTAAGAGCCCTTCTGCAGAAATTCTTGTGTGCACTATTAGCAAGTCATGTGGAAAAGGAATGTTTGGGCAAAGAACAACTGGTTTTACAGCTCGGCTCTGCAAGGGCTGCCACAAAGTGGTGAAACGTGAGCAGCTGTGTGGTGGTGCAGGGATCAGCCTTGCTGTGGCCTGGGTAGTGCAGGCATGTGAAAAATGCTCCTTTTCAGTAGGACAAAGCAAGCGGTTGCCTAGTAAATAAGGGAAGCCAATTTAAAATCAAGGGTTAATTGGGAAGCTGGTATGAAACAGGTCTTCTGTTACTCAGAAGGGGTGCTTTGAGGTGGTACAAATCACAGATCATGTTTACATGGAATTGCAGCTCTGTGGATGCGACCCAAAACCGACAGGCTTCCTTTTAGTAACCTGGAGGAGATAGAGTTTCCAGATGTGTCTTATTTAATATTTAGAAATACTATTTTTTTTGCTTTGCGGCACTCGTGACTTGATATTCCATGGAATTATGAAATGATGTACGGGTATGTTCCGCACAGAGCAATCCAGCCATGCGCTGGGTGAGTGGGCTCAGACATCTGCACAGTATCATTCCCCTGTCACCAACTGATGGTGGTAAAATTAGAAAAGTCATTAATCCTTGCTCAGCAGTGCTAGAAACTATTTATAGCAAGGCAGACAAACAGTACCCTGCATATTGGGCTAGGGTGGGTATGGAAATTACTCCTGGTGCCGTATGTGTTGTGGGGCCCAAATCAGAGAAAGTAATTTGCTTCTGGGAGGGAAATTCCCTTTCTGGCCGTATGCAGACAGATGCAAACTGCCTACCTGGACCAAGGTATCACCTTCTGGACTTGCCAGAGGGGATCACTGTGGACATCCCCTGTGGGCTGTCACCATCCTAGGTGATGAGGTCCTGGTGGGAGTCCTGTCCGGCCTGTGTCCTGGGCCCCTCTGCTCCTGGGACCCACCAGCAGCCAGTGCAGAGCGCAGGGCTGGAGCAGGTCTCACTCAAGGAACAACAACAAATCACTCAGCTCTCCTTTTCCTCAGTGTTGCTGGGGAAAGGCATTGAAACCAATCAAAACGGCTCTCCTGACAAATTAGTAGCGACAAACAGCATCTGACAGCCTGTTAATACTTACGCCCTGGGACTGGGCTGGCTGTTTGCTGATATGTGTTCATCTCTTGTCCGTGGAGCTGGAGAGCCCTGGTCCGCTGGTTTAAATAGTGTTCAACAGCAGCAAGCACCCTTGGCAACTGATACACAGAAGGCAAACTTCGTAAATGCTTGAGCCTGCCTGGGGAAGATCATGGAGCAAGTGTTGGTGTGGCTTCTTGTGAGGCAAACTGAATGTGCCGCACCACAGCGACGGAGGTCCCGGCAAGCCTTGCTGGGTGTTGGGAACGCACCAGTACTGGCAGTCTGGTGTCAGAAGGGGCCTTTGCAGCAGTACAGTGCAGGCAGGGCTGGTGTCAGGGTTTGCACAGAAGGAACTGTGGGCAGACGTGCTCCCCTCCTAACCAGGTCACCCCATCTCCCTGCTGAGCCAGCTCTGCCGGTCCGTTGTGGGGTAATCCTCCAGCAGCGCTGCAGCCTGTGTAGGGTAACCAGTTCCAGGGTAACTGGGATCCATTTAAGCAATTAGCGCCCAGGCTTCCCTCTCCTGTGCAGTCCTGAGCACCCAGGTGCAACCAGGATGTGCTGTCTGCTGGGCTTCCTTGGGAGGAAGGCTCATGCGGGTGCCTGCCCAGCTGTTCGGCATTGCCAATCATGGTGGCCTGTCCTGGCAGACCACCGGTAGCCGCTCGTCTGGTCTCCCCCAGCCCCAGCTGCTCCTTGTGCTGGCAGTGCTGCAGCAGTGGAGGGCAGGGGAAGGCAGGGCAGGGAGCGTGAGCTGGGAGCGCGCCTCCGCATCTGTGCCCATGCTCAGGGCTTGTAGCTTGCGCCCAGCTTCCACCCACCATCTCCTCATGCCCGCTCTCAGCCATCAGGGAGCTTTCAGGATGCTTTGGCAGGTAAGAGTTTGTTACTCACTCTCTTCCCACTCAGGGACTCCTGCGACAGCCGTATCTGTTCCACTCTGTGCGTTATCACTCTCTAACTCCAGATTAATGCTAGTGGTGTGGGCAGAGAAATTGGTCCCCGTGTCTCTAAGCCAGAGGAAAAACCAGGGCGTTAGCAACGCTTAGTGAACTACGGGCCAAGCTAGGCTGTTATTTACAAGCTTCCAAGATGCAGCTCAGCCTGGGCAAAGGTCCACGTTTTCCCTGTGCAAGAGCCGATCTTTCTGCCAGGCTTTCCGCTTGAGGGGGGTCCATCTCCGCGTGGTCTCCCAGCGCCTGGGCTTTGCCCTCCGTGCCAGACCTCGGCTGCCCACTCGATGGCTCCCTGCACCAGGGGGTGGGAGAAACGCCAAACTTCCTGAAGCAGCAAAAAGAGGGTGCAGTGAGAAGGGCTGCTGGATGTTCAATAGCGCACGAGGAGCCTGCAGAACTGGCGTGGAGGAAACGGTCGCTGGGATGCGGAGGGCCACGGGCAGCTGCGGGAGTGGGTGCTGGCGAGGGGCAGGGGAGCCGGCGAAGTTGTGCCGGGGTCAGCCGAGGTGGCAGCGTGCAGAGGAACGCTCCCGTTGTCAAGTTAAACACTTCAGTGGGTTTTGCCTAGTGAGGCACAAATTGCATGTCTGTGTGTTGGCAGTCAGGCATCAGGGTAACCACAGGGGAAATATGTTTCTGTCTGGGCTCGCTGCATCTTCCAGGCTCTGCTGTGATTTCTCAGAAGAAAGCGTAACGCTATTTTAGCCTCTGAGATTAGTGGACGAAGCCTGGGACGGGGCTGAAATCCCTCGCAGAGTCCTGGTGGGCAGCTGGCTCCCCTCTGCCTCACGGGGTTCAGCTGCTGGTGCTCGCACCGGGGAGGTGGGAGAGACCCGCTGAAAATGCGGCGACCGCTGGTTTGTAACTGCGGGAAGTCCCCGGTGCTGGCTTTGGCTGACAAAAGCTGCACTCGGGCTCTGTGCTGTGCCTGTGGTTTGCCTGGGTGATAAAAGGTGACCTCGGAAATTGCATTTCCAAACATCTTCCCCTATCTGTGAACGATGGCATTGTTCCCAGTGTTTCAGGCCGGGACTGCCTGGGGCTCCTTGTTTAAGCTCCCTAGGTGCTGCAGGTCTTACACACAGAGCTAAAGATGCTCTGCCAGAGTCAGAGATCCTGGAAGGCGGCTACAGTTCAGTCTTTTGTTATCCTGAGGATTAAAAACTGCAGTTGAGGATGAGCTAACGAAATCAAAGTAACCTGTCTAGGGACACCCTGCAGACATGTTTAAGAGTGAGATGGAGCCAGGGTCAGCCACTAGTTCAGGTTGTTTCAAACAGCATGAGCTGGCAGAAGGGCCCACAAACCTCAGTGAAGAAGCAAGTAGTGCTTTAAACGCGCTTAGCAAACTTTGTTTTGCAAAAAAACCTGCTGCTGCCTGCTCTAATTTCACTGCTGAATGTCAGGAAAGGAGAAGTCTAAAGGGCATCGTGCCTCAGAAGGGAATCTGAGCTGTTACCGTCTCAAAGGAGCAGGGGCTGCCCAGGTCCGAGGAGGGCCGCTCGCTGCGGCTCTCGGTGCGCGGAGGGTGGGCTCCTCGCCGTGCCGGCGGCAGCGGGGTCAGACCGCAGGCTGCAGCAGCGCTGCTCTGCCAGGCAAGAGCCAGGGAGCGTCTGCAGGCGGCTCTGGAGCGGCAGGGCAGAGCAGAAAGAGCCTTGGGGGGGACGAGTGTAAAGCATCTGGTCAAGGCACAGCCCTTTCCGATGGGAACTGCAGAGGCGTGTCTGGAGAGCCTGAGTGTGCCGGTCTGAGCCTCTTACTGTCGTGCCAGATCGCATTTTCCCCCAGGGCAGATCCTCTCCTGCTGAAGGAGATGGACAATAGGGGCAGCACCACGAGGGTAACATTTTGCCCCGGTTTAGCTATGCACGCTGGCCTTGCTAAGTGTGCACGCAGCCACGGGCCTGAGAGCTCCAGTACAAAGCTTTGCTCAAGGCCGCCTCCTTTCTCCAGATACGCTGAGCAGCTGCTGCTCCCTGAGGCAGTGCTGCTTTGTGCTCTGCACCAACCTGCGATCCCTGCTTTCGTCGGAAACGGGAATTAGATTTGGGAGAGGAGCGGCAGCCGAGCTGAGGGCTGCTCTGGCGAGCGCAGCAGCTTTCACCTGCCTGCAGCCTCCTGCGCGGGTGGCACACCAGGGAGCGCCGGCAGCTTTGTCTGTCCCGTGTCTCAGTGGAAACGAGGTCCCAGTTCAGGCAGAGTTCCTGCAAGGATGTCTCATAAACAACGCGCAGGTGACTGTGCCTTTGCTTACAGTTTCCTCTCCTCCTCACTCCCCCATGCCTGCCAGCTCAGAAAATGGAATGTGGCTAGCACAGTATAGCCCGAGGGAAGGGAAATAGCCAACGCCGAGAGGAACGCCAGATGTTGCTGCATTGCACAGTAGAGCACCATCTATCCTCTCTCCAGAGCTCACTCTGAATCCACAGGCCCACCTCTGACTAGTGGCATTTCAGGGGAAGGCCTGGAACGATGCCCTTTGCTGTCCTCTGGAAAGCGTGGCATTCACCACGTTTTAATTGTTTTACTGGAATGAGATAGAAAGTAGGTTTTTGCAGTGCAAAATGCAGCTACTTCCAGCAATCCCCCCTCTGATAAAGTGACCCATGCCCAGCTAGTGGTTATGATGCGCTTGGGCAGTGTTTGCAGTGCCCTTTGGCATGCTCCAATGTGCAGGCACTGAGCTGTGAATGCACCCAGGAGCTGGGCCTGCCTCTGCATTCTGAGAAATCCAAGTATTCATTTAACTTTCCTTTTTTCCCACCGACCCAGTGCCTTTGCCGTGCCCCTTGACCTGCGCAGTGACTGCCAGTTCAGAAAATGTCTTTGAAGACAGCGGCTTTCTTTTTTACCTCCCTTGGGGAAAGGGGGGTGAACCGAGCTTTACACCAAGGGCAGATCAATAGTCCTGCAGGGCCTGGTTCTCATTTATCCTCTGGGCACATCACGCCACAAGTTATGCCGCCATGTTTGCCATAGTGCTGACGTGTGGTCTTAGCACCAAGGAGAACCAAAGCAATGGTATGTTCTCCCGGGCAGCAAAGCAAGGTGGAGCTGTGCTTACAGCTCTGACAAAAATCTTGTTTGTTTCTGGATATTTTAATAATTATTCACTGGGCTATGTAATGCCTCAGGAACGGGATGTTGCAGCAAAGCAGTAGGTTAGCAGCAGTCAGACCTGGGGTTTCACTGGGAAAATCTGGTTTCTGTTTTTGGCAGGTGACAAGTCCAGCAGCAGCGCTGGGAGCAGAGCACCCCAAGTGCCCAGCCCGCCAGCTACGCGTGCTCGGGCCGGTGTAGAAGGCGCCGTGCCTGGCAGCGCTGGGCGTTGGGGTCACCCTCGCGTGACAGGGACTGTCCCGTGTCCCCGGCTCTGTGAGCGAGATCTGCCTGGAGGCCTTTGAAAGAGCAAGGGGTTCATCTTCTCGGGTGCGGGGTTTATTCAGACACCTCGAGGCCGTTCCTCTCCCTTCTCTGGGGCTTCTGCGTGTCTGGTGTCCGCCTCTTTAGCCTGCTTCAGCACTGCAGCGATTGCTGCAGGACTCCGGGTAATTACACCAGTCTGGAAGCTTGAAATACCAGGTAAATGCCAAGTGTTCATTAAGTATGCTTTAGGCTAGACCAGCATGACCATGTTTGACATGCCTAAAAGTGAGAACAATCAAGAACCAGTTACTCAACTCTTGACTCCTGGGTGCACTGATGTGGAGGGGTACCCCCTTGGAAAGGGGCGTTCCTGTTGCCAGCGCAGAGGTGAGCGCAAGGATGCAAGCTCAAAGCCTCTGGGTGCCAGGGCAGGTGTGTTTAATTGCCCTTGCTGCTGTCCGTGCACAGCAGGGCCCTGATTCAGCGGGTGCATGGGACTGTTTGCGGCCCCGGGGCTGGAGGCTCGCCGTGCAGCTGGACCCGCGCAGTGCTGCAGCTGCCCGCTGCACAAGGGCTCTTCCTTCAGCGCTGCTGCGGGGGCTCGGCTCCCTGCATGCCCTGATGTTTATGCCAGTTAATTGCTGGCCAGACAACAGTTCTGTATTTAATTGGTGGTTGAAAAATATTTTGCTGTGGGGTGATGGTTACTGTACCATGTGCTTGCTATGGGCAGCGCTTAGCTCAGCCTTTGGGAGGAAGCAGGGCTGGTGGAAGAGGCAAATTAATCAATGTGACTGCCCACCAGAGCCAAAAGGATTTTTTTTTCTTTCTGGAAAGGAAAAATGTAGTGTTCCCATAAAAAAAACAAGGTATCTGAGATATTTCAAAGCCGTAATGTGTGTGAGAGGAAGGGTAGGCTTCCTCTGGGCGAGGAGGTTGGATGGGAAATACAATTATTCACTCAGCTGCAGGGCTGTCAGCGTCTACCTGCAAGTGAAGCAAGGTTTGTGCCTCCCTCTTGAGGCAGAGAGTAACTGATGCCCTTTGCGGGTTGGGATTTTAGCAGGAGCTGTGCCTGCTCTGGTCCCAGGCAGCGCTCCGGCAGTGAGGATGTGCGGTGATGAGGTACGAGAACAAAGAAGTCCCCCAGACAGTGCCCACTCATGGAAACGGGCTGGACCTGGCCTGACCAGGCTACTCCAGGGGGAAAAATGCCCTTGCTGGCCCATGCGATGCTGTGTCCATCGGCTTAGGGTATGCAAAGAGCTGCCGAGGGCTTGCAGCCTGTGCAGTATTAGGCTGCTGGTGCCCGTGAGCCATCTCCCCGCGCAGGTGGCACCTGTGCATCGTGAGAACCTGGCCCAAGATGTCAGTCAGGTTGTTTCCTTCGCAGCCGGCAGCAGCGTGACAACTTCACTCATCTGTCTTGAACTCCTGCTTCCCAGAGCACTGGATGAGGCAGCACAACCTGTCCAGAGCCTCTCCTGGGGGGAAACGGCCCCGGATTGTGCTCTGCTTTGTTCTGTGGCTGCAGTAACCTCTCCTCCTTTGGAGAATAAGATGTTAAGGAGCTTTTGAAAATGATCAATCCCTTCAGCTTCACTACTGTGATTAATCAATCACAGCTGCTGCTTTACAGCTCCATGTTTTGAAGTGTTTCAGGTTGTTCCAAAGTTAGCCCAGCTCAGGGCCAGTAAACACATTCCTTAGCCCTGGCAGGGTGCTGGGATGAAGCAAAAGCTGAATTTTCCAGTGCTGCACTTTGTACAAAGCCAAGGCTGCCCAGGTCTATTGGGGAGAGCCATGGGGCAGCCTGTTTTTTGGCACAAAGGAGGCCAGTAATGAATTACTCATTCTTGCCATTATTTTCTGCAGAAGAGAGTTCTGCTTGGAAGTGCTTTTGTCCAGGGAGCCTCGCGTGGGCCCTCCGGAGCTGTGCCGTGCCGGCATGCCGAGCTGGCGCTGTGGGGATGATGCCGAGCTCTCGGGGAGCGTCTGGGGCTCTGCAGCCCCAGGGAGAGGAAAGGCTCCTGCTCCCCACGTAGTAAGAGCAGCCTCTGCACGGTAGGCGCGCTTTCTCCCGGCTGGCGGGGAGCCGTAGCGCCTGCTTCTTCAGGGTTTGGTTATCTCCGTTCGTTTCTCTGCTGAGAGCGCAGAGCTCCATCTCTGTGCTGGCCTGGGGTTTCTCCGGCAGCCTGTGTTTGGGGTGACGGCGTGGTTTGGTCCCACAGCTGTAGCAGCAGCACAGCTGAGTGCCCCCAAAGCTGCCGCTGGTCGCTGGCATGGGGCTGCTTCAGCAACAGTGCGCGAACACCCTCGCGTCCCTTTCCGGTGGCTGGGGAGCAGGCAGCGTCCCGAAACGCTCACCGGGTCAAGGAGCCGCAGGCAAACGTGAAGAAAGGCGCTCTGCGGCAGAGAGGGTGCTGCCAGGCGGTGAGAGCATGCAGCTTGAAAACTTTTGAAGGATTGATTAATTTCTAAGTTACTCCCAACGTTCCTTGTGCTGATGCCGCCATTACAAGGGAGCATGGGATGCTCCTGGGAATTATGTAATCCTAAAAAAGAAACCTGAGGAAGAGATTTAAGAAATATCTCTTCCCTGGATGGCAGCTGCATCATGGCAAACATTGTCTGATCTACCCTTCTTAGCACTGAAGTATCTGAGGCTCCAGGTGGCAGCTCTAAGGAGTTTGTGTCAAATTTGGAAGCTTAGGTGCATGGCTTAAATCCTCCTTAGCAGTTATTTTTTTTTACTGCTAAAGAGCCAAGCAGGATCATGAAGCATCACAGCTCAGATAGTTTGTAAAACTGCTGTCAAGCAGATTAAGTTGGAAATGGAAAAAAATCACTGAAGTCTTTTCTTTCTAATGTTTTTGTGATAGAGGGTGGTTTAATAGACCATTTCACCACCTAGGTGAGGCTCCAAATACCCGGTAGCAAAAGTGCAGCAGCGTGGCTCAGGCAGCTACTTCGCACAAACAAAATCCCTGAGGCCGTCTGCAAAGTATATTTAATAGAAACAGATCAAACTGAACAGACTCACTTGTTAAAGGTTGTCCAGATACACTCCCGTAGTGACCCAGGGTACCAGCCAGATTTTGCTATTGCTCTGTTATATATTCAACATATGCGTTCCAATAAGGCACACAGCTTAAGATACAGCGTTTTTACCAGGCTCTGGCAACGTGACGCCTAGACAGCAGAGTGCTTTTGTGAGAAAAGGGGGAGGCCTGTAATCACTTTGATCACCCAAACATTCAGAAGGGGAGTGAAGGATGCTCGGCTCTACCTGGCTGTGGAAGTGAAGGAATAAAGGAGCCTCTCCACACCTTGGCATGCAAGACGAGTATCCCCCAGTTCCTCTAGGGTGCAACCCCCTGTTGCCTTGAGCTGCAAAGGCCTTTGAGGCATCTCCCCTCCCCTGCAGAGACCCAGCACCCTTATCCCTGCCGAGAGACCTTATGGGAACAGAGGGAGGCAGGGCAGAGCCAGATAAACTGCCTTTCTTGTTTGTAAATGCATCACAGGCTGGAAATGTCACCTCGCAAGGCACAACCTCTTTTTGCTCCATCACGGCCCCATTTCTTACCTAACCTGCAAGTAGTAAGGCTCGTGTGCTCGCAAACGAGGTGCCTGCCAATTCAGCGAAGCTGGGACAGAAACCCTCTGCGGTACCAAGCCGGTCCTCACCCTCCTTACTTATAAGCAGAAAGGAGGGCAGTGAGATGACATTGCCTCTGAAGTTTTGCGTTGGCAGAAGGCAGAGGTATGGGATTGTGCTTGTCTACACTATGGTTTTCAGGACTTTCAGTGTGAAGTGGCTTTGCCTGCAGGATATCATGCACAAAAATAAGGAAAGGCCACTGTCTTTCTAGATTCAGCCGTTACTGGCTTTCAGAGCGGGGGTGTCGGATTGGTTTAAGCCTGGCTGTGCATTACAGATGCCTGGGCGTGTGTGCATGGTGTTGTATTAGGGGTTGTCTTCTCATCACGTATGGTTTGCAGGGGTCTGCATCCCCCTGATTTCTCCTTTCCGCTTATTGCCTTGCCCTCCTCGGCTCTCCCCTGGCCTTGGGTACTTGTTCATCAGCTTCTGCGTCCCGTCAGCCCTTCCTAAGGGGGACTGTGACTACCCTTTGGCTGCCTATGAGCCTGTCCCATTCCCTTTGGTATCTGCTCTCCTCTGGCCACTGCTTTGAGAAGGCCGTTCCTGCCCTTCATCCCCGCGCGGGGGCCTGCCTCCTCGGTGCTGTGTGCGGCAGGTGCCTGCAGCGCAAGGTGGGCTCGCCCTGTAAATCCAGGGTACTAAAATAGGTGCGTCATTCACAAAAGTGTGAATCTGGAAGTAAATACGTTCCCCCTGGAGCCTGTGATATCCTTCCCAGCCTCTGCCCTGCAAATCAGATTTGCACATCCTTGTATTTTCACAGTGAGAAAAATCCTGCTTCGGTGCTCTGATTTAGGCTGTGTCGGGCAGCTCTGCCTTTCCCTGACCTGCCAAGCCTGCCCGAGACCGGGGCCTGTCTCCGGCCGTGGGAATCCATCCTGGGGAAGCTTTTGCTGGTAGTAGGAGCTGGATGCGGAGGGAGGCTGCTGGGACCAGTGCAGCCTTGCGGAGCGCGGCGGAGCCAATCGCTGCTGCTAGGGGTGGAGCTGGAGCGCCGGCGGAGAATCGCCCAGCGCCTTCCCAGCACAGTTGGCCTGGGCTGCTGGAAGAGCTGGTCGGGGGAGAGGAGAACCGTGCTGGCAGCTCCAGTGGGCGCCTTCCCTGGCAGCATCGCTGGAGCAGCATCGCTGTCCTCGGCGCGCCAGCCCAGCCAGCAGCACAAAGGTACCGACCCACCCCTGCGGGCTTGCGCGTTGCTTGTTGCTTGAATCTGTTGATTAGAGTTGGAGGAAAGTTTACTGTGAAATCAGAGCTGTTTGATAACAGTGTTTGTGGGAGAGCGGTGGGAGGCGATCTGTTACGCTCGCTGGGATCAGCTGCGGCGAGGCTGCCGGCGCGGTTTTGGTACCGCAAGCACGGCTGCGGAGGGGCAGCCCATGCTTGGGGGTCTGACCCAGCGCCCGCTGCGGGGGAGCCGGTGCCTGCGCCAGCTGGGTCCCCCCCGGCCCCTGGCAGGAGGTCAGAGGTGACCAGTGTACGCTGTGCAGGTCGTCCAGCACCGTGCCAGGCGTTAGAATATTTTCCCAGTGGAGTTTTTGCTGAACGCTGCATCCACCTGTGAGCTGCTGGCACCAGCCGGGCCTTTCGGTGCCGGCATCCCCCGAGAGGCAGCCCCCGTGCCAGACGGTCAGCGGGAACCCGGGTGCTTTTACTGAATGGACTGTGTGCAGGTGTCCCCAGCATGGGAGCGGGAGCTCCTAGGGCTGCGGGGTGCGAGTGTGGATGTCCGCAGACGCAGGAAAACAAGCCTATTCTCTCTGCTGTTTGGGAAGTTTGGAGAACTTCCCAAGTCAGCACTGCTTAGAGAGCAAAAGCATGTTTCCAGGGAGGCAGCTGAGTGCAGGGGGCTGGGTGTGCCATCCCTGGGGGCAGCCCTGACCCGACTCACTGCAGCACCGTGGGGAAAGCAGCTGCCAGCCTGTATGGCTGCTCGTTGCCAGCGAAGGGGGGTCGGTCTGTGCGTGTCCGTGGGGCTGGCTGGCCCCGTGTGTTGCACTGGAGTCATCCGCAGGTCTGAAAGCCTAAGCAAAAGCTGTCCCTTCTGCAGCAGGAGCGAGGTGACTGTGTTTTGGGCTGCATGAAAGACAACTAGTAACTGACCCTTGAGCCATCTGAATTGCTGGAGATCTGTATCCCTTGATTAGTGATGCCAGACCTGGGCAGTGCCCCCTCAGTTCCTGATGTTAAACACACTCTGATTGCTGCCCCTTGAGCAGCCGCACACTCCTTTTGCTCTCCTTTCATGTTGGAGTGACCTTAGCATGCAGTATTGGGTGAAGAACACGGCTTGCAGAGCATTGAAGAGACAGTTAAAATCACCAGTTTGCATTTTCAGCATGAGATTGTGCTGTTGGCGCTCGCATGAGCACGTGCAATCCATCTGCAAAACACAACCAACCGGCTCTGGAAAGCAGGAGGTGAGCGTGGGGAGCAGGGGGGTGCTGCTGGAGAGGGGCGACGCTGGGCAGAGGAGCTGCAGCTCTGGGGCTCTCGTCATCCCACAGGAAAGGGGCAGTGACCTGGAGTATCTCCTGCCGTTCCTCCTTGCACTGTGCTCTGGGGCAGGGAATGGCAGGCACTTGACAGACAATTTTGTAAGAGGTATTTTGATAAAGGTTGCTAGACAGTGACTCATCTACTGTAGGAAGGGACAGGAGGGAGGGGCAACACAGGAGCTTTCTAGAGTAAAAATGGGTCTTTCCCCACAATTTTATCAGAAACAGGAAGGCAGGAATCCTTTATTACTCCCAGAGCAGTGTAGACCTGTCGATTATACACCTCCTAATCCCATGCCCCCCTTATGTGCTCCAGCACCTCCTGCATCCCGTTCCCTGGGGAGGATCCTGCCTCCTGGCCACATCCTGGGATGGGACTGCTCCAAAATTTGTGTTGGTTTCCACCCCCCACCCTCCCCAAACTGATTTTAGCTGATCATTCTTAGTCACTTCTGAGCCACTCCAAACAATTAATCCTTGTCCCTGCGTAGCGGTCTGCGCCGCTGTTCGTGTACCTGGCTGAGCGGGTGGGCGCCTTTCAGAGGTCACTTGGCTCTGAGTTGCGCTGTCTTAACTTTCCTCCTGCATCCAGCCTCCCTCCCTCAGGCTTTTCTGCCCTGCTCTGCCCTCTCCTGTGCTGAAAAGCCCAGAGCAGGTGGGGAGCTGCTGCGTTTCCACTCTCCCAGGTGTGCTACAGAGCGCATGCTACACCCCGACAGGCCTCCCCAGCTCTGCACAGCATTGCTGACTAACCCTTCCTGGAAAGGTGCTGTCTACGTATGGAGATGTTTTGCTGATGTTTGCTGGGATCTGGTTTATTTGCTGCTTCCAGTCTACAAAGGAATTGGTGCAGCCGGTTGATCTTTACTCACTTTAGTACCTTACTCCCAGTCAGCTGCCCAGATTTCTCTCCCTGGTGGCTTTATGGCTCGTGTATGGCACTGCACCACCCTGCTCCCCCCTTCGTGCCTGGAGATTCACCTGGGAACGGTGATGGTCTGTCCAGCCCAGCTATGGATTTATCACCCTGCAGGGGTTTTGCTGTTGAGGGGAGGAAAAATCCCCCAACCCACCAACAAACAGCCCTCCTCCCCCACGTCAGTGATCAAAGGTAGCCAATAATAGTGGGGATTTTTTAAGAATTATTCCTTTGCAAGAAACAACTTTTGAGCAGGAGTCGGCATCTTTTTCAGACCCGTGAGTCTCTAATCAGACCCTTTTTCTTTGCATGGTGCTCTTCAGAGTGAGGAGGGCTCCCAGAAGCCCTTCAGAAATCGCTGCAGGGTCTGAGACAGCCAGGCAGGACTGGGGCTCCTGGGGCCGGTCCTTGCATCGGGGGGCCCGGGCTCCATCAGATCTGGGTGTCCCACTCTATCTGGGTTAAGCTCCCAAGGAAAGATGTGTGACTTGAGATCCAGAACTGGTTTGAGAGAACTGGGCCAATTTCTAGGCCAAAATGGGGCCACTGCTGTTCCCAAGGGTGGATTTGGGTATGGAAACAGATGAAGGTCAAGGCTCCCGCCTCCCTCCATTGCACAGGTGCCTTCCACACCGAACGCTGAGGGGGTGGTTTCCCTGGTGGCTGCTGGGCAGGTAGCAGGACATATGGAAGCTTTATTATTCCTTACAAAGTGTGAAAAAACCCACCCTTGCTGAAGGGTACCGGTGTTGCGTAGTGCAGACGGGGCTGCCCCCGGGAATAGCAGCAGCTTAAGAAAGCGAGGGGGAAGGCTTTCCTCCACACCATGCCGTCTTCTCCTCTGCAGAGAGCATTTTCTGTGTTTGCATCCACCGAAGGAAGGTTTAACAGAGCCAGGCTTTGCTGTATCGGTTTTGCAGCTGTGACCTTCAGGCAGCTTGTGCATAAGACTGGAGAGGCGCTGCCTTAATGGGACGGTGCAGCTTTGCCCCTTCGTTTCAGTTCTTCTGTAATTTCTCGGGCGCTTTGCTTGGCACCGTGCCCAATGTCCCGGCCCTCCAGGGAAGGACGTGCCAAATGCTCCTTCCCAGCCTTGCTGGGGTGGTGGCGAGGCGAGCCCAGGCAGTGCACGGTTCGTGGGGCACCCGTGGCACCACGGGCTGCTGGCGGCTCCTCGGGCCCTGGGCAGGGCGCAGCAGAGGCCGGTACCCAGAGGGCATCCAGCTGCTTTCTGCAGCCTGCTTGAGCCGTTCAGTTAAGTGGGTGCTTATCTGTAGGCATACGCGTGGGTAAGTTTAAAAAGTCAAGAGGAATTAAATACATATTTTTCTGGGCCGTGGCTTTTATGGGCGCTGAGTGCAGGAAAGCCAAGGGGTTTCCAGGGTCGCTCACGCTCCGCTCTCCGCCCGTGCCTGCTCAGCCTGGCTCTTGCACAAGAGCATTTGGGTCTTTGTGCTGCTGGTCACCTTGCAGCAGACACAGGCGGTGGTTTCTGTCCTCCCTGCCTTTGCGCCTCGTTCTGCTGACAGCTGCATTTCTCCTCAGCTCGGAGGTGTGAATGCTTCTACCTGCCACCACCTCCTGCTCCTGCGGAGCAGGGAGACGGCATTTTGCAGGGGCTGGGGGGAAGCTCTGCCATTCGCTGCTTTGTTTATTAATTAGAAAGAAAGTTGCAGAGAGATCAGATTTTGAGAAAGACCCAGAGTTCCAAAATGCTCCCAGAGGACAGATCCCTAATTGCTCTCTAATTGCATTAGAGTTTAATTTGTTGTTGTTTTTACTGTAATGTTCCCATTTTTCTCGACAGTTTGCTTTGTTCCATTAACTAGAAATGGCTGTGGATGAATATTCTCAATATTAAAACTTGCCTGTTGTGCAATGCTTGACAGCTTTTAGGCCTTTAATGTGCTGGCAGGGGACGCCGGCAGCTTAGCCCGCGTTGGCTGTCAGGCTCTCCGCGAAGGGGAATTCACGTGCGCGGTGCAGCCTTGGTCCTGTAACAGCACTTCGCCCGTACGTGCGAGGCTTGGTCCTGGGAGTTTTTGCAAGACTCGGCAGATCTGGTGACACCAAGTCAAGGGTCTGTTGGCCGGTGAGGAAGGTGGGGCGGGTCCCCCCAGGCGGCGTTAGCGCAGGCACCTGTGCGGGGGGTCACCGGCTGCGCACCCTGCGGCGCCCTGGGCAGGTGGGATGGCTCTGCAGGGCGCTGCCCTCGTGCCGAGCAGAGGGTGGCGGGTGCGGCAGGAGGGAGGAGGCTCGTGCCGGTTGCGAGAGGCTTGCTCTTGAGCTGGGCATCGCTTCCAGAGGGAGGTGCTGGCTGCAGGTGGGCACACGGTGGGCGGTGAGGGCGGTGGGGCAGCGCCGCGTCCCACCTGCGTGTGTGCATTAGCTGCAGCCCCGCTGCCCCTCGGCAGCCGCAGGATGAGAGGGAAGCTGGGAGGTGGGTGGTGGTTGCTCTCTCCAGGACACGACAAAAAGCGGAGCTGAGCTCAGCCCAGAGCGGCTCACGAGCAGCAGCACTTCAAAGGGCTCATTTAATCCGTTTCTCCAGAGCACGGAGGGGGAGCAGGTCTGGAAATGCAACCGGGAAGCTTCAAAAAAGGGCTTTCAGGAGCTTCATTTGGAAAGCGATAGGGGAGAAAATATCGCTCCTCTTAATTCCAAAGCAGAAATATATTTATTTTTCCTTGTTAAAGGGGAAACGGAGTAGAAGATGTAGTTAAGCTTGGACCCGCTTCTTGCCAATACACGTTTGTTGGTGAAACACATCCTCAAAGTGGGAGAATATAAATAAACCTTTTTAGTATATCAGCCTCTGCACTGGAGGCCCTAAAGGTGTCACCCGCCTCTCCCTTTGATCTATGTGCTTATATGTCACGTACATGTTGCTTGTGTGTGTCACGCAGGGTATGTGAACGAGGCCCTGGGTGCCCATGAGCGGGGTGTGATGGAGCTGCACGTGTGGCTCTCAAAAAGCGGTATCAACGCTAGGAGATGCGGGGAACTGCACGGTGAACTTAACACTGCTCCTAAATCTGATCCAGCCACTTAAAAACAGTGGGTGGACTTGGTGGCAAAGTGAGACATTGGTATTTAAAGCTGCCTTGAAGGGTACAGCCACAAACATGACACCCAGCAGCTAGCTGTGAGTATGAGGCATGCGCTGGTTTCAAAATTATGTAAAAAGGGAAAAGCTCTGAGCGCTGGGTCTGCAGCGCCCAGAGTCGCTTGTCAGAAGCCCCAGGAACAGGATGGAATTGAGCACCCGCTGCTTTTGAAGCCGTAAATTAATCAGTTAAACCCCCCGTTGTATGGGATGCTGTGCAAGCTCCTCTGCTGTTTGAAACGTAGGAAGCACACGTGAGCTGATGGTATTAGTAAGAGGCAGAACCCGGAGCTGCCGCTGTGCACGGCGTTCGATCCGGGTCGCAGCGCGGAGGTGCTGCCCATCGCCGCCGTGCCTTGAAACGCTCTGGCGTCTGTGGTCGTGCCCGCGTGCTCTCGGCGGGGCACCGGAGCGATTAGCGGGGTGTTGGTGTGCACGTGCGCGCCCCGGCGCGTCGGGCGGCCGAGCCGGCTCCGAGGTCGGGTCTCGCGGCAGCGGGGTGGCCGCAGAGCCACCACGGGTCTTCGCAGCCCAGGTTCCTCCCGTGGCCGCGGCGGGTGCGTGGGTGGGGGTGGCTGGAGCCGTGCTGGGATCGCGCCAGGCTGCGCGCGGTGGTCGCGAGAGCCAGAGTTTAGCCTGGCCTAAAATGGGAACTTAACCAATTTTGCGTTTGCCGCCCTGCAACGTCACTGGAGAAAGCGCCAAGATAACTGTAGCTCCAACTGCTCATTTGAAAATATTGAGAGATTATACAAGTTTATGACAATATTATTTCCTGCCACCAGAGATGCTTCAAGATACTACTAATTGTAGCAGTAATTAATCCATCTAATTTTCAATCACACGGCTGTAGTTCACAGGAGCCTGGCAGGAGTGGGAGCCACACAGAGTGTGGGACCTGCTACTTTCTCTCTGTCAGACGTTTTTACGGTGATTTCCGCGTGAAGAGGTGCTGGCCGCGGCCCCCGGGTCCTCGCGGCGCAGGCTGGGGTTCACGGGGGATGCCCCCGCGCGGGGATGGGGCACTGCTTGGACGGGGCGTGAAGGCAGAGGGACGTGAGGAGCTGCTTTGCAGTGCACGGCTGCAAAACCAGGCAAGAAATGTCATTGTAAAGAAGAAAGGAGCCGAGTTCCCGGTGCTGTCTCTAGTTACCTTCACAAACTCAGTTATGAAACTCTTCAGGAGTTTCACAGTCTCTTTCTGCAGCCCGGGCTGTTTCAGGCGCTTTCAAGTCACCAAGCTGTGATACAGCTTCAGAGCGAGCTCTTGCTGTTTGCGCGGAGGGCGTCGCGGGGCCGTTTCCTATCATCTCTGCCAGCTGATGCAGGTCATGGCGAACCCCATTACATTCAGGCCTCTCAGGAGCAAGTCATGCCGTAATGAGTGTTTCTTCCTCATCTGGCTCTTATTGTACCAGGTGATGCTTTACTTTGGGATTTCGGTGTTACCTGATGGATACTTTCCTGTTTCTGGAAACCCCATACCGCCAGGTCTTGACCTCTTTGCTTCTGGTGGGTGGTATAACTGAGACGTCTCTTCAGTCTGCTTTTTTGGAGAAGTCTGCACCTTTTTAGAAGGTTTAGATCTGTGCGCACATGATGCAAAGGTGTTTTCCTGCCCCTACGAAAGCACAGAGGTTGTTTTTCATTTGCAGAATATACGAAAAGCATTTCTCAGCCTTTTTTCCCCTCTCTGCACAGAAGGGAAGGTTGATGACCACGACCGAAAGATAACTTACAAGCCCCACTTTGAAAACTGATGTTGGATGAAACACATTAACTTGTTTTAATACTTTCCTGTTGCTTCTCAGTACCACAGGGGATGCCTAATAAATTCTGTACAAATAGGACTCCACAGACCAGGCAGAGAGGGAGACCTTTGCAAATCCTGGAGTCAGAGCTGATCTCCAGCAGGAGCACTGACACCAGCCTGGAGCGTGCCCGACCCCGGCCATTCTGCAACGGCAGTTTAATTTCTCACTGATGAAAACAGAATAGTTTGCGTTTCTGGAGACCCTTCCGCGTGCAGAGCTGGAGTTCTACCGTGGGCATCGATGAACCACTTCTCATAGCTCCTCTGTTGTTAAGGGAGAGACCAGTGCTGTGGTTTTCTTCCAGAGGGGAAAATGAAGCATGAATTGTCCGAGTGGCTTGCTGAAATCCTCCCGAATCCAAGGCAGGTCTGACAAAAGTCCGGCATGCCTCTGCTCCATGTGGACGAGCATGGGAGATACTCCTGCTTCTCAGAGGAACACAAATGCAAACAAAAGAAGGGCTGTGTTTTTTCTTTTTTTAAATCATGGGTGGGCAAAGGAAAAGAAAAGGCTGTAGGAGAGTTGTAAATATTTTATGTTCTACTTAAGATAAATCTCCTTGTTTTTTGCCGTTGCATGCAAAGCTAATTGATAGATTACATGGTAATGTGACGAAGTTAAATGAAATCTGCTGATACCCTTTAGAGGATGTGGAATTTGGATGTGCAATTAAATGAGGCCAGGGGTTTAGCTGTGCCATGCTAACCAGGGGACTTAGATACCAACCATTTGCATTCCTGGTGTCTTGTTTATAAATCATTTCATTGATTACAAAAAGCTCTGCTCTAGCAGGGGAGCTGTGGCTGAAGGGAACAGAGTCCATCAGTCATTACAAGTAGGGAGGGTTCCTGGCCAGCGCTGCTTGGCCGCCTCGGGGAGACCTGGACTCCTATAAATCCTCACTGCATGCGCTCGGTGAGGCAGCTCCGGCTGGCAGATATTGGATGTGTCAGGAGGGGAGAGGAGCTCAGCCCACCCGCGGGAGATCGGATGACAGCGAGGATAACCAGGAGCATTTCTGCTTCTGCTGTCGCTAACTTCGTTAACCTTCGATGGGCAGGGAGCTTTTAGTGCTGTCGGCAAGCAAGCAGTGACGTTAAACTGATTTGGGGTTAGTGTTGTTGGGGCTGAAGCTGGCTCTGGTAAGAGGCACTTCAGCCTGGCCAGTGAGCCCAGTGCGCAGACTTTTATCAAGAAATCCAGTATTAAAATAATCCCCCATCAGCGGTGGACAGATTTGTTTTCCAAAGGCTTCTTCTAAGCTTGTTGCCACCTTACATGGCTTTGCCTCCTGGCTTTCTGAGCTGAAACTGATGGGGAATGACAAGTCCTGATTATGCAAAGTGCCAGAGGCGCCGAGCTGCAGGCACGGGATTCAGCTTGACTCGCTTCCCCCTGTTTTGTACCTTATTAGGGAGCCACAGGAAAAAGTAGGTCCTGCTTATCCAAAAATAAATGTGGCGTCCTGATTGTAATTGCAGAGAAAGGCTGTGCGGGAGCTTCTCCCCCTGCTCGGCTCCTGCTGCGGCGCAGCCCTGGCACCGACCCGCCGCGCAGGGCTGGGGCAGGGCAGAGGCAGCCCCCGACTCTTGGGGTGCCTACGTCTTGGTGGCGCGGACCACGCTCCTGGGAGGCTCGGAGACTATTTATGCCTCTTTTTGTGAGAAACCACCGTTTCCATAGCAACCATGAGCATCACATGGTAGCCCTGGCTCTGCAGCATGTGAGCCTGCAAGGGCACCTCGCTGCACCCAGCCCTCCTGGCCCCGCGACGCCCCGTGGGGTCCCCAGAGGGGTGCGGGGTCCCCAGAGGGGTGCGGGGTCCCCGGGAGTGCGGGTCCTGGAGAGGCCGGGGCAGCATGGTGCTTGTGGCTGGGAGCACCACAAGAGCTGCCAAAAATGCAGCCCCGGGTTGGCGGGGGGGGAAGAAGCGCGGAGAGGGCAGCAGTGGAAGGGTTTAAAAGGGGAGGCGAGCATGAGGGAAAGGAGTGGGCGCCAGGGCTGCGTGCCAGGCTGTGTTGGACCAGGCTTTCTTCCCAGGGTGGGGCTTGGCCAGGGCTTAGTCGAGGGGAACCTGTTCCTTCGGGGAGGTGCCAGCAGCAGAGATGTCCCAGGCCAGGGTACCTGGTTTCTTGCCCACACCAGCTCTTTGCTCATCCCAGTACAAGCGGGTCCCTCCCCTCTGCCATCTGACTACATCCAAGCCCTCCATCTCAGAGTGAAGCCTCTGCCGAAGCCTGCGCGGGTCTGTTTTAACCCCTTCTTTCAGGAGCATTTCTGGGCTGTCCTGCTGCCAAGGGGCTGAGCTGGGGCGAGTGCCAGAGCCCTGTCCTTGAAGTGTGCAGATGCCCTGAGGCACAAAGCGTGATTGCTCTTCGTCCGTTTCCCACAAACTTTATTAAAGGAGTCAAATATATCCATCTCCCTTTTAAAATACCTTTTTATTCAAGTCAGCATGTGTTTGCAGTTAAATCCTGACACATGATGCAGTGTGAATAATTAGAACAATTCATGTGTATAAGCGGATACACGTATTTGTAGGGAAGGGACGGTGCCACACGCAAAATTGCAGTGTAGCTCCCTTTAAACTTGGCAGCATCCTTCCTCTGTCACCCCCTGAGGCAATCTGCAGCACCCGGGGCTTGCTCTGTGCTTCGCTCACAGGTCTTTCCTTTGCTCTCTAAATCTCCCACCTGTAATTTCCTTGGCTCGCCCTTTGTTCCCACCTCAGACAGGCTGCAGGTCAGAAAGGCACGGCCTGGATTTTACTGCCACACGTAAGCTTGTGTCTCCGCCGTTTGCTCCGGTGCCAAGTGCGTGGCATGGTGCTGGTTAGGGGGTGCAGAGCACTGTGCACGCCCTGCGCCTTGGCTTTGCTGCCTTTCTGCCTGGAAGGTATCATCCACACCTCGTGGCTTCCCTCTGGCCAGAGGGCACTGGTTTTACTGACACGATCATCAGTTTTTTCTTGCTTGGTTCTGCTATTTATAAACGGTACGTCGGCAGCCCCCCCGCCCGAGTCTCAGGGGAATTCAGCGAGACATCCCTGGCGAGAGCCTGCTCCAGGGCTGAGTCCCGTGCAGAGGAGCATGCAGCTGGCCCCTCTTTCCGTGGGCCTGCTCTCGTGGTCCCATGGGGTATTTCTCACCCTCTGCAGGGAGCAGGGCAAGCAGTGCTGATGGAGGTGCTCTCCCCTGCCATGGCACGGGAGCTGCAAGGCTCCTTTCAAAGACATCCCCTCCATTCGTTGAGAAGACACTGTTGGTGTCTTAGGTGTCCCTTCCCTAGTCCTGGCAAACACCACGAAGGGGCGACTGGCAGCTTACTCTGGGGGAAGTTGTGAGGGCTGGGCATTTGGGGTGCTCAGGTTGAGACTCTCGTCTGCACTGAGGCTCCGTCTCCTCCGTGTTGCTCTCTGCAGCCTCTCCTCCGTGTTTTGACACATGCAGCAGACATGTGCAGGATTTCTCCTGCTCCCCAGCTCCTGCCACACACAATCTTGTTCTGATTTTCAAGGCTCCAATAAAGCGTGTCAAAATGCATCAAAGGCTGAATGCAGAAGTGAAGCAAATTGACTGCAGAGGGGATTTCAGGAATGGAAGGGGTAGGGAGATGGCAGGTAAACCCCAAACCAAAGAACTGCAGGGAAGGTGAAGCGTGGCAGAGATGGCAGATGTGCAGCACGACTGGAGGGACACGGAGCATCTCTGCTTTGGCAGTAGAACAGGAAAAACTGAAAATAGCGCACGCGCCCTATGAGGATGTGGCTCATAGCGATCTCCTCGCAGGTAGGGACCTCACCAGCACCACCTCTGGGACGCAGGATTATCCGGGCTCCGTCGCGTCGCTCGCTGGCGAGGGCTTTGCCTCCGCCGCGGCTGTGGAGGAGAGCCAGTGAGTTCAGCTGCAGGTACAGGCGGAGGCTACGGATCCCTCGGCTGCGAAATCGGCCGCTTGCAGCAGGCTCGGGGTGGGCTGCAAAGGGTCCTGTCGTCGCTGTGGGCTGGGGCATCCCGTCCTGTCTGCTGCTTGATGGTCTCGCCTGGGGACAGCTGGCAGTGCAGTGCTGCTCTGGGGAGCTGCCCGTCCCCTGCCCTCTTCTCTTGGTAGCTGGTGGTGCTCTCTGTGCTGGGAGCCTCCTGGGGTCTCCAGCGCCCAGAGCACTCCTTTCTCAGGATGATAAAAGCAGGAGAATTGAACTCGTGCAACAGGCTCAACCATCCATCATGCTGATGGTGCTGGGAAATAAGGCACTTCAAAAGGCAGACTTTTGCATTTCTTCAGATGCCTTGTTGTAAGTGCAGTGACAGAGTTGCTGAAAGCACATTAATTATTAGCAAAGACTTTTTCTTTTTATTGCAAGACAAATTAAACAACAGAAGAAAACAGGAAGTGTTACACGAGACGTTAATCCGTGGGAGACTGACAGCAGCAAAAGCCACAAATAATTCATAACGTGAAAATCAGGACATTTAATTTTTGGCTTGTTGTTTGCATTTGACATTCACGCACATGCTCAGTTGCCACTTCTCTAGTGCTCCAATACAGAGGTTTCGGAAGCTGTTAATTCTGGGAAAGGTGATTAAGGCTCTTCAGAGTAAATTGGATAAGGGACCACAATTTTTTTTCTTTCCTCTTGACTGGAAGAAACCGAGTTGCTGAATTCAGCGCTTCATCGTGTAGTGCTCCTTGTCCTTGATGGTACAATGGGAAGGATGAACCTGTGCAGAAATGGCTGGTGCGTCGCCACAAGCAGGTGACCGAACGAGCACCTCAGTGGCGAGGCTCAGGACGAGGCGCTGGAACCCCCGCTCGGGGCAGCCCTGGCACGGGGCGAAGCACGCCGGCATCTGCCCAACACCGCGGGTGGGCCAGACCGAGGGGCCGACGCGCCCCAGGGTCTCAGATCCCTCTGGGTGAAACAGTGGGGCAAAGGCAGTTTTCTTGTATCAGCTGGTGATCTCGGTGTGGCTGCTCTGGGTCCGTGCTCGTGTGGGAGTGAATTTGCCCCGGCGCCGATGCAGGCAGGGAAGCGGGTCAGAGCTGGCTCTGGGAGAGCAGCCTTGCGCAGAGGGTAGCTCAGGGGGTGCTCCCCTAAACCTGGTAGCAGGGTTGTGCTGGGGGGGAACTTGGCGCTGAGAAGCAGTGATTTTCAGAAAAGTTCAATCGGAAAGGCAGAAATGTAGCTGGAAGCGAACAGTGGGAGGCATGGCCAGCGGGGATGGGGGGAAGCAGTTTCCCTCCTGCAGGTGCTGGTGCTTTTGGCGGAGCCCGGCGAGCCAGCGCCCGGAGCGGGGCAAGCGGGGCTCCTGTCCTGCTCGCGGCTGGGCGTGTTGCACAGGTCATTGCCGCCTTCAGAGGCTGGGTGTGCGGGTTAGCACCTGGGTGAGGAAGAGGCTGGGTGTGCGGGTTAGCACCTGGGTGAGGAAGAGGCTGGGTGTGCGGGTTAGCACCTGGGTGAGGAAGAGGCTGGGTGTGCGGGTTAGCGCCTGGGTGAGGAAGAGGCTGGGTGTGCGGGTTAGCACCTGGGTGAGGAAGAGGCTGGGTGTGCGGGTTAGCACCTGGGTGAGGAAGAGGCTGGGTGTGCGGGTTAGCACCTGGGTGAGGAAGAGGCTGGGTGTGCGGGTTAAGCGCCTGGCTGAGGAAGAGGCTGGGTGTGCGGGTTAGCGCCTGGGTGAGGAAGAGGCTGGGTGTGCGGGTTAGCGCCTGGGTGAGGAAGAGGCTGGGTGTGCGGGTTAGCGCCTGGGTGAGGAAGAGGCTGGGTGTGCGGGTTAGCGCCTGGGTGAGGAAGAGGCTGGGTGTGCGGGTTAGCGCCTGGGTGAGGAAGAGGCTGGGTGTGCGGGTTAGCACCTGGGTGAGGAAGAGGCTGGGTGTGCGGGTTAGCACCTGGCTGAGGAAGAGGCTGGGTGTGCGGGTTAGCGCCTGGCTGAGGAAGAGGCTGGGTGTGCGGGTTAGCGCCTGGGTGAGGAAGAGGCTGGGTGTGCGGGTCTGCGGTTACGAGTGAGCCACTTCTGGGCTGTAACTTTTATCCCTGTATCTGAGGCATGTGTTGTAAAGTTTAGACAACGGTTACCCAGGGACTTGGCTCTGATCTCAGATTTAGATCCTTCGTTTGCTGTCTCTATCTAACACGTCCCCCCCCGAGCCGTTGCTCTACGTGCCGTGGGCTCTGCCGGCGCAGGCGCTTGCGAGCAGCGCAGGAGGAGCGTTTGGAAAAGCTGTAAGCTGTCTGCTTCTGACAACAGGCTGCTTAGGCGAGGGATCGTGCTGCATTTTCAAACTCACTACCCTGAAATGACGTGAAGTCATCTGCAGCTTAGCAGGGTTTTCATGGTTTTCTGCTTATTGTTTTCAAAACACAGAAATAGTCGACGGTGAAAAATACCAAGGGTAGACTGAAGTGATATAAAAGGCAAAACTTGGAACTGGAAAACCTCTGTCATGTTCATGTTTGTCATGTGCTCTGGAACTTTTGCTACCAGTGGTGAATTTCCCATTATTAAAAGAACTTCTTTTCCTATTCACTGAGCCCATTGCTCAATGAAGGGGGATGATGAACTCGATAACAAGGGGTATACAACTATAAAAATAGAAGCGGCTTGCTGAGGGAAGATTGCCGGAAAGGAGATTACAACGGTATTTATCAGAAACGTGATGGGAGGTATTTGCTAGCAGCAACTGCAGATTGTGCTTCTGCTCCTGCCTCGTGAGGGAGGAGTGCGAGGGCTGTCGCAAGAGCAAAGGGCTGCTGCAGCTCCCACCCATCCAGCTGGTGCTCTAGACCCAAATGAGGTCCTGTAGCTGCTTTACTGTCCTGGCTGGGTCTGGGCTGCAAAGGCATGTATCGCAGGGTCACTTAGACAGGTAGACATGCAGCACGTGTCCATGGCTGGTGGGATTCAGCTGGTACAAAGCATATCCTTAAAAAGGAATTTGGCTTTGACTATGTCTCTGATGTCAGTACGTGGATTGGTGTCCTCTAAAATTTAATGCGACTTAGTTTGCATCTTTCTAGCAGTTGCCAAAAACCGGAGGCAGCCCCATCAAACGGATTTTCATTAAGCCGTTATAGTCACTGAAACTGCTGAGAAGAATCGTAGCCATATGGCAGAAGGCATTTAAAATGAAGTCCCTTACGACACCGTTTGCCATTCCTGGAGATGCTGAGCTGACATGTGCAGGGGTTACTGATCTGAAGCGGGGAGGGGGGACGCCAACACTTGAGTGCCAGCACAGGAGGTGATAATAAACCCCACTGAAAGGAGGCGAAGCGGTCGGTGTTTGTGTTGGAGGCCCTACTGCTCACGTCCCCACCTCAGGAGGACACCAAGAGTTTGAGGTATTTAGACCTTAGTGTGCAGACTGAGGGCTTCTGCTCGGCTGAATAGTTCGAGTCCAGCTGGCAAGGCTACAGATCGCACATTAATTCTTCAACTCTCAGCAGGAAAAGCCTCTGAGAGCATGGAGGAAGCATGTCCCTCCTTGCTCAGCACCTGCATTTCTCCTCGAGCGTCTCGGAGGCGTGCGGTGCTTTGCAGCCATGACACGCTGCTGCCGCTGGTGGTGGAGAAAAGCCCCCCCCTTCCACTCTGCTTTTTGACAAAGACGGGCTGCGCAGTGAGCATCGGCCAAAGGCTAGTCAGTTCTGGGGGCTGTGAGGCACTTGTAGGCAGGGAGAGGCAGAGTGGAACGAAGTGATTAGAAATAGATAAATACTAATTGCTTATGAACTCCCTTTATGACACTTGCAGGCAGGAGAAGTTAATAAATCACTGCTAGGATTGACCCACCAAACAATAATGCAGAGTGTATCTGAGACAAGACAAAAGTGGAAGATAAAAAGGGAGCTTTTCTGGAGCAGGCGGAAGCACCATTTTTAGGTCAGGTACCCACACAACAAAGCTGTTTTCTTTTTCCCAGGGCTTCACGTCTAGAGTCTGCCTCTTGCTGCAGAGGGGAGCCCTTGCAGTTATGCACAGATGCCATCAGCCGGCCACCTGCGGTTGCCTCGCTGCGGTTACAGCATCTCTGTACCAACCCCTTTGTAGGAAGCAGACAGGGCCCTCGTTTGGTTTGTGCGTTGTAGCAGGGTCTCTGCGCAGGTCCCCAGGGAAATATTAGCCCTGGCCCTTTGCCCTGGTCTGCACGTAAGACCAGCCGGTGGCACCCTGGGGACCATGGCAGTGAGAGACCCTGCTTGGAAACACATGGCGTGGAGAGAAGCCCGTTCATGCATTCATCTCGCTGCATATTATTGACATGCTTTGGTGTACTGCTCTAGCATGTTATCTTAGAAAGGAAAATAGAACAGTACGGAAAAAAATATATTTTAAGAAAGCAAAGGAACCAGCTAACAGCCAGCAAACACAAAAGCTTTATTCAGAGCCAGCAGGTTTTACCAGCTGAGTTTAAAGTGTCAGTTCTCGGGAAGGCTGTACGGGGGCTCCCCTGCAGCAGAGACCATCAGGGCGCGACTGAGAAGGGGAAGAGACTTTTGCTCTTCCATTGCATTTATGCGGGATGGGTAAAAGTCTGTTTTCTCAAGTCAATAGCTGGTACTCGAGTTTAAACTTGTTCTCAGGCTGTTCAGGTTTTAGTGGCAGCTTTGCAAGTGTGATCTGTATAAATGGGTGCTGGTAGTGGATCGCTTGTGTGCAAATCTTCCATGGTAAGGTGAATCTATTATTTTTGCCAAACTCTTCATAACAAATTTTGCCTAAAGCAGTTATTGTTACCAGAGCTTTCTAATTATTTTAAGTAGCCAAGCTTACATATGCTTGAATCCTCTCTACAGTGTAGCCTAATATATTCATGCAAAAGCATGAAGGAGGCTTTGCTTCCATTTATTCTCCTCTTCCCCCTAATCTCCATCCCTCCCTCCTCTGCCTTGCTGCCTTTTTCATCGCTATTAAAAAGCAATGCATGCAAAAACAAGCAGTGAAACGCTCTGCCAGGATTCTAAGTATGGGGAAGACACTCGGTTACATTTCAGCTCCCTGACAAGGGGACTCTGCCATCCTGCAGGCTTTAGTGGTCCTGGCCTTGCTGTGCTTCCCAGGGGCATGGAGAGCTTTCGGGGAACTATGACTTCCTCTGGCATTGCTGCTCCCTTCTGCATCCAGTGCTTGAAGCCAAGCAGAGAGACCTGGTCCCTGAACAGCACTGAGGGGGAAGGGTTGCCCCGTCCTTCCGCCGGTGGTTCAATGGGAGCGCGGCAGCTCAGGGACAGCAGCGGGACCCGACGAGCTGCTTGAGGAGGTCAAAACCACCCGGTGCCCGCCAGAGAGCGGGGCGAAGGCGGCCGAGAGCGGCTCCTTGCGGAGATGCTCAGGGGATGGCCGGGCAGAGCAGCGTGGTCCCAGCAGCGGGGAGGATGCGCGCGGTGCTGGGAGAGGGGCAGGAGGATGGGAGTGAAGCAGCTGCCGCCCCAAGGCACAACTGGGGGCTCGCTGCGTGGTGAGGGAAGGGACACGGCGAGGGTCAGCTCTTCCTTCGGGAGACGTGCTGCGGGTACCGGGCACGCGTGGCCGAACGCTGGTCCCGCGTGAAAGGCGTGGATCGGGTCAGGCTCTGCGGGAAAGACAGCTGTAGTAAAAGAGCCTGAGCTGAAGCGAGCGAGGGACCGAGTCAGCCCTTGGAGGGACCCTGCGGGCGCTGCCATTCTGGCGAGCGGAGCCGTTGCCAGGTGCCAGCGCTGGCCGAGAGCTGCCAAGGGCCCGGGGCAGCGGCAGGGCTCGGGTGCTGCGGCTGAAGGGCACGAGCTGTTTGCGGTGAGGATTTACCGTTCGTTAAACCTCTGCTTTCCGTGGCCTTGTAGAGCAGGGTGGGACCCGCCGGTGCTCGAGTCACCTGCAGGACGGCACGCTGGGGATGCTCCTGCCTCGTGTCGTCTGTAACTGATGTTGATGCATTGCTTGAGGGTCTGCCATTCCAGAGAGACTTTATTAGGTAACTTGAATAGTTATACATGAATCATGCTGTGTAACACTCACGTTGTCAGCACAACAGCTGTATTCACCTGTTGCAATGCATTACCTCCTCGTGTAACAACAATGGCACATAAAACCTAACAGGCAATATTGAGGCTAACAAATCCTATACCTGTATCAGAAGTTACTGCTTAGAAAAAACCCGTTAAATCCTGTTCCTGGATAAGCCTGTTTAGCCCCTGCTGCCATAACGGGGGGGCAGACAGCTCCATTCGTGTGCGCGTGTTAGAAGAAGGATAGACGTGGGATCTGTTACCAGAACATGAATGAAGGGCTAAGATAATACTGAGCAGCTTTTGATTTACTCTGAGTTTTGCAATGAGAGTTTACACTGTGAGCACTGCAGAGTGCATGCAAATGAGGGCAGTATTACCTGCCTCTGTCTGGGTTGCCAGATTGAGGTTTAATGAGATTCTTTGGTTTGTCTTGTGTCAATCTGTTGTATTTAAGGGAGATTTCTTCCCTCCACTTTATTTTGCCTTTGATGCAATTTTGCAACACTTCTTGTATTCCTGAAAAGGTCTTTTGGTGTCTTCAAAAGTTTCTCAATGCAGCTTTTCTGTAGACAGCATAAATGATGGTTAAACCTAGGCAGATAGCAAGAGAAAACAAGCAAGTGTCGTTGCGGAGTCAGAGAGCAAGGGCAGCAGCAGAGGAGCTCTGAGAGTTGTCTTCTGTACGGTAGACCACAAACACCCAAATAAACCTTCTCCTGGAGCTGGGGGCAAGCCGGTGGCTCTGGGCTGGGAGCCTCTGGTGCGGGCTCGGCTGCTTGTCTTCATAGGATGTGGAGAGATCTTAATATTTGTGAGTCGGCCTTAAGTTTGGGGGTTCGGTGCAGCCCTTGCTGCGGGCTGGCAGGCAGACGTGCATGGAAAGCCTCGTTTCCTGAACCCAAGGGAACAAGGTTAGGCCAGGGTGGCACCCGGGGGGCCTGGGACGTCCCCAGCCCAGAGGCAGAGCTGGCGCTGCCTCAGCTCCGCTGCACAGCCCTGCAAGGACAGGCCTTTCTCAACCTGATTGTTTTTCTGCTAATGAGATCTCATAACTTTTTCCCTTCCTTGTTGTTTTTCTTCCCAATCAGCGGAATAAACTCTATAAAAACGGTATCATCCGTCTTAATTATACCCAAGTTTGTTATGAGTGTGAATTAATAGACTTTATCTTGGCATTAGTCAGAAAGCATCGGCCTCTATTTCCCTCTTGAATTGCACTGGGGTGTTTTGTTTTTAAATATCCTGTCTGTGAAGCTACTGCTGGAGTTTCTGGCTCTGCCTGGGTTCATCTTTTATAAGCCTCAACCTTCCTGATATGCACCTTGCTTACCAGTTCAGAGTTGGGTACCTGCAATTGCTTGCATAACGAGGCAGGTGTGAAGAGAGAACTGAAGTGTTCCCGTGAACCGGCTCACTCAGAGAGCTGGCTTCGTAGGTGCAAGCGTCCTCGCTGGACGTTGCGGGGAACGCACAAATATTTAAACAGCTGCTTGAGAGCAGCACAGCCCAGTAAATCACCCCAACAATTTTCTTCCGTTTCTAAATTGAGAAATATAGCAGAGCACCCTTCCAGCTTAAAAACACCTTCCTCCAGATTGCAATGATGTTTGCGTTTTATAGAAAACTCTTTATCAGCTCTTCTGTGTTTTATAACAAACGGTTAAGCATGTTTCGAGCCACGAGCGATAGATGCTACAGCTGGTTACGTACATGGTATTTCTGGATATGAAAGGTCATAGAGGAGAACAGCCATTTACAGCTGTAGCTCATACATGAAGTGTAATTGCAGAGCAGGAACCTGTGCCGTGCCTGTGGCCGAGGGCGTCCAGCGGGTCAGGTGCCCCTTGGGCGCAGGCGGGGATGTGGGGCCCGGGGAAACGCCCGGGAGCTGCTGCAGGCGAGGACCGAACGCTCGGCGCAGGCTGGTTGTGCATAAACCTGAGCTGTAGGTGCTGGGGACGTGCTGGGGACCGTGTGTTTCACATCTGCAGGTTTGTAAAGTCGGTTTCGTTCCCTCACGGTGACACGAACCGCTCAGCTCGAGCGTCACTTTGCCCGTGTCTCTGTAGGGACCCTCATCAAACACGCCCTGTTCTGTCTGCCTTTTGTAACTGATTCTGTTTGTCTCTTCTCTCTGCCGTGAACAGATGAAATCGTCCGACATCGACCAGGAATTATTCACTGAAAGTTACTGCAAAGTGTGCAGCGCTCAGCTAATATCCGAGTCCCAGCGCGTGGCCCATTACGAGGTAGGATGCTCTTCGGTAGCTCTGCTCTGTCCATCTGTATCCCCGCTGTCGCTGCCTCTCCCAGCCGCGCGTTTTACAGGGTGCCATCAGCGACTGCACTCCCAGCAAGTACCTACGCCAGCATTTCAAAGTTCCTCTCTGAAAACTCAAGGTTCAAAAGACACTTTTTACTGGTGGCACCTTATTCTGTAAATGGCGTCGCTGCAACATCACCTGCTGCGTGTCTGGTTGTTTCTTCTGTCTAAAGTCGCAGAGTCAGGCTGCGATTTGAACGTGACTGAAAGCTAGTTTTCAAAGAAGCATAGTTAGCAAGGAGCTCAATTAAGAGTTCAGCAAAACGAACGTAAGTTTTTATATTAAATGTGCTGCACTGTGCTTTGCTGAGTTGGAATCACTGATTGTGCAGAGAATAGATTAATATTTGTGAATGTGCTTAAGCACTTAAGGGGTAGGCAAGCAATAAACAATTAGAAAGGATATATTATTAGAGACATGTTAGAAACACAATTAACAGCACTGCATATCTTCAGAACAAAATTAAATAAATTCCTATTAAACAAGGGAGGAAATTACTGAGGGATATGCTGCTGCGAAATCCTTCAAGAAAGGAAACCCACTGCCTGTCCATGCCTTGGCACCCGCTCCCTGCGGCACGGGAAACGTGCACCGAGCGGTTCTGCGGCAGCGTGGCGTAGATCCTCGTCGCGGCGAGGGGCTGTCTCAGCGTTAACCCGACAGGAGGACAGGAACTTTCCCATTCGTGTTTAGATGAAGAGGAGGGTGCAGGATCACTTCGTGCGAGGGTTGTGCACGGGGGATTAGAGCACAGTCGGTCACCCTTTGCAAGGTTTTAATGGCGCGGGGAGCAGGGGACCGTCGTCCCCTGGTGACGCCCGGCCGGGTGGTCAGCGCCGTGCGGGGGAAGGACGTGTGACACTGTCCAGTGTCTCCTGGAGGACCCCCATTCATGGGGGCTGCATGGCTTAGTTGCGTTTTGCCCCTGCTTTTGAATACACTAAGGCTATCAGTGTCTGCAGTATTTCCACAAAATCAGAATCTGTGCTGAGAGGTGTGGAAGATGAAGTTTCCCCAAACTTTTGCTCTGGTTTGCGTGTTCAACAATGGATATGCCGGGGAGACATTTCTGTCGGTGTGGCCGGTGGGAGACATACAAGGAGCTTAATCAATGTACAGTATCCAAGGATGCTGTGCCGCATTAACAAACAGAGCAAACAATAACGCACAGTTACTGGTAAGGCACTTTACATGTTTGTTTTGGTGAATTTCTCAAGACATCCCCTGTAAACGCTCCTCTGGCTGCCCTTGGTGTGCAGCAGAGATCCCTGGCAGCCGCTGTGGAGTCTAAGGCTGCAGTTTTAGGGACGCCTTCCAGATCTTGATAATGGTCGATGCGGATGCCAAATCTTGTCTACAGGAGGCAGAAGCAGCGCTGCAGAAACGGGAGTAG
The DNA here is from genome assembly GCF_949628215.1 of Phalacrocorax aristotelis. Taxonomy (NCBI): domain Eukaryota; kingdom Metazoa; phylum Chordata; class Aves; order Suliformes; family Phalacrocoracidae; genus Phalacrocorax; species Phalacrocorax aristotelis. The sequence goes on from NC_134299.1 coordinate 1,545,629, forward strand.
CGCCTGGTGAGCAGTGGGGTGCTCAGCCAATCTCTCCTCTTCTGTGCCTGTAATTGTAGGTATGAGCTGAATCATTAATTCATAGGAGATGTTTTTGAAATGTGGAAAACAACACGGTTTTCTGTTGTATATTTCCAGCGCGAGGTGTTGTGCTCATTTGTCATCCCCCGTGAAATCCCAGCAGACGCTGTAGACGTTCGGCACCATAATGTCATTTCGTAGCCTTGCCTGCCGGGTTGCATGATGCCATCAGAGGGATGGGGAGAGCGAGCCGGGCGGGGGGACTGGCCCAGCCCCGCCAGGGGTCTCCTCTGATGGCCCCGGAGATGGAAGGTGCCCCTGTGCCGCGGCGGCACCGTGCTTTGCCGTGTCCCCACAGCCGCCCCTGCTCTTGACAGGGAGGCTCGGCGCTTTGGAGCGTCTGCTCTGGGGTGTAACACAGGTTCTCCTCCTACCCTGGTCCCAAGAAACGCGCGGACACAGTGAGGGGGCTGAAGATCTGCCCGAGGTTTGGCGGGGAAGGCGGTGCTGGGTGACCGGCGTGCCGCCAGGAGCCCTCGCGTGGCGCAGCAGAGCCGTACCCTGGATGTTTCCCTCCGTGAGGCCAACGCACGGAGCCTTTGGGCTGCCGGCAGCTCGGTGCGGCATCGAGCCTTGCGGGGGAGGTTCCCGAGTCCATGTGCTTTGACTGCAAATGTGAACGGAAAACCGCTCTGCAGCGCTCCCAGCTCCTTCCCGGCACGAGCTGGACTGAGTTTTGAGAGACCCAGGCAGGTAATTTGTAGTGAGTCCCTTGTTAGGTGAACTTGGCCCCTTTTTCTAGTCAGACACCGGTCAAGCAAAGTGCTATTTCCCTGGGTGCATTAATCATGGAAAATCATTGGAGAATAATTTCTGCAAATAATTCTTGCTCTGATGCTGTTCCATAGGGAGTTTGGTCTGAGCATCTGCCCCGTGAACGGAGAGGGCTGTTCCCTCTGCCAGGCACGGGCTTGGAAGGGGTTTCTCTTCCCTGGCCAGAGGAGCAGATCAAGCCTGTGGTCAGAATATTCACTTTTATAACACCAGGATTCACAACATGACTGTTCTCGTACAGAATTGTGGTGTTGAATGTATCTGAGCTCCATCCTGCCTGAGACGGCCAGCCCTTGCTGCAAGCCGATTAGTTAATAGCAGGAATGTAAATTCACTGTTTCTTCCTAATTAAGAAGTAGCTGGTCACAATTTTCACACCTCCCCCCACCCCTTTCTTTTGAAAAGCACGGTATGGTCAAAACTGATTCTTTTCATAGGGAAAATATCAACTTCAGAAGACAATCTTCTGCAAATGCCTTTTCATTTAATCTTCTAACGTTACTTTGTTTCAGCTGATTGGTTAAATAAAAAAATACCGTCAATATCAAAGCACCCAATAAAAACACAACATAAATGAATGTTTTGCACAGAGCAAAACTTTTCATTTTGAGTTGACTAGAACTTTTTGGGGAGAAGTGAAACACTGCAAAATACAAGCTCCACACTGGTGTGGTGCCTGCAGCTTAATCAAAACAGTTCAGCGTCTCTCCGCCGCTCAGCGCGCTGGCTGGCGTCGGGCGAGCCGCTCTCGGGCAGCCTGGATCCCCCCGTGCTCCTCAGCATTGGTTTCCTTTCGTTTCCTGAAGGAGGGACCGGCCGACGGGGAGCGCCCGGGGCCAGCCCGGCTGCCCGCGGCGCTGCTGGACGCCGGCGTCGGCGCGGCCCGGGTGGCTGCGGGGCTTCGGGGGCTCTGCCTGCGCCACGGAGCCGCGCAAAGGGGCGTGCGGAGCTTGCTGAGCCTCACGCTCGGGGCTGGCGAAGGTACCTGCAGAAGGCTGGGCTGGAAACCAGCAGTCTCAAGCTCCCGGACCGTGCCGGTGATGCCTCTTCCTCCGTGCCTTGGCTGGTTTTAGTCAGCGGTGGAAGGGCACCCTTACTGAGCCAGAGCTTAGAGAGAAAGGGAATTTTTCTGCTGCCTCTCTAGCGCAGCTGAATAAGATCTGCAGCCTTTGTGCCAGGCACTGGAATCTTGGCTTCTTTGTGCATGCAAAATAAGACATTTCTCTGTAAGAAAATAGAGGGAAACAGCGTATGAAAGGGGGATGTTTTTATCTTGCCAAACAGGAATCAGTCAGTTCCAATCACTGTCTCATCTCCTTCTCCAAATCATCAACCAAGAACTCTTTTCTTCTACACTACTTTGCCAGGAATAAAATATAATTTGATATCAGTCATGCAATATTAAGCGGTATTATTTCCAAGGGCAAGTGTAGTGGAAAAATGACAGAAGAATCAGAGTATTTGCAGCATATATTTGCTTCCAGCTTGACATACAGCAAAATACTGCCCTTATTTTATGTGCTTTGTGCAATTGTGTCTATGGCTTTGTCTGATATTCTGCTGTGCCTTTGCTCTCCTTTCCATCGCTGTGAAACTGCCCGGTACTGCTCTCCTGTCTAGGGTTCTCCCTAGGGCAGAGCTGATCTGAGTAGCTGCCCTTGGGGTATCGACTCATAATGAAGTCGCAGGTGCCCAAATGAGAAAATGCCTTATCGAGCTCTCTGCGTGCTGCGATGCTGAGAGTCGCGGGAAGCTGCTTTGAAGATACCGGTTAGCTTCCACGCAGCAGTTAACAGGTGAGACGGATCTTACTGGTTGTTGTCAATGCCCCAGAGATTGTGCATTTGAATATTTCAATTCTTAAAGCAAATTAATATCTTAATTTGTCCCCTGAAGTATCGGAAAACTCTCTTCCCATGTCTGCTACTGGAATAAAGCATCCAAATATGGATGCTTGATAAAATCCCTGCTAGGTAGCAGCTCGCTGTGCTGCTGCGATGTGCCAAGCATTCCTGATGTGCGCTGGCTCTCCCTTTCCCCCCCAGGAGGAACAAAGATGAAGCGGGATGAAGGATTAGACAACGAATCACAAAAAAGGGCAGAGGGATGCAATACGCTCCAGGCGGTTGCTGACTGCGTCAGGCAGGTGGTGGCCAAATGCGCGGTGCTGTCTGGTGGAGGGAGGGTATTTCGAGCCTCTGCTCTCGCTCGCCCGCCTGCTGTCAGGCGTGGGGATGACTGGCAGACCCCTTCCAGACCGGACACTTGGTCTGCACGAGGTTGGGACCAGCCTCATCCTGATGCTCTTTAACTGTTGCCGGCGTGGGCTGGCTCCTGCGGCGCACGTGGAGCAGAGGATGCCCAGCTGTGCCGTGGCAGCTCCTTCCTTGGCTGCCACCTCCTGGGGCCGTGGGTGGCGGGGAAGGCGGGGAGGGTTGGGTGCGTCGCGAGGGTCGCGTCTGCCGGCGCCCTCCTCCTGGGGCACCTTCTGCGCCGGCCACAGAGGCGGGGAGCCTCTTGCAGACATCGACCTTTTTGCTCTGCTTTGATGGCACAGACTGTGTGTGTCTTTCGAGCACAACTTTGAAATGAAGGGATTGATTTGTTTTTAAATGACATTTGTGGGTGGGAAAACCAGAAGGCAACTACCGAGCGTCTGCACCTTCGCACAGAGCCCATTCTGGGGAGACGGGAGAGCCTGTCAAACGGCTGGGGTTCAGAGCACGTGGCTCGTGCTACAGCAGCTCTATCTGCCATCAGGCTCCTGTGACTTCTATCAACAAACCACCACTATTCAAATGCCGTTGACCCCTCAAAAGTATTGCAGAGAATTAACCGAGGCTGCTGCCCGGCAGTCAGAAGCCCTTGCGGTTGTGTGGCCGCTTTACCAGCTGCTTAATATGCTCAGCAACAGCTGCTGCCCTCTGCAAGGGGAAGAGTGTAGGAGGAACCGGAGAGGGTCAGAGGGCACCAGTGATCTGGGAGGAGGCTGGTGCCACAGAGTTTGCCAAACAGGAGGAGGCGAGGAATCAGACGTACTGTACTTGCTGCAATGCAACTGAAAGTCTGCGCCCCAGAGGAGGGTTCTTCCTTTTCTCCATTTCTGCATCTCGCCTTCCTCTAGAGCGGAAAGCCTCTCTGCTGCTGGATGCTCTGTAGATCATCTGTGATTGAACACTTCTTTCCAGCTCTGTCTTTGAGAGAGGCTGTATCAGTCCCTTTGGTGAGCTGCGCCATAAATTTTAAAAGCTAAGCTTTCTTAGTTAGCTACAAGTCCTCATTTCTATATAGAAGTGTACACAGCCATTAGGAAGATGTTACCATTTATTTTCAAGTTTCTCCTTGAAAATCCTGCAGGAAAATCACCAAATATGCAAAGTTGCTCTCAGATTCCACCCTGAGCTGCATATTCATCACTGCATTTGCTCCTTAAGCTGCTGTAACACTTTTCACCATCGTAATCTTTATTGCTTTAGGTGTTCAGGTGGTACTTTGCTTTTTCATTTAAAATGGAGAAATACACTGGGTCTGTAGGAAGAGAAGCCCAGGAAGGTGTCGTGTGAATGTTGGCTCACCTTGTGAGATGAAGGGTGATGCTTAAATGCTTGTGGTGGAGCCTGAGAGGCAGGGAGAGGGCAGAGGCAAAGTGTATTAAAATTAAAATGCGGAGGAAACTGGGGAGAACAAATAAAGTGCCGTGCCCTTTGGCTCGTCTCTGGAGCCGAGTGCTCTCTGGAATTTCTCACCCTGTCTCTGGAGCGAAGCGGGTGAGCAGGATCGACAGCCTCATCAATACTCCGTGTCTGCACGGGGCTGGAGTGGTGCTCGGGTTAATCTGCTTCCAGTTGGGCCGTCCTCTGGGAAGCTGCATAAAATGATGGCTTGTCTGAAGGAATAATAAACATTGTTTACTATTGGCACATTAGTGCCTTAAGGATCAAGATGTGTGTGCTCGGAAAGGCAATCCTGTGTCTGAAATTTTAATGCAGTGGAAGAGCATATACTCTATTTAACAAACTAAATGCTGCACTGGAACACAAGGAGCTGGAATATTCTGTCTGGTGCCAGCTCCCCGGACGAGATGCTGCAGGCATTTCCAGGATGGAGGGGCGGAAAGGATGTGCTTCAGCTGGAAATAAAGACTGCACAGGGCTCTCATGTGTCGGGGATTCTGCTGGTGTTAGCTGTGTATTATCGAAGGGAATGCTAACGTTTGCTAGCAGTGCCCTCTCATATCGCAGCTCCTTACCCGCCGGGTTTTGGCTTGCTTTATTGAGAGTAGCCCGTAAATACTTCAGAGGATGGAGGAGGTGGGGACGCCCTACCTGTTATTCCTCTGTCCTTCCCCAGAAATGATGAGCAATCTGCTCTGTGGTGGAGTACTCATGCTGTATAGTTTTTATTGGCTGCTCAAACATTACTGTTATTCTGGAGGTTATGCTGGTGTTTGGTAGGAGAACCTTGGCTTGGGGAGAAAAGGAAAATCAGGCTAAAGAAAGCTTTTTTTGTGGTTCAGTTGCAAAGGTGACGAAGGCACTGTTCTGTTTTTCGTATGTGCACATATAGACCTTCTGCAGATTGCCTCGGTACCCAGTTCGCGTGGTGCTGTCTAACTGCAGTAATTAAAATATGTTGAGGTAAAACATGGCCACACATGGTACATGAGAGAGATACGTGGATGTCGGTGTTTTATGGTGAGGTGCCCGCGCTGCCTCTTCCCTTCTCTGCATACAGTAAGTATTCACCCACCAGGGCAGCATTAGCTGCTGGATCACAGAGTGCTTCAGGTAACCGGCGTAGATTAAATGGTGTTTTACAAGGCTCCGCGTTACTATGCTGCTGTCAGCGCTAATGGCTAAACATTATTTTTAATGCACTCCGAGTGTCAACATCTATCGCTAAATAGCAGCAACAGCAGAGCGGGTAAAGCCCTCTCGTACAGCTCCCTTGCAAGGTACCTCTGTGCAGAGTCTTGTTCCTGGCTAAAAATAGCTGGAGTTCAAAGGTACCTTCAGAGCCATGGTAAAATCCACCAGGGATGAGACCCTGAGGTCAGCAGTAATGGAGAGGCACAAGGGATGTCACGTTAAGCCTGCGTGGAATAGAAGCGATGAAGGTTGCCCTGTCACCCCAGACAGGCCCACGCTGGCCTCGTCCCCAGGAGAAGTCCCTGCAGCTCTCGCTTTCCCGCGGCAGCCCCTTTCTGCTCCCGGTGCATCGGAGGGCACCCGTTTGTTCCAGGTATTCGCTCTTGCTTTTCTTTAATATTTTAAACTTGTGACCCGTGTTTGGATTTGGGTTCCAGGGGTTTGAAAGCAGAGTCTTTAATCGTTGTGCGTTGTGTCAAAACCCGCCCCCGCGCTGTGCCGGGCTCTCAGAAGTGACTGGCACTGACGCACTTTAAAAGTGATTTGCTTCAGACACGTAAAGATGGGACGGGAACACGGCAGCGGCGCCGGTGCATGCCGCCCTGCGGAGCGCGGTGCCGGGCGCCTTGTGCGGGGGGGGCCTTACGCTTGTGTTATCTCTTCTACTGCCCACTGGAGAGCGGGATGTCAGCTCTGTACCAGCAGCGAAGTTTGTCCGCGCCTCGAGCGTCGGTACCCAGCGGCGGGGCGGCCTGAGCTGAGAAACCCGACGCTTGGCTGCAGGCGAACAGAAGGGTTTGGCTTGCTGAGCGAGGCACGCTCCAGGGGTTGCCATCCCACTCGCCCCGTCCCCGCATCCCCTTTCCCTTGGCACGCTCCCAGGGAGTTGCACTGCCCGGAAAAATTCCCTGAGCGCCAACGCAAGAGTAAGTCCACGGTTGCTTTAGCTTCGGTGTCAGATCCACCTGCAGAAGTTTGAGGACGTGAAGTGAGAAGGGGCTTTCGGTGCGCTTGGGGAGGAGCAGAAACCACTGGGCAATCCCAGGGGGTCCTGGGCGCTGGGAGGCAGGTCCGTAGGGCACCAGCAGCCTGCGAGCCAAGTGCTGAGCCCTGCTGCTGGTGCCACGCTGCTCCAGCAACAGGCTGTAAAGAGAGTTATTTTCCTCTCCACAGGATACGCTGTGGTGTGTAGGACAAGAGGTACTTTGACTACAGTCAAAATCAATATAGGAAGCGGTAAAATTAAAGATCACATAGCTGAAATGGTGATTCCCGAGACAGAAGATTGATGCCTTGCTGTTCCGGGGGTCTGCAGGTATCTATCAGGTGGAGAGAGCTGCAGAGCCAAACCTGGATCTGTCTGGATCAGCAGCTGCGAGAGGGCAGGGCTGGGTCCCGGGGGTGGGACTCGAGCCGTGGGAGATACCCTGTAGGCACCCGTGGTACCCACCCAGCCTGGGTACCAGTGCCGCCCGCCTGCTCTGCCTGTGTGACGGGGCTGTGCCAAGGGCAAAAACCGAACGCTGTGTTTTCGTCTCCGTTCAACAAGCGCAGTTCAGAAATCCTTTTCTTGAGGGGCCTCTCGGCTGGTGGTGTGAGACCCTCTGGCCCTTCGCACCTTCGAGCGCAGCAGGAGGGAGGAGGATGGGAAAGGGTGTCTCTGGGCTCCCCTGGCGGAAACGCGTTTCGTGTGCCCACGGGGACTCTGAGCTCACGCTGGAAAGGAGGATCTAGCTGGTGAGCCTTTGCTCTTACAAAGGTGAATGAAGCAACAGCAATGTTGATTATGATTAAAGTTGTCAGGCTTGGGCTGGACGCCTTGACCCCGTGCGACTGCAGAGCGGCAGACAGGGCAGCCCCCCTTACCCCCTGCAAGTTGCCGCCTTTGGGCGCAGCTTCTTGTTTTCCTTGGAGCTTCTGAAGTCTTGTTTTTGCATTTTTAAAATTGCAGCGATCAAGATTTGGGGGAAGCTGCTCCCAGCCGTGCACACCCATGTCGGTGTCCCTGGTGAGGTGGTCCACGAGCAGGGTCAGCTGGGTGAGCAGGGAGAAATGGTCACGGATTTAGAGAAAACGAAATGAGCTAATGGTTGCTTGGCTGAATAGATCATCAGTAATTGCCCTTATGCGTAAGCAAATCAATGTCCAAACTGGTAACATGCCTAATTGTTGCTTTGAAGAGGCAGCTTCACGGGGGTGAAAATTTAGCTGTGTGCAATTGGGCACGACGGGCACGTATCTGTGTGCTGAGAAAGTCACAAGCATGAGTAGATGCTTTTTAAAAAATTAACTCACAGAGGAAAAAGGGGAAGTGGCTAGAAATGACCGTAAATTATAAATGAGGCTTTGCAAAAATTACAAAGGGAGAAAAAGGACATTGGCACCCAGCAGCGTCTGGAATAACAGACGGGAGTTTGTCTCTGCAGCAAACAACGGGGATCTTGACAATAGTGTTTGCTGGTCGTGTGGGTAGAAGAGGCAAAAAAGGGAAGGCGTTTGCTGAAAATATTTCTGTCCTCTATTTAAAAAAAAGCAGAGGATGTTGTTATATCACAGAACGAGGAATAAATTGGTTCTGTTCCAGTAGAAATTTGGAAGTTTGTTAGGCAGTGATTACTAAGGCTAGCTTGTTGGTTTTTTGGGTCGGCAGGTCCAGTAATTTGCAAGCAAGTGCTTGAAAAGAGCTGGCCATGGTCTCTGCAGCGCCACTGCTGAGCCTTCATGGGACTTGGAGAGCGGAGGAAGCTCCCAGGAGGAAGGCGAGCGCGGAGCCGGGCACGGCAGCACTGGGGGACGGCTGCGGGGAGCAGAGCCCTCCCAGCTTGGCGTGGCTCCCGAGCAAACGGGCCCTGCAGGGGGGCTGGGGTACCTACCTTCAGGAGGACAGTGTGACTGTATTGTGCGTGAGGTTTAGAGAACTGGGTGTGGCCCAAAAGGCTTCGTCTCTTCTGATGAGATTACAAGTAGGGCCAATAAAGATGATAAAGTTGGTGTGATCATATGACTGCATGTTTCATGGCAATTTAATTAAGAAACTGCCAGCGTACCAAAAAATCAACACAGTACACACTAAAAGGATTAAAATCCAACCACCAGGCTTCTGAAAAAGCATTTACTGCAAACTAAGAGAAGCCACAGCCATGACAGTTCCCTCCGTCTCCCACCGGTGAGTCCTGCGGGCGCTCGGCACGGCCGCGTGTCCCCCGGGGCGGGGGGTCTCTGGGCTCCGGCTGGAGAGGAGGGCACAGAGGAGCGGCAGCGAGAGAGGAAGGGCAGGCAGACTGAAGACATGATGCTGCCAGCAGAGGAGTGAACAAGCAGATGATAAAGGGAGTGATGGGGAATAGCGAAATTAGATCAGATGCGAGAGCAGCAGAAACGGTTGATTTGAACCTGGCGAGGTGCTTGGGGGTACGGGAAGAAGTCCCTCACAAGATGGTGACATGTTTTAGACTGTCAGGTCAGCTTAAATCAGTGGTGCAAAGTGGGAGCAGAGCCCGGGGCCACTGCAGGCTGCCAAGCTCCTGCTGTCGGGGGGGCTCCCCACATCGCAGGCAGACGTGGGAAGGAGGGGTCTCTGAGTGTCTGTGCAGCCCAGCGAACCCTGGGCTAAAGCCTCCGCCACGGACTTCTGGCCTTGTAAGGAGAGACGTGCCTCAGTCCCCCCCGGGACGGTGCTGCTGTTGGTGAATCTACAGAGATGCTGTTAAATTGTGATGGCGGCGAGCAAACCCTCCGTGAGCCGGGGCGAGCAGGGCGGCAGCGTCTGAGACCAGCTCGGCCGTGGCTCCCGGGGTCCCGCCAGCTGCCGCGGCTCCCACAGAGACGTAATTGTCTCCTCTCGCCACGCCGCCGCTCGCTCTGGGCAGAAGTGTGCTGCAAAACTTGATTTATGCAAAATCAAATTGCGTTTCATAGCACAGTTTAGCTCTGCTTTGCCCCTTTATGTTTTAGGGTTGAATTGCCAGAACTCTGCTGCCTCTGCCACAGTCCCCTGTATTAAAGTAGATTTGATATCGGTAGAAATGATCCGTTTATTTACTTTTATTGATGAGCCTTCTTGCAATAGCACATGAACTTGCAATGCAGAAGTCTGCAGTTGCTATATGAAAACAGGCAGTTTCTAAGCTTCCCTCCCCTCCTTGAATAGAAAGGGTTGTTTTTAAAGCATATAGTGTTAAGCTTTTTCACTTACATTTTCCAGATACTAGAGACAGAGAATTTAAGTGAAAATGTCTTCGGTGTTACACTTTGTAAGGCTACAAAAGCAACATGCACAGGCACAGAAATACCCTCTTAGTGCACCTTAAGATAAAGCTGTGGTGGCTCTTGGTAAACAGGCAGGTAACTCCAGAGGCAGTGCTCTTGTTCCAGACCAGGGGCTTACAGATGTGTCAGGGTTCTGTCCTTTCTAAGGCTCGTACATGTGGTGAGACGGATCAAAATGGGAGCTGGACGTGCCCTGGTCCCACTTTATCCTGGTTTCCTGACTCCTGTAGGTGGGTCTTCCTTTGGCCCCTTTTCCCTGTGTACCTGTAGTAACTCGGATGGCGGTTGGTAGCGATGCTCAGCTGGCCGGGCCAGCCCCTGCTGTGAGCTGTCCTGCCGGGACCTGCGGCGGGTCTTGGGCTGGGCTGGAGGGCCGGGGAGCCGCGGTGCTCTGGCAGTGCTGGCTGCCGTGCCTCCGCTGGTCTCGGACACCCTCCTGGTGCTGTGTCCTCCAGAGCTCCTTCAGCCCCGCGGGAGCTGCGGACGGGGTGGCGGAGCCTGGCCGGAGCTCGGGAGCACGGCGGGTCCCGCCTGCGCGGCTGCGGTGCTGCCCATGGGGCCGCGCCACCCCCTCCCTGGCACTTGCCCTTGTCGCGCCTCCGAGCTGCAGATTTCAAGTTGGGTCGTGGAGGGGAAAAGATAACCCTCAGGGCTGTTTGCAAGTAGCACGCCAAGAATAATCACCGTGCTCTTGCCTTGGTGTTAGGATGATAAATACACATGTAAACGTAGAAAATACCAGAGATAAAGCGGGTGACGAATGGGCTGTGCTACCTGCGCTTCCCGAGAGGGAATGAGATGCTCACCGCATACTTGCAAAGGCCAGGGATGATTTTAAGCTCTGCTTTTATAACTGTAGGATAATAAGGCTGCATAAGGAGCCATGTAGTTTTAAATTATGCCAAACATAAGTTATTTCTTTATCTTAGCTTTCATAAATCCAAACAAGTGCATAAATAAGGGTGAGAGGAGTTTTACAGAAGGTTGAAGCTTCGCTGCCTTTTAATGCTGACATTTGGACATCATTTATGGCGCAGCCGACTGCCACAGAAAAGAACACTAAAAATGATTACTGTTAAAATCTTGCCTTTTTATCTTACAAAAAAACAATGAAAATCCCACAAACTTTTTAACCTCTAAATTCAGCAGGCGATGCTGCTGTGCGAGCAAGCGTCACGGTGTGCTGGATTAACTCACCCGCGGGAAGAGCCTCGTGACGGTGGGAAGGATGACTTGAGGCTGGCTGGCTGCTCCGAGGGGTGTAAATGTTCAGGAACGGAATTCAGCTGAAAAGCTCCGGCCGCGTAGCCTCTCTGGTGCTCTCCTCCATCCAAAGCATGCGGTGCGAGGGACCGCGGCGGCTTGTCCTGTCCCCTGCCCTGTGCGAAGGGGCCGGCCGTCGCCCGCCTCCCCGCGCCCTGCCCGGGGCAGGGGCTTCCCGCGTACGAACCTGCACGAGGTGAAACCAGCCGAGCGTCCCTTCGGGCCGCCAGACTCCTGAGACTGACTTTGCACATCCGTCCTTTGCATTTCAGGCGTTTCTTTTGCCGTTTCTTAATTACGCCGTCACTCTCTGGACTGTTAATCACTGAGAGCTGAAGCTTTTGGGGTTTCCTGCGCTTAGCTCTGACTACAGCAGGTCACATTTTCTAAATGCGTGCAGGAAGGCACGTTAGGGAAAGATACTTGACATTCTTTATCTTGACTGATTTGCTCCATTAAAATGAAATTATTGCATAGTCACGTTTCTGCATACAAATACGGCTCTCCCCGAATTTAGCTCCAAGTTCACACCACAGGAAAAAAGAATGTTCCAGAACATGCTAATGATAATTTAATATTTTAAAATTGCAAATCTGTGATCTGAAATTATAATATTACGGTGCCGTTGTTCTGCGCGGCAATCAGAAATGGAGATTCAGAGGAAACATTTGCATAATAATAGCTGCCGTGCATGTCTGGGCTCGGGATGCAGGTAGTTGGTAGTTGCAGTCTTCCCCCCGCCCTCACATCTGCTGAAAGTCAAGAGCTGACTGTAAGTTAGTGTTTTGAAGGTTTGTGTCCATGCACCTGCTGTAGAAGCTTTAAAATCTTCCTTTATGTTTTGCAAGTCACACGGGCTGCTTCGCCCGTCGATGGTGGCATGACCGCCCCTCCTTACCCTCACCTGCTGGTAAGCTCTAGTCGTGCCCGACGGCAGCGTGGAACCCGTGCTGCCCGGCGTGTCCCGCGTGGGAAGAGTCTCCTCCGGGCATCCCTCAGCTCCTCCTGATCCCTCTGCAAAAATACAGATCCCCTGAACGCTGCCCTGCGCCATAAAGAGCGTCCCAAAAGCAGGTGCCCGCTCAGCGCCTTTGCTGGGGGAAGGACACGAAGCCCGCGGCGTGCCTTGCCGCGGGAAGCAGCCCTCTGCCTGACCGGGGTTTTGGGGCCGGGGGCACGGCTGATGCCGGGAAGCGCGGTCTGCAGCCGTCCCCCGCGGCGGCGGAGGGAGCTGCTGGGATCGGGGAAGCAGCACAACCTTGCAGCGGTGCCCAGGCTCCTGGGGCTGGCTTCTGCAGCAGCAAACATCAGGTTGGGCCTGGCTTTCCCCCGCTGGCATTGCTTAACGCAGAGCACACCCTCTCCTGTTTTCATGGCCGTCTGGAAGGTTTTACTGTTCAACTCCCCTTAGAAATGCTTGGGAGAGCAGAAGGGGCTCAGGATCCGCATAGTCCTTATCCCCTCTCTGCAGGGCCAGCGCCAGCCGTGTACAAGGAAAGCATTAGATTTCCTAATGCACAATTATCTGATAATTTACCTGTGGGAGAAATTTCTTTCGAACCTTTGGCAGGTATCGGTTGGCTCATTTCCTAGAGATTGAGGTTTTATATCCTTATACGTTTTATTCTTATGTAAGTGTAGGAACTGCAGGTTTCTGTTTGTGCATGTGCATCTGACCGCTCGTGATGCCATCCGGTCTCCGCCTGAAGCTAAATAACCCTGATCTTCTCAGTCTCTCCCGCTACGGAAATGGTCTGATAACAAATGTTTCTCTTCTCTCGCTGCCTTTCTTCCCGCCGCGTTTTCCAGGGGCTGCAGGACAGAGTGGCGAGGGTGGGACGTTCCTCCTGCTAATGGCAGGTGTCATAATCACTCCTCAGTTCGTTTCAGCTTGGTGGAGAGCTCTGTGAAACCTCGGTGAGATGCAAGTGGTCCTCACCTGGGTCTTTCCCCCTTTCTTCCTCCCCTGTTGGACACGTGTATTAAGGGGATGTGGAGTCTGGTTGCAGATTGGTGCTGCATGCGCAGCAGTAGAGCCTCTTGCTTTTTGTAACTTCATTTCTTGCATTTTCTTTTTTTTTTTTTTTTTTTTTTTTCAGAGTCGGAAACACGCCAGCAAAGTTCGCCTCTATTATATGCTTCATCCCATAGACGGAGGTTGTCCAGCTAAAAAGCTCCGGTCAGAAAACGTGGGTATCATTTAAGTCCCTGTTTACTCAGCTGCTTTGTGAACCATTGACTCTGTGCTACAACATTTATTCTGTTACAGCCACAGATGATCAGGTACCCAGAGGTAACGTTTAGATTAGCTGAAATGCGAGGTAATTGGAAATAATTTTCAATAAGCTATACGAGAAATATGATGTGCATCAGCAGCAGTAATTGCATTTTTAGTTATTCGAATGTTCTTTTATGGGGAAAAAATGCATGCTGGTAGCAAACGTCCAGCACTTACTCAGTTTAAGCGCAAGGGCTGGCTGTTTGCTGGTGAGCTCCTGCGCGCAGGCGAGGCAGGGCGACGGCTGCAGGAGGGATAAGCGCGAAGGCAGCTCCGGCAGAGGCTCTGGGCTGCTCTGCTCGAGGCCGCGCCCGCGTCGCTTCGCACGCATTCACCCAGCTTTCAGCACGCGACTCCCATCCCACGGGCGAGGGTCACCGGGCAGAGGGCAGGAGGTGCGCGGGGCCAGCGTTCGGGGAGCAGCGCGGTGCGGTGGTGCGGCGTACGGAGCTGTCGGGTACAGCCGGCGCGGCGGTGCTGAGTGTAGGCTGGCGGGTACAGCCGGCGCGGCGGTGCCGTGTGTGGGCTGTCGGGTACAGCCGGCGCGGCGGTGCCGAGTGTGGGCCGTCAGGTACAGCCGGCGCGGTGGTGCCGTGTGTGGGGCCGTCGGGTACAGCCGGTGCGGCGGTGCCGAGTGTGGGGCCGTCGGGTACAGCCGGCGCGGCGGTGCCGAGTGTGGGGCCGTCGGGTACAGCCGGCGCGGCGGTGCCGAGTGTGGGGCCGTCGGGTACAGCCGGCGCGGTGGTGCCGAGTGTGGGGCCGTCGGGTACAGCCGGCGCGGTGGTGCCGAGTGTGGGGCCGTCGGGTACAGCCGGCGCGGTGGTGCCGAGTGTGGGGCCGTCGGGTACAGCCGGCGCGGTGGTGCCGTGCCCTCCTGCCTGCAGGAGGTCAGGGGACGCCTGCGGTGTCATTGCTGCGTCGTGGCTGAGCCCCCCGAGAGCCCCCAGGGTGAGCCGAGAGGCTACTGGGGAGCAGGGTCACCTCCGTGGTCTCTTCCAACCCCATTTTTTCTGAGAGTCGATGAAAACAGAGTGCTGGGTCTGAAAGGCTCCTCGCAAAGGGTTGTGGTCAGTCTGCAGTTTTAAAAGACTGCAGTCGGGTTCCTCGGTTGCATTCAAATAAACAAAGAAGCCTGGGGAAATTGGACCAGCTTGCAGCCATTCGTCAGGCAGTAAAAGGAGACTAAATTTATAAGGGACGGCTTCACAGTGAATTATTCATTCAGCTCTTTCCCATGTTCGGGGGCCAGTGTGAGCGCTGTTGATGGGCTTCCCGGCAGATCGCATCCAAACCATTTCAGATCTATGGGAGTGTGACTGTGGCTTAACGCTATCAATATTTAGTGATATATCTTCTAATTAAAGGGAGAAGCACGCAAGTTTTGCCAAAGGAATCTGAAAGCTCCTTCACAGAGTAATTAAAATTTTAGTGAAACTTTTATGTTGCACGCAGAACAACTGCAGATGCAATCTACCCCTTAACAAGAGAATCTCACGGTGTTTTTATTGCGTTATTAAATACAGAATGTGAAAGGCACGGTGGACATGCACATATGGGCGTGGGGCACGGCCCTCTGGCGAGCTTCATTGCACCTAACAAGAAACCGCGTAACCGCATGTACACCTTAGCACAGGGATACGGCGGACAGAGAACCACAGACCTCAAATACGTTTCAAACACTATTTCTTTTGTGAAAGGCAATGGTGAGAAGTAATGGGATTCTGTGTTTGCTGATGCTCGAGTGTGCCAAGGGCAGCCCTTAGTGCGGGACGAATTAACAAGTCCTTACGCACAAGGTGAAGGGTAGGCTATCCTAGGCCTAAATTCTGAACTTATGTTATGAAAATATAGCAGGGAAAATCTGCCAACGTTCCCAGCTCCAAGCAGGGCTGTTGCTGATCAGATATTAGCCAAGCCTTTCCGTCTAAAGAGAACCCAAATATTTAGGCCATCGCTAACGCTGTGGTAACCATTGCCCCGTGCAGAGCGCAGCCGCGCTCCGGGTACCCGGCAGTGCTGGCCTGTCCGAGGCACACCAGTTTTAACGAGTATTAGAAACAGTCCGTGAGGACCAGTTACATTTCTGC
Organism: Phalacrocorax aristotelis; assembly: GCF_949628215.1. NCBI lineage: Eukaryota > Metazoa > Chordata > Aves > Suliformes > Phalacrocoracidae > Phalacrocorax > Phalacrocorax aristotelis. The sequence goes on from NC_134299.1 coordinate 1,561,249, forward strand.
ATAGAAGCATCTGCAACTGAAAAGGAAATACTAGCCTTTTTTTCATCAAACCCACACGGTTACATGACTGCGTGCCATTGGATTTGTACCCTTTTGACCACACAGCCAAACCCCTCGGCTCTGCTCCTGGTGGCAAGAGGAAGGAGAAGCTGCCGCAGCTGTAGCTACTCGATGCAACAGGCTGAGAGACGGGATTCGCTACCTGACCTGTCAGTGAGGCGAAGGGTGGTGTTTGCTGCTCCCCGAGGACTACAAACCCACCCTGCGCTCCCCAAACACCCCTTAGCCTTTCGCAGCCAGAAGTACGAGGCTTGTACGATCAGTCGTGCGCTGGATAATGACTCAGTTGTGCTGTTCCTTATCGTTTTCGTTTTTTTGTGGGGGAGGGGAATAACCCCGTGTCTTTGGTGTGCCGAGGGATTGTTGACCTTTCATTTTAAATTTCCTGTTAACAATTCAGCTGGAAGCAACCTGAGAAGGTTGTAGCCTGTGTCAGGGCCCCTCTGAAATTAGGAGTCATATCCGCAAGTCCCAGGACTGGTGAATCAGTTTTAATTAGCCTTTTCCCACTACCTTTAAAAAACAGGACCCCTACTGATGATCAGGACAGGCACGATGAGAACTTCCGATGAGCTCTGAAACACATTTTTCGGGCGGTGGGAGAAAAGCCTTCAAATTCTTTCTAGCCCTACTTGTACTACAAGATAGTAATTTGTTTTAACCAGCATGACCTTCCTTAAAAAAGAAAGGGGTCATAATAGCAACAATAAATTGTTTGAGGGCAGATAGCAGGATACTGGATTTTGTTGCTGAGGGTTACGCGTGTGCTGCCAGGCGGCGCTGGAGGTGGACAGGCCAAGAGCTGAGGCACAAATGGGGCCCGGAGCCTTGGCGTCAGTTCCCAATCCACGAGGAAATCACAGTTTTTGTAGCTTCTGGTGCAGAAGTTACTGCATGCTGTAGCTTACATCTTCAGCGATTACACTGAAACCAGGATGAATGTCTGGTTTTAGAGCCAACGTCCTTATTGTGTGTTTCGTACCCGATCAGAGGTTTTCAACCAAAAGGTCAGGTATTGGTTTCAATGAGAGACGTCAGTGATGGAAGACTTAATTTATTCTCCGACAGAAGGCTGGGGCTGGCTGAGAGCTGGTGTCGCTGTGACGGGCTCTCTGCGCCGGGCAGGGCCCTGGGGACGCCCCGTCTGGGGACGCCCCGTCCCGGACGCGGGGCAGAGCCCGCTGGCAGCTCCGCCGCGTGCCCCGCCGTGCGCTCGGTGCTCCAGTCCTCCCCTCTCCTCCAGGCTTCGTCCTGCACGGTTTTAAGTACCCATTGAGCCATAGCTGAGGGTGGAAGCCAGGGTCTGCGGCTGAGGAGCCACCCCAGCCTCGCCCAGCTGTCCGTGGCTCTGTCCCTGCCAGGGTGGGGACCATGGGACACGTGCTTGCCTTGTCAAAGGCACCCCTGAACTTAGGGCTGGCTTTTCTTCGGAGGCTATATAGGTCCTAAGATCGTCCGAGAACCAACGAGCGTTTCAGATTAAGATAGCTGCAACGCGGTACCTGCTCTTTGCTTGTACCACAATAAAAACAGGCTGAAAATTAGAAGTTGCCTAAATTTCACCCAGAGCATTACGGAAGATAGCTCTTTAGCAGCAACACCTTCTTCATGTGCAGAAAATTAACTGAAATTTAAAAGATACTTTGCAGTGCCTTGAATGCTATGTTTTATATTGCTGTATTTCAAGGGTTTGTATAATCTTTTCTTCTTAGTAAAACCTAGGAAATGAACATAGCAGATTTGTATCTGTGGAATAAAAATCCTTACTTTTCCTGAGGATTGCTTAAGGAACATTGAGCAAAGGACTGCAACTGCCTGGCCCTGTGTGAGGATTATGCCTTTTAGCAGCTTGTTAACAGGCATCTGAATAACTGAACTTAATTCTGTTGGACGTACGAGACTCGCTTTGAAGTCTATAATATTACAAAAAGAAGCCCTATAAATTAGGCTGGCTTGGCAGAGCTACGGAGCGGGGGGTGGATGAACGATGTCAGCACTGGGAACTGGATGCTTTATCTCTGAGGCCATGGCGTGCTTCATCGTGCTTCAGTTTATGCGAGGCCATTCGCCCCTGTCAGTGCTGCGTCTCCGCAAAGGTTAGCGAGAGGGGATTGTCTGGAGAAGATTGCAAAAACAGATGGTACAAATATTCCTTGCACATTGGCTGGCTTTCCACAGCATAGGGTTAGGGAGTTGCTAGTGTGGGTTTTATGGAAACTAAATTGAGATGTTAGTGCCTATTTACTGCTGCTGCTCTAGACCGAGCTGGGTGCGGGAGCAACAGAAGTGGTGAGGAGAGATGGACGAGGGTGCACATGTGGGTGCAGAGCGTCCCTGGAGAGGGACGAGGGTGCACGTGGGTGCAGAGCATCCCTGGAGAGGGACGAGGGTGCACATGCGGGTGCAGAGCATCCCTGGAGAGGGACGAGGGTGCACATGCGGGTGCAGAGCATCCCTGGAGAGGGACGAGGGCGCACGTGGGTGCAGAGCGTCCCTGGAGAGGGACGAGGGTGCACGTGGGTGCAGAGTGTCCCTGGAGAGGGACGAGGGTGCACGTGGGTGCAGAGCGTCCCTGGAGAGGGACGAGGGTGCACGTGGGTGCAGAGCATCCCTGGAGAGGGACGAGGGTGCACGTGGGTGCAGAGCGTCCCTGGAGAGGGGCGAGGGTGCACATGTGGGTGCAGAGCATCCCTGGAGAGGGACGAGGGTGCACATGTGGGTGCAGAGCATCCCTGGAGAGGGACGAGGGTGCACATGCGGGTGCAGAGCATCCCTGGAGAGGGACGAGGGTGCACATGTGGGTGCAGAGCGTCCCTGGAGAGGGACGAGGGTGCACATGTGGGTGCAGAGCGTCCCTGGAGAGGGACGAGGGTGCACATGTGGGTGCAGAGCGTCCCTGGAGAGGGACGAGGGTGCACATGTGGGTGCAGAGCGTCCCTGGAGAGGGGCGAGGGTGCACGTGGGTGCAGAGCGTCCCCGGAGAGGGACGAGGGTGCACGTGGGTGCAGAGCGTCCCCAGAGAGGGACGAGGGTGCACATGTGGGTGCAGAGCGTCCCTGGAGAGGGACGAGGGTGCACATGTGGGTGCAGAGCGTCCCTGAAGAGGGGCGAGGGTGCACATGTGGGTGCAGAGCGTCCCTGGAGAGGGACGAGGGTGCATGTGGGTGCAGAGCGTCCCTGGAGAGGGACGAGGGTGCATATGCGGGTGCAGAGCATCCCTGGAGAGGGACGAGGGTGCACGTGGGTGCAGAGCGTCCCTGGAGAGGGATGAGGGTGCACATGTGGGTGCAGAGCATCCCTGGAGAGGGACGAGGGTGCACGTGGGTGCAGAGCATCCCTGGAGAGGGACGAGGGTGCATGTGGGTGCAGAGCATTCCTGGAGAGGGGCGAGGGTGCACATGCGGGTGCAGAGCGTCCCTGGGGAGGGATGAGGGCGCACGTGGGTGCAGAGCATCCCTGGAGAGCGAGCATCGGGCCCGAGCAGGCTGCAGGCTGGCCGAGGTTGAGCCCTGGCTCGGTCTGGGCTCACCCGACCGTCTGGCCCGGGCACCCTGATAGACAGCGATGTTATTTTACCAGCTGGCTGCACGATCCTGTCAACGTGGTGTCATTCAACGGGTGACAAAAGACACCCGGATCAGGTTCCCCCAGCCCATCTGGTTGCAGGTAAAACAGCCGCTGACAAATGAGAAGGCATAATTACCCTTCAGGGCTGGATCCAGTCTCGAGCACCTGGGCAGCTTGGTGCAAGGAGTTTGGGTGGAGGGAAGGGAGGCAATTTGCTGGTGAATGCTACAGACTTGGGTAAATGCTTAATAACACTCCTGCCCAAACATCTCCTGCATGCTGCTGACAAAGAGCAGCATTTAGCGTATGAAGAACGACTGGCTGTTAGAGGGCAAAGGTCTGTTGTGTTTTGTGCAGAGGCCGGGACTCTCAGATGACCAGGGAATTGGGGACACCCCTCTCTTGCAGGCGAGTGCCAGCCTGGGCCAAATCCCCAGCCAGGCTTCGAGGCTCGCCCAGAGACTTGGGCGAACTTGGATAAGCTGTGCAGCCAACTGTGGATTGGTGTAAATGGGACCTTGGGCTGTAAATGCGGTGTCTGAGGGGGGTTAAATGTAAAAAAAATATTTTTCTTTAACTGCAGTCTATCTGTGAAAGTAGGTTGCAAAGGAAAAAATGTCACTGCGGAGCAGACTAGGCAGAGGAAGGGACCCTGGTGCGTAAACACTGAAGTGTATCAGGTTTTCAAACGAGCTCCGTTGGAGGCTCTTTATATGTTACCACCGCTGATGATCAATAGAGTCTGGGAATTTTTTACTCCACTCTTAACTTTCAAGTGATTTCCCTTTGAAGACATAAAATATCTTGAGAGAAACGTATTTAAAAGAAGTGCAAATTACACTCAGAACAGTGCTTCTCACCTTTTGAGATTTCTCCCTAAGGTTTAAATTGATTTATAGTTAACAACAACAGAAAAAAGTGACGAAAATCTGTCCTTTTTCTAACTGTGCTTATTTTGGGGGAGAAAATGACCTTAAATAGTGGGTTGGGTGTCAGCTGTGTGGTCGCTTTGCCCTCCCAAGGACTGCAGAGCCCCTCTCCTGCCCCACAGCTGCCGGGAGGCTCGGGAGCATCTCCGGGGCTTGCCATGCAGCCGCAGCGCTGCTGGCTCAGCCCCCGCGCCGGCCCCTGGTGCTGGTGTGCCCGGGGCTCCGGGGCTCCGCCGCCGAGGGCACCGCGCCGCTGCCGGAGCCCGCCGCTGGTGCCGCGGCTGCGTTAGCCGGGGCTCGGGCCGGGCTCCCGTGGGAGGACAGGCGCGGGTGCTCGCGCTGGAGCCGTTTCACCCATTTACGCGGAGGAACTGGAGAGCCGGGCCCTTTGTTCTGCGTATGAACCCAAGTGTGACATTTGGAAAAGGGGAACTGGCCTTTGGACAGCCTCTGGCTTTCCCTTGGCCTCCGCTGTCCCTTCAGCAGCGTCCCCATTTCCAGCTGTGGAATGTGTTTTGGGTGCGCGGGGGCAGCCAGCACGAGCCCAGCCCTGTGCCCCCGCGAAGCCTGAAGCTTTGCGCGGGGATGAATTGCAGAAGGCATTTACAGCTTCTTGTGAAGTTGTTGTGAAATGAAGGTTGCAGCTTCTAAAGCAGACTATCTTGTTTTGACGGCATACCAGCAATTGGAACACTTGCTTTAAAAAAGAAAGAATAACAACAAAAAAAAACCCAAAAGGAAGAAGTGCACGCTGGCTCCAGATGGCTTGTCACTGGAGGGGGTTTCAGCCTGGCACAGGGCCCAGCTCTGACCATCTTGCCCAGGGAACGGACCAGGATGCTAACTACCTGCACGCAGCAGGTCATTTCCTGGCTTTGGAAAGGTCTTGTTCTACACAGAGGAGTATTTTCCAGAGAGATCATTTATACATTGTGCTCAGTGGCCGACACAGCATACCGGAATCTTTGGAAAAGCGAGGCCACATATATATAGCCCTAAATGCGATTCCAATTTCCTTTGCAGAACGGATTGAATAATTAATTGTGACTAATGGTGCAAGCGTGCTTTTCCCCCGGCTCGTTCGACGTTTGTACACTTACCCTTGTATCTGTGGAAGCCGCTTGTTCGTAAACACTTGCTGGCAGCAGCGGTCGTGCTTTGCCGACAGACGTTCAGCCCAGGGGCTGTTTGTGAGCTCTTCTCCCAAACCGTTCCCGGCTGCCCAGCTCCTCCCTGCGGGCAGGGGTGCCCCCGTGCCTCTGCTCAGCCGCCGCCTCCCCCAGGGCAGGGGGCTGAACCCCCCGTCGGAGCGGGCAGGGATCCCGGCAGACGCGTCCGTGCCTGGGAAGTGGTGGTGCCTCTGCACCGAGTGCAGGGAGGCAGCGGGGCAGTGCTGGGGTGCTCGGTGCCCCCCGGGGTAAGGGGTGCCTGGGCGGGACGCGGGGCAGTGCCGGGAGCTGCTGCGGGACCTGGGACGTGCGGTGAGGAGGGGCAACAAGGCGGCTCCTGCGGGAGCGGGCAGCCTTCAGCGGCAGCCACTCCTCCTCGTGGGCTTTGCTTAGAGTAGAAGGTCTAAGCTCAGTTACACAGCTGGGCAGAGGTGCGCTGGCTTTAATTCCTACAAGAATAACGATAGTGAAGGTTGGCGACAATATTCTCATGAAATCGGGATTTCCTTGTAAAAATTAAGATGCAGTGATGAGTAACTGCAAATGATGGCCCCTACTTGTACCACTGCAGCCGTGAGAGCCTCTTGCTGGTACTGAAATACTGCATGGTGATGTTCATAACTTCTTAAAATTTGCAGTCGCCTGTTAGCTGACGCCTAGGATCTCGTGAGGGAGTGTCACCTTTGCACCAGGGTGTTTCGTTGCGCAGGTCCTCAGAGAGGGCTCCAGGCCACAGCTCCGAGTTTTTAGGCAGCGTTGGTTTCTGGGATGTGTTTTTCACCATTATCTGCAAAGCGTCCTGGACGTTTTATGATGGCCTTTTTCCATCTGGCAGCGTTCGAGAGCTCAAAATCCACCTCTAGGGAAGGAGCAGACCATAGATGTGTTATTTAGGTGTTCTGCTCTTTTTTCCTTTTACGCAAACCCTGCAGCAAGAATTCCTGTCTTCAGCGCTTGCCATGAGGTGGCTCTTGCCTTCAGGCCTCTCTTGTCCGCAGCTGGTAGTAGGTTACTGCTGGAGGTACGAGGCCGGTCGCTCCGCAGACGGGCAGCCCAGGACGGCCAGGCGCCTGCTGGAGCAGACACCCAGGCTGCAGAGGGGTGCAGCCGGGGCTCCCCACCCCTCCGGCCCATCTCCCACCTCTGTCTTGGCCTCAGCACGAGGTGGGGGATCAGGGGGGTCTCCTCCAAGGGCTCGAGAACAGCAGAACAAAGGTAGAGGGGCAGGAGGTGTCCAGGGCTGGTGTGCGATCCTTCTTGGGGACCTGCACGAGTCCCCCTGGTTTGTTTGCTTTTCCCACCTGCAGAGAGGGATCCCCCCATCCCATCCCATCCCATCCCATCCCATCCCATCCCATCCCATCCCATCCCATCCCATCCCATCCCCCCCTGGCAGCTTTGGGGTCTCTTGTGGAAGCGTGGCAGGAGGAAGCACCGGTGGCTGGTGGCAGCGAAAGCACCAGATTCGTACGACTCCCTCAGCCAGGGAACAGGAACAGAGGCTGAAGGAAGGCAGGCTGGCGGGTGTGAAGGATGAGCCTCTCTGCCACGGGGAACACAAAGCAACACGACGAGCTCCCAGTGTGCGAATGGAAGTGGAGGCACTGGGGGCTCGGGAGCACCTGGGGGTCGGTGGCATCCCCAGGCTGAGCAGGGCTGGGACCAGGCAGGAGCGAGTCTGGGGGAGAGAAGGAAGGGATACCCCTTGGAAACCATGGCCTTGGCATAACAACCTGGATTCCTCTCTCTCTTTCTCCGTGACTGTGCTTGGTGGGCTTATACGCCTCTTTTTTTGTCTGTGTTTTTGTCTCCACCCAGGGCAGTGACGGTGACTCAGTGGATAAGAACAAATGCTGCACACTATGTAACATGTCCTTTACTTCAGCAGTGGTGGCCGAATCGCATTACCAAGGGAAAATCCATGCCAAAAGGTTAAAACTGTTGCTAGGTGAACAACCAGCATTAAAGGCCACAGGTAGGTCCGGAGGCAGCGAGCCGGAGCAGGAGGGTCCGGCACGGGGCGGAGCGGGCTCGCTGTGCTCAGGAGGCGCAGCCACGGTGCCGGCTCGGTGCCTGCGCGGCAGAAAATGGATAGCTGAGCGATGAAGGCCGGCAGAAGCAGCTATTCATTTGTGTTGCTGTCGTAACAGCCCTTAAAAATTGCTGATGCTCATTATAGTCTGCTTTGTTCACATACATCAGTGGTTTATCAGCCAGGGCTGGCCTTGGTACAAGAGCCCTATCTCTGGCTCCACGCTTCTGAAATGTTGTGTTCGGTGGAAAACAATCTCTCCTCTGGGCACGCACAGCCAAGCCTCGCTTTAATTATCAGAAGTTATTCGACAGCTCAGCTAATACATTTAATAAACCTTTCATGTAGCTGTATGGAGCAGAAATACCATTTGCTTTTTACCTTAGAGCGAAATCTAGTCTTTAAAAACTGTTGGATCGATTGCCTTTTGATTTTTGCCCAGATGTGTATTCCTGCTTTCCTCCATGGCGATTCTGATAACGCGAGCCTATTAACTTTCACATTTAAAAAGTCAAATGTTGGAACTGGATAATTTAACCACCTTATTGTTTGCTTAACCATAAAGTCCCTGCAAACCACTAATATACTGTGAAACAAAACTTAGGCTGTGCTCGTCGGGCCAGAGGACGGTCCAACAAGCTCTTCTTCATGCGAACAGGCGGAGTGGGCTGCGGCCCTGCAGACAGACGTCTGTCAGTGCTGCCACCCGTGGCGCCTCTGTCACAGCAGAGCATCAGTTTAGCGTTTTACCCCCTGCCTGACACGGGTGCATAAGTCCTAGATGTGATTATCCGGGGGGAGGGGGCTGGCTCTCTGCGTGTGTTTTTGTTGCTTTTTTAACTTTACAGAGCGTAGGTGCTGATGCGTAGGATATTGCTTGTCCTTTACCAGGGTTGGCCTGGGAAACGTTACCGCCTTTGCCTGAGGGCACGTGGGGAATCACTTTAGGTGGTGTTTCAGCTAAGGAGCGTGCTCTCCGCAGGCTGATTAAGCGAAGGTACAGCCGAGTTCGTGAGTTGCTGAGCTGCATCTGGAAACTGCCCGGTGCTTTGGGTACCGGGTGTGAACCCCGTGGGAGCAGCCGCAGGTGGCCGGGGGTGCCGGCAGCTCCTGACCATCCCCGCAGCGAGCCCGCAGCACAAATCTAACAGGAATTAACGTGATAATTTGCAGCTGACTCACTTCAAGGCTCCTCAGGCTCTTCTCTGCAGCTGGCAAATAATTACAAGGGCACGGAGAGGAGTAGTGCTCTCACGGTCTTTAATTGTCCGGCGCTTGCACTCGTGCTCAGAACCCCATCCCTTGTGTCAGCCTTCCAGCGACTCATCCTCCAGCACCAAAGGACCTGCCGCAAACCCTAGTATTTCTGGTCACATCCAGGTGAGTTTCTGAGGGTCACGGGGGTGCTGGATTTCAGGGAATAGTGCATGGACTGATTCTCATGTAAGTCGACAACTCGGATTCACCCGCCAGCGGGGCAAGAGTCGCTGTTTCCACCCCGCGGGTCCGCTGCCGTTCGGCAGCTCGGGGGCTGCCCGCGGAGCTGGAGCCACGCGGAGGCAGACGGACAAACTGCGGGCGGTGGTTCTCAGCCGAGGGCAGGAGGGAACTGATCTCGGCGCAGCGGCTGCCGCCGATCGCGGACTCTGGCGACCCAGCGTTTCTGTTGATGAAATCGGAGATGTGCGTGGGCTGGCAATAGGTAGATGAGAACCACTTGTACCCTCTCCTTTGCTGGAGACCCCTCTGAAGCGGTGCCGAGGCGGCCTCACTGTGGGGTCTGTGCTAGCCCCAGCAGCCGTGCCATGCTGCTCGTGGATACGGAGGCTGTAGGGCCTGGTCAAGGAAGGGCTTTCCAAGATCTGCAACTTTGCACTGTGTTTTTGTCTAATTTTCAGTCATCTGGATCGGCCTCACAGAGGCTCTAGGTGAGCTGCACCGTGTCCTCCGAGAGTTATGGGCTCTTCAGCTGTGCTAATCACTAGGAAAGAGTAACTCAAGGACTCATCACCTCTTCCAAACACTTGTTCTGATGAAGCTGAGCTGCGGGAATACATTAATAAGCACCTCTTTGCTCTCCAGTAGTTCTCAGAAACGTGCCCTTTGGGGACAGCTTTTTTCTGGGCTTCCTACAGAGCTGCCCAGCATTTTCCCACTGGATTTTTCTCCCAGTCCTTCGTGGCTGGTGCTGGAGACTAAAAACTCCCTCGGGCAGAGCTTCAGAGGCTCGTGAGTGCCGCGAGCCGCCCGCACAGAGCCCGCAGCGTGCTGTGTGCTCGGGGGAGGAGCGCCCCGTCCCGGGGGCTCCACGTGAGTCTGTGACCGCGGCGTGGCCCGGCTGCAGTGCGGCCGGTGCCTGTGCAGGATTTGAGTGGTGGCTCTGCTGTTTTTGGTGGGAATTCGTCACTGAGATTAAGCCGTTTTCCTTCCCCGGCGCCGTGGAAGGGCGCTCCGGAGGCTCTTGGACGTTGTCCTTAAAGCCCTGATTGCCAGAAGGCCTGTGAACGTTGCAGCATCCGCTTCGAGACCCCCGTGACGGAGGCGGGTAGTGCTGGTGGTGGAGCTCTCCTGCTGTGGTTCCCGTACCTACCCGGCTGGTGGTGTGCTCAGTCCGAGCCCCCCTGACAGCGCCGCAGCCGCGGGACGGGCTGTGCCTGTGGTGGGGCGCGTCACGGTTTGTTTTCCTTTTGATTTTCTTAGAGAAGATAAATATCAGCTAATACAGGATTAACCTGCTCAGAAGTAAGCTGCTACCCTGCAGCAGTTAAGAGGCATCGATAATCACCGATGGGCGCTGCTGAGGGATCTGACCCCTTCTGATCCGGGGACGCGGGGGTTGAGCCTGAGGCCGAGGAGCGGGTGCTGGCGGTTCGGGGGCACGAGCCTACGCTTGCAGTGTGGTTGGTTAGCGGCTTTAAAAGAGTCCAGGCTGCTGCTCTGATCATAACACGGTAATCCTTCAGGTGGTTAAATGGGTTGAATGTTTTGTTTGGTGTTTCCCTAAGCTCCTAAGAGTAAAGTATTTTTTACCTTCCACGTGTGATCAAAAAAAAGTGAGAAAAACTCTACACAAATATTTGAACTCTCACAATCTTTTAATTAAAAAAGAAAGCTTAAAATGTTTTCAGAGTTCCCCAAGTGCTCTTATTATGCCTGAGATTAAACATATACAGTTAATCTGAAAAGGTAGTTTAGTGCCAATAGGCAAGTAAAAATAGGCAGTAACCTCCAGATTGCAATGTCTGATTTTCAGCCTTGCACGAAAATTTATTCTCCTGCCCTAAATTGTTGTGAAACTCTGTGTTGACCATTTGCTTAATTAGTGGGTCTGTGTGTAAAGGGAGGAAAGAATTGATGAAATTCTTTGCACAACTGTCTTGGCAGGGGTCATTTCGTTCACACAGACATACAGTTGCCTCTGCGGAGCATAGCATCTCTTTAAATTGCACAGTAACAGAATTTAGGGGACAAAATGAAGACTAATGAATGCAGTTGAACTGCAGGGGAAATTTAGGAAGAATTCTTGAGCTGTTTCAGGAGCAGTGTTTTCCAGTTTAAAAAAAAAGTACTTTGAAAAATATGTAATGCTCTCAGCGAAGGCAAAAATTTGAAATATGTCGGCAACTGGAACTCTGCTCCTGGAGGCATCGGCTCTGAAACACGCTGTGCTGCAAGGCTGCTTGCGGGGCCTGGAGCCACTGCCAGCGGCCAGACGTGCCCTGGGGGCCTCACCTCTGCAGAGCAGCTCCCCTCCAAATACAGTGCCCACCCGCTTCACCCTGGGCTCGCGCCTGCTTCCAGCCGGGAAGTGGCAGAGGGAAGGATTTCTGTGGATTCCTCCTGTGCTGCTGACATCCAGCGTGTGTCTGAGTGCTGAGCATTCTTCCCTGCCGGCAGTGTAGTGCCAGGGCACTGCTTTACCTACCGGAGAGCAGCTCAGGGGCTTCCCCGTGGGTTTCGTGCCGCAAGGTGAAACGTGTGTCTCTGCCGAAATGGTAAGGAACAGGCTTCCCTCTCATCACCACGGAGGCTACATCAGTCCTAAACCCGGAGCAACCCGTGCTCTGCGTAGTACATAAAGCAGCGCGAGACATAAAAGTGCATCCTTCCCTGTGCCCTGACAGCTCTGGTCCCTCCCCGTTCCCACCAGATACTCCAGATGCGCTTTCTGGTCGCCTTAAGGCGCGGCATCCGTCACCCGCCTTGGGAGGGCGCGGAGCTCTGTTGCGGATGCACGTGGACGCGCTGGCGCCTGCGCTCTGCCTCCGGACAGGCCGCTGCTTGGTATTTGGGGTTTTCTGTCTCACCAGTCCCACAGAAAGTTACTTCTCTTCTCCGTGCCCTTACGGAGTTACACCTTCCCTTTCAATTTGATCATCTTAATGAATTACACATCTCTCATTTCTCTGCCGGTGCTTCCGGGAGAGGGAGGACGTGCCTCAACAGTTGGGTTTTTCACAATAGGCAAGCGACGTTTCATCACAACAGTGAAATATTTGTGATCTTTTCTGTTGCTCCTGCTGTACAAGGTTGTAGCCCTCGGAGGCTTTATGTCACCCCTATTGCTGATGAATTTCTCTAGTCGTTGCCAACATCTGTCAGCTTGCATCCAGTCATCGCTATGAGTTATAAAACAAAGACTTGTGGGGGGAAGTAGCTGCTGCCTTCACCGATCAAAGCGCAGGTACCTGCAGGCGTCGTTTCAGGAAGGTGGCGATAAGCCCTCCGGCACCGGCAGAGCCGCGCAGCCGCCGAGAGCCGCGGCTTCGGGAGGTGCTGGGGCTGGCGTGCGGCTCCCGCCAGGGCAGGTGCCGGCACCGGCGCCCCTGCGTTGGGGGTGAGGAATAAGGGCGTGATTTTGCCAGCAGGAAAAGTTACCTTGGCTTTCTCACCTCCTTGTTCTCTAGCTCCTAGCGTGGGCTTGCGGTTCAGGCGTGCTGAAGGGGACAGAGTAAATGCCTTTCAGGTGTGGGTGCGAGGATCTGTCCCGCAGCAGCTGGGTCTGCCTTAGCCCCACATTTGTCATCTGAAGAGAACTGAATTACCCCAGTGCCCCGTTGTCGTGGCTCAGTTACTTTCCCGTCCTCATGCTCGGTCCCTGGAGAGTGGCGATGATAAAAAATTGGGTGCCATTTAAATACAGCTATGAATAAAAAGCTTTGCATGCGAGAAATAAGTCAAACATTAGTTCATTGCCAGAGTGTTAAAGTGTTTCTAACTTTGTATTTTGCTTCTTGCAGCAAAGTAAGACTTTCTCACTTCCCTCCCACAGCAAAAGGGAACGTAAGGCAGACTGTCATGAGCTATTTAGCATTTTGAAATACTTGAAATAGTCGAACTAGCAGCTTTTATGTTTGTGTTTTAGATGGAGAAACATTTTTAACGTTTGACGTTTTGTGAGTGTTTATTATTAATTTTCATGTCACTGCTCAGGGAATGATGATATTTTCTGTTCTGTAGCAGTTATGTAGTGCGTATCGAAATGATAAAGCCACATTTGCGGAGAAGTCAACTTTCATCTGTTTCTCTTCAGGAGGACTTGGAAGACATGGGATGTTTTCATTAATTGTCACGCTGGGTTCAGCACGCCTCAGGACTAGTGGTGGTTGTAAACGGAACCTGAGGAATGCGGCTTTACAAGAAAATATTCTGTGCTGTGTGTGCTAAGAGGAAATCCCTGCCACGTGGGAGCAGCCGTGCAACGTGGGCAGAGGGTCCGGCGCTGGGTCTGTGCGGGGTCTCTGCCATGGGGGCCGCAGCCCACGGGGCCGGGGGGAGCCAGGCGTTGCGGAGGGCTCGGGGCAGGGCCGGCGTGGGCACGGGGGGCTCTGGTGCAACCCCCCGAAGCAGGAGTGCCGTCCCCGCTGACAGCCTCCCTCCTGCTCTGCCTGTGGATGAGCACAAGCCACCCCTCGCACGAGGGGCTCGGACGTGCAGCCGCGGGCCGCCGGCCAGGCTGATGGCGGAGCAGCAGAGGATGCCTCAGTCATATTTCTTTAGTGAGCAGGAGATATAACTCCTGCAGACACCACCAGCTCTGTGAACTTCAGCCTCCCTGGTTCCCCTGTGGTGGCAGCTAACATATAAACAAGGAGAAAGCTGACCAAAATATCTGAGATTTAACTTTATAGCCTGGGGCCTGGAGAGCAGCAAGTCAAATATATCGCAGAGCTCCTGGACTGACTTAATAGCTGATTATTTATGCTGGTCTGGATGCCCGAACATCCCTGCAGCCCCGTGCCCTGGAGCTGCGTGGGCTGGTCCCCGTAGCATCCCCGGGGGTCTGCGCGGCCCCCGCACCGGGCAGCCCTTGGCACCGACTCTTTCCGGCAGGGTAGTCACAAAAATGCACGAGGGATGGACACGCTTGCTTTTCATGAGTCAAGGATATGCAAAGCCTGCTTAATCTTAGCTTGGACAGGCAATATTGTAATTTCCTAATTTTCTTCTTAATCACTGTGTGTTGGCCCTGGCTCTGCTCTTTGGTGTAGTTGCACTTTTGTTTATGTCGTGGGCACTCAGAGGGGCTGGGGGTGCGTGTTGTGCTGGAACCGTAGGTGTTAGAGAAAAGATGACGGTTTTAGGAGCAAAATAGAGCCTTAGGAGCAGAACACAGGTCCTTCGTGAGCCCTGCCGGCCGCCCGGCAGCTCTGCCGGGAGCAGTTTCTCAGGAGGCAGCACAGCAGCCGCCGGCCTTGGCTGCCGCGGCAGAGCCAAGACGTGCCCGAGTGCGGCCCCTGGCCCCGGTGCGCTGCGAGGGGCGAAGGAAACAGGATTTCTTCGTTGGCGCTGGTTTCTAACTAGGCTGGTTAAGTGGACGGTGGGCAGAGAGGAGGCACTGGGGGGGTGACATGAATCCAAACGAGTGGGCGGGCGGTTCACGAGAGCAGAACGAGGAGAGGAGAGCTCTAGCGCAGGAGCCGGTTGCGCGGTCGCGTTATTAACTAGTCCCCGGCGGAGCTGGCTGCGCTCGTGCTGTGCCGGGCGCCGGCGGCGGCAGCAGGGGTGAGGGGGCCCTGCCCGGGCTTCCCCGAGGCAGCCTGGCGGGGAGGGCGGCGGTGCCGCATCCAGCCGGCCGGGCCCTGACACGCGGACGCCTTGGCAGTTGTCGTGAAAAACAATAGAAGCTTATAAACCCCTGGAAATTGATAAGGTTGTAAGTAACGTTATACGTAAGATACAATTTCCCTGAGGAAAGTTAATAGGCGCCCCTTCCCGAGCAGGTCAGTGGAAGATGTATAACAATATTAACTTTCTTGAGCCGTGGCGTCAATCGCAGTGGGCTTCAGTCGTAATTACATGTCTAAATATATCCCTGTTCTGCTCACTGCTGCCACTCCCGGTACCAGGCACTGAGGCGGGTTCGTCACGTGCCAACCCCTGCTCTCGTCTGGGCTCAGCCGGAATAGCACAGAGCCCTTTGATCAAAGGAGAGCGATCGAGCCCCCCTTCACCTCCCTGAAATTTGCCTATTCTTGTGTCATAGAGTGGTTTAATTATTGAGATGGCAGGCATTTCATCTGGAAAAGAAAAGGAAAACCACATAAAAGGGAATTTTTGAATGAGGTGTGATAATTAAGTGTTAGTCATTGTGTATTTTTGTATCCCAAAGTTGTCTGAACTTTATTTTACTTTAAACTGCTTTTTCTTGGCTTTGTGGCTTACATTGTACGAAGAAGGAAAACTGTGGCAAAGAAGGTGCAGCTCCATAATGTAAAGACTAATCACCCCATTTTCTTTGAAATTATTTGGGGATCATGTTTGTGTTCCCAGACGGTGAATCTTGGTGAATCTGAAGGGAAAGGGGATTAAATTAAGGCCTTGGGTTGCTGGTACCTGTCAATTCACAATGTGAAGATACTGGAATGAGGGGACAGACTATGGAATATTTTTTTGTCGGTGACAATTTACAGTTACTGCGGCTTTCTCTATTCTTTCCAAGACCAAATAAACTGAAAAATAAGAATTCTGAGATAATGATAAATCTGTCTCTATCTTGAGAAGTAGATGGCTTTGCGTCTGTTTATTCTCCACTGGCAGTTTTTCCTGGAAGTAGCGATTTAAACAGGATAAGTTTAGCACGTATAATCACAACAGGGATAAGACGTGTAACTGCGAT
Source organism: Phalacrocorax aristotelis (assembly GCF_949628215.1). Taxonomy (NCBI): domain Eukaryota; kingdom Metazoa; phylum Chordata; class Aves; order Suliformes; family Phalacrocoracidae; genus Phalacrocorax; species Phalacrocorax aristotelis. The sequence goes on from NC_134299.1 coordinate 1,577,125, forward strand.
GAGACCATCCTCCTTTCCCAGCTAGTGAAATGCAGATAGTTGAGGAACAGTCCTGTGCTGTCCTTTCGTGCTGCTTTTTTGATGAGAAATGGTAGATTTCCGAGCAGTACCATCCAAAATATCCGGTGGGACCCTGTAACTGCTGCTAATTATTCCCCACGTCTAATGTGGGATCTGCCTCGGGGTCCGCGGTTACTCAGACGGCAGCACTCGCCCGGGAGAACTCACGCCCGAACGTTTCCTTTTACAGAAACCGCCCTGAGCTCCCTAAAGCAGCCGCACACGGCGAGTGCCCCGGTGGTACCGTCACCGCACCAGCGGAGAGACTCGGACAGATACTGCCAGCTCTGCGCAGCCTGGTTCAACAACCCCATGATGGCACAGCAGCACTACGATGGCAAAAAGCACAAGAAGAACGCGGCCAGGGCCGACCTCCTGGAGCAGCTGGGGAAGACCCTGGACCTGGGAGAGCTGAGAGGTGAGAGCACCGGCATGCGGGGAGCAGGGACCTGCTCCCCGCGGGACCCAGCGACCACAGCGGCTCTGCCCTCGCCTGCTGCGGTCACTGTTCCCTGGCCAAGTGGTGCAGAGGAGACCGTGGTGCTCTTACTGCTGTGTGAGGTTCCTGCTACCCTAAAAACCAAAGTCCCCTCCTCTGACAGTCTGCACTCCTAGCAGCATCCCTTAGAAGTTGTTTCCTGGGTATTTCTTTTGCCTCTTCCTGAAATAGTCCCTTCCATTAGCACACACTTCTGTCCTCGAGCAAATGTGGCCTGTCCCCGTGAGCTGAGGGAGGAGAACGTCTTGGAGCGCTCAGCCCCGCAGGGCAGTGGGACAGGGATGCTTCTTGCTGGAGGCAGAGCACTCCCTGCGTCTCCCTGACGGACAGCGGGGCATTAGCTGTCCTCTGTGATTTAATTAGTGCTTGTAAAACACTGCAGTGCCCTGGGTCAGCAGTAGAAAAGAGGAACCGAGCATTTGCTGTGGGTATGTTAAACACAAGTTTTCTGTGTTCTTGCCGGAGGGTGAGCTGCCATCCCTCTGCCTGTCTGTCCGTCCATCCCAGCCCCACCAGGAGGGGCTCTGGCACCTGCAGGGTCCCTGCGGGGGCTGCGCCCCGGGGTCACCGGCTCTGGGGCTTGCACCCCTCCGGGACCCCCGTCGGCTGGAGCCCCCGGTCCCCTCCGGGCACTGATGAAGGGCTGGCTCCCTCAGACCGCGCCTGCTGATGGGGATGTGCTGGTTTATCTGGCGGAGGCTGCGGCTAAGACTGAATTCTGAACAAAGCGCCTTTTTAATAGAGAGGTGTAATTACAGGAGGAGAGGTATGAGCCTCCTGTTGGAAGTTTTCTCTGTGGTCTTGATTATAATCCTGTATGCACACACCGTATTTGACTGCAGTAGGCTGAGGAAAGAGTGCAGGTTTGATTTTGAAACCACACGGGAGAGGAGGTCTGGTTTGCCAGCAAGACGTTGCATTAACGTTTTAAAATACCTTTTTTCCCCTTGCTAAATGAAATAATTTTCCTTCAAATACTAATGACTATGCAGTATGTTGTGCACTTCTTGATCTCACATAAACCTTGTAATGGTTATCCAGATGCTTCGTGTGCTACCTAGTGTGACTCACAATGCCATAAATGATTCATGTGGCTGAGTCATGTTGCTGTTGAAAATATGCGGGGAAATAAAACCTGGGACGATAACATGAAGTGCTTGGTACTTTGAACCATGCCAAGCTCAAGAGTGGCTGAGGATGTCATTAACTGTAAATAAATCAATTGCGAAGTGTTTTATTCATTTAGCTTGTATTGGGAGAGTTGAAATGGGAGGGCTTTACACACTCATCAGCCCGTGTCGGTTTTTAGCTTTACGGTGGTTCTCTGCACGGTTGGGATTTGCGGCTGAATCTAGTGTGGTCCTGCCAGCGTCCATGGACGGCAGGAGAGGGGGACTGCAGAGCTGTGCCGTGGCTGTACGCGTCCCCAGGCGCGGGGGAAGCCAGTGTTGCTCCTTGGGTCGGACACTTCCAGGCTGTTGTTTCGGAGGCTGCCGTTCATGGGCGTCCAGTGCTTTCTAGCGCCGACGAGCTGCGCAGCCAGACTCGGTGAGCCAAGAGAGTTGTCCTTGAGCCTGCTGATGGAGTCCCGCGAAGCTTGCCTCTGCTGCTGGAGTAGCAGTACAGCTGGAAAACCCTCTTTTCGGCAGTTTTGCTTAACTAGGGCGTGTGATGTGCTCTCCCGTATGCATTTAGCTGTGAGGTGAGAGCAGATCTCTACAGATGTAGAAGGCAGATCTCTGCAATAGCCAACGCAGAACGAGATCTGCCTTCTGTCTGAGAAAACAGCCTTTCCTTGGCAGATAAAGGCATATCTGACTTCAAGAGCAATGATAACAGCGGCAGTTCAGAGATACCCAGTGGCAGCCTGTCCCAGGTTGTCAGCGAACTCTTGTCTGACCGTTGCTTTCGATGTCCAGCGGGTTTGGTGTTTGCCAGTCCGTGGCAGGGATTGCGGCCGTGGGCTCTCCTTGCTCTGCGCTTGTTTTGCTGCCTCGGTATTCACTAGAATGCAAACTCATTTCTTTTCCACGCTACCCCCGGTGGCTTCTCCCATCACAACTTAAATATTAATTCTGTTTTGACTACTGTGGGAGACAAACATTTGATGCGTTGTGTGAGCCTGGAACGTGCACTGTCGGTCGAAGTAAAACATTCCAGCAGCCTTTGATGTTTTGATAATGGCTATAATAAAATATTTATTGATAAATATGAATGTGTATTTGGAAAAATAAGAATAGAGATATATTTTTGGACAACGGATATATATAGGAAACAAAAACGTTGATTCTTCTTGCCAAGTGCTCATCCTGCAATTTTGGAGTCTTGTTTTCTTCCCCGAAACGAGAAAGAGGAGGGGAAAAAAGAGGGAAAAGAAGCCTCTCCAGCAGCACCATTTCCCCAGCCTGTATCGCGTTAAAGCTGCGACACGTGCGATGCACAGTCGCACAGTCCCCATGCTTTGGCCAAGTGGAGGGCGCCTCACGGGCTTTTCGGCCGGGCACTCCGCTGCTCTGGGCACGGTCCAGCCCGGTCCCTGCGAGTGGCTTCGTGCGGCTCCCAGCCTCGCCAGCACAGCCGGTCCGGCGCCAGCTCTGAGGGCTGGCCTGGAAACCCCTCTGCTCTTACTCGTTAGGAGAGCGCGTGGACATACCCTGAAAGAGGAAGAAATGAAGAGTTTTCCCCCTGCGGCGCTGTCTCCAGCTGCCGCTGCGCCCCAGCCGACCCGGGAGCAGATCATAAAAAGGCAAAACCCGGCCGGTATGTAACAAACCCTGAATTCTGGGCTCTTCCCCCGAGACCTTGTGCCTGTTCAGCAGCACGGAGCAGAAGCTGCTCCGTCGGAGGCGCCGGCGCGGCTCCATCTGGCAGCCCCCACCTTCCCACCGCCCGCGCCAGGCAAAAAGCGATTGCGTTTTTGCTCCATCGGGTCACGTTTCACCAGTTTTACTTTGTGCCTCGCGTGATCCATCGCCGAGTTCTCTGTCGTTCCTCCTCTAACGCTGGTGGGCTCTGCAGGGGCAGAGGCCTCGCAACAGAGACTGGCAGATCTCATTCACGGGGAATTTAATTAATAGCGGACTCTGCTTATTGCTGGTGCTGAGCCTAAACCCCGCAGCGAAATGCTCTCTCTTTGAAAGCTGGTGCGGTGCTTGAAAGTCTGGGCTTCATTAAGAGGATTCGGTGTGCCCTTTCCTTTCCTGTGTGCCACCTTTGAATCAACAGGATGAGCAGAAGACGTAACGTACAGGCAGACCCTCCTTCGTCTCATCACTGTTCATAACCTGCGCTTCGGCGCCTTTTGCGTGACAACAATCGGCTTGCCCAGGCTCCTTGGGCTCCTTCTGATGCCTGCCAGTAAAACCTGTATTTTACCTAGCGATGGAGACAGACTCAGGGCCAGCCTTGTGTACCTGGGGCTGGTGAGATGGGATCATGTAAACTGCAGGAACGTGGGTCTGCATCCCAGGGCGCTCGGCCCCCGGCGAGCAGGAAAAGCACCAGGCGCTGGAGCAGAAGCTGGTGCCTCTCCAGGGGATTGCACTGTGAATCCCTAAGATAAAATACAGCAGCCTCTGCAGTGAAGCAGAGCCGGGACAGCTGCGCAGGGATGTTGTCCCCTGAAGCCTTTGTATTTTTCAGGTAAATTGCCATAGTTGCAGGTGCTACCCTGAAAAACCAGGCAAAATGCTGAGTCTCATTTTCCTTCTCAGCTCCTAATTTCTTTGTATGCCTTATAAATACTTTTCGTTCGGTGCTGTCACTTTCGGTTAGTAAAAAGTGATTTAACAAGAACTCCCCAGGAATGTGTTTTAATGCATTTTATGCAGAATGACATTAATGACTTCGCTTGTTAATATTTTATTTAGGAGGTATAGGAGCACCGGTCCAGCCCCGCCAACGTTTCCATCCATCTAAAGCGTGCCCGTGTGCTCGAGTAGGCGCGTGATCCTGCCGAGCGCGAGCGAGCTCACGGAGCCCGTTCTGCAGCCGGTGGGAAGAGCCGCTGCGGCGGGGCGGCGCCGAGCCCCACCGTGCTGGACGCGGGAGGAGGGACAGGATTCCCCCTTGTTCGTCATCGTGAGCAGCCTCGGCATGCTGGTGGAAAAAAATCAGTGCCCCCGGTTAGGAACTGTAATCGCTGATGGCGTTTCCACCTCCACAAGTAATTAGGATTCAATAAGGCTGCTGTTAATGTATGCTGTTAAATTAGCTGAGCATTAGAACCGTGTTACCTTAATTGAAAGCATTACCCGTTTCTGACTTGCTCGGTCGCGGCCTGCGCCGTGCGGCGGTCGCGGCAGGGTCCGAGGGCCCGGTCTGCAGCGAGGTGCTAACGCACCGCCCGCGTCAGCCCTGCGCCGCCTTCTCCATCCTTTTCCCTGCGTTGTGGCACGAACGTGCGTGGTTTCTGACTCCTCTTGGCTCAATAAAGGAAACAGGAGCTGCCAGCTCTTGAGAGAGGGTTTGGCTATAAAACTATTGCTGCTGCATCGAGAATAAATTCAGCCAGGAGAACGTCCGTAAGCGTATTTGCAATTTGATTTTTGATCCGTGCCACAACACGACACGTAAAAATATAAGTGACTCTTTAAATACTTCTGTATTATTGCTTACGTGCTATTTTCAAGTGGTCCTCTGAATATTTTTGAAATATTTTTTAAAGAAGATGTTTAACTTCATGTTGGATGAAATTCCTAGGTGAGAGATGTGTGAGGTGTTTGAGAAAAGCGCGACTGTTAGTGTAGCTGGTGCCTGAAGTTCAAAAAAGGAAAAATGATTTTTTGGGCGTCTGTAGATACAGCTGGGGAATGGTAAGTGTGTGTATGGCCTGTGCCGGTAATTATGGTTAGCATAAACTGATCAAATTTGAGAATGCCATACGTTACTTGTTCTAAATGAATTGTTTTAACAATTTCTGCAAAGAAATAATGCTGTGGAAAGTCAGAAGAGACTATTACATGGTACATTAAAACTGTTCCTCAAGAGCACAGTCAGCCCATGGGTGAGAATTCCGCAGCTCTGGTATTTTTAAGCTGAGCCCTTCAATGAAGCTTGAAACGCTCTGTTCGGATCTTCGTGGAAGTGAATCAGTGCAAAGCAGAAACCCGACCACAGAGACTCTAAAACTCGCAATTCCCTTTTTTTCTAGGACAGGACAGAAATTACTGTAGCATCGCTGGTTTACTCTAGTGCCAGCGTACGTGCAGTGTCGGTGATGCTAAGGCAGGCTGTGATGCCAAGGGAATTATTAGGATGTTAAAGTACAAAAGGGAGGAGGAGCGAAGAAACCGCTCTCTGACACCCAGCACAGTAAGGGTGACAGAATCAGGGCTTGGAAACACTTGAGTCTGCATTTATATGCTTAATTGGTGTCAGGTTTTGCCCCACACACCAGGAGCAAGAGCTCTCAGGTTGCTGCCCCTCACAGGGGTATCCAGAAGGGGAACAGGCGCTTAACGTACCTTCGGCCGCTCTGTCTTTTCAGTGAAAACGTGTTAGATGAGGCAGAGAAGTGACTGTTGTTGTAAATCTGCTCTGAAACGCCGCACTCCTTCCCCGAGGTAGCAGAATAACGGAGTCCGACTGTCGTTTTGCTGCAGGGAGAAGAGGAGAGAGCCCTGACCTGCGCCGGAGGCTCTGCCACGCGCGGGTAGTACCGACCCTCCCCGACTTGTTGCCGGGTTTGCTCCGTTTGTAGAAACCAGAAAGTGCTTTGTTTTCCCACCCTTCGCCCTCGCAAAGCGCGCGGGCGCCATGGGGACGCGGCCCGTCCCTTCCCCTGCACCGTCGCGGTGGGGCGGCCGGCACGGGGCAGGCGGCTCCTCTGGCCCCGGGATGCTGCCGGCTCTGCGTGTCTGGGGTCTGGGTTTTGACCCGTCGGGGCTGTGATGCTGCCCGGCGAGGGGCCCGCTGGGGGCCCGCCAGCGGGATGCGGCCCCGCGCAGGGGCTGGCAACGTCGCGTGTTGTGGAAGGGCAAGGAGCTGGTTTTGTGGTTGTCGTAGTTCCTAAAAGAACTCATTTCTCCCACAAAAAATAGATTTTGAACCCAGCCGGTGGCCATCTCTTGGCCCAGGTCACTTCCTTATGGAAGGAGAAAGAAATTAAAAAAAGAGAAACGAATCAAATCTGCTTTTGCAGCTTGTGCAGGCGTGGAGGAACTTCCCCGGCAGCATCGTGATGTTCTGTGATTGCAAAAGTCATTGCGGAATGTTTCGGGTGAGAACCCATCCAGAAGGGCAAAACAGAACTTTACCGTGTAAATAATTACTTGACCTATCGGGTGCTAAGCGGGTTAATGTCCTCTCCAGAGGGAGGGAGGAGGGCACCAGGGCACTGAGAATAAATGCCTCAGAATTGGACCAAATGCTGCATTTTCCCAGGAAATCTAAACTGACATGAATCAGAAATAATATCAGCGATTTTCAGCAGCCGCTGGGCAGCTCACTGTCTTGGGAAAAAGCCTTTTCTCCTTCACCTCTAATTCCGATTGCTGCCTGTCTGCTGGGTTCCTATTTTTAGATTTTCAGCTTTCCAGAGGTGGCAAAGTCTCAATTCCCTCATCCTGCTGAGAACCGAAAATACTTTCAGCCTTAAGTCATTAAATTATAATTCTGAGATGCAAACTGTTAAATGAGGAAGAAATAATTTTCCTATTTAGTACAATAAATAGTGTTGAGAATAGCTTTTTTTTGTATCTCTCTGGGCACCTCAGGCGTCTGTTTTTCTCAGGCTGTGCTGTACAGAGAGCGCATCCGTAACCCTGGATTTCTTCCTTAACCCTGACCTTCTTCCCCCTTCCCTGAGTCCCACCCGGGGCAATTCACGTTATTAGAAGGTTTGAAGTAACATGGGGTGGAAAGGATGGTGTCAGAAGAAAAGCCATAGTTACTGTCCCAGTCTGAGAATCAACCTCCAGTAAAAAACTGAACTTTGAATGCAACGTAAAGTAATTACAATTTCTAAACGAGCCATTTTTATTATATCCGTAAATCATCTCCCGTCTCTTGCTTTTTCTGCCTTACACGACAATCGGCGGAATACAGTTTGGAGACCTTTCTGAGTTGCGTACAGAGGAAGGCGGCGCTTTTGCTACCGTCCTCTCATCGGTCGCGCCTGCCATGAGAGTCCTACAGTTTCACGTTCTGCGCAGGCAAACTCTTCAGGTGTCTGCAGTGGGTGTCTCGGAGATGTGGAGTTTGAGCGTGGCTGGGTAGGCGAAGCACAGGCTGATTTTGCCGGGTTTAGTTCTTCAGCTCGGATGTTTTCCAGTGAATGTGCCGAGAGACTGTTCCGTGACTTTGCTTATAAATCGCTTCGCAGCTTCTGTTTGAGATGTGCACGGATCTGCTTAATTGCCTGGTTTTTTGCTTCCCTGCAATCTGTGCCCAGAGGCAGAGCAGTGAATTAGGAGAGAAACGCTGCTTAAACCAAGTGCTTTTCCTGCGTGGGGAGCCGTGGGCGCTGCTCCTTGGGGTGTGTGGGTGCGTGTGTGTGCTTTTCCGTGGGTCCAGTGGCCCCTTCTGAGGGTGCAGCTTCTGCCTTTTGGTGACCCAGAGAGTGGGACAGGCCATAGTCCCCATTTCTGTTGCTCTGGGGGTGTTTGCGTGGTTTGGTTCGGTGCTGCTGACAGCTTTCGTCTCCTTTTTCCTAGCAGGAGGGAAACCTTGCATGCGTATGAGCTGTGCGCTTCCCTGGAGTCCGCAGAGTCCCCTGCGCTGCCCGCTCTCGCCTTGACTGGCTCAGCCAGCGGCACTGCTGCCCTCATGGTCGCGTTCTCTACAATTTACGTAGCAATAAAATAAAATGCGGTATGTTCACTGGGAAAATAGCTGGTAACTGTGGCGTTGTAGCCAATGAAATCGAAAATAGCAAAGGCAGCTGGGAGTTTTGTTAGAAGGTTAAACACCCCCCCCCCAAACCCCCTAAAACCAAAACCAACAACAAAAGTTCCTAATAACTTTTCTACTGTGACCCCACTGAGATGTTATTTCTAGTTCAGTGGTACTCCGTTGGCCGGCAGCAAGAGCAACAGCTTTATAAATAGATGTTTGTTATCGTATCCGTGAAGGGCTAAAATTAGCAAAGCACAGGCTGCTTTGCGGCCAGGGGCTGCAGACAGGTACTGCAGCCAAGAGCAAAGCTGTCGGGCAAACGAGCTCCTGGCTTCCAGCTCGTGGGTGGCCACCTGGTACCCGCACTAGGCTTCCAGCTTTGACCTTCAGACGAAGGCTGCCGAGTCGCTGGCTCTCGGAGAGCAGGGCTGTGTTCAGCAAACATGGCCATTCTCTTCAGAGGATAAATCAGAGTAGATCCCTCTGGAGGAAAAAGAAAAAGGTTCCTAAGAGATCTGGCTCCTTAAATACGCTGACGAGGAATTGCCCTGAATTGTGCTGGCTACCAAAAAACCAGAGGAATAAATGGGGCCTCGTGTGCTCGTTAGTCTGAGCGCAGTGATGCTTTGTGAGAAAGCACAGGAGAGGGACGGCGGTGCTGGCGAGCAGCGGGACCCTGGGCTCCAGGAGGGATTTGCCTTGGAACCCTGCTTGGCTCTGCTCAGGCTGTGCATCTTAAAAATATTCCTTGGGGCTTCACTAATGCTTGGATGCCCTGGCCTGGAAAAGTAATTAGATGGGTTACTGTAAAGAGAAGTGTCTAGGAAACTGGAAATGAAATCTGAGATCCGAGTCCCTTCTAATTAATTAGAAGTTTGCTGGGGGCAAGGGTTAATGCTTTTATTTTTTTATCTTTCTTCTTTTTTCCTCTCCTTTCTTCAGCCATTTTCACTCATTTTTACTTTTCAGCTGCCATTTGGATTCTGGACAGCCTGCAGCCCTGGCACGGAGGTGTTTTCCCTCCCGCTGCAGCCCTGAGCGTGCCCTCCGCCGACGCGCAGCCGGTGCTGGGGGCGGTGCACCACTGACGACTCTGGGTTTTCTTTGCAGGCCTGAAGCGCAGCTACACGTGCAGCACCTGCAACGTCACCCTGAACTCGATAGAGCAGTACCACGCGCACCTGAAGGGCTCCAAACATCAGACCAAGTGGGTATCTTTGTGCTTTTCCCGGTGGCCTCCTGTCTGTCCGTGTCTGCCTACATGAATATATATATTATAATGCTTTGGGCTCCGATAACGCTGTCATCTGACGAGCTCTGGGTGTTTTGCAAACACAGATCCTGGAGGCACCTCCAGCTTGAGAGAGGCACGGCTGAGCCCAGATGGGCTTCCCGGAGCCCCACCGAAGCGGAGAGGGCTGTTTGCTCTTAATTCGCTGCCACCCGCAGCATGTGCCAGTGAAATCCTGCTGTCAGCTCATCACGCTTTCCACGCAGCCTGCTGCGCTTCGCTGCTGGAGGTTTGTCCTGGTTTCCTGGGTTTTGCCTGCAGGCTCTGGGATAATCCTGCAGGCTCAGCTGGGGCTGGGCAGTCGTGAGCCTGCAGATGTCCTGAGGACGGGGGCTGCTGCCTGGAGAGGTGAAGTGTGTGAAGGGGATGTCCAGCTTTCCTGAACATCTTCCTTCTCTCCGGCAGACCCCTCCTCTAGCCCCCCTTCTCAGGACCCCCCCACGGCTTTCGTTCCACACGTCCTCAGGGCCGCCCCTCGTCCCCAGCTCGTCCTTCACAGGTCAGGGGCTTTTGGGCAGGAGCACCCCTTGCTTCCGCTTGCGCCAGCGCCGTGTGCATTTACAGCACAGAGCACCTCACAGCCTTGCCCATCCCTTCCCCGTGTCCTCAGCCAGGCTATAGCTTTGCGGTCCCTCCCCGCTGGAACACGGCAGAGGACACTGGGGAAGGCAGATACCTGCCCATCCTCTCCCCAGAACGAGCAGTGCCTGCTGGCCGGTGATGCATCGAGAAGAAATGGGCAGCAGTGACCCAAGACGTTAATGATGCCTGGTCCTGAGGCCGCAAGCACTCGTGCTTAACGATACCGAGTGGGCAGCTTCTTGCGTGTGCTAAACCTCGGGAGAGGCGCTGGGAGCGTCATGGGACTAGGTGTTTCCAGGTGACAAAGTTTGTGCTGGGATTCAGAGCCATGATGTATTTCCCAGCTTTGAGACGTGGGGGGAGCCTGCTCTGTCAATTAGCACAAATTATTAAAATGAAGTGATGAAGATACGTGGTACCAGAGAGTAGATTAACGAACTAATCTCTCTTAACACACTCACATGTGAGCTCTGGGAGCCGTTTCAGGCTGAAGCACTCAGGACCGCCCAGATTAGAAGTGGGTATAAAAGGTGTCATTAGTTACTGGAATACTTCGGGTAGCTTTACGGGCAGTCTGGAAGATGAGGCAGGATGATCAGAACCAGCAATAAGTACGAATGTCTAATTTTGCTAAGCTACCAAAGGATAAATGCAGACTTTCCCCAGCTGATGTTAGACCTTCAAAGATTCCCGGTATTATTCACCTTAGCTCTATCCTATTTATTCATGGAGCATTTCAATGTCTTTCCAAATGCCACCCTTTCTGGACCTGAACGTGTAGGGCAAGCGAGACGTGGTTTTAGGCTGGGCCACGAGCAGCCTGCGACCTTCGCTAAGCCCTTTACTGCCTCCACCTCTCTTTCTCTTTTCGTACGTCAGCTGATGGTGCGCCCCTGCTCCGCAGGTCACAGGCGCAGCGTACGGGGCACACAGGGCAGGGCACACGGGGTCCCCGTCCGCACCCAGTGCAACAAACTCCCACTGCTGGGAAACAGCGGGCAGCCCTTCCCGTCAGAACCCTGGGACGGGAGCGGCGGCCATGTGCTGCCCGGGCACAGAGCTGTGATTTATCCTTCCCCTGCCAGTCCTTCTGAGTTTGTATTATTGTTGCTGTTGTTGCTGCTGGTATTATTGCAAAGGGTACAGGAGTTCACTTCAATTCAGAGCAGCCTTATGGACGGGAAATACAGAAGCGCAGAAAAGATGCGCTGCTGCTTTTCAGTGCCGGGAGGGTGCCTCACGTCCTCTGTTTTATACCCCCACCTTCTGCTTTTGTTTCTAAATCACCTGCAATTAGCAGAGTGTCGTCTCCATGCTTAGACAATTCTGCAGAAAAATAATTCCTTCTGTATCTATTGCATCCCAAATGTTTTCTTCTGACGTATTCTGACAAAAATTGCGAAGACTGAGGATCTTTCTGCTTCATCTCTTTCTGTAGCTGGAGCAGGAACCTCACAGGGAGCACATTCAGTGCAGAGCTCGGATTGAAGGGACTATCTGGGCAAAGAATCAGCAGGATCTGAGACAAATAATTCACATCCCTTTATTGCTGCCCCTCACCCCCCCGACTGGGCGTGCATGGCAGGCGGCCGGGCTGTCGGGTGGGGAAGCGGAGGATTCCTCACCCCGCGGCGGGGCGGTCGCTGCTGTTCGGCAGAACCACCTCCCGCAGCTGCTCAGGCGTGCAAGAGCGGCTCCTCCAGAACAGAAACGCCGGGGAACCAGGGGGGCAACGATAAAGCAGCAGGGTACGGACAAATACCGCCCTGAACCCACGGGGCGGTCGGGAAGTAGGCAGCGGGCAGGGCGGGGAGGGCTGGGTTTGGGTTACGGAGGCTCCCGGTGTCCCAGCCCATCTCGCTGGCACGCCAGAACAGCATTGCGCTATTTCAGTGTCAAGGCTCGGTGGCGCTCGCAGGTGTTCCCAGAGCTTTCTGGAGCTCTGAAAGCACATGAATTATTGATAGGAAGGCCCATTTCTCTTTCATCTGGGTGAGGATCAAGCCAGCCTGTGTAGGGAACACCAGGGCGGCGCAGAAGCCTGCAGGACTCCCACTTTTTTTTGAAGGACCTTCCTCTTTTGCAAATTAATATTCTTATCAGTCTTTCCAAATTTAGTTTCTTATCATTTATGCATAATGACTTAAATCTGGTCCCAAGTGATTTCATGGGCATTCAGTGCAAGAGGAAAGAAAGTAATAAATTGAAAGGAAAGTACGTTACAAATGTAATAATAGAATGCCAATTAGAGGCATTCGTCTGCCCAATTTCTATGGGAAATTGCTCTGATTATTCTATTTCCTCCATCCGTTGTTCATTCTTACACAGTTTTCTTTGAGGCTAAGCACCCAAGCACAGCACCGATCTCCCCAGCGCCTATGGGAAGGCGCAGAAGCATGGCAGACAATAGATTGGCAGCTTGAGTTTGTGCACAACAAAAGCTCTTCCCACCCTGTAATCAGTATGTAACCAGATTTTACTCTCCTTGTTTAAAGCTGTTTTTGCAGCTTCATTTTCCTCTATATGGGTCCAAGGGAATGAGTTACCTATCTCTTACCTTGAACCAGTTATTCCCCCACAGTCTAAAGGGTCTGTAACGGCCCCGTGCCCTGCTCAGTGTGGCTGGACCCAGAGATACAGCCCCAGAATGAGTCAGGGGCGTCTCAGGACTGTAGTTCTTCTATTTGCCGCATACACAGAGCTGACCTCGTGCACGGTGTTTGTACAGAGCCGGCTGCACAGGCCGGGCATTTGTGATAGTAGCAGGTAGCAAAAGAATACAGGAAGGTAAAGCAGTTCATACAGCTCATGTTCCTGACTACAGGAATCGTCTATAGCGCAGACAAAGCTGAAGAAATCTTCGTTTCTAGTGCTGTAAATGAATGCATTGTGAAAAGCTATTTTCCATCGTGTGTTGCCTACCGTACGAGTGACTGAAGGTACACGTGGCCCCAGCTCAGCCCTGTTTCCAGCACAAAGGGATGTGCAGGGCAGCAGAAACACCACAGATCTCGACAGGGCTGCATCTGTGTTTTTGTAGCGTTCTATGAGCGATCACCTCTTCTGTACAAAGAAAGTGGATTTTGAAATCCGGACCTGGTACTTCTGGCGAGTTCCCGCTGCCACTTGTCCCAGAGCAAGTCTGGGTCATCGCAGCGCCGTGGCTCTCGAGTGCAGGGAGAAGCGACGTGCCTGCGCTGGGGTGCCTGCGCTGGGGTGCCAGCGCCCTGCAGCCCTCCTGCACATTGGCCAGTGCTTTGCCCGCTGGTTTTTGCTGTTCTCATTACGGTTAGTTAGTGTCAAGACTGTCCTCTTCCTCTGAAGCCAGGGGATTGCAGTTGCCAAGGCAACAAAACATTTTCTGTAGCTGTCATACTTCATATAATTAAAAAAAAAAAAAAGAGGGGGGGGAGCAGTTTGTAAAGGAGAGTGGTTCTGCTCCGGGGCAGGTTAGCAGGGAAGGTGACTGCAGGCTGGAAGCTGGTGGCGCCCAAAAAATACAGAGCAGATGAGTCTTCTGAAAAGCTGCTTTAGGAGAGAAGAACTTTTATGAGGAATGAGTCAAGTTGTGGGTATTTATTATAGTTCTTGAGAGCTCTCCAGGGAGCAACACACAACCGAGCCGCTGCTAGGGTTGCTTTTAATAACCCACCATGTAGCAGCCCTTGAGCTGCTGCTTCACAGGCCACGTCACGCGGACCTCCGCCGCCTCTCGGTGCGGGCGCTGGTGGTGCTGGAGCTCCATTGGCAAAGCAGGAGCTGAAGCCTACACACCCGCAGCTGACCTGCTCTGCCCCGGGGGCGTCCGGTGCGGAGAGCTTTGCTGGTGTTCATGGGGCTTCAGGGGCTTGCCTGAATGCTTCTGACTGGCTCTGTTTGACCGAAAACGGGGGGTTGTGGGGTGGAAGCTGGAAGAGTCTTGGCTGGTATTTTGGTGTTGAATAAAAGATGCAGGAGGAGGTAGCTAATATTGAGCTAGTCTTTATCCCTCTGGCCAGTGAATATGCAAAGCAAGATAATGTCTACTAGCTCCCGTTTTGTTTCTCCCGGGTGCAGGTACTTTAAGCCGTGTGTTTGGAAACAAAGGAAAAATGCATCCTTTTTTAATCCTATCATAAAGTTAGGAACTGGGGCTAGAGTCAGATGCAGGAGAATATTTCTTTTAAGACATCGCAAATCTGGCATCCAGTCCGTTTACGTCAGGGGTCAGGCAGTGTTCGCTGCTCTGATGGGAACGCGCATTCACGTGGAGTAGCTGAGCAAGGGCTGCTTTTGAAATGCCTTAGGAAAGTAGGGCTCCACCTCGGGGCTCTGATCAGCGACGCTGGCGGCTGCGTGCGCGCGCGCCCGCACAGAGGCAGGTTTTGAAATGTGGCTGGACTCTGGAACATCTGCAGCAGGGAGGAGCGCTAAACCTTTAATTAGGGATTTATGAACTGTGTAGAGATGATTGAGCCATTGTTTGACTTGCTTTCCAGAAATAGAAGTGGTGTTTTTTAGTCTCCCCTTCTCCCTTCCTCCCCCTGCCGCGAGCAGAAGAGCCGCAGAAGGACGAGCGAGGCGCGAGGCCGGCAGCGGTGCCGGTGCCCGGTCGGCTGGACCACGCTCAGCACCAGCAGCTCCGTTTCTATGGGGACCGATGGCAGCCGAAACGCTGCCTCGTGAGGAGCTGCGGAACGAGGGCACGTTATCTCCGAAATATTGGGGGAGAATCACGTGCCAGCCTTGCTCCTTACTGCAGGCTGAAAGAAAACTTCCCTCTTTTCTGGTTTGTGTAAACTGGAAAGATGGAGAATCAAACCGCTAGAAGTGATTTGCAGCAAACAGCAGAGAATTAAAGTCCCGGGTAGCTGTGAAAGAAGCCAGAGGAGATTCAGATTCTGGGTCAAAGGGATGCTTGTGTGGAATATTAGCTCAGGGCCTTGGAAAAAAGTGCTTCCCTGCTTTAATTAGCACGTGCGGGCAGCGGGATCAGGGACAGGGTGCCGAGATCATCACCGTGTACAGGAGAAAATAGCTGTGTTTGGGGAAGATGCACCGGAGGGCCCGGTTCCAGGCCTGAATTAGCTCCTCAGGGGCTTGTGGATGAAAGGACCAAAGATGCTGCTGGCACAGTACCAGAGCCCAGACCCACGTTTGATGTAAGTGCCATCTCTGGGCCGGTTGCAAATATATCAAACGCTATAATAATGTTCCGGATAGTGAGAGCTGTGAGCTGTGCTCCGCCGTTGTGGCTGTCAGCGATCGGAGGCTGAGATCCAGCCCTAGTAATTAAGAGTCTGACTATACAGGGATAATGATTCCCACTTCCATTAAGAAGAATTTTATCTTCTCGCCTTTATTTTGTCTCTTTGATCAGCCAGATCTCTCTGCCACATCTAGAGCTCACAATGTATTCTGGGCTTTTATAACCACTCATTTACACATTCATAGATGCTAATACATGTCTAGGTTTCCCTTTCAAACTCATGCTTTCTGATTAATTTTCGTATTTTTTGCAGCGAGGGGACCCAATCCTGCAGCTAACATTGGGGTAAAATGGATTCTGTAGGGATCCCAACGTCCCAAGGGAGTGCGGTACTCGGTCAAACTGAGTGCCTGGGGTTCGGAATGGCCATTTCTCGTTTGGAAGGTGCGCTCTGAAGATCTTCCTGCAGAGCCCTTCACCTAGTCATTGGCTTGCTCCCTCTGAAAGCCCAGATGATTAATGACCTGCTGAGGAGCAAAAGACAGCTGGCTTGGTGCCTGCGAGGTTTTTTTGGGTTGTTTTTTTTTCTGACGGAGAACACAGATGTCTAATTGGAATAGGGTATTTATTAACATAAGCTGCTTGGCTATTCAGAAATCAACACTAATCAAAGTATGGCAAATATCGTGCCTGGAGAAATGTCACCCTTCACAGTGACTTTTTTCAATCTATTTTAAAAACAAATATTTACAGCCTGTTGTGGCCGAAAGGTGTTCCTGGCTGCGGTACCTGCCGGAGCAAAGGCGCGCGTGGCAGGGGCGGCGAAGGCAGGCCCGGGGCGTTCGCCGGGTACCGGCCGCTTGGCCCGTCCTCCGCGGGCACCGTGCGCGGCTGTCCCGGCTCTGGGGGCTCTGCAAGTTCATGACGTGGCAAAAAGCAGGAGGCAGGACTGGCGGAAGGCTCTGGCAGCTCCCGGCCTGGCTTCGGTTGTGTCAGGTTTTATGCAAAATGTTATTTCTGCTTCCTCTGGATTTTTCCAGCCCCCGTCCCCGGCACTGGGAGGTTGAGCTCCCTCCTGTGTGCCCTCACCCGGAATGGATGAACTCTTTGGTATAAGATTTCCAACACGTTTCAGGAAATTCTATTAAATACTTGAGTCGTACCTTATACTTCACCACAAAGCCAAATAATTTTGTTCTTACCTTGATGACTGCGACTTTTATTGGTAGCAGTAACGATTTCCATGTGCTTTCTGTAACGTGTAGTGGCTGATGCCTAAAATATAAAGAAGCCTTTAGAGTGATAATAACTCTGGAAGATTAATAGTTATAAGAGGTAGATGGAATTGAAAGGCATTTTAATTTGTCATTATTTCAGTTCCAGAGAGCAGCTGAATAATTATACTGCCTATGAAGAGAGAGTGTGTAATACTTTCTCTCATTATAGGATTAAATTGTCTCCCTTCCCTTTTAATGTAAGAGAAAATAATGATATCTCTGATATCTTCTGTTTTGATCGTAATTCGAAAGCCCCAGAATGGCTGGTGCAGCTTTGTTTTGTGGTGTCAGGCGTACGGACCCGTGGTTTTAACGTCAGGCATAAACTCTGGGCTGATTTCTCAAAGTGTAAACCTGAGATCGCCAACACTTGCCAAACGAGAAATTCCTCGTCAGCCAAAAATGCGCTGGCTTGAAAACAAGGCAAGTTTTGCAGGGTTTGCTAGGCTCTTAGACACACGTAAATTGGAGACCTAAGGAAAGCACGCTTTTTTCAAATCGTTACATCGGTTTTCTTTCATGGAATACAAAACTGTCCTCAAAATTGCAAGTACGCTCTGGGCAGAAAGAGGTTGTTTATCTATTTTTTAGAATTGACCTTTCCTCATTGCTCACCTGAAAACTTTCTTTGGCCATTACAAGGAAGGGCGGCGGGTTTGCCGCAGAGCCGGTTCGCCAAGGACCTGCTGTCAGTGCTGGATCTCTGGAGCTTCGCCCGACCAGAGGTGGCGGGGGCTGGGGAGCGTCGCTGGGCAGGGGAGCGAGACGCCCCCGAGGCTGCGGGGCCCCGCAGGAGGTGCCAGCTCCGAACCGGGCAGGGCGGGCGGTGACTGCTGCTTCCTTTTGTCTTGCAGCCTGAAGAACCAGTAGCTCCTCAGCCGAGGCGAGGAAAACCACCCAGGCTCCCTCTGTGGAGAGGAACTGGTCAGCAAGGAGAGGAGGCTTCCTGGGACAATGATCCTGTGTGGATTCAATAATTAACCTGTAACTAACCTTCGCTTTGGACAAATACATGGATTTTTTTTTTTTTTTTTAATTTTGTGGTGAGTTGAAATATTTCAATGGATTTTTTTACCCTTTCAAGATAATATTTATTCAGCACAGAGTCTAGAGTATGATAACTGTCCTGTAAATACAGCACTTATTCATCGCTCGTCTTCAGAGACAGTGGAAACAGAATATTTTACTTTTTCATATTTATTCTTAGATTTCTCCCAAGAGTATAAAATCATTCTATTACATTATCCATGATAGTGATGTAATCAGTCTTCAACCAGAAATAAACATACTTTCTTCACCTTCTCCAGCATGGTTTGTGTCAGCGCATAAAGAGCAGCAAAAAAAATGAGCCATGGGGATTGTATGACAGATTAATTTTTTCCCGTCCTCTCTGTCTTTGGAGAAACAAGTGGTTCACTGAGCAAAGAAAACTAAAATGGAAGTGTGAAACGCTGCTCCCGCTGGTAGGATTCCTGCAGGCTGGACGGAGGCCGTTCGCGTTATCGACTTCGCCGATGCGAGCCCGGAGGCAGCCGCGCCGTGCCCGGGCGCCGCAGGAGGGGCGGCGGGGCCGCTCCGCGTGGGTCGCACCGGCTGCCGGCACGCTGCCCGCACACCCGCACGGCGAGGCGCTGGCGACGGCGACGAGGCCGCTTTCAGGGCGCCAAGGCCCCGGCCGCGCGGCGGGCGCTGGGCTGGGAGCCACGGCCGTGGCAGGGCGAGTCGTCGCCAGCAGCGCTGCCGCGCCGATGAGCTTTGGCGTTAGGGCAGACCCTCCGTGCCCGGGGACGGAGATCTGCAGGGAGTTTAGGAGCTGGATGTGTCAGGGACCCTCCAGGTGCCCGTGTCTCTGGCAGCCCCTCCTGCCAGGGTCCCAGCACACATGCAGGACCCCCGTCTGGCGGCTCCGCAGCCCGGGGCCCCGTGGCAGGGCCTGTGGCTCGGGGGTCCTTGCTCACAGGCAGGAAAAAAATCTAAAAGGATTTGGAGGGAGAAAAACCTGACCAAAACCCAGCTTTAACCGTCTAAGAGGCATGCTGTTTGTGCAGACCCCGGCCACCTCCCAGTCTGCAGCAGTTTGGTGCTCGCCTGTAGGGAAGGTGTTTATTCCTCCCTGGCTTTGGGGGGGATGGAAACAAAAGTAATTCTATCAGAAAAAGGGAGCTCACAAGGATGTCAGTTTTCCTACTGCAGTCAGCACAAAGAGCAGGTTTCTAACCCGCTGCAATGCAAGGAGCTGCAATGAACACGACCCAGTCTCACAGACGTGCTCGGAGCCATGCGAAACCTCGCTGTGCCCTGTGACACAAACTCGGTGAGTGTATTTTGCATGCAGAGAACCTGTCTTGTGGATGCTGCTAGAGATTAAGCACCCTTTTTAAAGAGCAATCTGGTTGGCTTTATGTATGTGTAGCAGCACAGTTCTGAGACTGGCTGTTTCTCTGCTTCTGCATCTCTGAAATAACAGGCTTTGACATTTCCTTTCTGTGCACACTCGGCTAGAGGCTCTCTTGTGGCTTTAGAAGTGAGCAGTGATGCGCACGGATCCATCAGTTCATTTACCAGGAATCTCAGCAAGGTGCAAATCCACTTCTCCAGCTTCTCAAGGAAGAGCAGTGACCTGCTGCTTCTGGCTCTGCATCAGGGAAACTTTTAATTTAATCCACAGCTCAGCTCACCACTGTGGCCTGCAGGTTTGTGAGTTTTCTGCCAAGTGAACAAATCATACACAGCTGATTAATCTGTGTCCTCTGTCTGCTTCTCTGCACCTTAATACACCAAAGCAAAGCAAAGTGTGTTGCTCTGCAGTTTGGTGTTGACTAGCACCGTACGTTTCAGCTGAGGTATTTGGGCATATCACTTAGAAAACGGCAGTTGTGATGCAAATGTCATTTTATTTATTCATAGAATTATTACTATTATTGTCTATTTATAATGTGGTAGCCCATAAGATAGCGGGCTCTGCAGCAGGGGATGCTGTAGGCAGTGCTCAGTAACCTTGATCTGCCTCGCCTTGAGGGACGCAGCACCCAAAGGGTTCGTACAGCAGAGCAGTCCTGAGTGGCAGAGGTGCCTGTGAAATCAAGGCAGCTTCACTGCAAACCTGTGCTGAACCATATTTTGGGGAAAGGCAATATTTAAAGTCATCAAGTCACAGGGCAGCACATGCTAAGAAGTAATTGTCCTGAAGCCAGCGCTGGTACCTGTAAGGCTCCATCACTGCAAGCGATTCTACTTGTAAATGAGCCCGTGGGATGAAGCAGGAGCAGGCTTTTGGTGGAGGGGACCTTGTGATGCCAGAGGAAGAAAAATAGTCTTAATCTGCTGCTGACAGGGTTGTGTTTTTCATATCTTTCCCTAGCATGGGAAGAAGTTCGTCTTCCATCGCGGGCTGGAGCGGGCTGCAGGCAGCTGCAGGCGTTCCTGCTGCAGCTCCGCGACACGCGCCGCAGGGAGCGCTGCCGTGGAAAGCTGCTTTGGCTTTCCTCCGTGGTGGTGATATTGTGTAACTGGCTTCTTAATCACCATCTCACCTGGGACCCCGAAATCCCTCACTACCTCGCTGCTAGGGTCGCCCTTTTAGTGAAAACAGACCTATTTTTGTTGGTGGAAATTATTCTTTTACCTTGCAAAGGCAATTAAAAGCCCAAACTGAGCAGATTTATTTTTAAAAGACTTTTTCCAAATCTTCAGGAGAGAAGAGAAACAATTCTCCTAAATAAGGAGGAAGATCAATAATAAATGTTGCTCCACGGAAGCCCATGTTACGTTGCCTGCCAGCAGTGAAGTCTAAGAAGAAATTCTAGTCTAAGTCTTCTAGTCTAAGAAGAAGTGAGACTCCTGTGGTTTGGGTTTGGGGCTTTTGTTTTTTTACCATCACACATGAAATCTTTTGGCAAATATACTTAATAGGCAACGGTCAGTGCTTTATCTTCATTTGGCATTTAACCAGAGGGACACGCTACAGCTGTAGCTGGGCTAATTGACTCGACAGAACAGAGCAGTCCTACTGGTCATCTTCATATTTGGTGAAACGAATATGAGCATCATCGCGTGTGATGATGAAGGTTACAGGCAATCTGGGGCAAAGTCCCTAACTCGTTTGGCTTAGCTGTGACAGGGAGGAGACGTAGACACAGAACTCACACTGAATTTTAAAATTTGCCTGCCTTTATCTGCTCTGAAAATCTTCCCTGCGTTTTGTTTGTGCTTAGTTTAGCTTAAGCGGTGTAGGGAGAGGGGTGCTCCTCAAAGCACCGGTGCTATCCGAAGGTAGCGGTTAATGTACTTAAAACTCTCGCGGCTCACATGCGTGGGGAGCGGTGGCGGGGAGCGGCCCCTGGGACGCTTTGGCCACGTAACCCGGGAGAGCCGCGGGCACAGGCTCAGGCGGTGCTGAGGTTTGCTTCAAATAAATGTACAGGACGCTGCTACATACTTGAAGAAAGCCATCTGCTTACAAAAGGCACAAATGAAGTAAGTTACGTGTGCTTCTAGTGTCTGGTCTGTCTGGAGTGACTTCTCCCCTCACCTTGCTCCCTTATGTTGCTGGGGGGAGAGTGGGAGCCCATGGAGCCCATCACAAAACCTCAGCGCTCGCGCCTCTTCGCTAACTCTTGCTCATTTCATGTTACGCGTTTAAAAATCGTTTTGTATGCAAGCGGGGTAACTCGCGTGCCTCTCCCTGCATATGCTCTCACACGCAATATTTGCATTGTTTTTACATATACGACATCGAGAGGCTGTTCAGAGGCTCCTGCACCCACAGCTTTCTCCTGCTGGAGAGCTCATGGCAGAGGGCAGGTGCCTGCAAAACGCAGTTATCCCCAGCGCTGCGCTCCAGGTCTGTACTTTGCCGTACACCAGCCGGCAGCATCGCATTTCCTCTTCCTCGCTAAGGGGCTCTGAAGAGAGAAAGCACCAAGTCGGAAGAGGGATCTTTGTGCCTCCGCATCCCGGAGACTGCCTGGAGCTCCGCTCGCTGCGAGCCGCGGCCCCGGCTGGGCTGCGTGCCGTGTTGTGCCTCGAGGCTTGCGAAGGGAAGGGTCAGGTGCGCTGCAGGATCCGACGGTTGACTCTCTGGGGACAGTAAAAGATGCTGAAGAAGCTCTATATGATTAATTGGTCCTCTTGCATCGATGCCTTTCATGTGTGGAGGAGAATGGGTTGTTCGCAGATGAGTAAGCATCTCCTTAGGTTTCATAGCTGTGGGGCTGTTTCATTTATTGCGTTTTGGGTAATAACATAAGATGCCAGTGTTTCTGAAGCTAAACTGCCTCTTCACAGAGGGAATGATTTACGGAAACAGGGCACATCATTCATGCGTGCGCAGCCTGACTTTTCTGAGCCTCCTTCGCCCAAATTCTTCCTTCCTGCAGCCTGTGCGCCTTCCCCAGGCTGCACCTGGGGTGCTGCAGAGGCGATTTTGTCAGGAGACGAAAAAAAACCTTCTAACTTGTGTGTGCAAGTAATCACTATAAGCTAATTGCAGCAAATTAATTACAACACAAACACAATTTCTTTCCCTAGGCAGGTGTGTTGACAGCTCCGATGCCGCTGCAGTGAGCTGGGTTGAACTCAGGCTCCCGATACCCAGCCTGTTTGTCCTCCCTGGCTGTCCGGCTTGGCATGGACTTGGTAGCTTGCTTGGTCTGAGAGGATGACCAAAGACAGAGGGCCTGCCTCTAATATAGAAAAAAAATATATGTTTTTATGCCACCCAGGCAGCTTTCAGGCAGTTCGTCCCGTGACTCCGCAGAGAGGGTGCGAGGATGTACATACGCAAGAGCAGGAGGGTCCGTGCTGCAGACGGGCTTGCCGTGCCCCACGGCACCCGGCCCCGGTGAGCACGAGGCACGTGAGGCCAGCAGGGGATGGCACGTCACATCCCCCTGCTCTGCCCCGTTTCGAACTGGAGGAACTAGAGCAGCGCGATATTTGCATTTGTTGCCAATATTGTCCTGGTCCAGTCAATCAGGCTTTGGTCCCTAAATCCTTCTAATCTCTTGCTTTTCCTAAGTTCATTAGGCCTTCAAAGCAAGACATAAAAAGACAAATCTCCTAGTGGGAAGTCAGTGATCCCTGCACAAATGCCTCCAGATTGCATTCTCTTCTCTGTTGTCGAGACCAATACACCACCCCAGGCTTAAACGTTGTGTGCAGATATATTAGAGATCTTTGAAAATGGATGCAGTGCAACCATTGCATCCCCCAAGGTTACTTTAAATTGAAGGGTGAAAACATTTGCATATATTTTCTTCATTTGAAAAAAAACCAACTCAAAACATGCAGAACATCTCAGCGTTACAGAAGTTAATTTTGTCTGTTCTGGGCAAATGTTTTCCCAGCTTAAAATTCTGTGCAAGACATTATGTAAAGAAGATAAATCTCAATAATTGTCAGACTGGTTGTGCCTTGCCACACACGCGCTTCTGAGGAGCGTTGCTAACTGGGATACCGCTGGCACTGGGAGGCAGCTGGAAGTATGATTAGTAACACCAGAACTGTAATCTTTTAGATGTGTTTCATTAGAGTTTTGTAGCACATACTCATACGGTTCTTCAGGCTCTGGTGCAATTACGTTCAGTTACGTTTCGGAAGGCGAGACGCTAATTTTCTGCAGTGTTTTATGCTCAGACATAATACAGCACAAATAATACATGTTTTTCAACTGGCTGCTTGTGCTAAGGCAAGAGAGCTCTATGGCAACAGTGCACAAAGTGACTCTGCCCTGAGACACGCCACTTAACACAAAGAAATTAATCACGGGAGAAGAATGCTCCTAGTACATAAGTGGTACTTTCTTTGTTAAGTTCCTATTGAATCAACTTAATTAGCAAGTCCTGACCTTTAAAACCACCTTCCATAATCTTCAACTTATGTATGTGAAAGTCTGCATTCCTCCTCCTGGCTGTGCCAGCAGCTTTCTGCACTCATCTGGATTCATTTGAACTCCTGAAGCGTGTGACCGGCTGAGCGTCCTCTCCCACCAGCGCGTGGCTGTTGGGAAACCTCCGGCTCCGCTGCAGAGCTGCGCCACAGGGAGGACCCAGTCCGGCTACAAGTTCAGGATCTCAAGAGAGAGAAAGCAAATATCCCTCAACTTCGCAAGGTGTTCCCCATCTGAATTACTGCACTGAGCTCAACTGCAAGACTTTAGGATAAATCTTCTATGTCCAGTGTCAGGATAGGGATGATGGAGCTGGTCCAGTTGACCCTGTCTGTGATGCTGATCTTTGCTAAGCGAGTTTTTCTGGCTTTAAGGAGCTAGGTTGGGTGGCAGCTGCAGAACTCTTCAAGCCAGAGCAATGTATTGCACTTTTATACCCCTTCCTCACATATTACTTTTACCCTAAGTCACAGGAGATCTAAAGGAAACTATAAAATTACTTCCCTATATCGTATCCTCATTTTCCCAGCACCTCCATGCATCTCATAATCCTGCCAGTACTACTAAGAACCATCTCTGAGTGCAGTTGGCTTGTACTCTTGCCAGGACCTAAATCCATATCCTCCAACAGAGGGGTTGCAGCCTGGGGTTTGCTGAAGTCACAGGGCAGAACATGAGCAGCTGATGCTGAACAGTTACCCTGGACATCGCTCCGTGACGGTCTTGCCCATTTTCACACACTGCCTTGTGAAGGAGTGTGCTTAATGCCATCAGTACAACATGGTGTGAGGGCCCCAAGTGCACCAGGGTCCTTAATTGCCCCGGCCAGCCACACCTGGACCCCACCAGCCCGTTGGTCCTGGAGCCGCATTTAAGCTCTGCCTGTCCCCCCAGCCCTTGCCTGAGCTGACTGCTGGGAACAGCAAGAGCCAGGGGCTTCCCAGGAGAGCCAGGGAGGGAGCTGTGGGTCCCCGGCTGCGTGGGGGGGATGGCATCGCCACCAGCAGAGCAGGTACCCCCGAGCAGGGCTGGCGGCTGCAGCAGGTCCTGCCAGCAGGACCTGAGCTTAAATGTGGAGCTGGGTGAATTTTTATCAGTCTCTGTAAGAAGCCCAGGCAGGAGGTCTCTATCTGCAAATACTTTCCTGGAGGCTTTGCTTATGCTGGTGCAGCAGTGATGGGAACAGCTTGCGTGCCTCGATGGCGTGGGCTGGCTCACCACGCCAGTGCTTGAAAGGGAGCAGCTTAAGCAGGATCCCCTCCGTGGGCCGCTGCTTGCTAATCGAGCCTCGTAGTGTGCTCATGGGTCTTTGACAATAGCCTTTGTCTAATATGTTTTTAATCAGTGTGTGCCTTTCAATTTGCATATTAATAGCAAGGAGATGGTATTATACACTGTTGTTGATGAGATGGTTGTCAAGCCTATCTTTCCAGTCTGAGGAAAGAAACAAACTGCATCTATTGTATAAAGAATGAGAATTGCAGAAAACACATGTTCTAGGGTCTACCATTCTCTGCCTCTGTCTTTCTTTATCTCTGTCTTTATTTTTGTCTTAATAGCTCATATGAATGCATTCATTAATCTTTTTTTTTTTTTAATCCTTAGAACAAGGATCATTTAACAGGAGAGTAAGACAGGATTTTGTGCCTGTTGTGACAGCTCCAAGCTAGGCAATATACGACATTTTTTTCTGGGTGTTTTTGACTTGTAAAATGGCAAAAGGTTGACCCGGTCTAGGAGTCCATTTATTGCAGCCGACCCTGGCAGAGCAATTAAAATGCCAGTAATGAACAACGGCATTGCTCACTCTCTAGGTCTTGGCATTTCACAGCCGCTGTAGGTGGTGGCTTCGTCAGCCCGGTGCTGCTGACCGGGACGGCAGCGCAGCCGTCCCTCATCCCGCACCCTCCGTAGGGCAGCGGTGGTGCGTGGGGCGCTGGGGGGTGGATGGGGCACGGCCGCTGCTGAGCAGAGGTGCACGGGGAGGACCGCGAGAAGCCGGGGCTCGTGGAATGGCTCAGAACAAGCCCTGAGAACCAATTCCTCATGCTGACGGCCTGTTCCACACCTTCACTTTGTAAGACTGCAGAAGCAGCAATGCTCTTGTCCCAGGTCCTCGGGCTGAGGAACGGGGGAACGTTTTGATGTGTGAGTAGGTGATGAGGGAGCTGAGCCCCATGGGCTTCCATCTCGCATCCCCTGCTGTCAGTGCTTAATCCCAAATCATCCCCATGGCTTTTCTGCAGATCACAGCACAAAGCAGTTGTTTAGCTTGTTTTCCTTCTGCTTCTCCTATCCCCTTCCTTGACTTCTCCGTGCTGTTTCAGGTGCACAGACCGTCAGCACAGCCACTTCCCAGGGCTCTCCCCGCTTTCAGCTTTGGGAGGTGATTTTCTGTGCTCTGGTTTTGCACGCCTCCTTCCCTCCCCTGTGGCTCGGCAGGAAAGGGGCCTGGCGGCAAAAAGCCAAGACTGAAAGGGGAGAGATGAAAGAGAAACCGAAGAAATAGGAGGGGAAAAAAGTCCAGGGGAAAAGAAGTCTGGAGGAAAAAGCACATCCCAACCTGCCTGACTCCACTAATTGCCGTAGTAGCTCCCTGGCAGAGAAGGGGGCTGGAGGAAAAGCAAACCCTGTTGGCCAGCACGGGTGGGTGGTGGGGAGCGTGCCGAGCGCTGCTGGGGAGACAGGAGCTGCTTTAAGGCAAGTTCACGTTTAACATCACTGAATTTTAAGCGTGCTCTCCTAATCTGGGTCAAGGGACACAGACAGTAAAGGGCGTTTGGAAGGGAGAACAGGGAGATATATAGGTGGGTTTTTTTCTCCATTCTCCTCTGCCAACCAAGCTGCCCTTGTTGATCCTGATGAGGAGAAAGGGGGGAGCACCAAGCTCTGCAGCAGGAAACAAGGTCCCCCTGCTCCTACCTCCTATTGCTCTGGAACAAGCAGAGCATAAGATGGGGAAAGCCACTGTCAGTCCTCTCCCGAGCATCCCCGTTTGCTGTGCAAAACGAGAGCAGCAGGCACGTGACTGGAGACCAGAATAGGCACCGCTCGTGTAAACGCTGCGTAAATATTGAGTGACAATATTTTGAAAGGAGAACCTCTCAGCGATCCGTGAGCAGGGAGGCAGCGCAGAATTAGGGGTTTTCAATCACAGCAGCTCCAGAAGAAAGGAAATGTGGCTGCTGATCTGAAATCAGTCTGCAGCTTCTGCAGCCACCCACTCAGACACTGCGGGACAAAAGGAACAGTATGAGGTAGAAAAAAACCCCTGTGAGCATTTGCTATAGAGAAAGTGGCTGGAGGCATGAGACCAAGCAAAGGCGTGGGATGGATGTTTCACTCCAGAGCTTCAATCCATTTATATAATCATAGTTGTTATCATAGTAAATGTAAATAACTGAATGAGTTCAAATTTAGTATTTGACAACACTGGCTCTTTGTGAGCACATACAGAATTCTTGTGGAAAGCTTTTATTTCATCAGACAATCTAACTATTTTAAACAATCCTTCAGGCATTTAGTTAGGCCCATATTTTGTGATTTTTCTCACTCCTGGAAATGAGGGCTATAGTCTCCAAAGCATAAAGCCTCCTGCAAGTTCATGTGTTAAGAAATTGCTTGAATCAAAGAATGTGGCAGTTTGGCAGCTTGCCTTTTATTGCATCACTGTGGCCTGTAACAACAGCAATAACGTTATGGTGAAAATACAAAAAAAGCTGTTTTACACCTTGTCAGCCCAAGGCAACAAATATCCAGGCTAACCTTAATTTGTTTTCCATTGGATGTGGCTCCCGAGGCAGGCGGCAGCGCCGTGACCTGCCTCGGCCAGCTCAGGAGGCACCGCGCTGGCACCAGTGGCGGGCTCTTACCCTCGCGGGGAGCGGACCCCGGTGCGGTCGCTCGCGGAGGTTTGCCGTGGGTCTGAGCCTGGCGGGGACTTCGGTCTCCCTCCGGATTCCCGCTCGGCGCCTTCGCGGGCGCTGGAAGCGGGACCCTCGTGACACGAGGCGGCGGGGAGCCAAAGCAGCCCCGCCACGTCAGCCCGGGCGTCCGCAAAGCCCGCTCCAGCAGCGCCTCGTGGTGCCGGAGTAGGACGGACCCCCGTGCTGTCTGTCTGTCCCGGCTCTGCCCTGCGCTCTGTGGGGATGCGGCTGCTCCCTTTGCTGGAGCAAAATGCCCGTCCCACCACGGTCTGCAGGCTCTGTGCGGGTGGGCTGTGGTGCAAAATGCTGCTCTGTGAGGTGAGACGAACACCTTGGCGTTGGAAGGGGATTTTCAAAGGCCCGGAGATAACCGGTGTTCAGAAATAGATCAGAACGAGCCTTTCCATCCAGAAAGGAAGAAATAGTCAAAAGCCAGTTCAGAATAGCATCTTCTGTAAAGTCCCACTTGCACGTGCTTTTTAATGAGACTAGTGCTGGTCTTAACAGACAAATGACCTCGATTCACTCACTGCTCTGTGCTATTGATTCAACAGCTTCTCTTAACGAGGAAATTATTATCTTTGTTAGGGAATGGGGAATCTAGCAGGTGCACAGTGTTAAATAATGAAAAAGCAACTTTGCTAGCGCCAGGGATATGCTGGTGCAGTGCCAGGGATGAGCGGAGCCCTCAGATGGACTCTGCAGGATGAGTCCTTTATGTTTGGCCTTGCAGAGCGCAGAGGCGGAGATGCTTGTGCCACTGGGCAATTTGGGTTAGGCTGCCAGGAGGGGGCTCTGGTTTTAATAGGTACCACTGTGGATTCTTCCTCGAGCTCGCCCCTGAAAGCCGTGTGAGGCACAGACTGCTCAAGTCTCTGCCTTCCACTGTTTCTGCAGGTTTAAGCAGCGTGCACCTTTAGAGACGTCTGGCCTAAACCCAGCTTAGATCACGCATCTTGAAATCACCAGGAGTGCTGTCTCGATTGCTTCCCCCCCATATGAGTCACTTACAAATGCAGATTTTTTACCTCATTAGTGCGGTGATGCATTAAAATGAATCTCCGTAAAAAGGCAATGCTAATTTAAGGAAAAAAGCACCAACAAGTCCCACCCCCCACCCCAAATTCTCAGGTTCATTTTTGCCTTGACTCGGGCAGAGGGAAGGGCCAATGTCCTGCAAGATGTTCTGTCCGCATCCCGGCTGGAGCTTGGCGCAGCCAAACGGCTTCTGTACCCTGAGCCCGGGGGCTCCTGCCCAGACTGGCCATGGGGAAGGTCGTCCCCCGGCAGAGGTTTGTCGCTGTAGGCTGCCACGTACGGTCAGCTGGTGCTCGCTGTGCAGTCCTGCGTAAAGCCCCGAGGCCTGTGCGTGTGTCGGCGCTGCACTGGCTTCAGGGCCCATCGTCTGGAGCGAGACTGAAAGGCGACTGAGTGACCGTCGTGCCTTGCGTTAGCGCTGACGGGGTTAGATGGTGACCCGTGGATCGTTACTCCGCTGAACGGAATAGGGAAAGGCAAAGGAAAAGGGAGGGCACGTGTGCTTTCTTGGCTGGCAAGAGCTAAAGCAAAGCAACTTGTAGAGGAAACCAAAATCACCACGGAGCTAAAAACCTTACACAAGAGAGCTAAAAGCAAGATGACATGCTCTTTTCTAGCGATTTTAGTCAGTGGGCAGTGAAGCACAGTTGATAAGCAGGGCAGTTTAAATCGGCGAAGTCTGAGATGCAGCTCAGCACACACTGATGTGACCTGGAAAGCTCCTTAAGCCAAGCTGTTAAATCATTTGCAGGACAAATGCAAATCAAATGCAGACAAGCCCTGCTTTACTACCATGAAGCAGCACTTTGATAAAACTCATCTTTGTTTTGAATGTTGTCCTGAACATTACATCTATGGCCACTTAACAGTAAGTGCCTACAAGCTCTGAAAACAAGGCAAAATCACAGACTTTCTGCTCCTGTGACCAAAGGCCTGTTTATTTCCTTCTCCAAATACCCTGGCTTCAGCCTTTCCACAGCTCCTTTGGGTAGGGCCCTGCTGATGTTTCCTAGGAGCGAGCTCCGCAGAGGGCCGGTCGGGCAGCCCATGTCCCCTCCGCGCTCACCGGTGAGGTGCTGCCCCGTCCCCGCTGAGCTGACACAAAGCCACCGCCGGTCCCAGGGCAGGGACAGGGGACTGGCCCACAGCCCCCTCCCCAGCACACCCACACACGCTGCCATCGCCCTGCAGGACAGTAACAGTGAGTATCAATTTGCACTTGTATAACACTTCTCTTTTGAAGGATGCTGGTGAGTGAAGGTGTCCCAGCCTAGTCTCGGAGAACAGCCATCACTCCTGCTGCAAAAAACACAGTCAGCAATAACACAGGCTGCCCAGGGAGGTGGTGGAGTCTCCATCCTCGGAGCTGCTCAGAAGCCCTCTGGGCAGCCGGGGCTAAGTAGCCCTGCTTGAGCAGCGCTGGACAAGACGACTCCAGAGGTCCCTTCCAGCCTCAACCGGTCTGTGGCCCGGCAGAGCTGTGCCTGGGCTGAGGAAGTCCTCCTGCCTTCTGCGTTGGGCAGAGGGTGTTCTTCTGGTTTGTTTAGGAGGCCAGTATGCTAATAAAATACTGCTTGATCCAAAGATGTCGCCCACAGGATCTCTGTTATGTCACACGACTCTGGCCGTGGGAACTGCCCTTGTCATTTTTGGTGCCGCTGTTGGAGAAGGGCAGTAAAATAATCAAATGCAATGTGGTGAGTGCCGCACAAGTGAAATAACAGCAGCATCAGATGCTGGGCATTTCTCTCTGGGACTCGTAAGAAAGCCTTCAGAGCCTGGACTACGTGGCCATGCAAGGGCTGGTTCTTGGCAGGATGGAGCCAGGTCCCTGCCGTGGGGTGGGGGCAGCCCCACGCCTCACCCGCCTGGCACTGATGGTGCCACTGCATCCCGGGTCCCTGCCGTGGGGTGGGGGCAGCGCCCACGCCTCACCCGCCTGGCACTGATGGTGCTACTGCATCCCGGGTCCCTGCCGTGGGGTGGGGGCAGCGCCCACGTTTCACCCGCCTGGCACTGATGGTGCCACTGCATCCCGGGTCCCTGCCGTGGGGTGGGGGCAGCGCCCACGTTTCACCCGCCTGGCACTGATGGTGCCACTGCATCCCGGGTCCCTGCCGTGGGGTGGGGGCAGCGCCCACGCCTCACCCGCCTGGCACTGATGGTGCCGCTGCATCCCGGGTCCCTGCCGGGCGTGGGATGGTGACAGCCAGCAGCAGGAGTGGCACCAGCTGGTGATTATTCATGCCTGTGGCACTGTGCGCGGCTTGGGAATAGGATGCTGTGCATAAAGCCTGCTCCTCCCGCTCATTAAAAACACTGCGTGCACTTGTGCGGAAGGGCTGCTTCCAAAGGCCCAGCTGCCTCTTCCTGGCTCCAGGTCAGCTCTGTCCGTGTTCTCGCGCTAGCTCAGCCGGTAACCAGCTAGCCGTGCCCCTGTGACAGGTGCAGCGCGAACGGCCGCAGCAATAAACGCAGCGAGAGCCTTCCCATGGCGAGGTGTCAGCCCGTCCCTGGACACGGCGCGGCGGGGCAGCGCTGGCGGGCAGAGACGCAGCCGCCTTTGGGACACCGGCTTCTGCTCGCAATGTCTTTCTGGCTGTAATGGTAGAAATAGTGATGTCTGTTAGAGTTCCTGTTGAATTTCACCCTCACAGCGAGTTCTGTGTAATTTAGTATTAGTGTCGTAGTGATGATCTAAGGATATGGGCTAATTAAAGTTCGTAGTGAAATGTACTGCTTTTTTATTAGTGTCCAATATCGTTAGAAAACGGACAAGCTTTAGGGCACGCAGATTCTTCTTTGGGTCTGAAATAGAACTAATGAGCTTCCAGCTAGATGCAGACTGGGAAAAAAAATCAGCTTCAGTTTAACATAATTATGGCAACAGATTAGTTTGGAGGAAAAAGGTAGTAAGCACCCATAAAATTAAGTATTATAAACCTCATGTATTACTTCAGGTCTGGGGGCTTTAAATAGTGTCGCCACCATCACCTGATTTCATGGCATTTGAAATAAATTTATTGTTTTGCATTGGACAAAAAACTGGAACTGTCACTTGAGGGTGTGACTTGCACATGTTGTGGTTTGGGTTTAGGGGTTTTCTGTACAATCCTCTCTGTTGGCATTCGGTGTCGTGGGTTTTGTATGTGAGAATGCCCAACCCGGTAAATTCTATTCTGAGAACAGAATATTTGTGAACGTACCACTTCTAAAGTGAGCACAATCGTAGGCATGCGTTTCAAAAGGAGTGTTAAAAATAAATTATTTGAAATCTATGCTATGTAGTTGGATTTTTTTTTTTTTTGAGGGTTTATCTCAGTTGCACCATTTTCTGCCAGCCAAACATTGTTCACCTCGGAGGAGCTCTGCGGTGGTGGGGGGCCCGTTTGGTTCACACGGGCACCTTGTAGCCCCCAGCCTTTCCCTCTCCCACCCACACGCCTCTGATTCCTCTCTGCTGAAAACGGGACCTCCCCTCGTATGACCTGCACCTGCCCCAGCTCCGCAGGGAATACCCGGTGGGGGGATGGAGAAGAGCCCTGCCCGTGGGATTTAGCTCTGGCAGAGGAACGGTGCGTCCCCGCACGGGCAGGTGCCGGCCCGCTCCGGGCTGGGGTCTCACAGCGGGACGGGAGGTGCGGTGCGGTGGGCAGCGGCGCGGGAAGGACCCCTGCTCCCTGGGGCTGGCGCCTCCCCGACTGGCCCAGGCAGTTTATCCACCAGCTCCGTGTCCGTTGGCCAGCTGAGACCCCCTTCCCTGGGCTCCCCCGCGCGCGGTGCGGTTTTGCGTTCACAGCTGCTCTGGGAATGCTCCCGGCAGAGCAGCAAGGCAAAACCGTGCTCTGCCCTCTGAGCAAGTCAGTGCTAACACAGGCTGAAAGAAAAGGAATTGGGAAAAGCATATTAATCTTTCAGCCCCAGATCACCCACTAATTAGGGACACCCGGCCCAGGCTCCAGTACAACCCGTTCCTGCCAGCAGCGTCTTCCTTTGGACCTGCTCACCCTGCTGGGGATTTCACATTCGGACCTTACCGCAGGGTACCTGTCACCATTTTCATCAACCCAGCAGTCGTTTGGAGGGCTACAAGCCATGACAGGGTTACCCTGGGTGCTTCCCGCACGGGCTGCCCTACTGAGGCACTGCCACGGGGCACCGTCGGTGGCAGGACCGCGTCCCCGGCACCGTGCTGCAGGTTTGTGCAGCGCGACGGTCCGGCCAGCTCAGCAGCTCCTGCAGCACTGATCCGAGCGAGTGCCTGTTGCTCTCCCAACCTGTTGTATTTTAGGTTTTGGGGTTTTTTTTTAACCTCCAGAGAGAACAGCTGCTCTGTGGAACATCAGCCGCGGCAGCAGCTGAGGTCTGCAGCATCAGGGAGCTGCTTTCGGCCACAACTGCAGCCTTGGCTGCTCTGTGGGGAGCAGGAGCAGCTGGAAGACGCTGTGTAGGGCTCGGCAGTGCCATGGCACCGGCAGCCGCCCGGCGCGGTGCAGCGGGGTGTGGGGAGCTGGCAGTGGTGCCGGCAGCTCGTCCAGTCGCCACCTGGCGAGGGCAGAGCCCGCGGCAGTTTTCCACTGGGAGAAGAGATGGGAAAGCAGTGCTGGGAATAACAAGTGGATGTCAGGAAATTATCCCTCGCCCTCCCAGTGCTGAGGGCACCACGGCGGACACACCGAGACAGCATCGCGTCTGACCGGTCCTGCCTCCCCTCTATTTTCCAGTAGCCTCCGTAGGTTCATGGGGAGCAATGAAGTAATATTTTAAGTTCAAAACCGATGGCTCTGACCCATTTCTCTTTGCACAGCAACACCAGGCTGTTGGTCCCAGGAGGGTCATTTGGAAAGGCCTCAGAGAAACTTAGCAGTGTTCTCTCTTGGAAGTTGATCTACAGAACAGCTCCAGAGCAATTCCCTTGTTGGCAGGCTTCAATATATGTGTTTTAATTAGTCAGCTGCTGTGTAATTTTAATATAAAGAACAAGTATTCCGTTTAATTGAAGATGCAGTTAAAGAATATATATAACTTGCAGAGGGATGTGCTGTGGCTCCTCTGCACCTTATCAGGTCACCGGGGGTTGCTCTGCTGCTCGCTGAGCAGCAAGCAGGCAGTGGCTTCGTGAGCTCGCAGGCAGACGTGGCAGCACCAGCTGCGCCCGCGGGGATGGCACTAGTCCCCGGAGGTGAGTCGCTCTCCCTGGCACAGCGCCCGTGGGAGCCCTGGCACCCAGCGCTGCCTGCTCGTGGGCACCCACGCACGATCCTGCCCGGCAGCAGACGGCGCGGTGGCTTCAGGTGACCTGGCCACTGGGATGCGGTGCGGCTGCCCCGGTCCGGCACCGGAGGGAATCGGGGAGCTGGAGATTTATGATAGAAATAAGGGGACCTGTCTTCAAAACCTTGTCACCTGCTGCGCACCACTTCAGTAACTCTGCTTTATTACCCCGTCAGTATCCGAATTCCCATTATAGCTATTGATGTAAATATTAGTGGTCTACAGGGAAAGAGAATGTCAAGGGCATTTCAGCAGGAGAGTAGTGGGACTCCGACAGAGGAGAGGGGAGGCGCGGTGTCTGTAGACAGGGCTGTAAAGAGCAAGAGCCTGTGTAAGGTCAGGAGTGCAAAAGAAGGAAAAGCGAATAGGAAAGAATCACACTTAGGCGAGCAAATCTGAAAGAGCCATGGAGTATAAAAGGCAAGGTTTAGAACAAAAAGAGCCCGGGGCTTGGGAAGGGCTCTGCATGCTTCCAGTACAGCAGGCACAAATGCAGGAGCTGCCGCTGGCAGCACCAGGACAGCAGCACCCAGAGGGAAAACAGTGGGG
The DNA here is from genome assembly GCF_949628215.1 of Phalacrocorax aristotelis. NCBI lineage: Eukaryota > Metazoa > Chordata > Aves > Suliformes > Phalacrocoracidae > Phalacrocorax > Phalacrocorax aristotelis. The sequence continues at coordinate 1,611,534 of NC_134299.1, forward strand.
GGGGATGTATGGGGGGTTCATCTAACACCTACCCCAGGCAGAGCAGGCACTGAGCCCTGGATGCCACTGAGAGGTGGAGGCAACACTGCAGCTGAGGCACACCCAGGTCAAGGAAGGCTTTTTCACATCAAAACCACTTGGATTAAATTTTCACAAGGGTGCAAGAGGGTGCCCGCACGAGCCAAGGCTGCTCTGCAGCTATGTGAGCTCTTGCACTCCGGGGACTCAGGCTCTCATGCTGGCAGCCCTGTGAACCGACTGCCTTGCAACAAGGCACAGCCTCCTCATGCTCCCTGTGTGCCTGGAGGGGCTGTACCGGGGGCGAAACACCAGCCCGGTCCCTGCCCTGAACCCCCCCCGGGGGCTGGTATCCTGCCTGCGGCATTTCCAGCCAGCCTGCCTCGCCTGGCACCACTGGGACCATTGTTTCCAAGAAATGGGTGGCTAGACAGAAAAAAGACAGATGGTTTCAGCATCTGCTTTTCTGCAAAGTCACCTTAAACTGTGAGGGCAACCGTCGGGCCGTGCTGCTTGCAGATGGAGAAGATGCTCGTCTCCTAGAGGCAGCGGCTGGCAGCGGCTGAGCCTGTGCATTGCACGCCTCGCCGCGCACCTCGCTGTGCACATCACTGTGCGCCTTGCCATGCGCCTCGCCGTGCGCCTCCCCCTGTGCCTCACCGTGTACCTCGCCATGTACCTCGCCATACACCTCACCATGCACCTCGCTGTGCACATCACTGTGTGCCTCGCCATGCACCTTTCCGTGCACCTCGCCGTGCACCTTGCCATGTACCTCGCCGTGCACATCACCGTGCACCTCGCCATGTACCTCGCCATGCACACCACCGTGCACCTCGCCGTGCACCTCGCTGTGCGCCTCTCCGTGCACCTCGCCGCGTCTCAGATGTGCCGGCTCCCGTTGCTTGTCTCTTTGGCGTTGTTTGCTCACTTGCAGTATCCGCAGCTGGGGCTGTGCAGTGGAAATACAATGTTCCAGGGCGTGCTGTCACAGCTTCACGCGGCGCGCGGGTGCGAGGCGAGGTGTGATGGATCCCAGCTCCCACCTACGCTGCTTGTTTCCAGAAATGGCTTTGACACTCAGCAGCCCGAGAGCTCGTACAGAGAAGGACCCAAGGCTTATTAAGTCATTTGGCCTTTTTGGAAAGATTTATTCTTGTGACAGAGTGCAGATGACGCGCCTCCGTCTGTGTCACTAATGAGCCCCGTACCGGCACGGCATTTCTGTGGGCTGGATGTGCTGTGTTTCTGATGCTGTGTCAGACAGCCAGTCTGGGCCATGAAATATCTCCTGGCTTTTCTCCCCTCCAACGTTACGTCATTTTTCTTGGCCAGGTAATTCTTTCTGCAGTTTCAGTTGGACACTGCGTGGTTTTCCACTTGCTGCCTTTCCTGTCTCATTTCCCCATAGAGCAGCAACGGCCACACATCAGGACCTGCTACAAACCCCGGCAGGCAGGGTGGGCGGCTTCGTAATAAAAGACGCTGTGGAAATTCAGCGTATTGCTGCTATTGCTTTCACATCTGCAACACGGCTGCTGGCGGTCACGGTCCCTGAAAGTTCAGCACCGAATAGCACCGCGCAGGGTGACAATGAACGGGAGGGGCTAGTGGCGATGGGTTTTTGCTTGACCTGCTGCTGAACCGTTTAACCCATTGCTATCCTGCAGTCTCGCAGATGCACTGCTCTTGCTTCTCCTCTACAATGTCTACCCAGTATGACCCTGGCTACTGCAAAACCATTTGCTAAGAAGTAAAGCAGAAATGCTTTTATGCTTCCTACGTGTTAGCTTGAGTAACTGCCGTAAAGAAAATATTGGCCATAGAATGAATCCATCCAGAGTGCAAAATGTGCTGGTTTTTACTTGTTGTCTGGGCCAGTGTTTATTCATGCCTCAACCAAAAATAGCAGACTTCACAGATATTTAGTATTTTCCTCTTCATCAGCTCATAACATTAATGTTCCCGGTTGTCTAGCGGAGACTGATCTGCAGAACAGTTTCTGCTACCCTTGGCAGCTGTGCTTAGTTGTCATTTCGCACAGTGATGACTGTGTGTTGCTCCCAGGCAAAGACAGGTTTCTGCTTGTTAGCAGGTCCCTGGCAGGGGGTTGCCCACACCTTTGGGCTCAGCTGGCCCCTGACGGGCCAGGCTCGTTACCACCAGCGCTGAGCATGCCCATAAAGCTGCTGGGCAGGCACGTAGCCCTTGAGGCTGGCTGGCAGGGCTCTGGCTGCTGGTGTGGCTGTGTGGGGCGGGGGGCCCGGCAGTGCTGTGGTAGGTGATGCAGAGCCGCTTGGGAGCGTGCAGGGATGGTGGTGGGGTGCTGTGGGTGCAGAGCTGGCTGCCCCAGAGCATCAGGAGCTGTGGGCTGGGCTCCTCTGCTGGGAGGATGCATCCAGCTCTGGGGCTGCAGGGAGCAACTGGTGCCCCCTTGGGAGGTGGGAGCAGGCTGGACATGGCTGGGGAGGGGGAGCTAGACCCTGCAGAGAGCCAAACCCCATGATATAAGGGGGGGTGTGTGTGTGTGAAAGACTCTGCTTAGAGCAGCTGAGCATGGGGAATCCTAAAGCTGTGGCCTTGGAGGTTCCTTCCCACCTGCAGCTCCAGGGTGTAGTGTCCTGGGAAGAGCAGGTGCCTGACAAGCTCTGTCTCCAGAGCTCCCTGAGCAGAGCATTGCCCCTGGGAGGAAGCAGTGGCTGGAGACCCCCTCCTACAGCGATGGGGACCCCCACCTCCATCTCCTGGTTTGCTGGGAGCTCAGCTCTGGGAGGTGGCGGGGGCCACCTTGTTGAGCCCTGTGACAGCCCCTGGCTGCTCACCCTTGTGGGCACCTGCGATGCTGCTGGGGACCTGTATCACACCAAGTGAGACCCCAGGGTGCTGGGTGGGGGTGATGGGCAAGAGGGCCCAGGTGGTGGTTGATCTGCTGGCACTGGGGAGACCACTGAGTAGGAGAGGACCAAAACAGAGTATTTTCTTACAATCATGTTTGCCATCACTGCCGTCAGCGCAGGCAGGTGGTGCTGCAGGACCCCTGCGGGGCAGTGGCCCAGGTCCAGTTCACAGCGCTGCATCTTCTGGGATGGATGTGCTGCCTCTGTCAGGGCCGGCTCTCGAGCCGCCGGCGGCGGCCTTGGCGCGGAGCTAAATGAGCTGGCATTGCCGTTGCAGGGGTCTATTAATAAGCCCATGGTACATAACTTTGTTGAGAGACCTGCAATCATTCTGTGCTCAGTACAAGCTGAGCTGTAAATAGCTCTTTGAGTGGTGACTCCTAGGTCTCTATTAAATTCCAGGTGCTGCAGCCAAATGCTTTTAGGGCTGAAAGCGCTGCCTGACTTGGACCTCAGCAACGGGGGCTGCGTGGTGCTGCGGCTCAGCGTGTACCTGACCGGAATACACTGATGGAGCTGGGGATCGGATCGGATTGTTGGCGAGGTGGGCGGTGAGAAGGACTGGAGACCTGCTGGGGAGAGCAGGGGGACAGAAGCCTGGAGGTCCTGAGCAGATACAGACACAAGGGCTGCGACTGCACTTGAGTAGATGAGGCCTGGTGAGTACTTGAAATTCCTTTTTTCCCCCGGCTGTTGCTGTTATTCTAATGTCCAAAAGAACTTGTTCTTGACCTGTCTTAAAATTCAGGATTTCTCAGCAGTGTTTACTATTAAGTGTATCCAGGGACTTGCTGCACAAAAGTTGCAATCATTGGTGTTAGGATAGTTAGCTGAGGGACAGATATTTTGTGTCCCTCAGAAGAAGATAATTTCCTGATGGGCGGGTGCTGGGCAGGGTGTGAGGCAGCTGTGCTGCGCTAGGCTAGCGTACCGTGCAGGGCATCGGCTGCAAGTGCCGGCAAGCCCAGGGCCGTGGGGAGCGTTGGCCACGTAAGCCAGTCTCATGGTGTCCTTGCCTGGTAGCTTCAGCACGCTGGGGCTGAAGCAAAATCACGTGTGAATGGGGGAAGGAGGAACGCTGGTCTTGGTGCAGGCGGGAGGGTGGTGGCCTTGGCTCTGTAGTGTGGTGGGGCACAGGGGGACGCTGTCTTGTGCGCGAAGGGAAAAAAAAGCCTGAAGCCTGCGGTTTGTGCTTTGCCCTGCTGTCTGTGGGGGTGCTAAGGATGCTTGCCGAGGTGCCTGGGCAGCCTTTGGTTTGTGGGCTAGTGTTTGGGATAGGTGTAAGGCAGAACAGAGGTCCTCTCGGCTTCTCAAGAGGGGCTCTTGGTCAGCGTGCTGGCTGGCTGTACCTTGAGTACTCCAGTTCACATGACCACTGTAGAGTGTCTGAGATTCAGCCAGCATCACTGCAAAGAGCAAACCACACAGACACATGCTTCCCAAGCTGTGAGCCACCTTAAAGCTTTCGCTTTAAAACTGTTAAAATTATTTTGCATGTTTAACATTGCTATAATAGTTGCAATGGTGTTTACAATCTCAATCGGCCAAAATCTCTGCCAGAAACGTTCTAAGCAGCAGTTTTATACAGGCAGTTTCTGCTTTCATTACAGGAGAGAGAAATGCAGGGTTCACAAGGGATTGCTGCAATGGTCGTAGCTGGGAGAAGAAATGCTCATTAACTTGCTTATCTCCCCTGAGTGTGCAGAACAGATTGTCTGCCAGGCACTTGTAGGCACTAGTTGGCACAGCCAATTCTGCTGGGCTTGTGTTGGAAAGACACAGAATAAGCCCTCTGGAAACTCCTGTATGGAGCATTTATTAATTTGTCTTGTCTTTGCCATCAGTAAATGCACTGCAGAACCTCAGACAGGAACTGTGGCTCTGTCGGGAGAGTGCAGTTGGTAGCACCATGAGTTAATTAAGGAACAATTACAGAGTGGCTAGGGAAATCCTACGGCAAGGAGGGGCAGAAAACCTGATTACTTCTGGTCTCTGCCAGTTCCTGCAGGTTGGTGTGTTCTGTGGGGGGCTCCTGCTGTAACCGGTGGGGTGAGCTGGGCTGCTGGGCTCCTGCTCTTAACTCGGAGCAAGGCTCGCCCCTTGCTACACCGCAGTAACACTCTTGAGCCTCCCGATGCTTCCAGTTACCTCTCGGGAATGAGCGTAGGAGGGTGGTCTGAGCTTGGGCTGAAGGCTGGAATGACTGGGCTCTTTTCTCTCTGTCTGACCAGCTTAGTGTATAGGTGAGAAATGGGGAGTTTCACGTGTGCAGTTGGTGTGAGAGGAGACAGGGCAGAGGGCTGAGCTGAAATTGCCAAGTCCTCTGAGTAGAAACAGGGTGCTGGCTTGGGGCAGGGAGCACCCAGAAGCAGGACAAGCAGAGATCCCGTTGCAGCAAGCACAGGTAGAGAAACACCTGGGAGTGGGGGGAAGATTGCAGCAGAGAGACTGAGCCTGACGATCCTGCCCTGGGGAGCAGCTTATCCCCCTCTCTAATGACTGGGAATAATGTCTGTGTGGTGGAAGTGGGGCTTCAGAAATACTCCAGGATTCTGTCCCACAGTCTGAAGTGGGAACTTTGCAACAGCTTTAGCCTGGGGCAAGTAAAATCAAATACCTCTTTTGACTGTAAGATACAGGACTGGTTAGCTGGAACTATTCTGTGCTGCCTTGCAGCTCGGTTCCCTAGTGTTAATTACCTCCTGCAATAAATTAAACCAGTGGTATTTGTGTAACAAGTCAGCTGAGAGCAATGCAGCAAATTGGTAAAGGGTAGAGTGGCAGCCCCAGAGGGAAGCTGTCTGGGAGGCTCATCCAGCTGCCTCTGGCAGGCAGAGGGATGCAGCGGAGCTGTGCGGTGCCTGGGGCACGGTGGTCCCACGCATGGGCTGAGGTGAGGTTGTGGTGCAGAGCTGTGGGGCTGCGCCGAGCTACCCTCTGTGCGGGCATGATCTGAAAGGCTGGGGCTCGCAGGGCTGCCGGGTCATCAAATCTGTGTCACATAATGCGTCTGAAATGCCCTTAAACTTGCAATGCCAGGAACTACACGACCTCCCCACAGTCTGTCATGGGGCTGCTTTGTTCTTTCCCTTAAAATGCTGTTTTTTCCCCATGTCTGACCTGTGTCCTTTGCTGCAAATTGCATCTATAATCCAAGATGCACATGGAGGGTAGATGTATTTTTTGCTTCATCCTTTTATGTATCTGAGGATTTAGCATGCCTCCTACCTTCCCTTCTCCAGACTGAGTGCCCCATTCAGTACAAGACAATCGGTGCAATCAGGTGGGCGCAGGTTTAAGGTGGGCAACTCCGTTAGCTTGAATGTATTACTGTGTGCCCTGGGGTGACAGGCAGGTGATATGATGAGCTGTAATGTGCCTGCACATCTATTTTGCAGGAAAAATAAGTATCTTAAATAGCAAACCTGCACATGTTTTAAATATCCTCCTTGCAGCTAGCTTTCTGTGTCTCCTTCTGGCCTCTCCTCTGCAATTAGAAGTGTGTTGCTGAGATGGCTTTAATGTTTGCTAAATTATCCTGTTTGTTTTCCTTCTGAAATGGATGTGTGTGCCAACACACGCTGCTTGTTGCTCCGCAGTAGCAGGGGCTCTTGCTTTTGGCGTGGTTTTTTCAATGATGTTTGGTTTTTTTACAGAAGTGGATTTCCAGCAACGTTTCCCGCACAGCGCCTCCAGTGCTGTAGGAACTCGGAATATGTATTTGATTAGATGCACGAGCTGAAGTTGTTGGTTGCTTTTTCATTTCAGCTGGGCTGGGGTGTAAGAAAGCTCCATTAATGCTTACTCATTTCTAGGCATCAAATTTGCAAATCTACTGTCTAAAACCTGTCCACGCAGCAAAATGACTTTCTGCAGCCTGGTTAGGTCTGTGCCTCTGCAATACATTAAAACTAATGCTCCTTGTCCCTTCCCTTTAACTTCCAATATACTTATCCTGCTGTGCAGAAAGCTGCTGCCTCGTGTTTTACCAAGGCTGGTGCCTCCTTTACAGACAAGTGACCGAAACGAAGCCCGAATGGGTGCTGGCAGTGCAGCTGCCCCCGCCGGGCAGGGAGTCGGGAGGAAAGGAGAAGTGTGTGTTTAACAAATGCTCCATGTCACAAACAGGAACTGAGTTAGTTTGTCTTAAGAAGCTCCCTGCGGCTTAAGCACATATTAATGGCAGCAAAAATCCCCCAAACCCAACCCTGAGATGTTACTGGAGTGCAAATCCCAGCAATGCGTCCCGGGGTTGCCTGTGCTGCGGCTCCCGCTGCGTGTTCCTGAGCTGCTGAGCCCCAGCCCTTGGACCTGGCACCATCCCTGGCCGCGAAACAGCTGCCGGATGCAGACACCGCGTTCGGAGAAGGAGCAAAGGACAGACGCTGAGTCTGGGGAAGAGAGGGAGGTTATTGCGTTAGGGAGATGTAATAAAACAGGGAAGCAGCGAGAGAAGGGGAGAGGCAGTGGGGAGAGCTGATGGCAATGAATGACTTCTGGCTAAATGTAGTAATAACACTTTGCAGTTATCTGGTGTCTTTCACCTCAGGCTCTCAGAGCTCCTTAGAAATATTAACTAATTAAACTTCCTGTGTTAATTAACCATGTTTTGCTAGATGAGAACCCAGTTTGGGGAGCAGCTGTCTGGTCTCCAGATGCTGCTGACATCCTCACCATTGTGCTTTCTCATGGTGAGGAAGACCCAGATGGGAGGATGCAGCCATGTCCTGGTGTGGTGGTGCCTCCTGCACCTCATCAGCACCAGGGTGGGGGTGCTGACTGCGAGGCCAGCCTCCTGTCTGCATGGAGCAGATCCCAAATGGCCCATCTGCATTTCCCAGGCTCCTCCCGTTTGGCCCCTTAGCAGCTTTGTTAATGCAGGAAGAACTTGAAAAATAGGCAAAGGACCCGTTTGGCATGAGCTTGTTGACAGCAGCGCAAACCGCAAGCGGAGCAGGTCCCTGCAGACTGAAGGAGCCGGGGTAACATCAGGGGCTGTGGTGACGAGGTGCAGCGTGGCCATGGGCAGGCTGGGGGAACCTCAAGGGCAAATCAAGGACACCACAAGGAAGCAGGTGTTTGAGGAATGCCAGCTCTGCCTCCAGCAGGCTCCCTGCCCCTTAGTGCTCCCCAAGTGCCTGTTCCAGAGGTTTGGGACCTCTGAGCCTTCCCTTTGCTGTCAAAACCTTCTCCTGGAGAAGCTGGAGGATCCCACGCTGCTCAGCCCAGCTGGAGCACGGGAAGAGTTTCGTGGTCAGATGGGGCATCCCTCCAGGTGATCGCTTTATCTGTGTGGAGAGGTCCCAAGTTATGCTCTGAACATATTTAATGAAAACAAAATTGGATACAGAGTGAGGGACTGGAGAGGGTGACTAGAAAGTCATTTCTGTGAGATTATTCTCAGTCTGTGTGTGGTGACTTATTTATCTCCACAAGGTCTAGGTTTGGGATGGCATATATTATTCACATAGCAAGAATGGGTGTCTTCCCTCCTGGTTTCTTATGAAAATATCTTCTATTCATAGCTCTGCAGAAAATGTTATATAATTTATCTGAAGGTACAATCAGAATTTCTAAAATATTCTGGAGCTGTAGTAAGTGGGGACCATGGTGGTTAATATTCAGGGCCACAAGCCTCCAAGATTTTGGGTCACAATCATTTCCTCGAGTATGAGGCAAGAGCTGTAGTCCTGAGACCAGAGTGCTCGAGCATGCAGGCGCAGCTCACGGTGGCCGCTCGGGGCACCCAGCCTGGCTAAAAGCATCCTCCTGCCCTGGGCTTCCTCGGGGAGAGCTGGCGGGTTTCACCAGGTGCCTCCTCCTGCTCAGCCAGGAGCTCCTGGCTTGCAAAGGCATCCAGGGTGGGAGCAAAGTGTTTGTAGGCAGGGTTAGCTGCTTCCCCTTTCTGCTTCGCTCTAGGAGTCAGTGCCTGAGGCAGCGGGTGCAAGGCCAGGGTGAGGTGTGTGTTCAATGGGAGATGAATTGCAGTGCTGCTGTCAGTCTATGAGCTGCTGCAGAGCCTCTCTCTGAGGATGCCAGAGTCTGGGGAGCCAGGGGAAGAGTGGCTGGTGGGGATGGAGGATGGAAAAAGGGCTGTTTACATGGGAGGTGCACGCAGCAGCGGCAGTAATACATGGGAAAAGCAAATGCTAATCAGAAATTAATATCTCGCCGAGCAAGGCAGTAGAAAGTAACTAGAGACAACCTGGAGTAAGTAGTATTTGCTATTTTACACTAAACTCTCTGAGATTTATTTTTCTACTGTAGAAATTTGAGGCAAAAATGAGTTGAAGATCCCTTGGGAAATAGCAGTAGGCTATTTATTCACAGTTGGTATTTATTCATTATCTGTCATGAAGGTGTTCATTTCTGTAGCCTGGAAATATATTCCTTTCTCTTGACCACTAAAGAACTCGTGCAGGAAAGCGATGGGTACCTACTGAGCTGGGACGGTCAGTGCTGCAGTGTGTGTCCTTACAACAGCCGGTGGAGGCTGCAGAGCCTCTCGGCAGGCGGGAGCTTGCTCAGCGCTGCTGCTCCTCCTGGGTGCCCTCGGCAGAGCCTTCCTCACACCTCCTCTTTCTGGAGACCGGGGGGTGCTGGGGTGGCTTTCCCCGCCGCCCCTGAGCCCCACTGTGCCGCGCAGCCCCGCGGTGGCTCAGAGCCCAGCTCTGCCCCTGGGGCCGGGGCTGAGCAGCAGCCAGGCTCAGCGGTTCCCCGTGGCTTCCCTTGCTCAGTGCCGGTGAAGTCATGGAGCAGAATTCCAGGGAAAGTACCCTAAAATAATTAGAATTCTTCCCAGCTCAGGGTTTTCACCATTGCGTCTCAGAATTTCAGGTAAAATGATGTGATCCATGAGCTCTGCAATAATCTGCAGTTCTCCCTTCTGCCTCTGGCGATGGTGTGACCTCATTTTGAAAGGTCTGAATAACTCCCGTTTGGCCCCTGGATATAACCGAGTGATACTCCTTCCCTCTTTGTTATATCTTTGGCAATAATTATTCTTCCCCTCCAAACATAGTGTTTTCCTCTTTATGAGAATTTGTTCTCATTCTCATTTCCATTCTGAAAGTGCTGGTTTCTGTTCTATTTTTAATTGAAAGGCTGGAGGGCAAATGCAATTAAACTGTGGTGCATGAATTGTAACTTGTAATATGTGTTTAAAAAAAAAACACACCACCTTATCGTTCAGAAATTACTTGCTTTCTAATCTGGACTCCATAAGTCCAAGTTTCAGTTCTCATGATCAGACCAAATGAGTCCAATTCACAGAGGATGGGGGGAAATGGATTGAATGGGTTTGTTGCTCGTTGAAGGGAAACGAGCTCCGTTGCAGGAGGCGCAGCTCTGCTCTGCGCTCTGGCAGGGGTACGACTGCCTGCGGCAGCACCCGCGCGACGTGCCCGCAGCCCCGTGCCCGCAGCCCCGTGCCGGGACCCTGGCAGCGCCGCGCAGGGGCGCGCGGTCACAGCACGCGGTGCTGCTTGGCCAGAGGGAGCGCTTGTGGACTCCAGGGAGCTGAAATCAGGTGATAAAGCAGCGTTCATCTTCACTTCTCATGGCTTCCCGAGTGTTTTGAAGGGGAGCCCAGCTGTGCATGAGCGTGGAGTGGCTCCCTCTTGCCTCTTGCACCAAGGGTTATAAAGATAAATGGGTATTGCCACCGCTGCGAAGGGCTCGTTCCCCGGCCTCATGGCTAAATGCATCGACTAATCAGTGTGTTAAAGTTACTCTTTAATGTAACTTGTATCCTCTTCAAAATAGTAAAAGGATTTCAATTAAAGCCGAGACCTTGGAGAGTCCTTTGCCCAGGCCAGCTCTAGCTGCTTCCACATCGGTTGTCAAATCATTACAATTATAGATTTGGGGGGGGTGTGGGGGTGTGGTGTGGTATGTAACTGCTCTTATCGGTGAGCCCCAGCCTCAGGGGCCTAGACCCTTCCATTGACACTGTCCCCATCCCGGAGACCCAGGGGAGAAATTGCTCCTGGCCAGCAGTGAGAAGCCTTTTGGAGTAAAGCTCTGTGTGCAAAAAGTGGTGGCAATGGTCTGAGTCGGTCTGTTTAGCCGCTGTTTGTGCCTCCCTGCATCGGGGGAGGCCCGTCACTTCTCAGAGGGAGTCACACGCCACCTTAGGCGTCCACGGTGGCCACAAGCGAGTGCATCTTAAAATAAACCTCTCCAAGGCTGCCTGCCCTCTCCGATGGTGGCCGTGTGCGCTTGTGCAGCGGGAGAGGGAGGGCAGGATCAATAATATGAAATGTATCATCTTTCTTCATTTTCTCATCATGTCGAAATCGATACCCTGCCTTGCGCAGAGGCTGCTGCTGAAGGCTGAGCTCATTCATTATTGCACATCTCCTCCTGGATTTACATCAATGTTATATTTCTCTCATGTAAAAAATGGGCTGCATGTCAGTGTTGCTGATACCGATTGGGCTCCGTAACCGTGGAGCAACTGCACCAAAATTATTCTATAAAAGCGCCTGCATGCATTAGTGATTTATCCGACAAATTGTGTGCTCTCCCATGATGACTCAGTCTGGTTGCTCAAGTCTGCGCAAGGTGAGAAGAGTATGGCGCCTCGGTGAAATCGTGCATTTCCATAAAAAAAGTGCGAAAGGAGGAGACACATTTAAATAATGGTTATCGAGGAATAAAAGCTCAGTAAGTGCTGGAAAAAGTGTATCCATTTAAGTTACTGCCTCAGGCTTGCTCAGCAGAGATCCAAATTGCTTAGCGTCCGTCTTGGCGTGCGGAGACTCAGCCATAGGGTGCAAACCCAGAACCCTGGCAACATCTGGGTACCCACAGAACGGAGAACAGAAACCAGCTGTGCCCTTTCCCTAGCGCCCTTGCGTGATCACGCTCCTGGTGTCCTTGCTGCTGCCTGAGCCAGCCCTTATCACCTTCTGTTTAACTGAATTTAGCCCTTTTATAGGTTACTAACGGGAAAAGTGTATTTGTCAGAGTTGATGTACTTTAAAGCAGGAAAACAAATTTGTCTGTGGCCCTCTTACAGAGGATGAAAGCTGCTTGTCACTTGGCTGGTTCATTATGGGATTCTGACACTGGAAGCTTCAGCTCTTTTATTAGCGGTGACTTTTTCATGGCTTTAATTACTCTTCAGAGTACACTACGTATATTACACTTCTGCGGCAACCGATTCCTGCATTCCTGGTTGTCTCCCCATCACTCTCTCATCTGCTTGCAAATGAGTTTATTCCCTGGAGAGAGGTCTCTGGGCACGATGAGACACAAAGCAGGGAGACGAAGTAATGTCTTGTCCATCACTTGTCTTTTCTGCTTGTGCTTTGTATGAGAGGAGGCCAGGACACGCATTTCCAATGAGCTTGTCCCAGGCCTGATCTCTGGAGGGTGGTTGCTCCTGATGGTTTCCAGCACCTCCTGCACGTGGAGGTGCGGTGCTGGCTGGTCAAATTCTGATGCATTTAGACAAAGTTAATTACCAATTCCATAAAATTGTCCACATCAAAGGTTTGAGAATTGTACTTATTTGATAAGGAGTCACTTGTAATACCTTGTCACTTCCCCAGTTCTAATTATGCTTATCGGTCCAGGCTGATAATTAGCACTGCGTGCAAGGCAAGTACGAGCGTGGTGCCCAGGGGGCAGATGGAAATCTCTCACTATTAAGGCTGGAGACACGCCAGAGGCAGCACGGTGACAGCCAGGTGATAGTACAGTCACATGCCAGGGATGCTTTCCAGGCTGTCCCCAGCCGGGTCTTGGAGGATGCTTTCTGGGGCAGGTCACACTTCTACCTGGAGCCTCACCAACATGCCGCATCTGCTGCGTGTCCGGGATCCCTGGCAGGCAGACACGGCGCGGGCTGCCTGTCGGCCCGAGCTGCCTGGTTAATTGTGCAGAAGGAGCCTGTTTCCAAGGGCTCGTTGCTGCTCAGAGCTACGCGTCGCTCCCTTGCGTTAACACAGTCTCTTTCTAATTCCATTAAGTTACGAAAAGGTGTAAGAGCAACTTTCAAGAGCTTTTATAGCCATGAGATCTTGAGACCATCCAAGCCATCATCCCATGTAACTGCTTCTAAGGGTGTCTGGGGGGGTCCCTCATCTGGCCCCCTTTCTCCTGGGGAAATGCTCAGGAAGATATCTATACCTAGATATAGGCATAGCAGCTCTATGCTACAGCAGATGTGCTGCTTTGCTGCAGTCTGCAGAAGGGTGGTGCAGGTGGAAGGCAAAATTGCAGGAAGCTAATAAGCTGCACCATTTACCAACCTATTAAACACATTTTTAAAGCATGACTTGGCTACCCAGCCAGCAGAAAACAAGGTACAAGGAAATACAGCCTGAAACAACTGCTCTATTGCCATTCTAGGTGCATCCAATCTAAAGTTGATGTGCTATTAATTGCCAGTGTATGGTATTATCTTCCTAGAACACGTTTCTTTTTGCAAGTTTTTTTCTAACGTTTATTAGATGTCCTTTTTCACTTAAAGTTCACAGCATTTAAAAAAAATACATTTGAGTAGATTAAAAATAACACCTCCAAAATGCCGCCTGTCTCCAGGCTGCGGGAAAGACTTCAGTTAACGGGAAGATTTGCCTGTCCATCCTGTCGGTGCCAGACTCTCCAGCTGCCGTAGTTCATGCCATGTCATTTTTTAATTAATGGCTTATCGAAATTCAAAGACTGTTCGTGTGTGTTGTCACTACCAGTTAAGTGGCTCACCTTTCAGAGTTCTCCTAGGTTCTCCATGGGGCGCAAACAGAAGTAAATTCCAAGTAACAGGAGTATGAAAAAGGTACCCTTCAACCATATACTGAAATCCTTCCAAGAAAACAGCTCTAGAGCGAAAAGCTTTAAAAAGTCATCTGGGAGAACCAGAGCAGCTTCCCAGGACAGCTCACTCTTGTGTAGTAAACAAAATTACCATCTTAGGAGATGGGTTTAAATTGGAAGCGTACTTTCTTCTGTGGTACTGTTTCTTTAAGATCTGAAAGACAATCTTGAAGGTCTACATGGAGACCTACAGCTTAGCCTGCAAAGTAGTGATAGAAAAGATACGCATTCATTTAACAGGCAGCATAGTTCCTCCTGTCGTTCCTAATAAATGACTTCTCTTTGTAGGCTACCAGCCTGTTGTTCACCACCAGGAAAACACGTATATATTCATGGCATTTATTGTGCTGTCCTCCTAAACACACAAAAGGGGCTGTTAAAAATAAATGCTTCCAGCATTGTGCTCTACAGGATCGTTACCTTACCTACAAAGCGCGTGGTTTTACCAGCAGGTTTGTATCTGTTTTAAGTAGGAAAGTATTTAAAAAAAATCTTTGCCTCTGACTGGCTTTAAGATTTCTTTGTGGTATTGTCCCACTGTGTCTAATACCAGAAAGGTGATCGGGACTTCCCAGCTAGGAGTGCAGCCACCTGTCGTAAGTCGTGCTTGCTCTTGCAAGTGGAATCTCAGTCGTGCGAGACCGAGGAGGGGGAGCAGGGAGCTCCCCTCCAGAGGCGATCGCTTTCCTCGGGAGAGCGGGAGGGTGGCTGCCGAGGCCGTTTGCAGGGGCTGCGTGTTCGTAAGGCCTGACAAGCAAAGAGCCAGTCCTGCAGAAGGGAGCGCGAGCCATTAAAACGCTGCCGGTGTTCCACGTGCCCGGCAGCACGGGAGGGTCACCCTCCGGCTCCGCCGGGGTGCCGCGCAGCTGTAGGTGCTCCGAGCCCCAGAAGCAGCACGCTCAGAGCTGCTGGGAGCCCTGGCACCAGTCAAACAGCGTCCTCCTCCCCAGCTCTGCCCTGGCTCAGGCTGCCCTTCCTCTGGGCCTGGGGCAGCGCGGGCTGCATCGGCACAATTTTGGCAGAAAACATAGCGCGCTGTGTTGGGAGGGTCTGTGTGGGGCAGATATGTTCCAGCTCAGGAACTGGGGAGTAGTCATTTCTAATTGTCAACCAGTATCCCTACTACTTCATTATTTATGTGCCATTGATGGGTTTTAATGCTGTGAAATTACTCCGAGTATACCAGCACCTGTGCTTTGTTCGCGGTGAAATACTGCTTTATGTTTCTGGATGGCACCTACTTATTCAAGTTTGTATTCGATAAATGCCTGACATATATGTGAAAGGAAACAAAACATTAATAACGCTCTCTGTTTTGTCCTTACAGAAACGAATTACGTGATACTTATTGTTAACAAACTACAGGAAAATGATAGGTATGTGAGCCAGAGAGAAGCAAATTATGCAGGCAGAACTGTGTTCACTTGCATTCATTAAATGTCTCCAGCATCATTGTCACAGGGCTTGACCGGAATATAAATTGATGCTCTAAATTCAGCTTTAAACCATACCGTGTGCCATCCCTTGACTGTTTGTGGCTGGGCGGGTGCGTGCCCCAGCCAGGGCAGGAGCCTCAGCCCCGGCCAGGCGCAGCGTGCGCGGCTGCCTTCGAGCAGCCCTGACCGCTCACGGCCCCGCCGCCCCTGCCCTTGCGTATGTGCTCAGTTATTCACAGCACGAACCTAAAAATAAATATCTGCCAGTGGTTGAGAGGATGAAGAACTTCTCTTGGGTCTCCAGAGTTCAGCTGGAGGCTGGAGAAACCCCCCACCCGCCCCAGCTCGCACGGCAGCCGCTGTACCGAGCAGCCTCCCAGGCTGTGCTCTCTGAATGCCCCGAGTACCACAGGTTTTGTGCTAACTGCAGCAGAAACGGGAGCAGTCCTCGGGATGTCCGTCCCACCGCCCACGGCTCCTGAGAATATGCTAATTTGTCTGTAATGCTAATGCACCCTAATCAGCCGTGCTTCTGTCATAGCAGTCACAGGCAAAGATAAAGCGTTGGCCTACAAGCTGTGTCTCAAGAGAACTGTTATGGTAAATTCCGTTATATTTTCTTGTCCAGATTAAATGCAAATAACCTTCGTAGTGCTGCAGATCTTGATTTATAAATTTCTCTTGCAACCCCTTTTGGCAGAACTGTATTTTACTGTCCCAAAATCTGGAATTTACCACTTGCTTTTTCAAACCTCTTGCTGCCGTGTTTACATAAGTCATACCACCCTTGCAGGACTAGTACTAGGTGACAAAAATAACAGATTTTGATTATCGTTACCAAAGACTTTAACAGCCTGAGCTTATATATGCAGCTCTGCAGCTAGAGATAAACTAGGAAGAAGAACCTGTTGAGACCCAAATGATTTTCTCATGCACTACTGGGCTAAGCCCCTGTTTGCTTCTGCCAGGACATGACATCTTGCTGCAGAAGTGAATAGTAAGCGCAAACGTCAGGTCTTTGGCTCCCTGGATAATGCGGTGCTACGTGTGCTTGTGTTGCAGTTGCTGTGTCCCTCGTGCCGGAGACCCCTGCTAGCGGCGTGCCCAGGGAGGGGGTGAATTAGCGAAGGGATGGGCACAGAATAACAAGTGGGATGTGGAAAAGGAGATCCTTTTCCACGGTCAACCTCTCAGCAGAGTCTTGTTGGACAAGGCCAGACAATCTCTGGCTGATGGCTGACTTCCAGCCCTGGTTTTGGTCTGGGTTTGCTGCGGGCAGTGGATGTGCGTTTTGCTGGTGTTGTGCTGCTGGTGCATGGTGAAGTCACTGGTGTTGCAGCTACAGCTCTGGGGGCTGCCTTGCTCGGTGCTCCGTGTGTGCTGCCCTTCCCCAGTGCCGGGGCTGCCTTGCTCGGTGCTCCGTGCTGCTGCCCTTCCCCAGTGCCGGGGCGCTGGGTGCTCCGTGTGTGCTGCCCTTCCCCAGTGCCGGGGCGCTGGGTGCTCCGTGTGTGCTGCCCTTCCCCAGTGCCGGGGTGCTGGGTGCTCCGTGTGTGCTGCCCTTCCCCAGTGCCGGGGCTGCCTTGCTCGGTGCTCCGTGCTGCTGCCCTTCCCCGGCCACGCCTGTGCCGTGCGATGGTAGCAGCCACCCCGGAGACGCCCCACGGGTGTCGCTGGTCACTGCACGGCTGCTGTGGGTGCGGTGGGACAGCCGGAGAGCGTGGGGTGGCAGCAGGGTGTGCATGTGCTCCCCTGCAGGCAGGGAACCGAGCGGCAAGGACAGGGTGGGTGCGCAGTAATGCCAGCCCTGGGCTCTGCTGCTCTTTGGGGATCCCGGCTGGCCCTGGGGGAGGGCGCGCTGCGCTGCAGCACGCTGATGGGCAGGCGTCATCCTCAGTGCCCAACTTTTATCCCAGCCGTTCCCGCCGTGGCGACCACCTCAGAAACCGCGTGTTGCTGAGTGCGCAGCAAAGGCTAGGTGCCCAGGGAAGCATTGCGTCCCAGCTTACTGCATGGTTTTTGAGCATGCGTCTTCCTAAAGGTATTGAAGCTTCTTACTCTGCTGCTGGCATTAGGACTTCAAGCCCCTTACAATTAACCTGTTTTGTGTTTCAAAAAACAAGCCCTAAAACCCTCAGCCAAAAGAAAAATTCTCATTGGAAAAGGTGGTAATTAAGTGCATGAGGAAAAGCAGAGACAAAATCCAGACTGTAAAGACTGGGTGGTGCGTTATCACGGGGTCACAGACTGGAGTAGGAAATGGACTGAAATAAATATATGCAAGATAGAAGGGTCACAAAATGTAAGACAGGAGCTGTGCACAACCAGGGCTCCTGCCAGAGCGCAGGAAACAAATCCGCACGCGTCGCATGAGCTCAGCACCCACAAAGCAGACTCGCTCAGCTCCTCCTCGCAGTCGGTTTCTCAGAAGAGCAGGGATCGGCCACGCCGAGTGCTCCCGCAGATCTGGTCACTCGGCTGTGGAAAGCCGTGCTTGCTCTCCCATGGATGCCTTGTGCGGGGGCCGCCGGCAGACCCGCTCTGCTCCGCGTGGCCTCGTCCTGCCCCTCCGGGCAGGGCAGCCCTGGTGGCTGTGGGGGTGTTTGTGCAGGTGCCCGGGAAGCGCAGCGTGGGACAGCCCCAGCATCCCGCCCCTCCCGTGCAGCGTTTGCTGCTGCTGTGTTCAACAGAGCCGTCCTTGGCACCGTTCACTCGATGCGGACCCCAGCCAGGGACCAAAGGGGTCCCTGGGGACAGGAGTTGTGTGTTACCCCATGCCCTGAATGAGCAGCTGGGCACTAAATTCATTTATTCTTGAATAAAGGCCATTCCTGATGGAGCCAAACGTCTAGGGAGGGAGGTACTGCTGACCTAGTGCGTGGTGCTAATTTTTGAGCCAGTTCAGCCTCATTAATATATTTCTTCCCTCATTATTAGCCTTCCCTATCATGATTCAGGGCAGATGTGTTATCAACAAACAGCAAATCCCCTATAGGGTCTGTGGGCTGAAATTGGTGTTTTCCCGCTGGCAAAGCGGCTTTGCTGGAGCCCGGTCGGCGGGGGGGCCTCCCTGGGATCAGAGCTGCCTGAGCTCTGCTGCCTCTGCCGGGGAAAAAGGCTTGGAGGGAAGGATGTGCTGGAAAGCAACTCTCACTGTCAGGTTTGGAGTCAAACAGAATAAAACTGATAGCTTTTAAAAATTCATGGTTGTGTTAATGCACTCAGTCAAGTGTAATTAAATGTAGAGAGACTCAGCAGCTTCGTATAAATACTTTGTAGGAGCCTGTCAATCTTCCAGGGAAATGAACAGCTCCCCCCCCGGCCCCCCGTCCCCCCCGACAAATGAAAATCTGCAGCATCGCCTCTTTCAAGAGCAGAGCCGCTGGCTGTGGGGAAGCGTCTGAAGGTCTCTCCTGCGCCTGGCGCGGAGGTCGTCCCGAGGAGCCACGCGGGCTGTTAGCACCGTGTTGCTCGTACCTTAGTGCTGCGGCACGGGCTGGCAAACCTGGGGCTGTAAAAGCGGAATTAGCAATCACGGCGTGCCCTGGGCTTCGAATGGCAGCAGATGCTGTGCCTGGCGTTCGGCCTCAGCCCCCGGGAACTCCTCCTGCGCCTGCCTTGTCCTTCGGGAGCTGCTGTGCCTTGCCTTGCCGTGCCCAGAGCTCTCTGCTCTGGGGTCCTTCGCCTATTAAAACAGAGGGTACCCAACTGAAAATGGTTATCCCGGTTTTAAAATCTGCAAAAAACCCCCAAAGCTAAAAAAAGGGGGGAAAGCCTGTGTGCCAAACTACGCAATGGATGGCTGTGTCTTGAGAATGAGCATTTCCTCCATAGGGAGAGGTTTTCTCTTACAAATTGCACTTGGGGGCTAGTAAGCAGTGGAAAGCAGATGTGTGCAGAGGGTACCGACGTCCAGGGAAGCCCCACCTGAGGCACCAGCCCGCTGCAGCGCGGGGTGGGCGGAGGTTGGTTTCTGGCCGCTCGTGGGGGCAGGACGCTGCCCCGTCCCCCCGGGTCCCTGTGTCGTGCGTGCCGAGGGCCGCGGTGCATCCTCGTGTTCCTGCAGGCCAACTCGGATGTCGAGGTGTGTTTCTGGGGAAAACCATTGCCAGGACTAGCAGGGCGGCACCCCGAGTGCCTTCGCGTGGCTCCGTCGGCAGCAGGGCGCTTCTCGAGGTGCTCCTCCACAGCTGCTTCCCAACAACTCTTGTGGTCGGCAGCAGAACTGGGGAAATCATCCAAAGCGGAGCAAGGAAGGGAGGATCAGACAGTACTGGTATCTGACAGAGCTCAGTTTTTCCCATTTGCGGTTTTTCCTTCTTTCCTTTGCTCAATTGAGTTCTAACCTTCTCACACAGCTGTTGAATATCACCGTAAACTTAATTTATTCCTTTGTAAAGTTAAAGTAAATATGACTGAGAAAAATACATGTTGTACTTGATGTGAGACTAATGACGTGTTCCCCAACTCTCTTCAGTAGCGATAGAGCTATAATCAGATTTGGAGAGGAGCCGCGTTGCTCGGTGCAGTGGGTAAGGATGCAGCGAAGTAGGGCTTACGCCTGCATTTTACATGAATTCAGCAACAGCCCGCTGGCCCTGGCAGGGATGTGCTCGCCCGGCCTCGGCGCGAGGCCTGCTGACACAGCGTGCGCGGCCCGAGCCTGCTCTGCCCCTCACCTCGGGAGCGCCCGGGTGCTCGGGAGCTGCTGCTCCTCCCAGCTCGGTCCCGCAGGCGGGAAGCGGAGCCATCGCCTCGCGCTGGGGTGAGGCGCCCGTCCCCGACGCCTTCTGGGAGGCAGAGAAGTTCTTATGTCAGGCTTCAAAGCCAGCAAAGCACCTGAGGCTTTTTTATTTTTGTGTTGTGTTTTTTTATTTTTTAACTTTAGCACAAATGGGTGTGTGTGTGGGGACTCGGAGCAGCGAAGGAATCTGGTGTTTCAGTACTGCTAGTACCCTATGGGATGCTATTGGCTTTTCACAGTCAATCTAATAGCGGTGATCAAAATAATTGCTATAGAGGAAAAATGTGCCTTATCACAGAGCGCAACGCTTTGACAATGAAAGCGCTTCAGAGCGTATTTTTAGGACAGGAAAAAAATCAATCTAAATCTTGTGCTTTTTTTCCCTCATATGCCTCGAGCAGCGAAAGGTGGGGAAAGGGATCAGCTTTTTTGAGGTGCTCCTCCATCACTGCCCATCTTTAGCAGGGAAACAGAAACTCAGCAGACAGCCAGATTTGGTGGATCCCACTAACATGTGCACTCGCAGGAGTGGGAGAGTAAAACCTTTTGTCCAGACAGTGAAATAAAGAACAAATGCCCTTTTGGATGATTAAGAGAACTAATAGAAAACCCAGCAAACCCCTTTTGTTTGCAAAATGTAAAACAATTGATGTTACTGCAGTGTCAGCAAACCTAGAAGCATTAATAAAATGAAGCGGCTCCTGCATCGAGGAGCAGCTGCGGGTGCCGGAGCCCATCCTGGGTGGCCGCCGGGAGCGGCGGCGTTTGCAGGGCAGTGACCGTGCCCGGCTGAAACGGGAGACGCCGATGCGCACGGACAGGCTCGTGTCTCAGGCACAGTTAAATTCCTTCCGAGCAGCAACGCGGTGACTCTTTACTTAATGACCTGCCTACCTCTTAGCTCTAAAGAGGGATTACCGATACTTTAAAAAGCCCCAGCGCCGTGCTGGGACGGCAGCGAGGTCTGCCCGCGTGCCGCGGGGACGGCGGGGTGACGCACCGGGCAGGCGCAGCCGCACGGCTCGGTTTTGCCTCTCCTTGGTGCCTCTTTGGCAAAGTCAAATCTTTACGTGTAACCTGAAAGAGAAGCCGTTCTGCTAGTGTGGGCTACTTGGTAATAAAACGTGGAAAGGCGCTGCAGCCCATAAAAGTAAATCAATAACTAGAGACAACAAAACCCTGCTTTACTGACTGGCATAAAGCAATCCTTTGCTGAAGGAAGGAAAATGTGACAGTTTATGAGGAGACAGGGCAGGTCCGAGAGGAACGGGCCACAGCATTTTGTGGGATATTTGTGACCAAGATCTTTTTTTCCTAAACCAGTGTGGTTTATTCCCTCTGTGCCGCGGGCAGAGCTGTAAAGCAGGATCCTGCTGAGACAGGGCGTGCGAGGATGAGGAAGAGTGGATTTGGAGGCTGTCGATCCAAGCTCTGGGAGACAGCCCCTCAGCTCTGCAGCCCAGGGTGCCCCTGCTCCTCCCCCCGAGCGCCGATGTCTCGCAAAGCCTGAGAAACCGACCCAGGGTGCGGATCTGGGAGTGCTCTGGCAATGCTGATGGTGCCCGCGCTCAGCGCTGGGGTCCCTGGCAGGAGCTGCCCTTGTCTCCAGCTGAATCCTTGGTGCCCATCAAGCAGCAGCGCCGCGGAGTGGGGGGAGAGCCGCCGGGAACGGAGCCAAAGGCTGTCACCGAGGGGCAGCACCCGCAGCGTGGTCCCGTGCCCCGGCTGCAGCGCGGGGCCGACTCACACCTGCCCTTTTGGTTGCTCTGCTTATGCAGGACAGATCAGGAGGCTTAATTATTTCAATAGAGGTTAATTACATTAGTCACTGTGGCAAATCTCCAGTTCATGCCATGTTTTCCACTTCATTTAATTCATTACCCCCTGTGAAATTCAGTAGATTTCTGCATAAAATCGCTCATTTATATCACATACATCCCTTCCAACAGCAATCCTCCACTTCTAACCCTTCTTTCTTTTGTTTTTGTTCCTCTAAGTGTTCGTGGCTGGCAGTGACAAGGCTGTTTGGGAGTAGGTGGAGCGGCCTGCGTCACCCTCTGCTCCAAACCAAGACAGGGGGTACAACAGCGCTGTACCCGGCTTCCCCCAGGCTCTCGCCCTGGGGGTGCAGGCGGTGGCCCAGGGGCTGCATGTGCCCCGTGCCGCAGCTGAGCGGCCAGGCGTTCTGGATTTCATCCATCGTCCCCTTCCCTTGGTGCATCCTTGCTCAAAACCTGGGCTTACAGGTCCGTGTTCTCTCCCCGCCTGCGAAGTGGGGCGGCCGTGTTTGTGAGCCTGCTCTCTCCCGGCTCCCCTGTGTACGAGGTGACAGTCCATCATGGGAGAAATTAGCTGGTCGTGCATCCCGTGCGATGATTCTTAAAGAGCAGTTCCTCACAGTTTAATGTATTTCTGTAATAGTAATAGATGGGCGTGCTACGGCTCTTGGTTGTTATTTAATTAGTTTTATTGTGCCTTCCATATGCAGCGGAGATGTATCTCAATAGCTAAAGGAGTAATACAAAGGCATTCTTTAAACAGAAATTCAAATTCAAAATAATAGAGGACAGCAAAGATCTGAAAATAAACACGGATTTCAAGGATTGCCCGGATGAAATTGTAATGCAACAGGCACACAGTGCTCCTGTTAAAACTGAGCTGACGAATTGCTCTCATCTGCCAGAAGCCTCAACTCTGACCTGGTTAATGCTGGATTGCATGTTTAATCCTCCGGAGACACAATGACATTGGGAAGGGCATTTGCCAAGCGGCGCCGAGGATCAAAATGACTATGCAATGCTTATCCCTGAATTATTGTTAAATTGGTGCACGCTATCATTTGGTCAAGCACATTTATCAAATCCTGTGCTGAGCACAGAGTTTCATATTTGACCATTCTAAAAGTGCTCGTAGCAAACAGCCTGGGATGTATGAAAAAGGAAAAGCGCAAAGGGCACTGGAAAAGGCATGTTTGCCTTTAGAAGGGTTGCTAAAGCCCAGGGAACAGCGGCTCTCTGTGTTACAGCCTGCCTCCATTTCTCCTCTTTCGTTTTTGACCTTAGCTCCCTCCTTTACCGTTGCATGCGGGGGGTTCGTCGTCCCGGTGTCTCCGTCCCCTCCGGCGCCCCTGCATACAGCACGTCGGTGGCAGTCTGGTGAAACACGCCCGCGCACGGATTTCCTTGCAAGAACGGCTGCGTGCCGCTCGCCAGGCGGGGCTCCCAGCGATGGCGGCAGGCACCACTGCCTCAGTTCCCCAGTCCAGCAGCTGGTCCTGCCACAGGGCGCAGGGTAATTTGGCTGGAGCAGCCGCTTTCTGCTGGGTCACCTGCGTGTGTGTCTGTGGTCAGCTCACAAACGCTCTTTCTGACTCTCCATTTTTGTACAGGAAAGGGAAATACGCACGGAGCTGAGACCCCCATCAGCATCCTCCTTCAAGTCCAGAAAATGGCCATGGTGGCTCCCACGCCCCGAAGGGAGGTCAGGAGTCTGGGAAGCCGGTCCCTGCCCCGGGAGGGCAGCAGCAGCCCCCACAGCACACGAGCTGAAGCTGCGTTTTGCCTCCCTTCTCTAACAGGACTGTTAACAGGCCGTGACACCGAAATTCAGCCCAGTTCATTAGTGCTACGTTCCTTCCTTCAGGATTGATCTACCTTATTTGTTTGTCTCTGCCATTGTTAGCAGGGACGATTGTTTGCATAATTTTGCAAAACATTCTCTGTTCGTTCAAGAAGCCATAAGAGTAAAAGGCAATTGCCTGCACCGCCAGCATCCTCAGAGCCCCGTAACCTGGGGCCGCCTCTGCTTCCCTGCCGGAGGACGCCGTCAGCCCGGACACTGGAGCGGCGGGTGAGAGTCCTCAGCAACTGCAGCTCTGAAGGGCCGGAGGTGGGAGGCGCAGGGTCTGTCCTGCAGCGCTTTGCGTTCCTCCCGCTCGTGCAAAGCCCAGCGTCGGCAGGGTGGTTACGAGACCTGGCCTGAGCTGGGCAAGGTACCCCGTGGGCAGGAGAGCTGCCCAGGTAGGGCTTTACACCCGCTTTTCCGCAGGTGCACGTGTGAGTTGGAATCAGGTGTGGGAATGACCCTCCAGGCTCTTGAGGTTTTGGAGGCAGTGACTATCCCCTCTGAGCCCCAGTGGCCACTCTCTATTCCAGTCTGATGCCACTGAATGGTTGGAAATGATGGTAAATTAAAGTTGTCGTTGCTAATTATTGATGGGGGGGAGGTTTTTGCAGTCACGTAGCCCAAGTGTCCAAATTCTGTCTGCTGACATGTGCAAGGGGGAAGTGAGACATTTCCCACCTGTTCAGCTATTTTGCAGCTTGGTGGGATATTTCCTATTTTTAACTGCAGCTGCAGTTAAAGGAATAAACTTGTAAAGTGAAGCATAAGGTAACAACCAAAGAAGGTAATTTTTTAGTTGCAGATCTGTCTGACTTTGATTTAGTACACGGTGAAGGTTTTCTTTAGCGTAATGATACTTCTTACGGTGCATGATAAAAACCTGCAGTAATGGAGAGACACTGTTCTCAGTTATCAGCCTCATCATTAGCATTTTGCTATCATTAACCTTCACAAGATAAATTGCCTGCTTATAAAAAAAGGTATTTCTTTGTTGTGCATTAGCAGGTCTAGTTCTGGATAGCGATGTGGAAATTGGTCTACAGAGCCTTGCAAACATGAACTAAATATGATTCTGAGATTGGAGGTCAGCCCAGTGTAAATCAGGGAAATTATTACAGATTTTTACCTGCATTGAGGTTTAGGGATTTAAAGATATTCATGGGTGTTCCCTTTGGCTGGGAAACAATCGGCCTCATCATCTACAGGCTGGGACTGACCTGCTCCATGAGACTGCCCCACGGCCGCTGCAATGAGAGGTTCCCATCGGCTGCTGCAAGGCTGGGAACTGGCTCTTGGTGTTTGCAGGTAAGGGTCTGACCTCCCTCCTTTCTTAATTGTACCGCTTTTTCTCTGGCAGGGCTTTAGAGATGCTGCTTGTGCCTTTCTTGCCCATGCATGCCTCCCCTGCTGCCGCTGGTGTCCTGCTGGATGTGCTGCGGGAGCTCAGCCAGGATGCCAGCCTTGGCCGGGAGCGCAGGAGGGGCACACGAAACACTTAAGCTGCCAGAAAATTAGATACACATTTATTTGGGAATCTGTAGTACACAAAGCACTTTAATAACGATGTTCATCTCAAGGCTACATCAGTAGAAATAGCACTGCCTGTTTGCTGTTGAATGCCAGTTAGTGGGGAATGCTGTTATTAACATTTAGCAGGAGCTCCAGGTCACCTTGATATAATTGAGCTAACACACATTTTAATGGCTGTTTAATTAGATTTACCATAGGGAAGATGCCATGTAAGAAGGCTGCATTTCTGCTTTCAGCACTTGAGGGTGGTGGCTGGATTAAATAAAAATGCAGATAAAAGACTGCAAGTAACAGGCGAAGGTTGGGGCATTTTTTTTTCCCCTGTTCAGTATAATTTTTCAGCCTGGTTTGAGCGGATGTGTCTGCTGTCGCCCTGCGCAAGCGCGGCCCCTCGCAGGGCCGGGTAGCTGCTCGCGCGCCTGTGGGGTGAGGCTGTTTTCAGACTGCAACAAAATCCAGGGTACTCCACAACAGGTGACTTGCTTTTAGGTGACCTGATCTTTTAGCACCTTGCCGTGAGGCTCTTAATCACTGGTTGGGAGCCTGCCCCTGTGCCGTAAATGGGATTGAAGCAGAAGGGAAGGAACCTCTCTGGTTTCCAGCGGCAATTTGCAAACCTTATGGCAAACTGGTCCCTGCATTAGCGAGCAAATAGCTCATGTCCATCTCCCATCAGTTTTGATACCTTCATGAGGCTATGGTAGACTCCGAGGAGCACTTTGTAAAACTGCCAGTTGCTCCTTCATAGAAAATAAAACATTGAAACATATTGCTATAAAAGATGACGCTTCTCTCAATGGATTTATTAAGACGACCCCTAGAGTAAAGAGTTATAAAATCTGTTCAAGTCAGCAGTTCCAGCTGTGTAATTGATATCCATTATTTCCTATTGACTGCTGGGCAGGACTTCATTTTCTGTAGCATCAACAAATTCCTCTTCTTCCTACTACAGAACTACCAGGGGGTTCAGCAGAAAACAAAGCTGATCAGCAAACACAGAGCGCAAATCCCAGGAGAGTGCCGAGGTGTTTTGCCTCAACTGCTTCCCATAAATGCACGCCTTTATCCTAATCTACACTGTTTCTCAAATTATTCTATTTGCATAGGGCAGTTTTACAAATACGCTGCGGCTTTGCTGGGAAACAGACCCTGGGTGACAGTTTCATTTCCCAGATGATACAATTTCTTCTCATCTGCTTCATTTTATGGCAATTTTATACGTTTTACTGGAGTCGGTTTATTATAGTGACCATTTTACGGAAACAAAAGAGACAGAAAAAAGCCGTCCCCACAGAATGCAGCACGTGGGTGTGGTTTGGTACCGGTTCTCCAGCCAGCAGCCCGGCCTCTCGCTGGGAAGCGGCAGCAGCCGCAGCCTGGTACAGGGCCATGGCGTAGCTCGGGGTCTGTCTGTCCTCAGTGTCTCTCTGCCACCCGGCAGGACTAGAAGGGCAGATGGCGTCTCAGCGCTCCCACGGGTGATTTAGGTATTGGACTTAGTTTTGGTGGGGGTTAGAGCAATGGAGAATACCCGAGAGACTGACAGTAACTGTCCTGGCTTTCTCAAACATTTGCAACAGGTAGCTGCGTATTCCGGGTCTAAAAGCATGTTTGTCTTCCCTCCTCTGCTGAGCAGGTATTTGTTGCTGATAATCACTCACCTCATGGGAGAGAGTGAGAGAAAATAGTATGGAAGAGAAAGGAACGGCTTGGTCTGGGGGGGCTGGGGTCGTTCAGACACAGAGACCAGGGCACGGCTACCAGTGCAGGCGTGCTGCTGGAAATCAAAGCCTTCTGGAGGGCCGAGGCCCCGCGGGGGTGGGGGCTGTCCCGGGGAGCTGCCACCCGCTCCTGGGTTGTTCCCTGCTGGCAGGACTCCTCCTGCCCTGGGGAGGCTCGGCACCGCTGCCCCTGGAGGGGTTCGTAGCCTGTACTCAAAGTCTTGTGTTAAAACCGGACCGTTTCGGCACGGGGGATTTGTTTTTTTAAAAATTGTTATTCTTAGCTTTGTTTCTCATGGCTGCAGCTAGTTGCTCAGTCAGTTCATGTCAAGCGGCAGCGTCGCGAAGCGTGGGTCCCTTTGAATGGCAGAGCGCCCGTCCGTTGTGCTCTGTCAAGTCCTGTTCCTCAGCAGGAAGGAGATCCACAGCACGGGACAGAAACCCTGCCGGTGGAGAGCGGGGAGGCTTGTGCCGCACCGCGCGGTTCAGAGGCCCCAGACGTGCCTCTCGGCCGCCCCGTGCATCGCTGCCCAGCTTTCGGCCGGGCTGGCAGCGCGCCCACGCCAGCCGTCACCCGCCTTCTGCCCTTCCCCTGACGCTGCTGGGCAAACCCGTCATCTGTCCTCTTATTATTTAAAGCTTTTCTATGCTGCTGACCTCCCGCCCCTTCCTCCTGCAAATCATTTGCTTTTCCAGATGCTTCAGTATTAACTTGTACCGCTTTATTTCTTTTTTGGTGCTGCTGGTTTTTTGCTCCTTACCTCACGTCAGGAAGGAGAGGGATTCCCTCATTCCCACCGTCACCTCAGAAATAAACCCTCGTTATGGGTTCGTACCTGGGGAGGAAGAAACTGATTTCCACTCCCAGCCAGTTCAGGACAGATATTTGAAGGTAACTGTTCTGTCCAGGGACAATTTCCTTGTCTAATATCCATAAAGGCCGCTTTTATTAGCGCTGTGTTTGAGGTTGGGACGATGCAGAAGATATTTTTGGGGAAGGTATTATTGCAGAAACTAGAACGTGGACATGAGATTTATGTTTTTATTTTGAGGTGGAGCAAAGGGGAAGGAGGTAACATCCGGTGCGGGTGCGCGGCTCTGGGCGCAGCTGCCCCCTCGCAGCCCCCGCTGCCGGTGATGCTCCGCGCCCTCGGCGAGGTGTGCTGGGGCGACGGGAGCTGGAGGGACCCCAGAGGGGGAGTTCGCTACTCCGGAGCAGGAGGAGGCAGCGCAGGGAGGGGTCCCTGTTCATGGGGACAATCTCAGAGGCAGTTCAACACCCGGAGGTGGGAAATTCCCGTTTTCTGTTACCCGTCTTTTGGGATGCAGGCTCAAATAGGGACCAGAAGCAACTGCTTGTTCTGCGGTGCGCTTAGCACAACGCCGCGCGCTCATGCTGTCAGGATGGTTTCATCCCTTGTACGAAACCCTTTTGCAAGTCCTCCCCCTCCCGGCGCGTGCGCGTTTTTGGGATTGCCTCAGATTTGTTGAAAGCCATCTCTGGAGATGGCTAAAACCCAGCAGGGATGAGTAGCTGTTACCTCATATGGTAGCTGTGAAACCCCTGATGTGCGCTAGCAGACATTAATAGTGTTGTTAGTCAGGGTCCAGAAGGTACCTCCAGCATCTCTCTCCCTAAACGCACTGGAATACGTAAGGCTGAAATGGCGGTGTGATGGGGCCCTTTTTTCCTCGGCTAATTGCTGCAGGACGAAATAAGGGCCAGAGTAAAATGTGGTCGTCTGCTAAATGGCTGCTGCGCCCGACTGTCAGGCTGTTCGCTGCAGCTGACAATATATTGACTGTCGCGGCTTTTGAATGCTCAGCTTGGGTGAAGATCATGCCGTGACTTCTCTGGGCTTTAATAGATCTGGTTCAAAGCTTCTCTCGCGTAGCAAGCAGTGACTGATGACATGAAAATAAACAACAAACAATTCTAGAAGGGAATTTCTGGAAGAGCAATTACTCGGTCCAGTTTTGCAAATTTACCCTGAGGTACAATGAGGTGTTTTCTCTTCTGCGGGTGAGCGGAAATGCTTGACAGAAGTTGACAGTACTGAGGCTCTGGGACACTGGGACTTGTGATCCTGTGGCATTTTCTTTGTGTTTGTGCCATATACCGCTCTGCTGCCAGCTTTGGAGGTGGCAAGGACCCCTCACCCGCCCGTTTAGTATCCAGCTGCTGGTAAAATTTTTATGAAAGGTCCTTAATTATTCATGAAGAATGACTTCTCCGTTACACAACTCATCTCACGGGTGGAGTACAACCGTTTAGTGCTCAATGCTCCAGGGTAATGGGTGGTTCTCACGCTGAGCCGCCCTCCCAACCTCTGATCTCGCCCGTAGAAGAAGGCGGGAGGAATTGTTCATGCAGGTTGTGAGGCAGAGAGCTGAGGGTTTGCTCCTGGCTCAAACCCACGTAACCCAGAGATACCCCCGGTTCCGGCAGGAGGCAGCATTCGGGGTGGATGTGGGGAGCTCCGACAGCCCAGCTCGTTTCCAAAGGGCTGCGCTTTCCTGCTCTGCCCAGGATTTAATGCTCCTCTCTGCCCATCCCTCTGCACTCCGAGCATCAGACTCGCAGCAGGATGCAGCTGCTCTAACACAGCCTGGCTGCATTTAGGATCCTCGCTCTTAATGCTGGGGGTGGAGATATTGCAGCCTGCTTACGTTACATGGATCTCCTGGGATCCTACTGAAACCGGGGAAATGTAAATCAGAGCAAAGTGCCAGGAACGAGTGCGGCAGAGGAGCCTGGGCAGCGCTGGAAGCCTGCGGC
This sequence comes from Phalacrocorax aristotelis, assembly GCF_949628215.1. NCBI lineage: Eukaryota > Metazoa > Chordata > Aves > Suliformes > Phalacrocoracidae > Phalacrocorax > Phalacrocorax aristotelis. The sequence goes on from NC_134299.1 coordinate 1,641,104, forward strand.
AGCCTGTTGAGCCAAGGTGCTCCAGCCACCCGTGTGTCTGTAACCCCTGGGGACTTGGGAGCGGGGATTGAGAGGCGTACCGCGTGCTTGCGCGGTAATGAGCTGCCCTGCCTCACGTGGATTGATGATGGGCTCGTGCCTGGTGCAGTGAGTCTTGTTGAACGTTTTCTGCCTGTTCTGCATCTCATACGGACCCCGAGCAGGGAGGGTAATGAAATAAATGTTGCAGCTGTCAGCGAGAGATGCATTTCTGCTGCTCTCCCAGGTGGATCTCCAGACGCTGCACATGTCCTGGGGCTGGTCATTCAAGGTGAGCCCGTTCAAGGAGCTGGAGCTGAGGGAAGGGCTGGAGGCGTCCCCCCTTCAGAGCCTTCCCTCTAAAGTTCCTTGACTGTCTACACGTGGTGGTTATGTCCTTGGGCTCTTAAAAGCCTGTGCAGTCACCTCTGGACCTAAATAGTCATGACTTTGAGTTGTCCAGAGTCTATGTAACTTTATTATTTTCTAGTAACCCGTGCATAAGAAAAGCAATCCTTAGAAAGCTGTACTGCTGGATGTTTTAAAGGTAAAGTGAATCCCAGTCATGCTTTCCTTCCCATGGAGCAGTTTTAGATACAAAGATGATGATAGATTAAATTACTTTTGAATGACAGATTTAAATTGGGATTCTTTCTGCAGCCTCCACATCCATGCTCTAAATAGGAGGCTTGGGATTAGGGCCATTAAATTACTTAGTTTATTGGAAAAATAAAATATCAGGAACAGATGAAGATGAAAAGAGAGGAATGCAAACTGAGAGAGTGTTAAAAAATGATTAAGCTAAGGTAGCAAATGAAATAGAATAGCACTAAAACTAGATGACACCTAAGAAATTCTCTCAAAGTGGCAGTGCTGAGGGGTCACTTAGGCTGTTAAATACAGAGCTGCGGAGTTAAAGACAGATGAGCTCGATATAGCCAAGAGCCTGAAATGGTTTTTCAGCCACCAGTGGTGCTGAAGGTCATGCCCTGGGGCAAAGTGCAATTAAAAAAGGAGAGAAACAAACTGCTTTGGGGTGTTACAAGTGTCACAAGTTGCATAGCTTTTACAGTTACGCAGTGCAAGGAAACACCTCGCAAGGCAGCCCGGCTGCTCCAGGGAAAGCAGCCCACCTTGGCTGGGTGGCCATCCTTCAGAAGAGCGTGCCGCAGAAGCACCCGCATGGCTCATCTTCCTTTGGCCACTATGGGCAGGCGTGTTTCACTGCTGATGACATGCCTTCAGGGAGAAACTAAAGTGTTTTGAGTATTAGCTTAATGCCAGGGTAATTACGCTAAAAGGATGCTGCAGGACTAGGTCCTCTCTACTTCACTTCTTGACAACCCCTTTGTGGTCTTCTCCAGGGGACCCTCTGGGCATCATCACTCTTCTGAAGAGAGTTTCAGTCCCAGAGCTGCACTGCGGCATGGCTTGCTGGAGCACTGCACACTGCTTCGTCCACCCGTGCGCCCTGGTACCCAGGCTGGACCAGCCCTCTGCCAGCGGGGATGGGAAAGGGATGGAGGAGACTAAACGCGGGCCATGGATGGAGTTAAACCTCCGGCTGTCCTCGTCATAGCGCAAGGGCAGTAATTGTTCCTCCTGTCCAGGTCCATGCACCAATCCCAGGGAACGTGCCCCCGACAACTGGAGTTTGCAGGATGGTTGTTACTGGCCCTGGTCCTGCCTCCCTGCTTAGCAGTTCCCGCACGCCTCCGCCAAATCCAAGCAGAGGTAGGTTTCTGTCTGCTGACTTTGAAGAACTTCTTTTAACCTCTTTGCATCTGTATTGCCTCCCTCCCTCTTTCCAGTAATTACATACGAGGCCATGGAAAGAGATCAAATTTTGCCGTCTCCTTTGAATCCTGGAAACTGCCTCTTATGGTACCCTTGAGCCTCTTTAAAGGAAACAGATTAAAATGCTGCAGCCCAGACGACTGCAGGTAAAGCCATACACCGGAGGCCTGGCAGATCCCAGATAGCCCTCCGTATGGCTAGCGAAACGTTTCCAGGAGATTGATTTCCGATCGGGTCTGGGGAAATTCCGCAGCTCCAGAGGTGATCTGTCACCGCCTGCCCAGAGAGGAGTGACAAATTCTTTGTCGTCTTCTCACGCATCCATGGTGATTGCAGGAGGAGCAGCAGTGCAAACTGTTTTCCCTGCGCGTTGGAAGAAGCTAGACTCAGGTCAAAGGAGCAGCTTTCAGACTCTCCTTTCCCTCCTGTCACAATTCATTGGAGTCAGGCTGCTCCCCCAGCAGCTCCTTTCCCATTGTGCACTTACAGCTGCGATATTTGGCAGAAATTACTGCCTGCTTTCTTTTCAGCCTTTGCTTTAGGTTTGTTACGATGATGCCTTGTTAATTCTCTAGAATAGCAGCGTGTGTCCTCTTGAGGGGTATTTGTACGTCCTGGCTGACACGTGCAGCTTCACCTGATGAATGCCACTGTCCTCGTAAGCCAAACCTCTTTGGGTAACCATGAGGCTTGTGCGCCGTCCCGGGGTGCTGCTTCCCAGGGGAGATGTCCCCCTCGTCCCAGCAGGGCCGGGTGGCTGGCAGCAGGGACTCCGCAACGTGCCGGGGGCGTTTGTAGGGAGCAGGGAGGTGCCGCTAGATGACAGCATCGGTCTGCAGGTGTGCGGCACAGGGACGCTCCTCTGCCCCCGCCCGAGGAGGTGCAGGATGCAGATCCAGCTTTGGACTGGGTTTAAAGTGGTTTATTGACATCTTGGTGTGAAGGGGAGAGTTTGGATAAATGGTGTAAGAGAACGTATTCTCTTATATTAAATCACCGCTCTGGGTCCTGTTGCCATTGGCAGCCCGAGGGATATTTTGCGGAGATGCTAAAACACGTTGTAAATGAGGAAAACAAAACAGAAACCAAACCAAAACACCATATTGTGTTAAGATCATTTCTTTTGATACCAGAAAAGCTTCTCAGAATGAGACACCTCATTCATGTTTACCCATTTGGACTTTTTTTTTTAAATAAGAAATTGTTTCATTTCTGCCTTTCTGTAGAAGTAGCTAATGTCATTAATAATGTCTTGGCAGTCTTGCCTTGCTGCCTGCAGAGGTCAGCAGTCCCAGGCAGAGCCCTGGCAGGCTGCGCCTGTCCTGCTGCGGGAGAAGGTGCCGTCCCAGGCCAGGAAGAGCAGAACGCACCTCGCTGGTCCCCACCGAGCTGGGCTGGGTCAGCCCTGCACCGAAGCCGTGGGGAGCGGGAAACCCACCGGCCCACACACAGATTCCCAGATTTGACTTGCTCAGACCTCCCTGCCCAGTGACACCGTGGCGAGGAAAGGCGCACCTTCCATGGGCTCAGCCGTCACCAAGGACATGCAAGGGCTTCTCGCCGGGATGCTCGGATGCATCCTGCACCCGGGCCCTTCCCCTGGCTCTCCCTGCCGAGGGCAGTCAGGCTGCAGCAGCTGAGCGTGGCTCCCATGAGCCCCTCCTGAGCCTCCCCCACGGCTCCCACCTCTCTTACAGCTCAGCCCAGGCACCGGCGCAGCAGCTGAGCACCGTGTTCGACGCAGAGTGCGCGGGGAGAGCGTGAGCGGGTCTGGCAGCATCCCACCGAGAAGGGCTGGTTGATCTTGAAGGTTATTTTTGCCTTTTGCCAGGTTTCAGAGTAGCTTTTCGCCATCTCGGTTAGTTCAGGTGTTCCAGTAATTTTGGCAAACTAACAAATAGAAGAAACAACACTTCATGATCCTTAAGCTCGTTAAATGTGGAAAAGGCTCTCACAGAAACCTCAACAACCCTGGGTACGTTTTCTTCAGCCAGCTTTGTTATTTCTCTACAGAGAAAGTAGGGATGAATCCAGTCCATAATTACCTGATTCCAGTCTATAGTTAAGTAGACTGCAAACGTTAGCTGGAGAGAGCGTCTGGCCTGCATCAAGAGGATAAAGTTGCGGCTATTTGCCCATTTTGATCTATTATACATATATATGCAAAGAGGGCCTGAAAAAAGAGGCGGTGAGGGTTCGCTGCCTCGTCACCCCAGGAGGCGCAGAGGCCGCCTGGCCCGCAGCACGGCAGCGACGCGGTACTGGCACCGAGAGGGCTGCGAGCCGAGTGCCGTGCGGGACAGACTCCTTCAGCTGCTGGTGCTAAGGCAGCTCTCACTTCAAAGGCTAATGCTGCAGGGAAGGGAAGCCCTGGCTGACTATTCAGCGCTGTCGTGGTTTAACCCCAGCCGGCAACTCAGCCCCACGCAGCCGCTCGCTCACCGTCCCCCGTTGGGATGGGGGAGAGGATCGGAAGGGTGAAAGTGAGAAAACTCATGGGCTGAGATAAAGACAGTTCAACAGGTAAAGCAAAAGCCACACACGAGCAAAGCAAAACAAGGAATCCATCCTCTCCTCCCCAGGGCAGGCGGGGCTCAGCCATCCCCAGGGCAGCAGGGCTCCATCACGCCTAACAGTGACCGGGGAAGGGAAACGCCATCCCTGCCAACGTCCCCCCTTCCTCCTTCCCCCCAGCTCCATGTGCTGAGCATGACGCCGTGTGGTGTGGGACAGCCCTGGGGTCAGCTGGGGTCACTGTCCCGGCCGTGTCCCCTCCCGGCTCCTTGTGCAGCCGGCAGAGCGTGGGGAGCTGAAGAGTCCTTGACTGGTGTAAGCCCTGCTCAGCAACAACTGAAACATCTCTGCATTATCAACACCGGTTTTAGTACGAATCCAAAACACAGCTCTATACTTGCTACGGTGAAGAAAATTAACTCTATCCCAGCTGAAACCAGGACAAGCACTTTTGTGCTTTCAGTTATTTTTGCTGCCTGTACTGCAACTGGTCTAAAATTTCCCAAAAGACCCGTAGGAAACCCAGGGAAGATCAGACATGACATTGTGGACTTCTCATATGAAAAGCAACTGGGGAAACACATAGAATAAGATAAAGCACGAGAGACTTCTTGTTGTACTTCATACATTTTCAGGAGAATAGAGAGACACTAAATCCTTTGCAGGTCAGTTTTATACAACCATCAAAGAGGGGCGAGAACGACTGCTCACGGAGACGGGCAGCGCAGGGAGCCCAACACGAATACTGGGGACTGGGGCCGTCCGTGTGCTCGCACGTGACTGCGAAGCCCGTGCAGCGTCGGGGAGCAGCCCTGATCTCGGGGAGCAGCCGTTCGTGCGGAGCCCCCGGGCTCTGCCTGTCGCGGAGGGGACGGCACAAGCCGTTGTAAGCCCTGTACTTGGTAAATACTGAGCTCCTGTAGCTTACAGCCGTACGTCTTTGTAATAGTCTGGTCACGGGCCTGATGGACGTGTGCCACAAGAGGTAACTATTTTCGAAAATAATTAAAAAAGGTAAAATAATAAACCTTTTCTGCAGGTAAATCGCTGAATCACAGAAAAAGCCAATCACGAGGCAGACCAAGGGCTCAAGTCTGGCTTCTCACGTGATGGATGAGTTATTTTGTACCAAGGCACTGCAATGCTGAAGTGGGGGTTGTGACCACACTCGTTTTCTGAATGAAGAACGATGAAGGGCCTAATTTTCACTGTCACAGAGAACTCCTGAAGTGCTCAAACTTTTGTAATTTTCCTACTAGCCCTACTCAGTAAGTCTGTATTGGGTAAAGATTTTACTTTTATTTTTCTTATAATAATTTTTATTTTTATGTGGATTTTTTTCTGATTTTTTTTTGGGGGGGGGGGGGAAGATGGTTAGAAATGTAATTGGGAGGAGGGTGGTTAGCGCAATGACTGTTTCATTCATGCCTGCTTTCTTTTAGCAGTTCTCGCTAGGGCACAATCCCAGTTCAGCCTGAAAGTCCCCGTAAACCCACGTAGTCCGGCTCCACCTGGGGGCAGATGGTCAGAAAGCTTCGGTGACCACCAGCACCAGCTCCACGCGTGGCCGGAGCGCAGAGGGGGACACCGCTGGGTGACGCGTGGCGGGGGGCCGAGCGGACTGCAGACGCTGAGGTTTCTGCAGGGGTTAAACAGAAGCACTTGCAGGTATGTTTGTGCCGGGGGCAGCCCAGCGTGGTCTCGCCTCGTTTTGCTGGGAGACATCTCAAGCCGCTTTGCTCGTGGTGGTCTCCTGCGCGGGTGGGTGGGCGGGAGCCGGGCAGACCCAGCCCTGCACCAGCACTGATGCCGCTCGCAGCCCTGCCACGGACCCGGCTGAGGCGGTGGGTGCCGCGGGCGCCCGGGGAGGGCAACGCCACCCGAAACGCACCCCCGCGCCGGCGGGTCCCTGGCCGCCACGCTCCGTGACAGCACGAGCAGCTCTGCAATTAAAGGCCACCTCCTGCTGATAGCTGCTTAATGAGGAATGGTTGAGGTAAATTATAAATTAAAAGAAATAGGGTGAGAATACAATTAAAAGCAGTGTCTCTGAACTGGAACTGCTCTGCCGTGAATTGAATGTGCCTAAACCTGGTCATGGTTGAGCGGAGCTATTCCACTCAGCATTGGATTAACTCATCAGCAGAGAGCCCAGAATCTGATTTAATTTGAAAGACTACAAAATTATATTTCTCTGCTGATTTTCCAGGTGGCAGGATTAGATGTGGAGCTTTTAGTTTTCCACTACTTCCTTTTAACTTAATTTGACAGAAATGGCTCTCGGTACAAGACAATATTTGATGGGTACTGCATCGGGGATAATGAAAACGTCAGACAAATGGCAAAGCATAATTGGGGGAGCTTGTTTTCTTCTATCTGGAGATGCAATGGGTTTGATAAACCATGAGGAATGAGTTTCCTGGAAGACCATAAACCAAGGAAATTTGTTGCTCTCACGGGATGTTCAGTGCTCCACCAGAGCAGAACCTCTTTCTGGGTAAAAAAGGGGAGTCCAAGAGTTGCAGCGGCACCTGGCAGACTCGGTGTGTGCTGGTGTCGAGAGGGCACGGGAAGGGGTTGTTGCACTGTTGGCACGGGCATGGCCGTGGGCATCGCGGCTGCCGGGGAAGGAAGGGTGGTGGCCAGGCAGAGGGGTGGCCGCAGGGATGCCCTGCCAAGGCGTGCGGGAACGGGAGCTGCCCTTCCTCCCGGCTTCGCTGATTAAGGAGCTCCTTTTTTTGGCAGTTTGAGCTAGAATTAAAATATTCCTGGGAGGGAGACCTGGGGGCAGACGAACAGCTTGTTCTCAGCTGGCTCAGCACTTTCCTGTTTGCAATTCCACCTACCAGAGCTCAGAAAAGCCTGCCCCCCGAAAGCAGCCCAGGCCGGCAGCCCCCAGCCCCTGGCAGCCCCCAGCCCCTGGCAGCCCCCCGGCTGGAGCGCGGTGTGGGCAGCGCTGCCTGCCCTGCCGGGAGGGCAGTGGCACTCCTGGAGCACATCCCACCAGAGGGCTGTTGGAGCACAGGCCGAGGCAGGAGAAGGTTGTGCCCAGGCAGGTTTGGAAGCAGTTGTCTGAGCATTGAAGCAAATGGACTTTTTTGGCAAATCGTTTTCTCTTCTGCATTTGGTTCTCAGTGGTAGTTTAAGCATCCACGTGTACAGAGGGGAACGTTAATGAAATACAAGGTTTTTGCAGCAAAGCTGGCCGGGATGGAAGCACCCCACCAGTTCTTCTTTCTCACCTCCAGACAGCTTTTAGCTTGCTCGTGCCAGAGGCTCCTTGGGCACATCAGACCTTACCCAGAAATCTCTATCAGGTTACAGTAAATACAAATATATGAAAATCACCAGCTGCTGGAACGCAACCTGCAGGCAGAAAAAAAGGTACTTTTCATGGCACCTACTCTGTTTTAGGAAGCCGTTCCTCCTCTCCCTTCGAGGCCTCTCCCGAAGGCTCAGCTCTCCCTGGGATGCACGGCCTCAGGGAGGGCGTTGCCAGCGCCGGCGTGCTGCGGCATGGGCATCGCTGGTGCCCGGTGCAGGCTCCAGCTGTGCACGCCAGCGGACTGATGCCAAAGCTGGCAGGAGGAGGGCACTGATGGAGGGCCAGCATCCGTCTGGGACTCCAGGACCCAGCAAGGACGCTCATGTTCTGGTGTCCTCTACCAGCCTCTCCTGAGGAGCGGGAGGCTCTTGCCCTTTATAAGGGGGAAGCTGGAGCAGTAGGAGGTTTGGAAGAGGCAAGAAGGTGAGAGTAGCTCTGGAGTAGGGTCCTGCTCTTTTCCGTTGCTAAACCATCAGGGGTTGCCTTGGTCCCTTTGAGTAGAGGCTGCCTGGCTCGGAGCCCTGGCATGGTGGTTTTGCCTGGTGCTTTGGCTGCGTGTCCGTGGGGGTCCTGCAGGCTTCCAGGCCTCCTCCCATTCCATAGGGAAGAAAGGGGATTTTCAATCTGACCTCCAAACACAGGAGCTTGGGGGAAGCGTCTGCCCCGGGGGCGGGGGGACCCCTGCAGTGCTAGTTGGTTTAAAGGCCAAGTTTACTTGACGGCTTTTGGTAGCCTTCTCCCCTAGTCATGCGCCCCTCTGACTGCTGGAATGACGCCGCCTCTCTTCGCTCTGGGAGAAGGAGGGACAGGCCCAGGTTAATTGACCCCTGTGCACAATCTCCATCTCTCTCCTCTTGGTCTTTGCTGCCAGGCCTGAGCAGAACGGTTTGCCTGGGAAATGGTCTGTAAATTTGCAAGCGATGTGCTTATGAGAGGCAGGTTTCTAATGACTCCCAAAACTGAGATTTTCTCCCTGTAAATGCAACTAGGTCTCAGTGTCCCTGATTAGCTTCTTGTGATGAATTCCATCTGCCTGCCTGGGATCAACAAAGACCTAAAAAAACTGAGCACCAGACATGCAGCCTACTGTTTTCATGCTGAGCTTTGTTCATTATAGGAAATCACTTACAAAACAGGAAGCTCTTCCTCGTTCCACTCAATTTCTTGGGCTTATTTGCCATGAAATGTCACCTTCTCAGATGAAAGGATGGGATTTATCACAATTAAGGGAGGCTTTGACGTGTCCCTTTAAGTGAATCAAGGGTGCTTTTAATTCTGAATTGGTGCGGTATATGGTTGATGCAACACGAGTCCCTTGCAATTCGTAACACTCATAAAACACGCGTGTTCTTGGGGAGTTGTCGTGTACTTTTTGTTGCTTCCAGCAGCGCTCGCTGCAGAGAGCTGGCGAGCCTTCAGCCTGCGGAAGCTAACGAAGCATGTGTACGATGAGCGACTACGCACGCTGACACAGCGCCGCACCGGCTGGTTGCGGGGCATCGGGTATCAGCCTGGCATAATTGCTGGGAAGGCACGCAATAAACCGGGGCAACGGCAAGCGCGCGCGCGACGGGAGAAGTGCCGGACGGGTTAACCTCTGCGGTAGAGAATAAAGTCTATGGCAACGTGCCTGGCTGCTGGTTGCTCCCTGTTCCTCCATGGTGCTCCCGGAGAACCCCGGTGCGGGTTAACTTGCCGCCACCGGCACAGCGCCCACCCTGACACCCCCCCAGAGGAAAACAGGGATCGGACCCCCAGCGCGCAGGCCCTGACAGCGGGGTGCTGGTGCGACACCAGTGCCCAAGAAGGGCTGAAGCACCGCTCCAGGCTGGGGAGTGTGACCCCACAGACCCTGGGGAGACCTTTCCCGCTCGGGGGGCTTTAGCTGAATGCTACAGCAGTTTTGACTGCTGCTTGCTGTCACTCTTTGGGGTGACCCCTGGGTACGCCCTAGGGAGAAGATGGGGTGGGAGGAACTGGTGTCAACAGGGAAAGCCGAGGAAGAAATTAATGAAAGCACAGGTGTCTCTTTTAAAGAATAACTAGCGTTACAGCTGGCCTGGGGGGAGCTACGGCCGGGGATGCAGGCAGCAACTGGGGGCGCTGGTTTTTCAAAGTAGAAAACCCAAAGCTAGCATAAGGATAGGTCACCCACTCCAGCTGACTGGAACCTCCCTGCTAGCACCAAAGGCAATAGCGACAAGCTGAGGCAACTTCCCTGCAAACTGTCCCTTCTTTCTGCAGTCTCTTCTTGACAGGTTCCGTGTCCACAGAGTAAACTCGAGTAACTCCCTCGAATCGCTGGGGCCGAGCGCGGTGCAGTGAGTCACTGTGGGGCACCCGGGGCTCGGCTCCTGCCGAACACGCTCCCCGCTCGCACCGCGCTCAGGCAGCGAACTCGGGCTGCGCCGCGCCTTGGCGTGGATGTGAAGCTGTCGGAGGGGCATCGGGACGCACCCCCGGGTGTTGCTGCCTTTAGATGGGTGTTGCTGATTTATAGTCGCATGGATACGGTATATATTTTAGAAAAAATCAAAAGGGTTGTTAGGAAAGATAGCGTCTGTGTCTGCTTCCTCAGGAATGCAAAGAGAGAACTCCTGTGCTGGGTTAATGATTCAGAGAGCATTTTCCTGTATATTTTGGTTTTTTACGTTCACAACATACAACACATCCCATCTGTGTCACTGGCCTCGTCAGACGCCCACGTTTCGAAGAGCTTTTTTTGGCTGTCAAGTGAGATGCAGAGGGGAGGGCTCTGCGAGGCGCAGCGTTCGCCCCCAGGTCGCTGGCGGCAGCGGTCGCAGAGCCCAGGCGCGGTGCTGGGGCAGGCGGCAGAGGTGGGCTCCCAGCGCTGAGCAGCGTCTGCGCCCCGGCCGCGCAGCCGCTCCCGCTGCCCTGTGGCTGACGCCTGCTTGTTCACCAGCTCTGCCCTTCCCCTCTGGCAGCCCTCCTGCAGCCGAAAGCGGCCTCGCCGCTGCCGGTAGCCTTGGATCAATGTCCAAGGTGCGGCGGCAGCATTTGTACCTGCCTCTCGCCAGCTTCTTTGCAAAATGTTTGATGTGGCCGTGCGTTATTCCAAAGCCGGGGTCTATAGCTGCGCGGGCTGCTGCCTCTCGCTGCGGCACGGGCTGCGGTGCCTGCTCTGTGGCACCCGCGGCCCCTTCAGCGGCTTGAGTTGCTTCAGCAAAGGGCTATTGTACGAAACACCCCACAAAAAAAAGAAAGTGCTGCGTTTGCTGTTGCCATAGCACAAGCAGGAAACCCAGGCTGTGTTGTGGAAGTTGGTGAGTCACTGGGGTGAAGCATTTATCCCAAACCCCCCTGTCCTGCAAACCTGTCGGCGTGTGTGAGCTTTACCGAGCCGGTAGCTCTTGGTGGGAGTTAGTGGGACCACTAAGCACGTCCTGGCTAGTCATGCTCACCTTACTCCGATGTTATCTGGCCCAAAGTAATCTGGAAATTGTCAGTGCTACTAGCAGATATGATTTTTGATGAAGTTTGAGTAACGGCCTATGATTAACGGCGGGCCGGTTGCTGGCTTGCTGCTGAGCCTGGCAGGGTCTGCCACGGGTTTTAATGGACTGAAAATAACGGCTTCCACTCACCTCTGAAGGCAAACTGTTATTCCAGCACTGAGTACAGAGATTTCCTCCTGAGGACATAGCTGTGTTTTTCAAACATCGGCTGCAGCTGGTGCCTTTGCTGGGCAGACACGCTGAAGCAGGGAGAGGAATTTAAGCATTTCCCTCCCCCCTCAATCCTGCCCGCACTCTGGGGCAAGCCCTGATGGTAGGAGGAGGGTTTGCCTGTAGGGAGATGCCTCCTCCAGGCTGCGCATTCCCCTGGAGAGCTGAGGGCATGGGAGGGTGCTCAGCCCTGCCCGGTACAGCGTGGGGCACGGTAAGGAGACGGGCAGCTCTTGCACCCTGCTGTGTCCAGCCCTGCAGGTCCCGCTGTGTCCCCAGGAGGGGCCTGGAGCGGCGGCTGGGGCGCAGCGTGTCTCGGGAGGGCAGGCCGAGGGCAGTGTTGGGAGTACGGCCCATGTCCAGGTTTTCCTTTACATTAGTTGTATAATGTATATTCCCTTCCATCCTGCCCAGGAACCGAGTTGCGTGTGTGCTTGGATTGCTAGCACGCGTTGCAAGCCTTCAGGCACCCCCAGCCCTGAGTTTTTGTGCCATCGCTGGGACCCTTCCCGTTCGGTGGGGACGAATCAGTCAGGGTCGGTGTGCGAGGCTGAGACCTCGCAGCTCATCAGCGTGATGGCTGCTGTCTGACTCAAATGCAGCCTGGAGAAACGCTCGTCACGGGGCTTCTCAAATTAAGGTTTGTTTCTACTCGAGCATAAATTCCACCGTGGCAATGTAAAACCACAGCAGTGAGTAAAACCCCCAGGACGGTGAGGTGTGGCGGTAGCAAAGCAACGTGTCCCCTGCCAGTGTACCTTTTCTCAACGCTGTCCCCACCCTCTGCAGCGGCATCACATTTTGGAGCTAAAAGGTCGTAACAATAACTGAAGTTAAAACCCCCTTTGGCTTATAAGCCTCTTTCTCGCATCACCGCTGAGGTATTTAGCACTGCCAGACCAAAGGCAAGGCAGTAACTGTGGGTTTTAGTTACTCGGTTATGTTACATCAGATTTTTAAGCTGTTTTTATTCCAACTTGCGCAGTTCTCCAGCCACAGGAGGGCGGCACCGCCGCAAGCTGTAAAAATGCTGTTTCCAGCTTGCCCAAACGGCTGGTTTTGTTTATAAAATAAAACTGCTCCACAGGAGGAAAGGCGGGAATCCTCGGACGCGCGCGGAGGCCGCTTTACGGAGGCCGTGCTCCTGAAAAACGTCACCCAACGCGGCTGACCCCTTTGGGCCCCGCTCCCCGCCTTCTGCTGCCGCGTTTGGGGTTGCTCTGGCGCGTTTCGCAGCGCCGGCACGAGCCGCTGACGCCAGTGCTATTGCCGGGGCTTCGATGCACCAACCGTGCTCAGCTGCCTTTGGGCTAAGCAGGGCGGCCGGAGGCGGCTCCTGCGGGTGGGCGCAGCAGGGCCGAGGTGCCGGGAGACCCCGGGCGCGGGACGAGCGTGCTGTGGGCGCCTGCAGGGCGCGGGGGGGGGCCGCCCTGCAGGGGGCACGGCTGTGCTGGGCTGGACACCCCCCACCCCCGGCCCCGCAGGGGCGCAGGGCACGCTGCCACGGGCTCGCAGCCCTCCCAGGCTGTGGGGGCTGTCGGTGTTACCGCACTGGAGGGTGGCCCCCTGACCCGGACGCCACGCACGTGTGCGGAGACGGGCACCCTCAAGTGGCACCGGTGGTCTAGAGATGTTACTCCTTTCACGCTGCCTCCTCTCGTGCCCGTGGGAGTCTGCTGCGCTCAGGGTATTTTTCTCCATTTGGTCTCTCCTCCAGAGACCCAGAACTTTCTCCAGTCCTACAGAGAAACGTGGGCCCACCTGTGCTCAAGGATTAAAATCTAAAATTACTATTACTAGGAGTTTTTCTGGTAAGGGACAGCAAAACCTCAGGGTCTGATCCTGGATTTAGGCTTGGTCCCACGCCCAAAACGTGAATCACACACTCGGACGAGGGGGTGCGAGGCAGGTGGAGCGGTAGGTGCTCCCCCAGACTGCAGCAGACGGGACCTTCGGGCAGCCTGGAGCCCATGTGGTGGGGCAGCGATGGCAGTCGCGGGCTGACAGTCACTGTGCGAACAGCAAGGTGCCTGTACGGGCACCACGAGCAGCCAGAGCTTGGGAGGTTGAGCTCCTGGTATGATATTAAAACGTCCCTGCAGGGGCTGTGGGAACCAGTGATGAGCCCGAAGCAGAGGTTTACCGGGTTATCCCAAGGTAGCTTCTCTTTACTGGCAGAGCAGCCCCCAGCAGCAATGCGGGAGACGCTCGCAGCCTTTCCCCTCCCCAGCAGGCTGCATGGGCTGCGTTAGGAGTATGAATCCAGGGGAAAATGTTAATTAGTTTTCAAACTAAGATTTATCCTACTAAGTTAGTTTTTGAGTATCAAAGGAAGGTCAAAACCCCGAGAAGTGATCTAGCAGAAGAGAAAGCTGTTTCCTCTGAAGGCTGAAGGGGCTGGAAAGCTAATGGGATTTAGGGGCAGCTATTTCTGGGACCTTTCCATGGTCAAAGTTCACTGCAGGGGACTTGGGACACTCTGACTCAACACACTGTTCGTAGGAAAAAAGTGTTTTCGGTTTTAAATACCTCTCGTGGAGGGGGACAGGTTTAAATCATTGGCTCTCTGGTTGTTGTGTACAGCAGCATGAAAAGTAATTGAAAGAGAAAACAAGTGCAGTGTTGGTGTGGAGACACTGGTGGTCTGAGAAGCTGGGTTTTGTTCGTGGATCGCCTCGTGGCAGCGGCAGGGGCTCGGGGATGCCCCTGCAGCAGCAGCGGAGCCTGCGGGGATGGGCTCAGAGCTGTTGGTGCAAAGCGCTCCTGCTTCACGTAAATAGTGCAAATGATAAATGATGGAAATGGTGTGAAAATGTGCAATTCTGGGCAGCTGCTGTTGTGCTCTGCTCAGCTGATATTTAACCTGAATTCCTGCTCGGGTATATGGGACTTTGCCTGCGTAAGGGGTGTGTAAGGGTGAGTCCAGGCCAGAGCAGATTCAGTGATCTTTTCCTCGGCTAAAGATAATTTCGGTTTGCTTAGTCAAAGCTCAGTCAGCAACCGAGCAAGGGCATCATCTCCCAAGAAGGCTTGTTTGCTTAGTTTAAATGAGGTGTTTCTGAGACAGATCCCTGCGACAGCGCAGCGGCGAGGAGAATGCCAGCGTGGGCATCGGCGAGGAAAGCAGCGGAGCCCCAGCTGTCCAGCCCTGCCTCTCCCGGGGCCAGGGACTGGCACGGGAACAGCCGGGAGACCGGGAAGCGTCTGCAGGGCACGGGGGCTCCGTCCTGTCCCTCTCTGTCCTCCAGAGCAACGCTCAAGGTTAAACTAAGATTGGCATAGAGCGACGAGGGGCAGCATTTGGGACTTGGTAAACTGAGCTAGCCAAACACTGAAAAAACAAGAACAAAACTGGAATTATTTTATTAGCTTTCCCCTGGCACTGATACATGCAGACTTTTATCTGAAGCTGCGTGGGAAGGCATCATGCTGCAACTCCAATCCCCATAGGATGGTGCTCTGAGTAATCAGTTTAAAGGCTCGTGTTTGAACCGTTTCTGAAGAAGGACCTAAACATGCCTATTACACAACGGATTGCAGGGAATAGTGTTGCAACAGAGATTAGCATGATTAGAGAACTGAGGGTGCCACTTGACCTGAAATAGTACACAAAAGGATGGAACTTTTAATTTTGTAGTAAGCAAAACCTGCTGTGCATAGCTGAAAGCAGCTGGGAGGCTAAACCCAGCCTGTGAGCCAGCCTGCGCAGGTATGCAACATGATTCAGCACTGGGAAGCTATTAAAATAAGGACACCTTTTCAAGTACTTTGCTGTATTTTTATAAGGTGTTAAAGCTGTTTACATTATTCAGAATGAAAGGGTCTCAAAAGTAACAGCAAAGGTAAATTTTGGCCTGTAACGGCCGACCTTGGATGACCCCTGGGGTTTGTGCCAAAATAACCTGGGTTTCTGTAAGGTGACTCCGGACTCTGCTCTGCCCTGTGATGGGGCGGATGCGTGTGGCTCTGTGCATTATTTACAGGCAAAGAACAATGATTCCCCCCTTAAAGCAAGGAAAAGCGTCTTCCTCCCCCCCCACGCCCGGGGAATGGCATCGGGCCGGGGGCGGCGGGAGGTTTCCCAGCCGGTGCTGCCGCACGCTGCCCGCCGCAGCCCGCGCCCAGAGCCACTCCTCGCTGCCGGGAGTTAATGGGGCTCTTCATTCAGCTCAATTACTGGGCATCCACCTGAGAAGCTGTAAAGAATAGAACAGTAAATCTTACAATCAAATATTAAATTATGCCTAATTTATTTACTTACGGCGAACTGTAAGCCCCGCAATGAAGTGTGTAAAGGTTTATAACACGAGCACTCCTGGGAGCGAGGGGACGTGCCTGGCAGCACGCCGGGAGGGGTTTACTGAGGCTCGGTCTGAGGGGGCACGTCCAGGGATTAACTGATGGAAACTTGGGGTGTTCCAGCTGCCGAGACCGAGACGGGGCAGCCCCTCCATGCAGCCCCTCCGTGCAGCCCCGGCCAGGCTCTGGCTGTCCCGGTCAGTGACCAGCGAAACCGGCTGTAGTCCTGCGCGAGCTCCGAGAGCCGAACCCCGGGGCTGCGTGGTGCGTGCCCGCGCACGGCCTGGCTGCAGGCGAGGCCTCTCGGAAGCAGAGTGACCCTTCTGCGTCCCGGCCCCCGTGCCGCCCCGTGCAGGCGCGCCTGAAAGGCGGCACGGTCCCGAGTTTCGCTCCCTCGCGTGCTTGCTCTTCCTTAGCACGTATGTGGTTTCGCAGGACGTGTCCTTTGGGTGAATATATGACTGATACGAATTGCTATAAGAAAATGGGAATGGCTGTGGTGGCCGGTAACCGGCAACAAACGGCGGAACAGGGAGGGGGCCTGCAGTGCTACAGCCGGCAGAAAAGTGCCTCTATGGTTTTGTCTGCAAGGACGGTCAGGGAGTGGGTTCGAGGTAATGAGGGTCTTTTTCTTTTTTTTCCTATCTCACCTGCAGATAATTAATTTCAGAAGGCAGATACCATTTTATTCAGTTTCCTAAAAAAAAAAAAAGCTATTTTATTTTTTGGCCGGTCAGCCAGGGAAGACCTGGTCCTTGGCTTTGATAAATGTCTCTCTGCCACCATAATGCATTTTTGCAAACTTTTGTTGCAGCTAAAACACTCGGTATTTAGGAGGAGGCTTATTGTCTGAATCAGGATAAAAAGAGCATATGTTTGGCAGCGCTTTCTGCAGAATATAGTCAAGGTTTTTACTTCTGTACAAAAGCCTTCAAGTTGCCTGTTTTTTTTCCATGGACTTCACTCGGGTCGAGATTTCGATACGCCTTTGAATTGTGGGTTTGTCCTTGAACTCCCTGGCAGCCCTGCACAGTCATTCTGCAAATGGGCTCAGGGAACGGCACTGGGCGAGGGTGGCTGGGTGTAAATCAGAGCCTCCCAAAAAGGTTGGCAGAGGCAAAGGGTGTGATGGCTCACCAGCACATTTGTGAAATGATGAATTGTGTCTTGTACTTTACAGTTCAGAGAGAGGGAGAGAAAAAAAATGTGTCTGGATTAGAACTTTTTTACCATTCAGGATGGCAGGTGAATTTTAAATAGAAACCCAGCTGGAGGAGACATCCAACCTGGGAAGTACGAGTTGACAGTTTTCTTTCCTTTCGATTATGCAATGTCAAAGCAGAAACAGTAGCAGGTGGGGAAAGTACCCTGAGTCGTGTCAAGGTATTGTGAGCTGTTTGTATGACAGCTTTTGCCTACTTCCTTGAGGCATAAAAGCACCTTTACTTTGCAAATACAATGGAAATCCACTTTTCCTTCTGCGGGGATGTTTTAAAAAATGGAATTGTCCTCGATGTTGTGGGAGAGCAGCAGGGACAGAGCAGGAGAAACTGGTGCAGCCGCCCGGTCGGGTGCGTTCCCCGGGAGGGTGCCGTGCGCCGTGGGAGCCCTGCCCACCCTGCGGTGCCGTGGAGGCCGGCCCGTGGGCCGTGGTGCCGGGACCTGCTCCCGCGCAGGCACTGGAGCGCCGAGCCGCAGCGTGGCTGGTGCCTGTGGAAGGGATGTCGCCTCCCGGGGCAAGAGCCGGGTGCACCTCTGCTGCCTCAGGCACGTGGGGCATCTCTGGCTGCTGGGATCAGGACAGACTGGTTGGTGTGGGGCTGGGGCAGCTGAGGGACCCCAAGCATCGCTGAACCCCCACCTCCAGGCAGCTCCTGGAAAGGGCTTTGGGCAGGCTGGGGGACCTCTTGGGCCCCACGTTTCCCCTGAGAAGCTTCACTTCTGCAGCCTCTCAACCCCTTCCAAGCACTCACATAGCTTCTTGGTACCATGGGGAATATCTTCCCCCCCCAGCACAACGGGGTCCTGGCCCTGGCAGACCTCCGTGGGAGGGAGGCAGGAAGCAGGCAGGGCTCGGCAGCACCGACAGAGCTGCCTGTTGTGCAAGCAGCGCCGGGGAGCTGCTCCGCGTTGTTTCTCCCCGCGGGTTTTAGGAACCGGTTGCTTTAGCATGAGTCAGTGAGCCCCCCGCCCCAGCCCTGGGCCACGGGTTTTCCATGGAGGAGGATGCAGTGCTGAGTCCCAACCATTGCTCAGTTACTGGAGCCTCTGTTCACGCCACCGATGATGATGATGCTCCCTGCGCGTGGGCGCCCGGAGGAGCCGGAGTCCCGGAGGTGACGGCTGGCTGGCTCAGCTCTGATTCACTACCCAGACCCCCGCTCCCCGCCGGGGAGACATGCACTATAAAAACTTCCTGTCATGCGAGGGAGCCCACGGGCCTCCTCGGCACCAGCCCTCGTGGCTTCGAACCCCGCTGTGCCCTGCGTGCTCCTAGGGATGTCTCGGTACCTTGACATCTCTTGTAAGTGGTGGCTTCTGAAGTGCTTACTGCTGGATAGGGGTGAATTTGCTGCTTGCCAGGGCGGAGAGCATCGTCACGCCGTGCCATGTGCACCAGTTCGGGTGTACAGCTCTATGGAAATAAGGGTTTTTTTCAAAAGGGCTGTGTATTAAAATTCTGGTCATAGCCTAACTGATTTTTTAGCAAAGATATATGACAACTATGCCATCTCCTGTTGGCTACAGTATTTTGGAGGCTTTTCTTCTCATAAATAGCCTTGTCTGTCACTTCAAAGTGACTCTGTAGCATCATTTTGCTCCATGTGAGGCATTTGTGCTTTAAAACCCCAGACCATCTCTTTTCCATGAAAACCGCTAACCCAACCGTAAATCTCACCGCTTTATAGCTCTTCACTCACATTTAACATGCTTTACAGAGGAGGTTTTTCTTTTGCAGCCGCAGATGAAATATGCTTCATCTGTGCCTTTTCTCGAGCAGGTGGTCCCACCCTACACTGTACCCCCCGATGCGGAGCGGGTTCGCCCGCCTGGGCACTGCAGCACTCACGCTCCTCCTTGTCTGGGGAGGCTGGATGGGTCCCTCTGCCCACTTGTGAGGTCAGACCACCTCCATCCCAGCCGCTCCCTACCCCTGTGCCTTTCCAGGCTCCCATGGGAGGGAAGGGTTTCCCCCGAGCCCTTCGTGGGTGGGTGGTGTGCCGTGGTACTGCGCCGAAGCCGGTTGGGTCTGGCACCAGCTATGCATCATTCCTGCTGAAGTTTAGTTGCGCAAGCAGAAAAGCCTTTCTTCTTCCAGCTCACCGCCTGTTGCTCCCAAGCAGAGCTGCTGCCAGCCTCCGATTCCTCCCCTTGTGCCATTCAGGGGCGGGTGGGCTGGCAGGGGAGGGGGTGGCTTTTGCCTTGCCCTGGGCCAGCAGAGGCCTCGTGCTCGGGTGCTTGCCCATGAGTACCGGCTTCCCCCGGCGCACCCAGGGTGCTGCACCGCCTGTTTGCAAAGGCGAGCCTGTACCTCCGGGCGAAACAGATGTGCAGTTCAGCTGAGCAGTCAATTTTTAACTCGCCCCATTGCTCAATGGTGTGGAAGGGAAACTTGCCCGGGAGGTGTTGCCGTTGACCGGAGCGCCCCGTCCGTCCACACACAAACACTGCCATGTGTGGTCTGGCCCAGCTCCGCTTTGGACTCTGCTCGTGTCGTGTCTGTTTGATTTCACCAGAAGTTAGAAGGTCACAGTACTGGGTGTTCAGACCCTGGCGAACATCCCCACCGCCTCCTGAACGCAGCGGTCAGGCTGAGCTGCACTGTTGACTTGTTCCAACCCCATCTTCCCATCATCAGGATGGTTGCAAGATTTTTGGAGAGATGGGGATGGCTGTTCGAGGATAGATCGTGGGACCTCTGTGCCATTTGCCCCAACTGTCTCCCCCTTTGCTCAGGGCTCTTTCTTTCCAGCACCCTGCGAGCTGTTCCCCGCCTTCCCCCGTCTGTCAAACCAGAGCTTGTGCGAAAAAGGGTTCTGCTTATTTTCTGTCCTGGCTTTCCGTGGCGTCTTCCCGGCTGCCTGCAGCGGGGAGCCCACCGGCGCGCTCCCGGGCACGGCCGCTCGAGCTGGGGCTGCTCAGCCCCCCCCGCACTCCTGTCTATAGCAGAGCATTAGAAAAGCTAGATAAAATTAGCTATTCGGACGCATGTTCCTCAGGATGCCGGGACAGAGGGACACCCAGTACAGCCAGTTTGACTCGTGGAGAAGAATTAATGGAAACACCCGGCTCCTGGAGGGAGGAAATACCTTGCACAGCCTTTTCCTCCGTTTGTTGCGTGGGGAGGCTGACAATGGGCTCTGCGTCTGGCAGGAGCGCTGCCGGGCTGCCTCGTGAATGCAGCGCGCGCGCCCCGACAGACACCGAGTCTGCGGCACCAGGTGCTCAGGAAAGGCTCGGCACAATGCGGGCGACCTGCCCTCCTGCACCTCTCGTGCGGCGGATGGCAGCAGCATCGCGGAGCGAAGCGCGGGGCGGGCACCGGTACCCGCGGCGCTTTGCTTGGCCGTACCCCGGCGAGCGCGCGGGCTGCTGTGAGCGCCGGATTGCCGGGGCTGCGGGTGCCCGGGGCCGCCCGCTGTGCAGCTCTGGGTGCAGAGAAGGCGGCACCGTGAGCGCGGGGGGCCTGCAATGGTTGGGTGTTTGTACCTCAAGGTCTTGGTGACAAATGTTTCATAACAACGAATTGTAATTTATCCTGAGCCTGCTGCAAGGCGCGCTGCTGTTCCTGAAGGACAAACCTGCCAGGACGGCATCCAGGCTGTGACCAAGGAAAACTGCCTTTTTCCACTATAAAAGTCCAATAAACACATGACTTTTTTTGTAGGTGGCCTTTGTTAGTCAGGGATGCCACTTGGGCCAATAAATTAAATGTAATGAGACAAGAGGGACTGTAAGGTCCCAAAGTTCACAGGATCTTGTCAATCATGTCACGCAAATGTTTGTGAGTGGGAATGTCTGGGCAGTTGTAGGACGTGCCAGCAGCGACCGCTTCGGTTGGTGATGCTTTCAGTCTGCCGCGATCGTGGCTTCCTTCAGATTCGCTTTTTACAAGAAAAGAAAGCAGCAGACGATGCGTCAGGCTCCCTGACTGCTGGTAGCACCGGGCTAGGGGTGGGTACAGGGCCCTGGGCGGGGGGGCAGCATGGGTCAGGGTGCTGCTGTCCCGATGCGGGCACGTGCCGCAGGGCAGGCGCGGGAACGTCTCTGTCCAGGGAGTCCCTGAGCGGGACTGTCACCCCCTTGCAGACCTGTGCCTCGTGCTGGGTGGGTTCTGGACGTGTGCTTTAAGCACGGTTATCGGTGTGAGGGGCCGCGGGTCCTGGCGGCGCATGGTAATGGCAGAGAGCCTGGCTGCCTCGCCAGCCCCCGCCGCAGGCTCTGCCCATCTCGCGACGCCGGCACCCTTGTGCGAGTCCTGCCGTCGGGCCCCCCACCCCAAACCGCGCAGGGTGCCGAAGCGTCGGTCCTCCCCTCGGCACGCCTTGGCCCATTCGGAGCTGGGCGCGCGGTTTGGTGTCGGGGGCCAAGAGGGTGGCGAGGCCGTGACAAACCCACAGCTGGCCCTGGCACAGGAGGCGCGTTGTGGAAGGCTTAATGGTGCGGGGCAGGGCAGAGCGAAGCCCCAGCAGCACAGTCAAGGAACTGGAAGTAAAGCTAATTTGGTACCCGCAGAGGGGTTCCGAGAGCATCTTCTTGCAGCAGGGTTGTCGGGGTCCCGTCGTGTAACACACCCCAGCGGCAGATGGATTTGGCAGGTGCGGTGCTCTGCTGGTTTCTATTTTGGGTGTTTGTAACACCAGGAATGGCTCTGGTGGGAAAACCTACCGGAGCGGGAGGAAAGAGGCTGCATCCTGAATGCCTGGAGCAGCGGGGTGGAGGCAGTGCCTGGGCCGCTCAAAGGCCCCTGTTGGCCTTTTTTGGAAACAGCTGTTTGAGGCAGTTTGTGTCAGTACGGATGGTTTTGCGGGGATGTGCCATGAATCAGTGAAACAGCTGCAGCCGCGTGTGGGACCCTGCACTAGAACAGGTCAGGCGCGGAAAACTGACGGCTGCCTCTGGAGCAAAGCCCACGCTGAGGCAGACTCTTCTGAGTGAAGGCAGCTCTGAAAAGCCTTCAGAGGTCCCTTCAGAAAGGTCCATCCTGAGCCAGGTGTGACCCCAGCTCCCTCTAGTCTTCCCGGGAGGAGGAACCACAGTGCATCACCCCTCCCCTGCCCCAGCGAGGCCTCTGCAGCCGCCGCTGAGCGCGGGCGTGACGGGGCAGCGGTGCCCGGAGGTGCTCTCCTGCCGCCGCCCCGGCCGCTCGCCCGCCGGGCTGCGGGGAGGCTGCAGGCGCCTCTCCCGCCTCTTCTTGCCGCATGGCCCCAGGGATGCTCGGGGGAGCCGGCACCGGTCCGCACACCGTGCCTTGCGTTCCCCAGCGTGGTGCTCTTGGGGAATGCTTGGCTATGCTTCATCACACTATAAATAATTACAATTATCCATTCTATTAAGTAATTTAAAGGATTACTTCTAGTCTCCCTGACTTTTAGGCAATTTGGCGTTTTTGCTGTGGGCAAAAACACCCTGTAGCTGGTCTATCGTTCCTCTGAATTGTTTTATCTTTGTTGTTCTAAGCAGAGTCGTGGGAATGTTTTTTTCTAAACCAGCAGGTTACAAGAGGACATACTTAAAAATAACTCGTCTTGGCTATTTTTAAGTATTTTTAAATATTTTTAACATACTCTATCGTGATGGTATGGCACAACCTGCAGAAAAACTGAGTCCACTTCCACTGCCAAAGCACTCATAACTCACTCCTGTTTTTTTGGATGGTGGGGAGCCAGGTCCGAGTTCCGGCTCCGCTTTGCGGGAATGCAAAGAGCCTGAGGAGCTGCACCCCTCACCCTGCTCGGAACTGGTCATTTTCTAAACTGGTTTTTCTGTTACACTACCGCAAAAGACGTAATTCTCCTTTCTTATAGCGGGGAAACTAACAGCTGAGTCTGATGTACCACTAGATTTGGTGCGGTCTTTCTGGGGATGCCAGAGTCGCCACAGCAACCGTGGGTCAAACTCTGGTGCGGCCGGGCTGGATGGTGGGTCTGCGGGGGAGCCCGGGGCTGCTGCGGACTCTACGACCAGGCTGCCATGTCGGCGTTGGGCATTAAGGAGAGGTGCAGGGAGTCTGCTCTTAAAACAGGGTCTATGTGAAACGACCAAATAACCCCACTCCTCCATGAGAATTGAGCATTTCAGACAAGAGAAATTATATTTACTTCATAATTTATTAGATTTCGGATCACCATATGCAATAAATTATAGTCGATGTAACAACAGCGTTGTCATGAAATATTACCGTGAAGTACTCATCTAATAGCTATTGTAATCTACACAAATAAGAACTGCAGTTATGATATTTAGATTTTTAGTGTTAACGGGAAGTGAACAAAATATTAAGGAACTTCACAGTAAATTCAGGGAAATAGTCATTATTATTGCTTCTGTGCAAACAATTTATACTGCACATATACAGCTTGAGAAAGAAAAGGTAGAGTTGCAGAGTGCGTCTCTAGAGCAAATGCATTCCCTGAAGGTTGAATTACTGCACCCACACGGTGCGTTTATGTGCATTTTTAACAAATGCAAAGTGATTAATGATCAGTAGCTGATCAGTCTCTAGAACCTCCCTCCTAGCCCACAGCGAGGCTTAGCAAGGGCTCACGCTTTAAGGAAACAAGTTTGAAAAGGCAAAGCACGCAGGTGAAGTCAGTAAACACCGAGTCCCTCGGAAGGTCTCGAGTTGTGCCCAGGCACGGGGTCCCCCCACGGCTCGGTCGCCTGGCTGCCTCCTGCCGGGAGCTGCCCTCCCTCTGGGAGCCTCTGGCCGCCGCGCTGCCGTCGGTGCCGGTGCTGCCGTCGGTGCCGGTGCTGCCGTCCGCGCTGGTGCTGCCATCGGCACCGTGGCTTGCTCGTGCGCGGTGGGGCTGAAGCCCTGCGGGCGGTCTGTCAGGTCCCCCGTCCCGCCAGCAGCTCGTGGGGAGCAGAGCGTGCCGTGTGCGGTAGGAGGACACAAACAGTCCCGTCCCAAAATGTTCTCCTCCGTTTCTGCTCCCTTCGCCCGTTCAGTGAACTTTAATGGAGTATTTCCGAAGCGTCAGGAACTGGAGCAGCTTGTCTTTTCGCCTCTGCTTTAGAGCCATTAGTGCTCTCGTTTTCTCCTCCAGGTCCTGGTCGGTGGCGAGGATTATCTTGGCTCTTTCCTCTGCCTTCTTGTCCCCGGAGTTTTTGAAGAGTTTCTGTAGGGACTCTTCATTGATGCTTTCAAAGATGTTGGCCACGGCTTTCTTGCGCAGGGCTGTGTCGAAGCGGTAGCCGTGGACCGAGGGGCTCACTCGCAGGGATGTGGACATGGCTGGAGTTTTGTAGCTTCTCTTTGCTTTCATCTATGTGGGGTGCTGTGGGTTTGCCCTGGGGTCCGGTCAGAAGGATCGGTGCTGTGCTGGCTCCCAGGACTGGTATTTAAAGGCAGTCTGGGGAAAAAGCCGCAGGGCTCAAGTTACAGTGATGAGATCATGCTGATGTCAACACTGAATAGTCATAGGCGAGTTTAACAGTTAAGTTGCCAACTTTCCTCTGCTGTGCAGCCAAGACAAGAAGTTTCCTGTGTTTCTGCAGTGGGGATGGTTTTTCTTTGACCTGCTGCAGAACAGGCTTCAACTTCAGATACCGCTATGGGACGCGGAGCTAGCACAGCTCAAACTCTGCTCCTGGCCCCTTGTTGCATGGCGAAAAGCTTTGCATTCAGAATATAAAATATAAGAAACAGTTAAAACTCCAGGTGTGCACTATTGCAATACTAGCAAGAGGTGTTAGCTAGCAAGCCTGTGCATGCAGACATGCGCTTCTCTCTGTCTCGGTCAGACAGAAGTACAGCCACACAGAGGAACCTGCTCAGGTCTGCGCACGGGATGCATTCTGCCGCCCCCCAGATGATACAGCTCACGTTCAGCACTCACAAAGCTGCATTTTCTAACTGGCAAGTGGTTTAGCAGAGGCAGCTGGTCCATAATGTCCTCTGAGGTGACTTCCCCGGGATGTTACTCCCAGAGCTGCCCAGCTGGTGCGTGGCCATGCTCTCACCAGGGCAGCAGGTAAAACCTCTCTGCCCCACTGTGCACGCTGCGCTGCAGCAACAGCACCAAGCAGTTTGGTGCCCTGCTCCTGCCTGGAGCATCCTTTTTCTTTAATTTCCAGCTCACCGGTGCAGTTCCTCTGCTCCAAGAGTTTGTGCTCTCCACCCTACCTGTGGCTCACGCCAAGCCTTTGGGCTGGGAGGACTCGCTCTTAGTCATGTGGTTTAGTTTTAGGTAGTCCTGCAAGAAGCAGGGAGTTGGACTTGATCCTTATGTCTCCCTTCCAACTCAAGATATTCTATGATTCTGTGACTCCCTCTTGCTGAGGACATGGACAGGGCATGGCTACCTGCGAGGGGCCGGCTCTGGCCACTGGCGCATCCCGCTGGGCTTAGAAATCTGATATTACTGAGCACAACTAAATCTGGCCCAAAATGGCAGTGGACTGAAAAGTCACTCGAGGCCAGGGAGCCAGAGATAAGTGTATTTTCATTATTGGCTTAAAAGTGGCCGGATGCTGCAGAGGCACTGTTTGGAAATAGCTGCTTGTTTACTGGTTGTGTTGGTGACTCCTATCACTTATCCTTACTGAAGAGGTCCAGAAACAGCCTCTGTCCCCATGTTGGTTTGACCAACGGCCACAGGGGTTTCCCTTGTTTACTGGAGAGCTGTGGAGGCGATCCATGACTGCGGTGGTGAGCAGATCCAAAATAACATCACCCAGTTGCCTGTCATTCCACATTCCCATTAAAACTTCCATCCCTTCGGATGGAGCGAGGGGATGCGTCTGAGCACAGCCCCTGCAAACCTCTCCAGCGGCCAGGAGGAGCCCGGGGAGAGGTGAGGGCACCTGAAGTCCATGTGCGAGGCGTTTGGGCTGGCACAGAGCAGAGAAGGGGATTAATTGTGAGCTCTTGCTCCCCAGGCAACGTGCAGAGCGGGTCAGGCTGCTGCCCGGCGCCAGCGTGGCCGGGAGTGGGCTGCATTGCAGTGTTTGACCACTTTCCCGTCTGGGACTTAGGGAATCCCCCGTAAGTCGGGTCCGCCCTGGCACGGCCCAGCGCCCTGCATTCGCCCGCATCCCGCCAGGACCGGCTTTCCCCTCAGCTGCCAGGACTTTGCTCCATACCGTTGTTACTGGTGCGAGCTCTCCCTGCACATGCCTGCCCTTTTTTTCCACCGGTCCGGCATCGCTGTCATTGTGTGGGTTACTTTTTACGAGTTTGTCTGATTTTTCTTTTGTATGTGCTAGCTGTTATGTGCTTCAGTGTATAAACAACTACTTTGCAAAGCCTTGTGATTCCCCTTCTGCCAGAAAGACTTAAAAGCCTCTCAATTTGCTGTAGCCTTGCCGAATTTGTGAGAATTACACAGCCGCTGTTTGCTCAATATTTGCAGGGCTGGTAAATCCACCCTGAAAATAGGATCTTTTTTGATGTGGCAGGTCTCTGCCTGTGAAAGAGCCTCATGTTTTATGGACTCTCATTAACATGAAATATGAGGGGGGAGCAGCAGGCACAGGGACCACGCTCATCGCTGGTCCCCTCCTGCTCCAATGGAAAGCGCTGCCTGGAGCACTGCGTGGGGGGAAAACCTGCCTGTAAAGACGCCTGACCGAAATGTTAAATGTACTTTGCTTCACTGGACAGATAATACAGTTTCAGAGTACTGAGGGCAAAAAAATAGTGCCAGAAGACCCGCCGTGATCTTGTGGCTGTAGAAAAAGAGCCCTTCTTTTGCAAGGCACGCTTTCCCCTAGTCAAAAACAAGAGCTGAGGCATGTTAACGTATGCCTGGTTTTCACCGCTCTTATTGCACATGGAATCATTCGGCAGGTATTTGCAGAGACATGGCTGAGAGAATAAATTAGCAATATTTGCGGAAGATACAAGCTCAGAAAAGTATCTGCCATGGAAACCGAGAATAAAGCTGATGCTCTGGGAGTAAGACATCAGAAAGCTGCCAAGATGAAGCATGCGTTTTCCTGCGAGCTCATCTTGCACTGAGTGGTAACAAATGTCTTTGCCCCTTCGAGCTTCTCTGCCCGCTTTTGGGGTTTTTTTTTTTAAAGTTTTCTAGTTGCATTCAACTCTGACTGAGAGATGAAGCGCGCCTCATCTGTTTTTTCCAGTAATTTTTGTTTATATCGGTCCTTTAATGCTGCTTTGCCAGTAATGCCTAGGAGGAATTATTAATGTGTTGGATTGGAAGGGAACTTCAGACAAGATGCAATTTCTATCATAGCTCTCCTGCTATTATTGTATAATTGCTTCGTGAAACGCAAACGCTCTGTTTCACACATTAATGGGAGGATTAATTCCTATCCCCACCGACTCTGCAGAGCGCCTCAGCCACATCCCTAATTGCGCTCTGCTCCTCACAACGTGATGGCTTTGGAGCGCTCCAGCTGCGGGGGCTCGTCTGCCGGGGGCCGGGCAGGTTTGTGCCGAGCTTTAGGGTGCATGGGGCCCCCCTGCGACGTCGGGCAGCGCAGCCCACCAGGCGCCCCACAGGCACCTCATCCCAGGTCGTGGCCGCGCAGGTTTTGAAGCTGAAGCGCTTGTGATTTATCGTCAGCTAAAATCAAGCCTCGAGGTCTCGCAACGAGAACCAGAGGGAAAGGTTTGGGGAGGGTGGTGACTCAGCGGCCAGCTCTGCGCTCCGCTGGCAACGCAAAGTGTGTTTAAATAGACCTGGAGGCACCTCCGGCTCCGAGCTGCGAATTGCCGGAGGGTCCCGCCTGCCCCGCTGTAGGAGGGTGCAGGTAAAGCAGGGGAGCGGGGGAAGCCCCCAGCCCCGAGAGCAGGAGGTGGAGGGAAGGCCAGGGCTGCCCTTGGTGGCAGGGGTAGCTGGAGCCGCCGGTGCCTTTCCTGCAAACTCTTGCAGAGAACTTAGTCTGCATTTATCCAAAATAACTCCAAAGAAGGTAATCTGGGATGCCTTTGCATTTTGCTAGGGCATGTTTTGCATAGCTTTCCTTTCACTAGCCTGCCTAAGCCTGCACGGCGTGTAATACCGTGTTGGCATTGAAAGATGCAGCAGTCCCTTGGGAGAGCACTGGTGCTGCAGAGACCTCCCCAGCCGTACGCGAAATATTCACAAACTGAGCCTTTGGAAGGCTTTGGGGCAGGAGAGGAAAGTGAAATTGTTGCCTTAAAAAAAAATGCATATATGTGCTTTGCCTTTAGCATATATAAATTCTAAGAACCTGAACTGCCCAGGAGCCTCAGCCCATCTCTTCTCCTCCCATCCTTTCCCTCGCTACGGGTGTTTGACCTCTGGCTCACTCGCAGCCTTCACTTTTTCTGCTGGCTGTGGAGGTTGGAGAATCCCTGCCCTTCTCAGGAACCACAAACCAAAACCTTTTAATGTTTGCTCTCTGCTGGGAAATGTATCCGAGATGGAGTGCTCCAGAGCAGACACAGCTGCGGGATGGCTGTAGGGTCAAAGAGGAACCAGTTCATCATGTTCCTGATGGAATCCAAATTCCTGGGAATTTGTCAGACATCCAGGTCATGCGAATGGCAGCGCCCGCCCCGGCTCTCCAACCTCCCTGCCTATGGCTCTTCCAGCTGTGGCTCATGTGCCTCTTTCTGTACAACCCAGGCTCCACCTGGGTTTTTCTGTTTGTTTCGTTGTTGGTTGGGTTTTTCTGTGGTGGTTGTTTCTTCAGTAGAGCATCTGGGAACACTCGTCCTGGATCTCACGGCAGGACACCGTGCCCTTTGCTTACAAAACCCAAGAGCTTAGACTTGACCCTGCTCCCTGTGACTTGTCCCGTGGGCCCCAATTCAGATGTGCAGTACAGTGGGATGTATTTTCACGGCAGTTCTGCTGCAGCCCGGGTGCTGGAAAGCAAAGGCATTTCTCAGACAATCCTGATCACGCAGCTGCCTGCCTGAAAAACAGAAAAAAAGCTATTGGTTTTCAGGCTGTGGTAGACATGATCAAGCTGGTTAAATTCCATCGGAAAAGTTCTAATAGGGGAAAAAAAAATTGCACCGTGTCTATGTAACACTTTTCTTTACCCTACTTATGAAAAGTAAATTAGATGCTGGCTTCTGGGCAGCCAAGACGGGCGTTGTTGCATCAGGCGTAGCCTGCATGGCATTAATTCTGCTCTCCAGCCCCCCGCAGCCGAGGTGAGCAAGAGTATTTTTTATTAACGTCTCTTATAACTCAGCTGCGGCCGACAGCTCTCGGCATCTCTCCATGGGGTCCCTCCACCCCGTCCCTCGTCTCCTTCACCAGCAACCTGCGCATCGCACGTGGGAAAACCAGCAACAGCCGAGCTGCTCCTACAGCTGGTGTGTCGTTTACCATCGTAAGGACAGCACAGGCTGCTGGCAAGTTAAGAAAATAAATTTTCAGTGTTGATGCAATAAGAGGAGTCGGTAAAAAGTGTCAGGGGTGCACAGTGAGAACATAGCCTTGCCCCTCGCTGATCCTGCTGCGGCTTTCCGGCAGCGGTGTCCCTGCGGGCATCGCCAGGGCCGGTGGCACCAAGGGTGCTGGTTGGACTGGCTTCAGCGAGGGGGACCGTGGCCTTTGGGAAGAGGAAACTGGAGCTGTGCAGAATGGCGCTGTCCTGCCCTGGTAGAAGGAGCACTCTGAAGTGTGTGTGAAGGCTGCTCAGCCACGGGAGCTGAGCATGGCAGGGAGACCATATAAGAGTAAAGTTTGTGGTATTACTGATAATGAATGTCTCCTCATTTCTCATAAATTCTCTGCTAAATGTACGATCACTGAGTTAATAACGGAGTGGAGGACATGATGAATAGCCAGTTACAGAAAGTAAATCATGCCTGTTACGAAACAGAACAGAAACAGAAACTTCTGGCATTTTTAAAAGCCAGTACCCTTTCAAAGAAGCCCTGAATTCAGCAAAGCTGAGCTGAGGACACATTGACTTCTGGCATGAAATGCTTGCTGTCATGGGGGGCTGGAGAGGCTGGGGATGGGGCGGGGTGGGGCTGGCTGTGTAAGCAAGCCACTGGTGGCTTCTCCTGTTGCTCGAGGCTTCCCAAAGCCATCTTGCAAAGGGAAACTCAAACCGTGGCGCTCCCCACTTGTAGGGGGGAGATAATTGCTCACGGGGCTGGTAGCAAATTGCCAGCCAGAGCATGCGGTGCAGCTGAAAGCCTTGTTAAAAACTGAAAAGCCATGTCTAGCAGGGATGCAGGCAGCAGCCTGCAACCAATGCACTCAGAGCATGTGGGCAGGGTAGAAGTTTGCTGGGGGTCCCCCCGGTCGCTGGAGGGGGCTGGGGTGACCCCGCAGCTGGGCAGCTTCTGCGGTGAGCAGCAGGGTTGCTCCATCAGATGGGTGCTACGTGCTAACAGGACCAGCATCCTGAAATGGCAGCTACCCATCGTGTCTGCAGACCAGCACACCATGTCCCGCTCTTTTCATGGGAGCCAGGGACAGTATTTTAATACCCTGACTTCAGCATCTTCCTCCTGGGTCAGCAAGACCGAGCATGGCAATGAAAGTTTAGACTTTCAAGCACGAACAACCTTTTTCTTTCTCTGCTGAATTTCCTGTTTGATCTTCCTGAAGGTCCCTGAGTACCCCTTGCTAGAGAAGGGTGAAGGCAGAGCCGTCTCCAGCTGTCAGACAGCTCATTGTCTGGGGCCGAGGGGATGGGCTCACGGGAAATCCTGCCTTGGGGCTGGGACTCGGGGCTGGCTCGGGTCATTGTCACAGCCCAGCCCGCGGGCGACAGTACCAGACACACGTACTGGCGCTCAAGTGCCCCCCTCATCAGGGCTCTAATCTCTGCCGAGCCGCTTCCTCTGCTGCAGAAGGGGTGGCAGACAGGATGCGTGCCTTTGTACTGCTCTGGCTTCTGGGGGCCCTCGGTGCCCCCCATGGCTCCCGGAGCCGCCGTGGCTGCAGCCCAGGGCTGTGTACAGAGGTCGGCGTCAGATTGGTGGCCAGATGTGCAAAAGGGCATGGCGCAGCCTCCCGCGGGGCTTGCGGAGCGAGGTCCTAAAGCGGTTGGGACGGAGGCAGGATGGTGGCAATGTGCAGTCACAAGGCAACGGAGGGGTCTAGGGAGGCGTTAAGCTGCTGATCTGCGGTGTCTGGTAAGGGCTGTGGCGGCGCAGAGAGGAGCCTGGGCTCGGCAGTGGTTCGCCAAGGGCTCAGGGCTGGTGCTCTGCCGGTGACCGTGGCACAAGAGAAAGCCTGGGCGACCTCTGTGCGACGCTGCGACTCTGCTGGTGGCCCAGCGTGGCTGAGGAAGCAACAGAGGGACCGTGCCAGGGTGCAAGAGAGTTCACTGAAATGCCAAGGCACCTTCACCCCAGCGCGGCCAGCCTGAAATCTGGCGTTGGTCTGCGCCTGCTGCTTAGTTGCTGGCTTTGAGGGAGTTGCTGGGTAGCAGCGAGGGCCCTGGGGCACGGGCAGTGACTGACCCCTCAGCATGTCTGAGGCAGTTTTCAGTTCCCATTCGCAAAGTGCAGTACTGGTTTGTGATCTACCCAGAAGCAAATTAAAGAGCATTTCCCCGGGGAGGGTGGGGAGAGAAGCAGCCAGTTTGTGCAGAGGGAGCCGAGCTGGGTCCTGGTTCAGAGGGACAGGCTTTGCTAGTAGAAAACCTGAAAATTTAGGTTTCGGTTTTAATCTTGTGGCAGAGCAAAACAGGCATGTGGCAGAGGTAGCTCCTGTCCTGGCGGTGTTTTGGGCAAGAGCAGCAGCAGCGTGCAGTCGAGGCTTGGGCACACGTAGCCGAGTAACACTGGGAGAAGAAAACTGATAATCGGAGCTGGGGGAAACACGCAGCCTGTGCCTATGGAGATTTATCAGGAAATCAACCAACGTAAATTGTGTGGGAGAGTAGCTTGAAATTGTGGTGTTACCAGCCTTGTAGCTCATTCCTCCAGTAACAAAAGAGCTCCTCGGAGAAAACAGATGGTGTTTGCCTCCCGTCACCCTCTCTGGTGGCCTGACAGCTTTTGCTTTGCAGCTGCCATAAAAGCAGTTTCTGCGACCCTCCTCCCGTGGCCGCTGCCGTCGCCAGGGCGGCACTGCAGCCTGAGCTCTCTGCCGGGCCCCGCCGATACCCTGCCTGCGGCGGCGATGCAGCAGCTGGCCGAATCGCGGGGGCTGGGGGCTGCGTGTGGGGTTTGGGGGATTGGGGTTTGCATGCTGAGGTCCTGCTACAGATCCCTCCCGGGCTGGCTGCGCCCCTGCTGCTTTTGGGGGGGGGGGGCGGGAGCCGTGCTGCACACGTGTCTCGTGGGTGCCACGTGGGTCTGCGACCCGCGCAGCCGCCGGAGCGGGGTTCGGGCCGTTCCCAGGTCTGTTGCGGGTGTTTCTGGGGTTACAGCAGGTTACTGAACTTCTGCCAGCAGTTGTTTTCCCCAGCAAATCGCAATCAGCAGCGCACGTCAGCTCCCACTCCGAAGAGCAACAGCAGGGCTGTAAAGCCTATCTCCAGGACAGAGGCGAGGCTGGCGGCTTCGGGCGCCGGGACGGCCAGCGTTGCCTGCCCCTGCCGCGGTCCGTGCCAGGCAGAGCCAGGGCTGGGGGGCTCCTGCGACCCCTGAATCGTCGGGAGCTCGGTGCTCAGGACCAGCTCCGTACGGCCGCAGAGTCGGAAGCCCCCGAGGCTTTCCGAGCAGCAGCTGCCGACAGTCTCTGCTCTCAGAGTTGTTTAGCTCCCGCAGTGATACCTTCTAGATGGTTCCCAGCAATCACGTTGCCTAATTGTTATCATCTATGTGACTGATGCCTTGTTTACAAGGGAGCCTTGTCTTTGTTCTCGAGGTCCGCCCTTGAGTCCTTGTTAAGTGTCAGTGCTGGTTCGTGGGTATTTCGGTCTGTGCGCATCGGGTTATTTATGCAGGCAGTTCAAACAAAAAAGAACAGTTTTAGAACTGCAAGTTTATTTCAGCTCTGTGTAGGAGGGGAGGAAAGGGGAGAGAGATGATGCTGCGTGGATGTGTGGAGATGTGGTAAAAAGTGCTTTGCAGCCCCTGCGACAGAGACCCGGCTGATCAGCAAACTGCTAATTGTGTATGAGCTGTGACTGCTCCCGCTTCGGCTCGGATCCGTCACGGGTTCGGTGTCAAAATAGAAACCAGCCCCGTTTGCAGTTTGTGCTCTGAAGTTGTCGGCATCTGCCTGGGAGAAGTAAATCAGATTGGTCTTTACGCCTGCCTTCGCGAGAGAGATCCACCCATCACGAGGGTCTGTCTGAGGCTCGTGGAGTGAAGTGGGAGCCGGCACCGATAGCAGCTGCCCCCCCGGCCTGGGGAGAGAAACGCCGCTGAGCTGCGTGTTAGGTCTCAGTCGTAAGATCGCTTAGCTACAGATCTTCATGGAGGTTGCACTCCGTAGTTAATAGGTGAAATTGTTGTTCATGCACTGCAGAGTCCTCACTGCAGGTCACGGAGCGGCAAAGCCTGGCCCAAAGCACGCAGACGAGCGTGGCGACTGCTTTCTGAGCGCCGGGGCGGCTCGTGCCGCAGCGCTGGGCTCGGTCGGAGGCTGTTAACTTCTCTGCATTCAGCGACGCTGCTCCGTGGCCTTGACGTGGGCCGGATCAATGCTCCGAGCAGGCTGGTCACACACAAAGTGTTTGAGGTGGATGGGAGAGCCTTGATCCTGCTTCCAGCCACGCCCCCTTTCCCTCTTCTCTCTCACATTAGAAACCCTGAAAGACACATGGGACAGAACAGGCATTTTCAATCTTGCTGGGTCCTTCCCCGGGTGGCATCGGAGCCGCGTGTGACATGGCCTTCCACGGCCCCCGCCACAGCGGTTGATGGCTGCAGCCAGCAATTAATGTGCCGAAATGCCAGCGTGGAGCTGCGTGCTCTTTCCATAACACATGAAAGGGACATTTAGATGGAGAGCAAGGGGTAAAAGAGCTCTTGTGTGGGTTGTCTGCTGCTGATCTCAATGAACTTGAGTGCCTGGATTGCTCCGAGCTGCTCGCTTTTGCTCTGAGAAAGCATCGAGGAGGAAAAGCTGAGCGATGCCTGTGTTTTTGGGAGCAGCGCAGGTGAAGGCTGGGAGGAGAGCGCAGGGTCTGCCCCTGCAGTGGGCAGGGGAAAGGGAAATTCAAGGTTTCCAGGTTTGGGTATTATCCTGTGCGGGGGTTGTCGCTGCTGCTCCTGAACTCACGCGTTGCTGTTGGAGTGGAGCGGCCATGCGTTCGGCAGGGGGCTGGGGGAGCCGGGGGTGCTGCGGGAACGCGTCGGGAGCTCCGCGCACGCCGCCCTGACGTGGGGCGCAAACGAAAATAAAATACGTCATCTACGAGTAAACAGTGTCAAGCGTGATGTCAAGTTAACGGGGCCAGTGAGCTCGTCTCCAGAACCCTCTCCGTGCAGAAAGCTGAGTCAGTTCCGGCCACAATGAGGTTCATGGAAGGAGCGTTTCCCAACGCTGTTTAGGGAAATCTTACAGGGAAAGTAAACAAAATCCAGCAGATATCTGACCCCAAAACACTGCTCCTCCACAGGCCTCTCTCATTGTGCAGCAGCTGGGGAAGAGAGGATGCTGGTGCAGCAGAGGGGATGGCGTTTGCTCCCCTTGCAGGCAGGGCTGCACCCACAAACCTCGGGGCAGCAGGAGGGGGGGGGCAGGTGGGAGCCCCCCCAGGGAAGGATGCTCGGGGGGGGAAATGGGACACCCATGCCCCTGCCCTCGTGTGCACCACCGCCCGCCACCCATGCGCCGCCATCCAGCCCCGGAGCGCCAGGGTCTCGTCCCCATAAGCAAAGGTCCCCAGCCCCGGCATCGCCGCTGCCGCCTGCACACACCAGCAATGGCCTCGAGATATTCTCCGGTGCTGCGTTTGGCCAGCACACGGGTAAACACCAGGTCTCTTATTCAGCAAATTAATTGGGAGGAAAAAGATTAACAGCCTGGCTAAGCGCTCCTGGCCTTGCAGGGATCGTGTCCTGACTTGCCCCGTCTGCTCATGGGGCATCCCACTGCGAGCGAGCTCTGCCCTGCGTCTCCTCAGTGGAATAGTTTCCTCGGGGACTTCTTCCCCCCTCCCCAGGACCACGGGTCTCCTCTCTGTTGAGGAAATGTCTTTGATCAGTAGAAATTAAACCAGGAAAATATTTTCCATTTGTGTCAGGATAAAAATGGCTCAAGCCAGGCGTGATTGATTGCTGAGAAAAATCAGAGCAACCCCCGGTGCTGTTTCGGAAGGCTTCCTACTGTTCTTGCGTACAGTAAACACAGAATATATTTAGCAGCGGAGCCCAGCATGAGACAGCCTCTTACTGCAATAATAGCAGTGCCTTGTCTTTTTTTCTTTTTTTTTTTTTTTTCCCCTCTAAGAAATCGGTTTGACAGAGCTCTTGGGAAGCTGCGTTCGATCGCCTCGTGGGCTCACAGTGCCTGCCTGGAACGCCAGCGCCTTTGTTTGCCCTTGTTTACCGGGTCTAGCAACCGCGGGCTGCAGTGACTAACTCCGCAAACAGGCGTTGGGGCGGACACGGCACTTCCTCTGTATGGCACCAGCCACATGCCACCACGCAAGGGGTGATTAAACCCTGGCTCCTGGCATGAACAGCCGCTCCGAGCGTCAGGGAGATCGTTCCCAGCCGCCCGCCCACTTTCCCCTCGTTAGGCTGAGCGTGCGCCCCGTGGCCGGGGCTCGGGTCGGGCCCTTGGGGACGGCACCGCTGCCCAGCGGGTCCGCACGGCAAACACGGCACGGCGTTCCACGCGAGGAAGGGCTTGCAGAAGTGGGGTCTGCCCCACAGCGTCACCCCCTCGAATCCTAAAATGCAAACCCAGTGGAGCTGGAGTAAGAGGCGAGCTAAAGGAAGGGGATGTTGGTTTATGGCAAATATTTGTGTCAGACACTCCAGCCGGCACCGACTGTCGCAGACACACTCTCTTGATATTATGCATGCACATAATGGCCATGATTTATTTATTGGAAAACCCCATATTTCTTAATAATGCACTTTCTTCATGGTGTTATTCAAAGTACTCTAACGCACAAACCAGGAAGCTGCTGTGCTCACCTCTGAGTAAATACAGAAGACGGCCCCGGCCTCAGAGATCTTGCACTCAAAGCCTGTGGATTTTATGACCTCCCATCCCGGCTGTGACCAGCCCAGGAGCTGCTCCGGCAGTGGGGGCACGTGCCGGGATGGGGGAGCTGGCGTCTGCAGCCAGAGCAGGGGGAGCCCCTGGCTGCCCTGGGGCGTGCAGGGACCCCATCTCCTCCCCTACTTCTCTGCAGGCAAAAGGATGCCCAGAAGGGAGGTTAAAGCCATCACTGCTGGTTACTTGTCCCTGAACACGGAGGATGTTTCTGGGCCACAGTTGTGATGTATTTTTAATGCAAACCCATCTGGGGGCGGGGGCTGCACTGCGTACCCCGCTCGTATGGGTGCCTCTGTCCTAAAGATGAGGCTGCAAACCCGGTTGTATATCCTGCCATGCACTATATTTCTGCTGTACGTTTTATGAACAGGAAAGTGATTTTTGCTGTGTCCCAGAAACCCATAAAACCCTGGCTGCTGACTGAGACACTCAAGTTGCTAGCGGAGAGCTGGGTGCAGGGCTGCGGGTAACGGGGGCTGCAGCAGCAGCGTGCAGTTACTGCGACGGTCGTAAGCCTAAAAGGAGGTCGCAGGCCTTTGTCAGGGCCTGTCTTTGGCTTGTTCCCAAACTGTGTTTGCCCCGTGCAAAGCTATTTTTATTCTAATTAGAATAAATTTCTTAGAATTAGTTTTGGTCTCTGGTTCTTCTTATTTCCAGGCAGCATTAACTGAGCAATGGTCTATAAACAGTGGCCGTACATTGGGGATTTCAGGGCTTGAAGTAAAGCCCTTTCCCAAAGGTCCCTCTGGATGTCCTTCCATCTGGTGACTCACTTCACGCCAGTGCCGTTTCCCAGCACCGACCATCCACGGGAAAGCATGACCAGCGTTTGTCTGACACCGGCCGCGCTGTCCTTTTGGCTTCCCAGCTGTGCGTGACAGCCCCGGGCGCGTGTCCCTTGTCACTTGGCCCCAGTGCCGCTGCAGCACCGACACTGCGTCTGTACGGTGAGGGGCCGGCAAGAGAGAGGAAAGCGTAAGGCTTCAGCAAACGGAGGCAGCTACAGGAGGTGATGGAGGGTGCGAATGCAGCCTGCACGGACGGCGCGGAGCAGAGCCCGAGGGGGATCCTCGTGCCGTTAGCAGACGGGGCAGAGGTGCTTGCCTGCCTGGTAAGGCTGGGAAGCTAAAACACAGCAGAGACCCACAGATTTACTGGAGGTCGCACAAGGAGCGTAAACAAACCCGTTCCTTCCCTGACAGAGGGTCCTTCCGAGGCTTGTTCGCAGGCTGCGGTTGGGCTTGGGGTGGCAGGTCCCGGGGACCCTCGGGCAAAGAGCAACCGAATCCAGTGACAGAGCCAGTACCACAGGATGATGCAAACTGCAGAACAAAGCCAGTGTTGGCAAGAGGTCTGTGGCTGCCTTGGGGCGCTGCGTCCGGGTGTCCCCAGCACGGTGGTGCTAGGGGCCCTGGGCTGGGCCAGCCCGTGGTCATCCTCCCTGCAGCAACGGCTTTTCAATCTGTTCCCAACTCCCCTTCCATATTAGGCATAATTTAGCGGCTCCTCTCTCCTCCTCCTTCAGTGCTGTAATTAGCACTTTTTGGCTTGAGTCATGTCCTTTAATCATATCTGGACTTGCAGTCACTCCTGCCAAGGTGAGTAATTCCCCAGGCAGAGATAAAGCCCTCGGCATTTCGTGTGCTCTTGCCGGGTTGAGAGTTCAGAGGGATACGGTGCTCAGGGCATGCACCCGAGGCAACGTCAGGTCTCGGGCAAGCGGCAGCGCCAGAAAGACGGTGAAGGCAACGATTTTCTGTGCTCTCCCACCCTTTGCAAGGGGGGGAATGTGAAGCAAACTTGGTTGTTATTAATAAATTGCTTTGAGACCTGTGGCCGAGCCATGCGGGAGAGGAGAGCCCGACTAGGAGACAAGTGTGCGGAGGCGTTACGAGTGCGGGTACGCAGCCGTCACAGGCGCGCTGTTGGGGCTGCATGCGCCGCTCGCCCCGCCTGGCGTGCCAAAACGTCCGTGCCTGGAGCAACGTGCCGAGCCGGGATAGCTGGCGGCCGCTTCCACCGAGCCGTGCTGGTGGGCTGTGGGTGGTTTGAGCTCGGGCGTGAAGGGCAGTGAGAGCCCCCCCGGCCAGTATGTCTCCAGAAGAGCCCCGGTAGGTCCCTGGCCATGATGCAGGGACAGCTGGGGCTGCAGGTGTGACAGCTTCGGGGGATCGCTGCTTTCCCGGGGTACGGGGAGCGGTTCTGCTGGGCAAAATTCAGGATGTGCCGGTCCAGAGCCCGGCAACCTGCGGGCGCGCCCAGGAATGCAGCAGGTCCGGTGCTCGCCTCCAGCCCTGCGAGCTGAGCAGGAGTTGGCAGGGCTGCGCTGAGATAAGCTTGCCAGCGGATAGAGAAAGATGGGGATAAAAATGAGCAATCCTGGCACAGAACAGGAACGCGTGGAGAGGAACAGCAGCCACGCTTCGGGCTGGAGCAGGCGGCGGATTCGATGGGACCTTCAGCGTTGTAACAGCAGCCAGGGGATCCTGAGATGGGGCTGCAGACCTCCCAGGCACTTAGGGAAGGTTGATCATGGAATGTTTTATAGCTTATGAGAAGCTTGTAAGGCCGCCAGGACCCGGATAATGGGGGATTTTAATTACTTGGATATTGATGAACATAATAAGTGTGCAGCAAACCACAAAGGGAAACCTGTGGCTAGAGGGGAGAGCGAGATTGATCTATGCACAGCATCTTAAATAACCTAAATTGTTCAGCGCTTCTTCTGGCCCTGGTTCCAGGAGCAGAGCCAAGTATGATAAATAGGGTCGGG
The DNA here is from genome assembly GCF_949628215.1 of Phalacrocorax aristotelis. NCBI lineage: Eukaryota > Metazoa > Chordata > Aves > Suliformes > Phalacrocoracidae > Phalacrocorax > Phalacrocorax aristotelis. Next base: position 1,679,783 of record NC_134299.1, read on the forward strand.
GTTGGGAAGTGTCTAGAATCCAAATGTTTGTATTCTTGTTCGATTTCAAATATTCATAGGGACAAAAGCGGTAGCAGGAGTGGCAGCAAAGTGCTTGGCTCTGTCTGCCCGGGGGCTGTGAGACACCCTGGGGAGAGGGGCCGGCGGCCGCCGGGAAGGCGCTGCGAGCGCCCAGAGGCATCTCAGGAACTTCTGCACAGATTTGCTGCAGTCGAAGGTGACCTGGGTGAGACCCAGGCAAGGCGAGGAGGGAGCCAGCGGCCAAACCGATGGAGGAGAAGGACGGAAAGTCTGAGCAAGCAACGTGGGTGGGATGGCGGCCGCCAGGCTGGGCACGGCACAGGGAGCGGAGGGGAGCCGGCGGGCAGGGCTGGCGGGCAGGGCTGGCCACCGTGCTGCGGGCAGGTCCCGGCGCTGACCGGGGGGGCTCTCGTGAGGCTTGGTGGCACCAAAGGTGTGCCCAGGTGAGGTCTCCTGCCACCACCTCGGGTGCACAGCGGGCCTCATTCCTTCTCCATCACACGGGTCTGACCATCAGACATCGTGGGGCAAATCTCTGCTTAATAAAAAGGGGTAACAAGGAGTCAAGAGGGAGGTGGACACTCCCAGACCGGGGCTGGGAGTGCCGTGCCACAGTTGCTGGGCGGCTCCCGAGCTGCAGGTTCGCAATGGAAATGTGTGCATCAGCACTGCAGGGGCAGGGCCCCTGTTTGCAGTGATAAGAGCGTTTTCTGTGCGGGTGGCGCTGATTTGGGTCTGTAGCTGCTGCTCTGGTTGTGGCCGAGGGCTGCAACGTCTTTCTTGGTGTTGCACCGGCTCCCTGGCAGGCGTCTGTCCTGGCAGATGTTGCCGCATTCAGGGAGCTGGTGCAAAATCCCCTTCTCGTTGGTGTGGGCCTGGGCAGGTAGTGCTGTCCCAGCCTAACTGCGGAGAAGTGCCTCTGGGAGCTGAGGTCTGGGGAGCAGCAGCTCTGAAGGGGGGCGGTGGCTGCTCTTTGCTGTTTTCCCCTTGCTGAAAAAACATTCACTTTATTAAAGAGCTGCAGAAATGGGCTTAACCCTGCCCATCCCATTGCAGGCAGCAGTGTGGGGTGTCTCGCGTGTCCCACGGGTTCAGGCTGTCCCAGGTGGGGTCTGGGCTGTGACCATGGCACAGCTCTCTTTCTGAATTTCCTTTGCTCTGCGTATTGCTCTCGGTGGCAGAAGAGCAGTGTCACCCCGTGAGGGCTGAGGAGAGGCTGTGGGCTCGAAACAGTGGACCAGAGCAGCAGGGGCCAGACATTGCTGCTACACCTGTGGCTCTGTAAAGGTGATGGAGAGCTGTGGCTGGGCTCATCCCACGCGTCCCGGGCTCCCCCAGCGCAGTCCCGCCTTGCTGCAAGGCTGCGGGCATGCCATCGCAGTGCGGTTCCTGGTGGCAGCATGCAAAATGAATGCCAAGCACCATGGTATTCTCAAATGTATTGTGGCACTTTTTAGGCGTAGGCGTAAATTATTGAAATGCAACGTGCTGCCAGTCGTAATGCAGCTGCGACCTTAGATGTCTCTGTCTTGTGATCAATATTAGACAGCAGTGGTTTGGAAACAGAGAGAAATCAAAGCTCTCATGAAGCAGCCTGTCCCAGCCTGTCAAGAGCAAAGACGGGAAGGGTCTGTGCATTGCTGTGCATCCCTGTCTGTGCTGCAAGTGCGGCAGGATCCACCCTGGAGCTGACTTTAAAGGAGCTGAATTTGATTAATGCGTGTGCTGCCGCTGGATGCGCCTCTCACAAAGCATTTGGTAAAGTGAACTCAAATGTGGCGAGCCCTTGCTATGTAGTTTGCCGACCTGGCGATGCCATGGTCTGACTGTTTCTGTGGAGTTTTTAGGCACCTTCCTCATCCCCCAGAAGTCGTGTGTTGAAGATGAGAGTGCCCGCTGGTGCAGGATACCCCCTTGGCGCTCCAGAGCCCACCAGCATCTCCCCTCCCGTTTCCCAGCTCCCCTTTTCTCTTCCAAGGCATCACAAATATGCCTTTCTTGCTCCTGGGTTGGAGTGTTGCTGTGATTCTGCCAGTCCAGAGCAGGGGCAGCACGTGCAGGGCAGGGCCCTGGGGCTTCGCAAGAGCTTGCAGCGGGAGCAAAATCCCCCCCGGGGGCCCTTTGCCCCTTCCTGGTGCTGGCATCGCCGCTGCCCAGCGTGGGCTCAGGCACTTCACGGCACGTGTGGAGCCCACGTGTCCCCCCTGCAGTGCCAGCCTGCACCAGCTCCCTGCGAGCCCTGATTGTATTTCTCATTTAGCCAGAGGGATTTTTTTTTCCCCTCTAAGTTTGCTATTTTCCTGAAATGGTCTGAAATGTAACAGACCAAGACAATCATCAGAATGAAATATTTCCTACATAAAGTAGGCAGCAGCTATTCAGAAAAGAAGATCGAGTGGAATGAGGGCTCCCAGGCAAAGATTTAAAGGTGTTGACATGTTCCCATAGGTTGTTTACTGAAGATATCTTCTCCTAAGCCCCAGTTTTAAGACTGCCTTTCAAAAGAGAGCACAAAATATATTTAGCAAGGAGCTTTAATAGTTCAAGCTGCTGTGTGCTGAGCTTTTTGTTGCCCTTATGGGAACAAAGCCTCATTTCAAAGGACCTTGACTCTCTTCTGATAGTGCAAGAGAAGTGGCACTGCCAGAGCTATTTCTGCACCAAGACACTGATTGGGTGAGAAACCTGTCTCCGGTGGCTGTGCCAGCAAAACCCGGGCAGGCAAAACACGGAGGCATATGGCCTGATTTCCCTAAAGGTGCCGATTCCAAGGAGTTTGGGGGTGTTTTCTCGCTGTAAAAGGGCACCTTGGGCACCTGGCATTATGACAAAAGCCTGAGCGCTGCTCTTGGCCCAAAGAGCTGCCCGCCCTTCGCAGCACGGTGGGCTGAGGCGAGCCCAGCCTGGCAGCCTCAGGCCAGGGAGCGACGCGCGGGGAGCCGTCGGCAGCCCTGGCAGCTGCGCCGAGCTGCAGCGTTGTTTGCTGGGCTTGCTTCATCTGCTGCGCGTCTGTATCCCAGGAGCCTGTGTATCAGGTCCTGGGCTGAACCCGGCATCAGGCTGGGTGTTGGTCTGCTGCAGATACCCGCTGAGGACATGGGTTTGTTGAAGTGTTTTCCCCTTTCTGGCTCCTCAAGGAAACCGTACATACCCGTCTCCCCTGCCACAAAGCCACGTTGCTCATGGAGACTTAAGAAAGTGAATCCTGTGTGTGCCCGAATGTTGTAGCTTTGCCCCTATGACATCCTGAACTCTTAATAAATCAGGAGCTACGATGAAGCTGGCAATGGAGGGTAAAACCTTAGGCCCTAACGCAGCATCTCCAAGCGAACAGCAGCCTCCTTGACACCCCACGCTTTCCCCACCTGCTCTGCTCACTTCTCTCATCCACCTTCTCCTCTCGGCTGGGTGTGAGTGACTTCAGCGTCATTCCCATGACTGGAGAGTTGGTGTTTGTCAGCAGACTCCCCCGGTGAGTAACTGTAGTCCCGCTGCAGACACACCAGCTATGTAAGGTCTCTGCCTGTTATTCAAACTGGGAGCAGGCATTTCAGCAGACAAAACTGTCTTGTGCAGAAACAAGCAACAGTGAAATGCTGGGCAATCAAAAGCCTGACTTTTAGACCAGACTGCTTGTTGTTACCAGCCCAAGTACCAGGATCGGGCTGACAGGGTTGGTGAGAATTGCTGACTTGAGACTGCCTGGGTGGTTTGGGACCCACAGGGGCCTGACAGCCATGGAATGTAAGAAATGTGTCGTGTCTGGGTGTTCAAATGACAAGGTTGGTTGGTGTGGGGGGGGAGGAGCTGTGTCTGGGTGCCACAGGCTGTGGGTCGCAGCGGAAGCCCGGTCTTGCGTCCCACTGCACCCCACCGCCCCCAGCACTCACCGCAGCCCTCCCAAATCCCCACAAGTGTTTTGTTTTACCTGCCCTCGCCTTGTCCCTCCGCTGCGAAGGAGCCCGGCTGCGGCGGGGCCAAAAGCAGGTTTCTGACGCCACCTCGCGATGGAGAAGCGCTGGGATGTCGCGACGGGCCGGGCAAGGACGCGGCTCCGCGACCGACACAGAGCCCGGCAGCACGGCTGCGTTTGGGGAGCGCTGCTTTATTAGCCCGTGTGACCCCACCCGTGTCCAGCCGCGCCTGCGGCCCCACAGCGGGGCGGCAGCCCCGACCCCCGGGGTGTCGCGGGGAGCGAGCCTGGTGGGACACAGTGAGCAAGGCAGGGACATACACGGCTCTTCCTGGGTGTGTGGAAGAATGCGGTGCCCACCCCGGTGCTGTGGAAGGATGCGGTGCACATCCCGGTGCCGTGGAAGGATGCTGTGCCCATCCAGCGCCGTGGAAGGATGCGGTGCACATCCTGGTACCATGGAAGGATGCTGTGCCCATCCCAGCACTGTGGAAGGATGCGGTGCACATCCTGGTACCATGGAAGGATGCTGTGCCCATCCCAGCACCGTGGAAGGATGCGGTGCACATCCTGGTACCATGGAAGGATACTGTGCCCATCCCAGCACTGTGGAAGGATGCGGTGCCCATCCTGGTACCGTGGGAGGATGCTGTGCCCATCCCAGCACCGTGGAAGGATGCGGTGCACATCCTGGTACCATGGAAGGATACTGTGCCCATCCCAGCACTGTGGAAGGATGCGGTGCCCATCCTGGTACCATGGAAGGATGCTGTGCCCATCCCAGCACTGTGTAAGGATGCTGTGCCCATCCCAGCACTGTGGAAGGATGCGGTGCCCATCCTGGTACCATAGAAGGATACTGTGTCCATCCCAGCACCGTGGAAGGATGCGGTGCCCATCCTGGTACCGTGGGAGGATGCTGTGCCCATCCCAGTGCCATGGAAGGATGCTGAGCTCGCTGCTTGCCTTTCAGGGACCATGAGCAGCAGTGCTCTCCTCCGTCAACAACCCGGAGCACATTCTCCATGTCCCAGACCTGTGCAAGCGGGAAGGGGGGCTGCTGAGACGAGGTTTTCTGTGAACGTCGCTGCAGTCAGATTTTGGCTTGTGGGCTGCAGACACGCAGCCGAGCAGTTTGGCCTCCTGCCCCGCTTTGAGCAGTGCCTCGCAAACCCTCAGGGCAAGTCAGGCGCTTATCATCCCTTCCTTGGTGGTGTCCCTGACGCTCTTCAGGAAGCTGAAGATGTGGGACCCACCAGTCCCTTTGGCCTCCAGCGCGGATGGAGGCTTCCCTGCAGAGGGGCCAGCCCTGTCTCCCGGCTCTGCCCGCCTGGCCTTGGCTTTGTCCGCCGCGACGGTGATGTACTTGGTGACGATGGTGATGTGGTAGGACCTGAAGTCTGCCAGCGCAGCGATGCACTGGTTGAAAGCGGCGCAGAGCCGTGCGTCTCCGGAGGAGAGCACGTGCTCCTTCAGGGAGGGGGCAGCGTGGATCTCCTCCACGAAGGCTCTGTGGGGCGGGGGCATGTAGTCCCTCATCCTGTGCAGGAAGGCAGCTGCAAGGCAACAGCAAAGGAAGACATAAAGTGTGGGTGAGTGGGTTAAAGCACCCTGATGCTCTCGGAGAGCAGCCAGACCAGAGCACCGGCGCTGCCGTGGTCTGCAGGGACCCGACAGCCAGCCCGGCCTCCCGGCCTCCTCTGGTCTGTCTCAGTGCCTCCAATTAATTGAGAAAGAAAACCCATATTAGGTCAATGCTCTGTTAGGGTTGGTCTTAACCCTAAAAGGCAGGTTTTAGCCCTTGCCTTTTGGTTTCGAGTTGTTTGGGGTTGTGGTTTTTTTTTTTTGCTACTAGAGTGGTTTTGCTAATTTCTGATAAATGTATTCTGTCGTGAACCAGACTAATGTGAAGCTATGTGAATGGATGTGGTAAATTACTGGCAGGATGCTGGCGTGCTGTGCTCCCTCATCTCTGTGCCCATATATAACCTCAGTAAAAAGTTGACAGGCAAAAAGCAAAATCTGTCCATCTGGGAATTTATAGCGGCGAGGAAGCGCCTGCCAGAGCCTCATTTATGGACTTCCTCCCTAACAAACTGGGCAGAGCCTCAGCCCAGCCATGCTCCGCCAGGGTGTTGCGAGGGCGAGATGGGCATGTGTCCTGTCGACTGGCAGGGCTGGGCGCGGCCATGGGCATCGCTCCGGCTCGGTTCTCCCCCCACCCCTTATTTGCTTAGGAAAATGGAAAAGTGTGTGACTTACTGCTCTCCTCGCTATGGCGAATGCCCAGGAGCTCATCAAAAGCATGAAGGACGGTGCTCTGCGCTGCGCTCCCTCCCGAGTACGCCATGGGCTCGTCAGATACGCCTTCGTATATCAACCCGTCTGGCATGGCGGGGTTGTCTTTCCAGCTGAGCGGGAAGACACGGCAGTCAGGCAGGGAGCGGCTGTGGGGCGGCTGATACCGGGGTCTGCAAGAGGGGACCCTGGGCTGCCGAGATGGAGCGAAACCTTCCTGACCTGGCCCGTGGATCTCCTCCTCCTCCTCACTCAGCCTTGTCAGCTGTCCTCAAACACGAGATAAACTCCCAAGTCAAAAACTGTGTCACGACAAGGTCACGGGCGTAGGGAGAAACCCTTAATTATCGGGGTCCAGAGAAGGGCCACCAGGATGATCAGAGGCCTGGGAAGCTGCCATACGAGGATGGGCTGGGAGAGCTGGGTTTGTTCAGCCTTGAGCAAAGGAGGCTCAGAGGGGATCTCATCACTACGTACCAGCACTTAAGGGGCAGCTACAAAGAAGGAGGCTCCCTTTTTACACGGAGTCCCATGGAGAGGACAAGGAGGATGGACACAAGTTGCTCTTGGGGAGATTCCGATTGGACACGAGAGGGAAATTTTTCACAGTGAGGACAGTCACCACTAAAATAATCTCCCCAGGGAAGGAGTTGGCTCAGCCACGTTGGGCACCTTCAAGAGTCGCCTGGACAGGGTGCTGGGCCGTCTTGTCTAGGCTGTGCTCGTCCTAGAAAGGTTGGACTAGATGATCCCTGAGGGCCCTTCCAGCCTGGGATTCTGGGATTCTGGGATTCTGTGATCCTTTGCCAAGGAGCTAGGGGTTGTTCCATGGGACGGCCGTGCACTGGTGAGCGCCCCATGTCGTGGTCCCTGCGGCCGCCCCCTCCATCTCTGACTCAGGTCCCAGCTCGGGCAGGTGCCCCGTGGCAGTTCGCACACACAGAGCTGCTTGGGGCGTGCAAGAAAGGAGGGGGCACTTGTCCAGGCATCAGTGGCACCCAGCATTAATTCCTTGATAGCCCAGTGGCCATTAGGAGATGTCGGGTTGCCTCTGTGGCAGATACCAGTGCCCAAACACTCTCCTGAGCCCTTGAAGCTCGGATAGTTCTCTGTTCTTGTTACTCCTCAGATGTCTTTAAAGACAGCACAGAACAGGCTGCCTTTATTTATTTCAGCACAGAACAAGCCTGTAATGTGATTTCCTCCCTCTCGTAAAGCTGCTCGTCCTCAGCAAGCCCAGGAACTGGGCCGCGTCGGTGCCTCCCCCGTACACCATTAACTCACAGTCCCTGTCATCTGGCTTTATGCGCCTGTTGTGCAAAAATGGATAAATGCTCGCTCACAAATGGAGAGAGGAGTTATAATTTCAGCGAGATAATGTGCCTGGCACAAAAATATCGCTTGACCTTCTGAAGAATGCACCATTTCATGAAGCTTTCGGTGCTGGCTGCTAAGGCCGTTTGATGGCTGGAGTAGATTTTGCACAAAATGCAGGGAAAACAGATTCATTATCAAATACTGTAATATTTTTAGCTCTCCCAGAGATGTATTTATAGTAACCTTTACTAGTGGGAAGTTCTTATAAGCAGAAGGGAATTTAAAAGGCATGTTTTTCCAGGCAGATGACCATCAAGACAAGGTCAGCTTGGATAAAAAATGAGAGAAACCTAATCATGATGCATGGAGCCTTTGGACTTAGGAATGCTGAGATACGCTGAAAGAAACAGAAATAGAAACCCCCTGAGAAGGCCGGGAGTGGAGCAGCTGGGGATGCTCGCAGCCCCGCAGGGAACCCGCAGCGCTGGGCTCTCGTGGGTCTGCCTTGCCCAACTGACTTTTTTCAGTATTTGCATGGAGGGGGGGACCGGTTTTTTTAATTAATGGAATTGTAATGGAGCAACAGCAAGAGGCTTGTTATAGAGGTTTCCTTTACACACAGGGGGAAGAGGCGCTGCTTGGCTTTGTAGCTTTGTGTGTACAGTGTGTGAAGTGAAGAGAAATTAGTCTTCTCCTGTCACAATTGCTCAGACCAAGAGCAGGAATGATTCATTTCTGCACAATTACGGCTGTTGCGGCGCAGAGACCGTGCGGGGGCTAAGCTGGGGTGCGGGATGGAGAGAAGCGGGTAGGGGGGCGCAGATCCCAGCCCTCCTGCCGTGGCTCTTGCCCAGCGGCTCCAGCTCCGCGCAGGCAGATCAACCGCCTGGGAGCTCCCTCGCTTGAGGGCGGCAGGACCGCGTCACTCTTGGGCCACCGCTGCGGGACACAGCGCCGGTTCCTTCCCCACTGCGGGGGACCCCGTGCCCCGTCTGGGCTGCTCCTTCCCAGTGCACCCCCTGCCCCCCCCGGCCCCGGGAGCTGCCGACACAGTGGCTTTGGAGGGAAAGGTGACGCACTTACCCAGAGAGAAAGATCCGGATCACCGAGTAAAATACTGCTGGATCCACATAGTCTAGGAGGAAATGAGATCATAGGTGTTACTGTAGGCAAAAGGCAATTAGTTCCCTCTGCCTGCATCGGTGACTCCCGTGTGGCAGTGCTCCCCCATCCGCCACAGCGACCCGAATCTGTGCTCCGAGCAGGACCGGCAGAGGGGCCGGCACCTTGCGTGGTGCTGGTGCCCCCTCCCTGCGGTGGGCTTCCCCGGGCCAGGCTCCTTGGGGCACTGCTGTGTGCAGCACAGCATCGGCGCTCAGAGGGGGGACACCCCACGCCTTTACCCTGGGCCCGTTTGGGTGCTCAAACCCCATGTGTCATCCTGGGAGCACTGAGCTTCCCCTGACCTGTTGCCGTCTCCCCCCGGAGAGGCTTTATGGACCAAGTGCGGGCACGTTTATGCCAATGCAGCCGATGAGCTAAAGCGTGCACAGCGATGTGAGGACACGGGCTGCCCGCCAGCTGACGGCTGCTGTTACCGTGCATGCGTTTCAAAGCCTTGCTCATGCTCCCCATGGCTTCTGCCAGCTCCTGCAGGGCTTTGTGCAGGGTCTCCTCATCGCGCCGCAGGATGGCACGAATGGCCTCAACCACGGCCTGGGAGAGGAGAGAGCATGACGTGCTGAGGAGGCTGGGATGTCTGTGTACAGCGGCTCTGGATACCCGCTGCCACCCACACCAGCTCTGCCCCTTCGCCCAGCCTGCAGGGGATGGGAGCACGTCGTGGGCGCGTGCCCGCGGGTGCTTTCCAGGTGAGCAAAGAGCTATGGGGCACGGTGGCACCTTACCTTAATCCCAGGCACAGCCGCCTTCTCAACCAGGAGGGTGACAAGGATGAAGCCTCGCAGGCTCTCTCCCCCAGGCAGCGAGATGATGGTGTCCAGGTTCCTGCAGGGGGGAGCGGCGGAGCAGCCGAGTGTGTGGGGGTTAGGAGGGCACTTGCTCAGGATTTCCCCACACACACCCCAGGACCTGTTGAGCCCTTGGAGCAAAACCCTCCTGGCTGCAAAGCCTCTTGCCTGTACCCCAGGCAGAGACGAGCTGGCGCAGAGCAAAAGGTGAGAGGGACTGCCCTGGTTTTGAGGGATCCACGACCCTCCCCATGCACTCGCTGGGCTAAACGTCTGGCCCACGCCAGCCAGGCTCTGTGTGGACTAGAGCAGCCCACGGTTCAGCTGCGGTCACGGCCCTTTGCTGTTGTTGCAGTGGCATTTGTGTGCCAAAGACTGAGCTGGTTTTGTTGTGCTCATATATCAAGAGATAGGTTCAATCTAAGCAAAGCCCTGCAGTGTCAGAGTGCTAAGCCAATTCAAACAAAACTAATACTGTTAGAAAATAAATAAGCATCTTAAATACTTACTCAATTTCCAAAGGCCTGAAGGCATTTTGGTTATTGCCAACAAATGCACAAGAAAAGGAGAGAGAAAGACAGCCATTATAAATCGCTCAGCAATGGACTGTGCCTGTGGGAGACAAGCTCGCTGGCCCACGGGAAGCGCCGTCCCCCAGGGGATGCTGGGGGATGCTCCCAGAGGCACCCGGTTCCCCACTGGGCACCCGTGGCTGTGTCTGTGGCTGCAGCACCGGCAGCCCCAGAAAGCGCTGCTCCCCCCTGCCCGGCAAGACCCTTCCCCAGACCTTCTCATAGAATCATGGAATTTTAAGGTTGGAAAAGACCTGTAGGATCATCAAGCCCAACCATCAACCCAACACTACCATGTCTCCTAAATCATGAGACAGGTCCCCAGTGATGGCTTTTCAATAGTATTTGGCAGAAGTGGTTGGGGACCCATTTGTCCCCGATGCGCTGGACCTTGCTGGGGTGCATCGCTGTTGCCCCGACCGCGGAAGGAGCCACGCTCGGGCTGCCAGCATTTGCCCATTTACCCGTTGGGGTTCTTCCTCCTCCAGTTGGCCAACACAAAGTCCGCATGGCTGAGGATGGGCGGGAGGCCAAGGGCCCGCGAGACCTCCCAGAAGGGGACAGCAAGATTTCGGGGCAGGACCTGAAGGGCACAAAGCACAGGAGACTGGGACACTGTCAGGCTGGTGAAAGGTGCCCATCCAGGCATGAGGGGTCACGCTCCCGCTGTGGCCTTAGGAGAGGGGCTTTGCTCCCACAGGATGAGTCCCAGGGGAGCAGCGGCAGCCCCCAGATCCCGAGGAGCAGGTGAACTCGCATCACGTTGCTTTTACCTTCACAGTGCCCTCCTCACCCTCCTGCCAGAGGTAGCCCATCGTGATGAAGCTGAGCACCAGATGTGCCAAGTGCAGCTCCTCGCGCCCTCGGAGGTGGCGGGTGCTCAGCTGCGGCATCTGCCAGAGACACCCGTGGGAGCAAGGGGTACTGCAGGCGATGCCAAGGGCCCCCCGCAGTAGGGGGCTGCCCTGCCAGCCAGGGAGAGCCCCTTCTAGTGCCTCTCCCTGCCTCTGCAGTCTCCCCGCAAGCCTCCGTTCCCTCCCACCCCTGCAGGATTTGCTACTGACTTGCTGTTGCTGGTTCGCGAGCACTGACAGCAAACTGCAGGATTTTACTCAAAAAGGTGCCCCTCTCCCTTGCACTGGGATTCACATGAGAGCAGCCGACCCTGTGTGCTGGGGAGCGTCTGGCCGGGCTGGGGGGCTCCTGGAGTGCCTGAGCTCCTTGGTGCGGAGCACGGCTGGGATGAGCCGCAGCTCTCGTGACATCTAGAGGGTTTCCCCTGCCACGGCACGCAGCGCTCCAGCCCTCGCTGCCTCAGCTGGCTGGTGCGACCTAGGACCTGCTGTAGGCGTTATTCCACGCCATCGTTAAGGTTTTGCTTTGGCATATTAGTGCTGTCTGCGTGGGTCCTTGCTGAGGACACGGCTTTGCTTTTCCATGCGTTCAGCAGACGCTGCTGTGTCAGACCGAGGTTTGGGAGCGCTCAAACCAGGAGAGATAACACAGGTACCTGGTGAACTTGTGAGCGGAGCTGACGGCTCGCAATCAGCTGAGGCAGGTCGTGGGCAATCTCCATCCAGGGACCATAGGGTGCCGGCAGCTCTGTCTTGGGAGAGGGAGGCAAGAGGGAGGGCTGTCAATGCACAGAGACTGGCAGCACGGTGTTGCAAGGCTGTGTCTCGTCTCTCCCCACGAGCAGCTCAGGACTGAGGCAGGAGATATGTCCAGGGGCTAAATCTGGGATCAGCAGAGCTGGCTGTGGAGCCCTGCAAGAAGCAGGGACAGGCTTGGGGGGATAGCGCAGCCCCCTCCTCTGAAGAGGAGGCTTCAGGGCTGTGCTGGGCCAGGGGGACACGCCGCTGCCGTCGTCCTTTGCAAAATAGTGCGAGTTTGTGAGAAACAGGACGCGGAGCATTCTGGTGTGGCCAGGTGGCAGCTGAGGGGGGACAGGTCATGGAAAACATGGCCGTGCCAGTGCCAAGTCTGAGAAGAAGCCACAGGGCTTAGAGGTGGTGGGTTGGTTGAGAGAGCCCAGCTGGCTGCCCCGGCCCCTGGACGCCAGACTTTGGGGGGCAGAGGGGAGCACATCCCCTGCACACCCACAGGCTGGGCACAGCAGGATGGCCAAAGTGGTCCTGCACCGATGCAGCTCTGGGTACCAGCCTGACCCTCGGGGCGTCGCTGCAAAAGCAGACGGAGCCTGCCTGTGCCAGGGTGGGGAGGGTAACCCTGTGCTGGGGTACAGGGGGGTGCTGGGATGGAGCAGGAGGGAACACAGGGCTTGGAGATAAGCCCAGCCCTGGGTAAACTCTTTGGTGTCGAGGCCGGCTGAGAGGCAGCACCCAAACTCTCCTGCTCCTGACCCTGCTCTGGCTGTAACACAGAACCACCGCATGGTCTGCGGGGAGATGGGAATTGGGGGAGCAATGGCAGCCCCGAGGGGGCTGTGGCGGACACTGCCTGGCCAGGGAGGACTGGGAGCCCTTCACCGTTTTGCTCTGTCATGTTTGCAAAGGTTTTCCTGGGGCTCTGGCAGGGAAGCGGACGCCGCCAGCCCGGGCTCCCAGCATCCACCTAGCCTTGCACATCACGCTACTGGTTTGTGTCTGGTTCCCCCCTTGCAATACCAGCCAGTGTAATTGTGAATTAATGGATGATAAACAAGTATCTGCCTGTCCCTGAGCGCTCCCACTGAGAAGTGAGCCCAGTGATAAACGGCACCGCTTTCAGCATGGGAGATCTGCAGCCTGACTGCTCTCCTCATCCTCCCTGAAATCCTGTAAAGCCAAGGCCGATGTGTGAATTGCAAAGCTCCTTCTCCTCTCCCCTGTGCCACTTGCTGCAGCCAGTTTAATAATTTTTAATGTGAGGGACTTGTCCTGTGAAACTGTCTAAGCCAGAATAGCATGTGCCTTCCTCATAGATGCTTATAAACATATAGAGTAGCATTAAATCGAAACCCAACCAGAAAGCCGCTCACCAACCCCTCTATTTTTCTGTTCTCTGTCTCTTGTAGCATGCAGACACGGTGGCACAGCCGTCTCCTACCAGAGGCTCGGGAAGAAGGAAGCCGTACTCCTCGGAGAGCTGAAACCTGGTCAGTGCCAGAGGCAGCGGGGTCTCCTCCGTGCCGTCGCAGGCCTCCATCACCAGGTGCTGGCCGCGAGGTCGGGACGTGCTCGGCTCGGTGGAGACGCGCTGGCTGCCCAGCTCCCGGTATGTGCTGAGCCAGCGCTGCGCGTCCCGGCCGCAGGAGTGTACCTTGTCCCAGGGGGACCCAGGGCCCGGCCGCCCAATGGCCGGAAGGTCCGAGCAAACACGGTCAAAGGTTGCCGATAAGGCGTTGTCGTGGACCAAACATTGATCTCCATCCCACTGAGCATGCACCTATGGGGAAGGATCAGGGAACTTCCCCTTCCCTTGCTGCGGGTAGGGGCTGTGAGCTGTCCCCCCACCCCAGGACCTCCCCTCGGAGCTGCAGGGATGCTCCAGGCTCCCACGGGAGGCTGCATCAAAGGGGCCCAGGGCACTTTAGGTTGGCGGCAGTGCAGGGCAACGCCAAACTCAAGTCCTGTGCGCTGTGCTTGGTCTGCAGGAACCGTGCAGGAACAGATCCACGTCTCGCGGGAGGCGGCAGAGCCCTGCACGCCATGAGCGCAGCATGGACCCCACACACAGCAGGGACCCGAAGCCACCGCACGTGTCAGGTACGGCCCCAGCACGGCAGACGTGTGTTGGTGGCCCTGTGGGACACCCCTAGGTGCCAAGGGCCTGAAGAGCTTTATCCCCACAGGAGCGATACCCACTCCATCAGGCATGAACTGCATCCTCAGCCCCCTGCTCACATAAGGCGCTGCTGATTATGCACTAACAATATGCCCAGCACAGCTAAAATAAATTAACGGGAGCCACATCTAAAGCAGCTGCCACAGAAGTGCTGCGTGGCAGGGGCTGAAACTCCCTAATCCGCGTTTCGTGTCACTAAGGGTCTATCTGCATTTCCAGTGAGCTGCCTAATGATGGCACGTGAGCTGACATCATTAAATTCCCAGTGCCAAACAAAGTGCAAGACAAAGTGCAGGGTGCCGGTAGCAAGCCTGCACCAGAGCAGCAGCCGTGCTCTCCCCGCGGCTGCACCCACCCTCAGGGAGGCAGAGCGGACAGCGGTGCATGGAGGGTAGTTAGACCTCTTTGCGGGTAGGGTCTGCAGGCTTCTGACTGAACTGTGATGCGCAGGAGCAAAACTCCCTGCCCGTTGGGTGGGTAGTGCTGGCAAGGCTCATGCCGCTGTCTGGCCAGGGAGGAACAAAACAAGGCTGAAAGGGACCTCGCGGCGGAGGCTGCCGTTTCAGCGCGGTGCTGCCTTTGTCCCCCCAGCAGCTCGGTCCCCTCCCTGCGGCGGGCGCTGCTGCCAGCGCAGCTCGGGAAGGCGCCGGGCTGCAGCAAGGCCACGCTGGTGCTGTTTTCTCTCTGCGCCCACTCCCCTGCGTTTCCCCCTGGGGTCAGCTGGGACCAGGAGGCCTGAGGTGGGACACAACTGTGCGGGTGTTTCTCGTGGACAGGCTGGAAGGATATTGTTTGCTGGGGCGTGCCGGAGCCAGGCAGGGCACCTCGAGCCAACCCAGGCGTGAGGGTGAGCACCATGGTTTGCCTGTCCAGAGGACATGGGCAGCAGCCAGGGCGGGGAGGGGGCCGCCCAGCATGGCGGGGGGGATTTCCTGGCGTGGCGCCTGCTCCGATGAGTCAGGCTTCCTCCGCCGCCCCAGCCCACCCTCCTGCCGGCCCCACGCCAGCGGGAAGGAGCCTGCGGCCACGACAGGGACGGCGCATCCGCCCCGTGCTCTTCCTGTGCGTTGGCCGCAATGGCGTGAGCCCCCCGGCGCCGCTGGGAACCACCCCATCCCGGCGCCTGGCAGGGCAGGGTCCCCACGGCTGACGGTCACTGGGGTGGCCCAGTGGGTCCCCCAATTTGAGGGGGGGGCTTGGCAGGATGCTCTGAGCGGGGCCCTGCCAAAACAGAGGTTTGCTGGGGAAAAGTAGCACCGTGAGTGTTGCCTGCACGGAGAGCTGCCCACGCCAGGGGTCGGGGTGGGAGACGCTGTGGGTGCGTGGAAAGGGAAGGGCTGTGTTAATCGGGGTACGGACAGCAAGACAGGCATCTCTGTGGGGTGCAGGTCTGAGAGCACTGCAGGAAACGTGGGTGTCCCTCCCCGGGGCAGGGCTGGAGGTTAGAGATGTCCTGGCCCGCAGGCTAAGGCGGCCGTGCTGTGCCGCAGCGGGGCAGTCAGCTGCCCCCGGGGGTGTCGGGCAGCCCCTCTCCCAGGTTTGCTGCCTGGTCCTTCCTGGGGACAGCGGCTGACACAGACTGACAGCGACTGGCCTGCTCCCCTGCTGCCTCACCGGCTCTAAGTGCAGCGAGGGCCAGGGCTGGCAGGCACTTCTCGCTCGGTCGGTCGGTCGCTGGCACCACCCTGGGCACATGCCAGGGCTGGACACGTCTCCTGGCTGTGTCCTGGGCAGGAGCAGCCCTTGCCCACACCATCACAGCCGGGGCTCCTACGCTCACTTGGGGGGGGTCCTCCCAGTGCAGGCACGGCTCCAGCACACAGCACCGCTCCGCAGGGATGACACAGCCCCTCAGAGATCAGAGACACCTTTTACTGAACAACAAACACCAGAAGAGACGCGCTACACATGCTTACGGTGACCACTACACAGGCTGTGGGACCCTTCGCACCCGTGCCCGGCGCCGCGGGCGCCTCCTCTGTGGGCCGCACTGCGGTGTCCTCCGTGCGGGGCTCCCTGCCTCTCGCGGCCCGACGCTGCCGGAGAGGAAGCGCCGCAGCGGCACCACTTACTTCTGGGCGGCACCCACCCCCAGCCACCTCCGCCCCAAGGCCCCTGCCCGCCCGAGGGCTGCTTCGCACGGGACTGCCCTCACACGAGCACTAAGACCAACAACACCCCAACCTGGACAACACTCGCTGCCACCACAGTCCGCCTCTGTCACCTGACAAACCACCCACCCATCACGCTTCTGCTCCAGACCCTGCCCCAGCCCCGCTGCCCTTCTCTGGACACGCTCCAGCCCCTCAAGGCCCTTCTTGTCCCGAGGGGCCCAAACCTGAGCCCAGCATTCGAGGTGGGGCCTCCCCAGGGCCGAGCACAGGGGCCCCATCCCTGCCTGGCCCCTGCTGGCCACACCAGTGCTGACACAAGCCCGGGGGCTGGTGGCCTCCTTGGCCACCTGGGCACTGCTGGCTCATGCCCAGCCGGCTGTCAGCCAGCACCCCCAGGGCCTTCTCCGCCGGGCACTTCCCAGCCCCTCTGCCCCAGGCCTGGAGCGTTGCCTGGGGTTGGTGTGACCCAAGGGCAGGACCCGGCCCTTGGCCTTGTTAAACCTCACACAAGTGGCCTCGGCCCATGGACCCAGCCTGTCCAGGCCCCTCTGCAGAGCCTCCCTGCCCTCCAGCAGATCAACACTCCCGCCCAACTTGGTGTCACGTGCAAACTCACTGAGGGTGCCCTCTATCCCCTCGTCCAGATCATTGATGAAGATACTAAACAAGGCTGGCCCCAACACTGAGCCCTGGGAATTGCCCTTCCCGAGGCTGATGCTGGCCACGGCACCCAACTGTCACACACCCTCGGCCAGCCACGGCTGGCCTCTACGTGGCATTGCGGGGACACGTCCTGGCACCCACACGCCGGTGTGTCATGCTGCTGGCCGTTACGCTGACTTGCCCCACAGGCTGCAACACTACAGTGATTGCACTAAACAACCATTGCAGGTCCCTTCTAACTAACTACACTAGTCCAGGCCACTCTATCCCACCCTACTTTCCTATTACAGTTGTACACCTTCTCCCAGCAAGCACAGAATCACAGAATGGTAAGGGTTGGAAGGGACCTCTAGAGATCATCTTGTCCAACCCCCCCTTAAGAGGTGAAGCACCTCTTAAGCTTCACTGCTCAGAGCTCACGCTAACTGGCCACCAGCCAGGCTGCCATGTGCTGCCACCTGCCTGGGACATTTGGCCACCTGCCGCCTCTTGACCACCCGCTCCGACTCCTGTGTCTTCAACCGGCCACATCTGCAGGCGCCCGGGAGCCAACATGCCACAGACACCCTCTGCTGCCCACCCACGGTCCCAGCAGCCACGGTGCCCTGACCCCAGGCTGATGCGCCCACTCAGGCTGCTTCCCTGCCAGCGTCAAGGCACACACAACGGCTCCCTCTCCCATTTCCACTGCCAGCTCCACCGCCACCCCCTCACAAGCACAGCCCAGAAAAACCAGTCAGCTGCTTGGGCAATGACTTACGTTTCAACATCCTTCCCTGCTGCGCCGCTACACATCCAACACACTCCTTTCCTCATCCACACAGTCTTTGTCTTCCAACCTAGAGTGGGACCATGAAGGCAGCTCCTCTCAGCCGCAGAACTGCCTAGAGCTGCAAGGAGCAAAACCCCTCCCTCACAGCATCACAGCCAGCCCATGCTGGCACCGCTTCGTCCCTTCATCAGCTGTCGCTCCTGCTTCCCCCTCCCGTCTCGGGCGTACTGCACAGCATAGTCCTTGTCTGAGCTCCAGCTTCCCTTCTGCCTACAGCCACCTCCACACCATCACCTCAACACCCTTTGGTGCAGAGAACAAACTCACTTGTCGCCATCCAGCTCCTCTGTGGCAAGACAGCACTTTGGGCCTCTTCTCCTTAGTGCCATGAGGACGAGCCCAGCAGTGACAGGCACAAAGAGACAGAAGGTCAGAAGCAGCCACAGCTTCAGCGAGCCCCCTCTCCTGACATCTGCTTCGTCTAGGCACAAAACAACATCTTTGAGCCCATCCTGAGACACACCACAGGACCCAGACACTTGTCTACATGGCTCTGCTCTGGCAAGCCACCAGCAGAGCAGGAATCCATCACCCCGGCCCCAGAGCCATCTCTTCCCACGGGTACCATCACCCTGAGCAGCTGCTCCCATTGCCACTCACCATCTCCGGACGCGCTGCTGCCGCTCCCGCCCATCACCCCTGCCTTCTCCTGGCAAGTCGGTGGTTTCCAGCCAGGATGGCAATGGCAGCTCCCTTGGTTATTGCAGACCTGCATGACAGGCAGGGAGCGGCAGGACATAGCCAGCTGCAGAGGATCATGCCCACGCATCCTCACTCGCCAGACACGGGGCACAGATGTCAGGGCATCTCATGCCAGGCAAAGCCTCCCCGTGCCCAGCTCGCCCAGGGCTCATGTGCCCAGCCCTTTGCCTCGGTCAGTGCTGGCTGTCACCTCCCGGGGCTGCCTCCTCCCAGTCCTTATTGCTTCTTCCAGCCTCTGTGCGGGCTCAGACCCTTTCTTTTTGGCTGATTTACAAAGAGGAGCCACTTGGCTCCATGAGTGAGTTCTGCTGGAGGTGCTACACATGCAGCCTCGAGAAATGGTCCAGCACTTCCACCACCAAGCCCCGCTCAGCTGCTCTTCCCCACAAACATGACCTGAGACACCGCTTTTGTGAGCCACGTCTCCAGAGAGTTGACCAAACCACAAACAACAACGCGCAGCACCGTGACTTACACCATGATTGTGGCACTTTGTCTTCATCTCACACTTATAGTTCAGGACTGCAGCAGGCACACACCGCTGGTTCAGGCAGATCTACAGCACAAGCACACAGGCAACCCTGGGTCAGCCGGCCGGGCCGTTACGCACCCAGCTCCAGTGAGCTGCAGATCTTTCAGGAACTCACAAGGGAGTGTCAGGCTTTGTGCTGGACCCCCATCTGACGGGGGTTGCGCCACCCATATATCCATCCCAACTTCTTCAGGGTGGAGTCGACAGAAAAGCCTCTGCTCTCGGGGCTCTGACGCCACTACCACATCAATACTTTCTACAGGTCCTTTTCCCAAGGGAGCTGCTACACGCAGGGCATCGCTTACCTTGTGGTCATCACAGACAGTGCCGTTGTTCACCAGCATGGGGTCCCTCTCCGTGAGAGGCTTCATGTAGTCTAACGTCACACACAGCGTGTTCTGCACCCGAGCGTAAATCACCGCAGCCTTCTCCTTGGTAAAGGGCTTGGAGCCTGGATATTCACACACGAGCTTCCCACATCGGAGATCCCTACAAAGGCATCATGACCAAAGGACTTAACAACAGCCACCTTCAGCCTTCCATTCCAGTTCTGCTGTCAACACCAAGCGCATGCTTGGAGAATGGACCCTGAACACCCGCTTCCCAGCACGTGGACACACACGCTGACATTCGCCATGGGTCCTTTCCGCATCCCTCCCTCCCAGCCCGTGTGCTCACCGGCTCCACATCCCTCCCTCCCGGCCCGTGTGCTCACCGGCTCCGCATCCCTCCCTCCCGGCCCGTGTGCTCACCGGCTCCGCATCCCTCCCTCCCAGCCCGTGTGCTCACCGGCTCCGCATCCCTCCCTCCCGGCCCATGTGCTCACCGGCTCCGCATCCCTCCCTCCCAGCCCGTGTGCTCACCGGCTCCGCATCCCTCCCTCCCGGCCCATGTGCTCACCGGCTCCGCATCCCTCCCTCCCGGCCCGTGTGCTCACCGGCTCTGCATCCCTCCCTCCCGGCCCGTGTGCTCACCGGCTCTGCATCCCTCCCTCCCGGCCCGTGTGCTCACCGGCTCCGCATCCCTCCCTCCCGGCCCGTGTGCTCACCGGCTCTGCGCAGGCACATCCAGTGGCCCTGCCTGCCCAGCCCCAGGACAGCACGTTTCTCGCCGCTGATGGGTGGCTGATTTCTGGGACCCCGCTGTTCTCTCCCTCTTTCCCGCCATGGGGCCAGGACCCCCACTCCATGGCAGACCATGCTGTGACCAGAACACCCCAGCACCCTTACTATGGCACCTACTTCCATGCACAATGCTGGTAACCGTGCCGATCGGAGCCACAATGTCCCATTCTGTCCCTTTGGCTGTTAATTTCTTCGTAGCAGGCCAAGGGCCCATTCTTGGCACCTGCAAACACATAACAACACCCATAGTCTGTCCAACGCCTCCCTCCACCTCAGGATTGGGCATCACCACTTAGGCCACATGCTACACCCGCTACGTGGTGATGCCCGGGGCACCTGCATGCTCAGAGGCATTTGGAGCCGTGGCTGTGCTACACCCCTTCCATGGTGCACTCATGGACTTTTCCCCCAGCCCCTTGGCCACTTGCTTTTTCACCCAGCTTGGATCAACTTCCATGAGATCGCTTCTCTCACTGGCACCTCCACTCTGGCTACAGGGCCTCGGTCCCTTACGAACACCCCCAGAGTAACCCACGCCAGGACAGCACAGCGATGGACAGACGGCCCAACACGCCTCTTCCCTGTCCTCCGCGCCTCCTGTCCCTAATAGCCCACAGGCATGGGTTGGGTTGCCAGGGTTTCCCACTTCAGTGCTTCCCTTCCAGGTCTTTGCATTTCCCACACAACAGCCAGCCCCCCTCCTACAATCCGTCACCCTTACCTTGGCCGAAGACCTTCTGACACTGCTTGTCAGCTGTCTGGCAGACTCCCTGGTAGCAGAAGGCAGTGTTCCTGCTGCAGGGGTGCCCGTCCATGACCCAGAGATCAGGTGTGCAGTCCCCAGAGGTGCCGTTGCAATACTCCTTCAACCCACATTCGTCCTCGGAGCTGCTTCTACATAACGTGCCTCTTTTCAAAAACTAGAGGAAAGAAAATCGATAAGGTTAGAATAGAATTAAAATAGAGCAGAATTAGAATAGAACAGAACTAGAATAGAATTTCAGTAGAACAGATCAGGACAGAATTAGGAGGAATGCCCAAATGCCTCTGCTGGCACCAGCACTTCACAGTGCTCACGGCACCTTCTGACACTCGCTGACCCTCCACGTCAGCGCACTAGCAAGTACCGTCAGCTGGGGGCACGGTCCCCGTTTTCCCCCTTGAGCCCCGTTACATTCCCGCTTCACATCAGGCAGGTGAGCGAGCGATGCTGGCGCAGGGGCTCTCCCTAGGGACCGCAGCATGCCCGCTCCCAGCACACGGCTCACCTGGCAATTCCGGCAGCACGGTCCCGACAGGCACTGCGCCCCTCTCCTCATCCTGCAGCCAACGGCGCAGCACGGGTCGCGCTGACATTCCTGGAGGTGACCAGCAGGGACAGTCAGGCGAGGTTCCGCTTCTCCAGAGGACAAGGGAACAAGCCAGAGAGCTTGGCCTTTCTCTCCAGCAGCCCCCATCACCTGAGGCAGCCATCTCCCAGGCTCTCCAGAAGCACCTGGGGTCCCTGGGCAGAGCCCCCCTACCAGGCTGGATGCCCTCAGCCATCAATGCTCCCATGGCAAAGATGCTTTTTTCCATCCTCATAACCATACGTGCCTGAGGCTGGGGGGAGCCGTTGCTGGCAGCACTTCTGGGGACAGAGATCTCTTGCAGATGTGCCACATGGCCGCACCGAGGTCAGCACAAAACTAGGGGGCTTCTAGCAAGACAGAGGAGTTCATCCACTGCTCACCAGTTCTCCTCTGCAACAGGGTACTGACCCTCTACCAGAATTTCCCTGCTGCCTCCACCTCCGCCCTGCCAGCAAACCACAGGACCGCTATAGCACCCCTGCCTTTTGGTAGACTGCAGTCACAGAGTTTCTCCCCACAACATCACCATGTGCCACTCTGGTGTGCAAAGCTGCTTCCCAAGTGGTGTCCGTAGCAGGACGCCCTGGCACGTCCCTAGGGTAATCCCCCAGCCCCATTTCAGGCTGTGTCCCTGCAGCAGAGGGTGGGGGCAGCCCCTCATTACAGCTACACACCACTTACCAAGCTCCCTCCACCCACCCGTTACCAACACCATGCAACAGCCCTCTATGACGGCTGCTTCGGACATGGTGGCAACCACAGCCAAGCGCCTGCATGGCACCGGCGCTGCGTTAGGGTTTTGTAAAGCCTCGGGTCCTCTCTGCCCTGCACAGAGGTACAGGAGCAATTCACACCTCTCTTCAAACAGTTCATCCCACCAGGGACACACAGCGCCCTCCCACTGTACCAAGGCTCCACAACTAACCTCTGCTGAACCACAGTCGCAAGCCTCTCCCGGCTCCACCACCATGTTGCCGCACAGAGGAGCTTTATACGCTGCATCCAGAGCTGGCCTGTTCAGCAGGCACTGCCCTTCTCCAGCGGCGAGAAAGCGCTGAAAGTCTCTTATGCTGCAGCTGCTGAAGGCTTTCACACCAGTTGAGTGTCTGCAAGTCAGAGGGCATGGCTGCCGTTACCACGGTCTGCATCTGGGGCTGCGTGGCCCTTCCCACCCACGGAAGATGTCGGCATCATGGGGCGGCTGCTCTCTGCGGCTGTTGCCCCCAGGAGCCCACCCGCTGTCCTGCCCCCTGTGCCCCTGTACACGTCCCTGCTCTGCCCCTCGCAGGCAGCGTCGCACAGACGGGCACCGCGCACACCCGGCGGGAGCACACCCCGCTGGTGCCATCGCCCCGAAACCCACCCGTGCGCCAGGGGGCAGGGGGAAGCCTTACACTGAGCTGGCCTGCATTATGCAGGCGGCTCCAGCGCAGTCACAGCTGCCGGGATCGTCGAACGCCATCCCCCAAGCCGAGGCCCAGCAGCTGGGCCACGACGACTGCCAGCGCCTCCAGTGTCATAGACCTCTGGTACTGCCGGGGGGACAGGGACTGGCCTCAGCTGCCATCGCTGCTGCCCCCAGGTGCCTTCCCTCGGGGGTCTGGAGGGCTGCCGGGCATGAGGGTTCCCGTACCAACAGCCTGCAGCCCCCAGCACCGCTGCTGTGCGGCTGGTGGGGCTCTGCTCCCGCCCGGAGGAGCCTCTGCTGCCGGGGGCTCCTCGGCCTCAGGCCACGCACGGGGCTTAGCTCTGGAGGCACCGCTCACCACCTTACCTACAGGCATGCGAGCTTATGGGGACAGACAGACAGCTCAGTGGTACCATACCAAGACCACCCCTCCAGCGTGGTTTCTGCGACACAGCTTCCTCGCAGAAGATGCCCCCACATAACGGGTCTGCTCCCTGTAACTGGGGAGCAGACGAGACTCACTCCGACACACTGCATACCGGCACCTTCCTTTTGTTTCCACGCTAACACAGCCATCCTCATCTTACACAAATAGGAATGTTATGTCCTGCAGCCGCAGCACACGATGCACATTCTTCCACTGCAAAAATCTCTGCAGCAACTCCTCAGCATCTCCCGTGGTTGGGATTTTGTTCTTTTCTGTCCAAAACTCCAGAGAAGACAGTGCTATCGTCAGATTGAGGCGAGCAAACATCTGGAGGCAGACAGACACCAGGGCTGGTCCACAGAGCCCTGCGGTCCGCAGCCTCCCACTTGCTTTAGCTTACCCATACCACTACCACGTGCTTCCCATGCATGTTCAGGATGTGACCAAAAGCAACTTACACTGTTCACATAGCTGAAAAGCTGCACTATCTTGGCCGTCACAGCATCCTTGTCTGCTCCCATATAGTCATACTGAAAGGCGACGAACACAAGAGCACGTCAGGGCACCGCGCGAGGCACTCCCCTGGAGCACTGGCTGTGCTGTCGGCCACAACATATTCTCGTCCATGCCCAAGGGAGTTAGTTCCCATTGTGTGGAGACTCTCAAGCCTCGTGCAAATTGCCCTTGATATTCTTGTGTAGCTACAGACTTGCTGCATGCAGAAGTTTCTTCTAGAGGCAACAGTTTACAGCAGAGCAAAGACTTACCAGAGCTTTGTCCAAAACTGAGTGCATTTCCAGATACCGCGGGGATCTACTGTCAGCTTGTTTACCCTTTAGGAAAGGTCAAACAACAAAACAACAAAACCAACCCACGCATGCATTAGTGCAGAGCTTCTGCAGTTTGTAGCAGCTCTGCGAAGGAGACCTTTAGGTCCGTGGTCAGTTGCTGCACTTCACGGCCATTTGGAGCTGTAGGACAGTCGCAGACTCCCAGGAAAACAGTCCTTATATCATCTACAACGTGACAACCACAGCCACAGGTTGCGGCCACATTTACAACAGATATTTTGGCAAGGCCACAGACCAATGGGGGAAAAAAGGCCACATGTAACAGAGCAGGGGCAAGCATTGACTCCTTCCTATTCACAACAGCTCCGCCACCCAGCCACCCAGCAGTGCCGCACACCAGCCCGCACCACTGCCCTCCCGGCACTGCGCACTGCCGGTGGCGCTGGGCCAACGGGCCACATTCCAGCAAAGGAACGTGCCCTCCCCGCTTGCCTGGCTCTCTCCTGCCCTGCTAATGGGGTCGGCTCTTGCATGATAACCGCTGCCGAGAAATCCCCGTCCTGCTCGCCCAGCCTTGGACCACCCTCACAGCTCCCACCCATCACAGGCAGAGACCTCAGCCTTAGCACAAAGTTACGCAGCCGTTTAGCATCTCCTGTACCAAGTCGACTCAAACAACACACTATTGCACAAATTGAGGCCTTCTTCAGCGACAGATTTCCCATGCCTATGGCTACCATCCCACCGACGACCAGGCGGCCAGGGGGTGTACTCACTGCTACT
This sequence comes from Phalacrocorax aristotelis, assembly GCF_949628215.1. Taxonomy (NCBI): domain Eukaryota; kingdom Metazoa; phylum Chordata; class Aves; order Suliformes; family Phalacrocoracidae; genus Phalacrocorax; species Phalacrocorax aristotelis. The sequence continues at coordinate 1,704,388 of NC_134299.1, forward strand.
GCATCCTCCCGCTGCCGTGACACCTCCCCAGCCTGGGCAAGAGAGGCGTTTTCTATGAACAGCCAACTGCCTATGTTTTTGTTCAGCATTGGGTACACGAGGTGCTGATACCCGGCTGCAGCCTCCAGAGGCTTGATCCCGTAGCTGGCATTCGCGAGCTGCAGGATCCCGCTGGAAAGCAAAGGTGCAGAGCGGCAGGAATGGCTCCTCCGCCTCCCTGGGACGACACCAACGCCACCCGGCGCCTGTCCCCCACGCAAAGGCAACCGCTTTACCTCAGGCCGGAGCAGGTGCTAAGTGCCACGAGTGAAATGGGGAAACCCTCAACGTAGCCTTCGTAGAAGCAGTCACGCTGGAAGGAGTAAAGGTATCAGCAGCTCGGTGCCCTCTCCCCCGAGACCTGGGGAGCGCTGCAGTGTGCGAGGCACCAGACCTTGCTGCCGCCTGCGCTGCGGTCCCTGTCCCCGCAGAGGACGGGCACACAGCGCGCGTGGGGAGAAGCACAGCGCTGCAGCCTCCTCTGGGAGCAGGCACCTGCACTGACTCCCGGCTGGTCTTTGGCCCTTCCGGAGCTCCCTACCATCCTTGGGAAGCCGTCACGGCTCCGTGCCAGCCCTCGCTGCTGCGGGGCGCGAGGCGATGCGTGCCCCCAGCGTGGCTGTCCTCCCAAGCGCTGTGCCGGCTGGGTGACACGGCCGTTCACCCGGCAGCAGCTCCGGCCCCCCAGGCAGCTGGAGCCCGCACACTGCAGGACAGCATTTCTTGCACCGCTGCGTCAGCTAGAGGCTGAGACCCCCACCCTGCCTCTCTGCAAAACCACCAGCTGGCTGCTGCCCACCTTCCACCAACCACACGGTACCAACCCTGTCGAGGTTTGAGCACCGCTGGCGTGGCTACCCGTGGTCACAGGGAAGGGGTTTGGCGCCTTGAGAAAGGCCCTGCTGGCACCGTGTCGGGGCAGAACAGGGCTCCACAGGGCACTGTTGAGAGCTGCCACTGGAGCGCTTCCACGGTCACTCTGCTCTCAGAGGCGCTGGGTGCAGCACACGGGGTGGGACCGTTACCTCAATATGCGCCAGTTCGGATCTCGCAAGCCCCCCTCGGCCATCGGTATAGATCCGAAAATCCTCCGGCAAAAACACTCTATGCACAAAGCAAAGATGATGCCCTCGCGATCGGCACCTTGGCCACACGCGGTGGCCACCGCATGAGGCCGCGGCCCTCCCTGGACCCCGGCCGCCACCCCGCAGAGGGGCCGGGGGCCGCGCTGCCTGCCCGCTGCACCCCACTTACTGCTGCCGCAGGCGCACGGTGCGGGGGGTCCCCTCGATGGGGACGATGTAGGTCCGGGCGCGCTGCCCGCGGGGAGAGGAGCGTTAGGGGTGGCGGGGCGGGGAGCGGGGCCGGGGGGGGGGTCCCGGGGTCCGCACCTACCTGCGGGGCGCCGCCCGCCGCCACCAGCCGCGGCACCGCCGGCATCGCCCCCCGCGCCCCGCCGCCCCCGGCCGGCCGCCAGCCCAGCGCCCCCAGCGCAGCCAGCGCGGCCAGCGCCCCCAGCAGCCCCGGCGCCGCCCGCATCGCCCCGCCAACGGCCCCGCGGCCCGGCCGGTACCGGCCCCGCCGCCCCGCACAGAGGCGCGCACACGCGGCTGCCCCCAACGCCTTTATTAGCGCCCGCGCCGCGGCCCCGGCTGCGGGTCCGGCTCCGGCTGCGGGTCCGGCTCCGTGTCGCGGCCGTCGCTGCCCTCCTCGGCGGCGGGGCTGTGCGGGACCCGGCGCGGTGCCTCAGCCCCGGCCGCGCCAGCCCCGGCTCCCCCCGGCTCCAGACCCAGCCCTGCTTCCCCGCGCACCGTCTCCCACCCGCGCTCCTCCTCCACGCCGGAGAGAGTGAGCGAGCTGCCGTTTATACTGGGATCTGCAGCTTCTCCTGTATCCTACTTTTCCCCTTTTACGGTTTGGTTTCCCCAGGAATGAGCAAATGGAAAACCTGTTTCCCGCAGCTCTTGCACACAGCACGCGTGGTGCCAGGAAATCCACCCTTAGTTTTGCTTCTCCTACATTTGTGTATTTTAGATATCTGTTCACTAGTTTCTTCCCTTGTTGACCAACAAACAGTTCCCAGTTTCCCAACAAACACTTACTGTTTCCCAAGCACCGCTGTCCCAGCTCTGCCTGGGCTGCAAATCCCACTCGCCAGCTTTCCCAATAATGCCATGCTCCCACAAACCCCTGCCCATCTCCCACACCCGGAACGGAGGATTTGCATTAAGTAACTAACATCAACTTACCCATCCGCATGCGATCCCCTCCTTGCACAGAATCTTTTCAGCTGGCTCCGCTTCATGATCACGACAGTGCCACAGACCAGGGCGAGGAGGATGATGCTGAGGCTCAGCAGCAGCCAGTTCTTCAGCACGGCTGGGGCAGAGCTTTGGGCGATATGACCTAGGGGAAGAAGCAAAAATAAGGGCCAGGTGATGCCACAGCCCCTCTGCTCAGCTGCGAGCCCGACGAGGCGGCTTGCAGGGCGGTGGGAGCTGCTGTTGCACCCCATAAAACCATGGGGCACCCAGAGCCCAGCTGCAGCACCCACCGCGGCCCAGCATGCTGTCAATGCTGCCGCCGACAGAGGATCCTCGAGTCTTGCACCTCGGGGGGTTCCAGCCCGGATCGCAGTGGCAGTTCTTCTTGTTATTGCACACCTGCAAGCACCAGGGTGGGCAGGAAACCCCCCTCACTGGGGAAACCCCTACTGCGGAACGTGCTCTGTCCCCACTGGGATTGCTGCTTTCCCACCCGCCCCTGCTCTCCCCGCACGGCCCGATCCCAGGCTGCGGTCACGACCGGCCGGCCGGTGCCCCGTGGCACTGCTGTGCAAGAGCCCCCTTGGCCTTCCCGTGCTCCTGCTCCACTCTTCGCCCTCTGCCTCTTGCCTTGCGCAGGCATGGTCATGCTTTCCAACACTAATTCAGCCATGTGTGGTTAAATCTCCTCTCAATAATCTTTTTCCAGTTTTCTGCTAATCCAGACAAGCAAATGCTCCAAGCCCCTTTATCCCACTTATTTTTCGCTTGGGACAGAACGTAAGTTAGGCAGTCTCACTTAATGTCTCCCACAATAACTGGTCACTGCATGATGATTTCAGAGAACAAGCGTTAGCCCAAAACACAGGTCTCAGCAATTCACAGACAAGCCTCCGTGCGTATTTTAACTGAACCTCTCTCTCCGGCAATATGCGTCAAACCAGTAACGCTAACTTAACTGCTCTGCTGCTACTTACTCCATGCCCGTGGCATTTTTTCTGCACGTTGCAGTCATACTTGAGGACCGAATGTGGGTGGCACGTGCCGTTCATACAAACCTGGAAGACCAAAAGGTAAAAAATCCTGCTGGGCACTTTTTCATCACCCTTTATCATGCTTGCCATAACTCTAAAAAGGATTCCTAGCCCTAAGCAACGATCAACAGTCAATAGCACAGGTAATAATTACTAAAAACATAAGCACAGACCACCTTTAAACCATACTGCAAAATGGCAACTATTTCTAAAACAGTTACTGTCGTGATAGTTATGTGCCATTGCCAGATGCTCGTGCAATATTTCTCACCTTTCCAGGACCACATTTTGTTCCTTCTTTTACCAGGAGAGGATCTAGCGCTGTGGGTCCACGCAGAAAATCGAAAGACACGCAGAGATGTCCTTGCACTTGAGCATAAATTATGGCACCCTTGACTTTTGTGAAGGGAATACGATTCGGGTACGTACACACTAGCTTTCCACATCCCAGATTCCTAAAAAATTCGTTAGCACAATAAATTAGCGCAGTGCGCGCAGCATCTGACCGAGCGCAGTGCTGGAGGCGGTGAGGTGCTCGGCTCGGCTCGGGGGATTTACACTAAATAAAAGCACAAGCATGTGATGTTTCAGAAGAGCTGAATCCTTGATACCAGGGGAGAAGCTGTCCTACAAGCCATCAGGACATTAAATACTCGCACAATTAGGCGTGTGCTGAGGTTGGCCTCAGAAGCCTCCGGTTTCTCTACCCCACCATTTCTCTGAAGAACAGCTAGAGCTAATACTGCAGGTCAGTCCCGCCCAGCAAAAGAACAACATACCAAAAGCAACCTTCTCACAGGTTATTACTTTGCATCAACAGTAATGGGAAGCACAAAATAAATATATATTTCCAATTCAACACTCTGCATTCCCCTGAAACCTACGGCCAGGAACAGGGCTGATAGCCGTCCTTCGGGTGGTTGCCACAGTGCCCAAACCTGTCCTGATGACTGTTGACTTCTTCGTAACAGGCCAAGGGAGCATTTTTTGCACCTGGAAGTTTAGAGACAACAGCCATTACCGCCGAGGGTAAAACAGACAAAGATACCTCTGTTGCCTCTAACACTTATCAGTTCTGGCCTCTGACAGGGACACTTGGCTACCGCTCCTGTTCCATCGCTAGCCGCCTCTGTTCGGGTGGTGGGACAGGTCTCGGAGGCGGTAGAATGGCCTGACCAGCCCAGACCACCTTCCACAGCAGCATCAGGGTATGTTTCTGGCTCGTTCTCTGCTCGGAGGGGCAGTGAGGTGTGTATGACTGTCATACACACAGGCTGTGTCAACGTTCAGCCTGAAATTCCTACGGAAAACGTCACCCTCTTCTGATGGCCCATTCCTGCCCCTCTCCACAAGCATGGGAAATCCATCCTGGGGTCTCCTCTGCCCTTCCCCACGCTGGTAATCCTGGTGGTCCCCAAATTCATGCGAGAGGGAGGGTGGGCACCCATCGGACTCGGATGCCGCCTTCTGCCCTAGACCAGACCTGGAGCTCAACGTTAGTACTGGTGATGCCAGAGCTGCCCGTTACCTCTCCCGTAGAGCCGCTGGCACTGCAGGTCCGGGGACTGGCAGCGCCCCTTGTAGCAGTATCCGGTGCCGCGCTCACAGCCGTGCCCGTCCTGCACGTACAGGTCGGGGGGGCAGGACGCGGAGGACCCGTTGCAGAACTCGGCCAGGTCACACTGCGCATCGGCGGCGGGGCGGCACTGCGAGTTCTTCTGCTTGAACTGGCAGGGGAGGCAGAAAGGACTCGTCTCTCCGTCCCGCCAGCGGGGTCCCCTCTCAGGCCCCACACAGACCCTCCCGACGTTGTCCTCACACACGGCCCCGCTCCCTCGGGATGGCCGCTGAGGCTCCAGGTCACCACACGCCTGTGACGCTGCCCAGGACAGGCTTCCCCCACGAATAGTCCTCCTGGGGCGTTCAGGGAGCTGGGCTGGAAAGCCCTTCCCTGGGAACCTCTCCGATTGCACAGGGGAGAGTGTGCCTCCCATCCTTCAGCACAGGAACATACTGTTTCTCCAAAAATAAATGATGATCTTGTGGTAATTGTAAATACAAGCCTTACCTGACATTCATTACAACACAATCCAGAGGAGACAAATGCAGCACAAACATCATTAAGTTTTTTTGGAGATGCCCATCCAAGCAGAACCAGAAAGCTGGTTGCCAGCGCTGCTATAGACGCTGCTACTGCTCCGAAGTTTAAACACGCCCTTAACTTCTGTTAATGATGAACACGCCTTACCTGGCAATTTGCACAACATAATCCGAAGGAGCACTTCATTCCTTGTTTGAATTTACACTGTGGAGTGCAGCACTTGTCTAAGGCGCAGGCCTGCAAACACGCCAGAAATCATCATTTTTCTGCATGTTTCCCCACCTGCAGGGTGACTGCTTGCCCTCACCCCACCCTCCTGACAAACAGCGCACCTCGGAGGAGCCGAGGGAAGAGCAGCAATGCTGCACTTCTGCGTCTTACCACAGAAATGCTTTATACACCACCTGCGACCACTTCCAGCTGCCGCCAGCCCTCGGGGCCAGGAGAAAGTACAACCCCCTGCTGGAGCATGGCACCCACCTCCGCTCCCCCGCAGTCGCACTGCTCGCCGGGCTCCACGACGCCGTTGCCGCAGACGGCGGCGCGGTAGGAAGGCTGATGCAGAGTGTGCCGGATGAAAGGGCAGTCCCTGTTCTGCTTCAGGAAGGTTTCAAAGTCGCCGATGCTGCAGCTGCTAAAGGCTTTCGCCCCACTGAAACGTCTAAAATGAAGCAATTATCCGTACTTGTCTTCACACATCTAGTGCTGTTCACGCTCTCAAAATCTCTGTGCAGGTCAAGGATCACGATCGTCCCCACCACACGCCTGCGGGGCCGCGCACACATGGCCAGGCGACGGGTGACACGCGGCTGCACAAGCCGGACGGCGCCAGCCGTTGCCGCGGCACTGACAGGGGACCCTCATCTCCCCCAGCGCGTCCTGCCCACCCGCCTCCCCCACCCCGGCCCCCGCAGCCCCTGGGCAACGCCGCGGGCAGGGACGGGACCCCACCAACTCACAGCGCCTCCCGGCTCATGAGGCAGACGCGCCCGGGGCAGCGGCAGTCGCGGGAGTCGTCGTAGCTCACGCCCAGGCTGCGTCCCAGCAGCTGGGCCAGGAGGACGGAGAAGGACTCCAGCGTCACGGCCCCTTGGTACTAGAGGGAGGAGAGAGCGGGGCTGCCGCGGCCGCGCTTTCCCTGCGGAGACCCCGGCAGACCCCAGCTCCGGCCGCGGAGGCTCCCGCCTGTCCCTGCCCCGGCTGCCCGTGGGCGAGCTGCGGCTCCACGGACACGTGGGCTGGCAGGGGACAGGCAGGGGACAGGCGCCACCGTACCACGGCCACCGCGCCGGCAGCGTCCCTCTGACACGCCTTTCCCGGAGCCGTTGCGCCCACGAACGCTGCTCGGTCCCTGTACCTGAAACACACGCAGGCTCACCGGCCGCCCAGCCCGGGACGTCCCGGTCGCTCCAGCCCTGGCCCGAGCAGCTGGTTGTGCCAAGCTCGGGCAGGTCTCGCTTTATGTTTGCAATACCTCACTGCATCCTCACGTAATTTTTACAACAGGCATCACTGTCATGGCAAAGTCTATTGTTCAAAAGCATGTGGATTCAGCAGGTTGTTACTGTCTGCTATTTAATAATGATAAGAATTCTTACAGGAGCAGGTACGGCACTTCGTGGGGCTGCACAGTGGGGCTGGTCTGCTTCCACTTCAAGAGCCGCGCCAGCACTTCTTCTCCACGCCCTGTTGTCTTAAATGTACTGTTGTCCATCCAGACCTCCATGGAGGACAGCATAACTGTCAGATTAAGAGACCTGAACATCTGAAAGTTTAACAAGAGAGGTGGCTGCTCCCATATGTTTCATTTCAAGTGCTGCTTAAGTGTTTGCTCTTACTAGCAGCCACGCTGCTTCAGGAAAACAGACGGGAGCAGTTGGCAACTGACGACTGCTTTGCATGTGTGCCGTGAAAAAGGTGTAGGAAATACAAAACAGAAAGACACCAAAGTGCATCCAAAAGCGAAAAAAAATTAGCTCAGTAAACAGGATCTAATAAACCCCAAAACAACCTAAGCATGAGTAGAGATGTTAATAAATAAACATACAGAATACACAAACTTGTCTCGTCTGCATATTTTAGGTTTCCAGGAGGAAGCACAATACTCCCTGTGACTTCCAGTCAAACGCTCCCCCAGCTGTGTGTGCCGCGTGCTCCACCGGCAGGAGAACAATAGAATCCCTCCCCTAAGCCAGAGAGATGGCAAGGAGCCGCGGTGGCTGCTGGGACCTGCCCGGGGCATGGCGGGCCCTCGGCGGCGCACGTGCCGTGGGCGGCCGCCGCCTCCGGGATCTGAGGCGTAGGCGCTGCTGGGCACATGTTTGCGTTGGACAGCGAGGGGCAAAATCCCCTCCGCACAACCTCCTACCCCAGGCCGGACAAGTCCTAGGCAAACCTGGAGCTCTGACAGACTAATCCAAAAAGTCAGAAGCTAACGAGTGGGGAGTCTGTATTGCCAGAAAGCACATTCAATTATTATCTCCTCAAAAATTAGACGAATCTACCACCCTAGCCATTAGTTGGCTGAAATAAGCCATCAAGATTTCCGCCTCAGTGCATATAAAACAGGAAAAACTTACACTGCTGAGCAAGCTGGAGACCTGAACTATCTTCTGCGTCACAACATAGTCGTCTGCACCCAGGTGGTCGTACTGAAAAATGACACGAGATTCTACCTATGTTATTTGCTGCGCTGAAGCACGCGAGGTCATCACAATGTTTCTCAGAGCAGTGTCCTCCCACCGAGCCATGGCCACAAGGCACGGACGGTACGGAGCCGGGCAGGACCACGGAGACGACCGTGGCGAAGCTTTATCGCAGCTTGAGCAAGGGCAAAGGAAACAAACACAGCACAGGGACTGACTGACACAGACTTACCAAAGCCCTTTCCAAAACGACGTGGAGTGCCAGCTCTCTCTGGTACTTGGACGCTGCCTGGAAAAAAAATTTCTTCACTGTTAATAATTCATTGCTCTGTTTCAGCCACGAGGCATAAGAAATGCTGACTTGTCTGCAGGACTGAGACACTAAACCCTCCACGCGGCATCGCCATCTGCTGATCGTGTTTTCAGGGCAGAAAGCAAAAGCTGTGTAATAACAGCTTGGACAACGCTGAAGTCTTTGGCTAATAACATTGGCTCTTGGCTCAGATGAACATCGGGGCCTTGGGACACTCACATAAACCCATGGCTGAAGGAGCCAGCACAACACTGCCAAGCGTCTGCAAACTGGAGGGAGAAATATCCCCACTTTTACAAATACAAGAACAAATCTTGTACCCCTTGGCGATGCCTCTTGTAGGCACCAGATGAGTAACGAGCCACACAGCACCCCATCGCCAGCGCTGGCACTCATAAACCTCGCCCCCACCTCTGTCCAGCCAGACAACACCGGACAAAGCCTCCTGCGGGATCAGGCCCCTCCTCGCGTGACGGGGACATCGGCACCACCGCGGGAACAGGCTCACACTCACTTCGCCATCTCCACGCGCTTTGGACGACACCTCCTCTGCCGTCAGCTGCCCCGGCCCTCCCTCGCGGCGGCCGGTGGCAAAGAGGGAACCTGCCGCCTTCTCGTCGCTCACGCGATACACAAAGTGCTCGAAGGCAGGAGAATAATCCAGGGGCTCGATCCCGTAGCTGACGTTCTCAAACTGCAGTAAGCCCCTGCCACGGTGACGGTGCGCCGTCTGGCACCGGGCGCTGGCAGCCGCGGCGCGGAGCTGCCAGGGCTCCCCCCGGCTCCCCCGCGGCAAAGCCCGGCAGCGCTTGCCAGCACCGGCGGGCAGGGCAGCGCGGGGAGGTGGCGGTTCGTTACCTGAGCCCCGAGCAGGTGCTGAGGGTCACTGCCGAGTTGGGGAACCCATCGATGTAGCCCCGGTAGTGGCAGCCTCCCTAAATCACGACAGAGGACAAGGAGCCCCTCCCGTGGCCGCGGAGGTAACTCCAGCAGGGGATGGCACAACAAGGATTTTGTGGACAATCTCTCTTTGGCCCGGGTAATTAGAAACAAATCCGAGTGTGAGGATGTGGCACCCTCATGATAAGGAACTGCCCTGGCTTGTGTCGAGCCACACGCCGGGGGTGGCGGCTCTTTGCCTGGTCTCTCCGTAAAGAACAGTAGCCACAGTCAGGATTACAAGTGTTGAACCTAACTCAGTGACTCCAAAAGCCTTCACAGCCAAGAATCTGACCATGCATTTGCAAGGAAAACATTCTGTTTCACCCCAGCACCTCCTGCTGTCATTAGGAAGCAAAAATGTGGAGAGCGAGGGGAAGCACTGCTCCCCTGCAGTAATCAGCAACGTGCTCCAAAATACAACAGCGGGGCCACCCCGGACAACGCAGCGACAGCAGCACCAGGCAGGTCACCATTACCTTGACATGGGGCGAGTCAGAGAGCAAAGATCCCTTCTCGTTGTACGTGTAAATCCTGAAATCATCGGATAAAAAGAATCTAGAACAGAAAAACAATAAAATCCTCTGAAAACGCTCTGAAACGGTCTTACTCAGAGTTTGTTGTGCTTATTCCGGGTCCTGCAGCCTGCGCTTGTGCGCTGGCAGATGCAGAACCCTCTGGTGTCAGGGCTCACAGGCACGAACAGCCCCCAAACCCCCCCGCCATCCCGGCGCACTGGGGCACGCGGCGCGCACACACGCATCCCCTGCGGGCTTCGGGACGTGCCGGCAGCGGGGCGTGATCCCGGCAGCTGCAGAGGCTGCAAACAGCCCCAGGGAGCAGCGCCAGCGGCCGCAGCCGAGCATCCCCCCGCAGCCAGGCACCGTCTTGTCCCGGGGCAGAGCTCACGGCCCAGCAGCGCCGGGGAACAGCACGGTGGCGGTCAGGCGAGGCAACGCCAGGGCCAACTTACTGCTGCCGCAGGTGAACGGTGTACGGCCTCCCCTCTATCCCGAGGACGTAGGACACCGTGTCCTTGCGCGTGCAGAAAAGCGGAGAAAGGGAGAATTAGGAGCGATGACCTCGGAGAAGCGCGCTCTGAGGGCGGCTACAAATGCTGAGGGCAAGCACAAGAGCTCAGCAGAGTGCGGTCCCCCCATCACCTGCGCAGGCAGAGCATGGCTGCCTAAAACTGTCCCTCTGCCAGTCACACCTGGCTGTTGCACATCACACCCCTGCATGCGTACGTCCACTCGCACACACAAACACAACATAGCTTGGTTACTCAAGTACCGTCTCTCCAGCTGTTTTTGAGAGCAACCTCTGGGGAACCGTGATGTGCAGCAGCATTTGCGAACCTACAGAAAGGATTTGTTTCTCTGTTGTAAGCACAGATTAGTATCACCATGGCTGTGCCCATCAGCCACAGCCAGAATCGCGTATGCTGCGAGAGGCACCTTTAGAGCCACATGGACAGACACAGCCTCCGCCTGCCGAGGCTCACTGCCTGTGCTTTCTACCCTGCTGTCATCCACCCATGCTTTATTTTAAAGTATCTGGACACTTGCATGGGAAAAACCAAAGTGATGCGCACTTACCGCTGCTGGACCCAAGCCCAGGAACGTGAACACGGTATGATGGGAGCACGAGAGCAAACTCCCCCTGAACAAACCCACCTTGCCTCAGGAACCGAAACGGAGCTCAGGGAGGCCAGCCCCACACAAGAAACGCCCCCTTCGGAAGGAGCCGCACCACCCGCTCCGTCCCCGCGAGCATCGCTGGCCGCACTGCACAGCTGCCAACGTCACGCAGCTTCACACACTTAGACAGACGAAACCCAACCACCAACACGGGGCGGTGTCTGATGCAGAGGAAAAGGGTGCTACAACGGCTGCAGCCCCTCAGCCCCCGAGAGCAGGGTTTAAGGCTTGTCAAAAAGCACACACTAAGCAAAAAAACCCAGCCCTTCCACGGGATTCCTCCTGCCGTTTGGCGTGCCGTGCTGGGAGGCCAGCATCGTCCCACCCCCGCGCACCCCTGCCGAGCGGCCAGGAGGAGCGGCTCCCCCGGCCCAACGCCAGCCCGGGACAGACGGGCTCCCGCGCCAGGGACCCCAGCCCTGGCCCTGGCAGCCCTTCCCTGGGGTCGCCCCCAGCCAGGGCTGTGGGGCCCGGTGGGGCTCGGGCGTGGGGGGAGCTGCTGCTGGCGTGCGGGCAGCTGCCAGGCCATGATGTCAGTTTCCAGGGTATGACGTCAGCTTGCAGCACGTGTCAGTTTCCAGGGCATGAGGCCACCCGGGTGCCGGCCTGGGAGGGGTGGTGGGGGTCGGTCCCCCCGGGGCCGCGCCACAGGCGGGATCGGGGCGGGGTGGGGGGGGTGGGGGGGGAGGGGGAGGGGAGGTGTCCTCCCGCGGTGCCCCGGGGCTCTGCCGGCCCGGGGGGCGGCCCGGGGGGCTCTCACTCACGCAGCGCGGCCAGCGGCACCAGCCCCGGCCCCGGCGCCATCCCGCCCGGCCGGTACCGGCCCCGCCGCCCCGCACAGAGGCGCGCACACGCGGCTGCCCCCAACGCCTTTATTAGCGCCCGCGCCGCGGCCCCGGCTGCGGCCCCGGCTCCGGCTCCGGGTCCGTGTCCGGGTCCGTGTCCGGGTCTGGCTGCGGGTCCGGCTCCGGGTCCGTGTCCGGGTCTGGCTGCGGGTCCGGCTCCGAGCGGTCACTGCCCTCCTCGGCGGCGGGGCTGTGCGGAGACACGGAGCGGAGCCTCAGCCCCAGGGAATCTCCTCACGTCCCCCCAGGAATCACTTCACACACCCCCGAGGGAATCACCTCAGCCCTCCTGGCTGATCGGCTCATACCCTCCCCTGGGGATCACCCCATACCATCCCAAGGGAATTGTATCAGCCCCCCAGGGATCACTTCAGCCCCCCCCCCAGGGATCACTCGTCATAGCCCCCCTGGTGCTGGGGATCCCCTCAGCCCTGAGGAACCTCCTCCTATCCCCCTCGGGGATCACCCCACACCCCCCCAAGGATCACCTTGGCCCCATCCTGCGCCCCCCACTCCCCCAGGGATGCCGTGGCGGAGGGCCCCGCTCACCCCTCCATGCTCGGGGTCTGCCCCCCGCCGCGCCGGCCCAGCACCCGCCGCCGGAGGAGGAAGACGAGGCAGGCGGCCGTGGTGAGGAGGAGCAGGAGAAGGCAGGAGCCCAGCACTGGCCAGGCCAGCGTCACGTCCTCCAGCGCTCGCTGCACGGAGAGGCCTGGCAGGGGAGAGCCCAGTGGGCAGCAGGACTGGGGCCGCCAGCCTCCCTGCCTGCACCAGGGACGCCGACCCAGTGCCTGTGCCCACCTCCACTGTGGGTACTAACCACCGTCCATCACCTGGAGGCCGCTGTCGACGCTTCCCCCCAAGCGCGACCCCTTCTGCAGGCAGTCAGGGGGCTTCCAGCCAGGGTGGCAGTGGCAGTGCCTCTTGTTATTGCACACCTGAAAAGCCCGGGGCGGGCGGTAAAAGTTTGCAGTGAATCCATGCAACGGGTTCTCCCGCCCAGACCAGCATCAGTCTCGCCGCCACTGGTCGTGCTGGGACAAGGCTACGCGCGCTTATCGGCACTCTGGTGATTTAGGAAGGTGACAAGGAACACACCATAAAGTACAGGCTCCGATAGCCTTGAGACATGGAACAAGCATAAAACATCACCCTCCTGCAAAACCCACGTGCAGGTCTGTCTGAGGAGCAGAAGGCGGGAGCGGCTTGCCCTGGCTATCGGCGCTCCAGAGCCAGGCAGGGGCCCAGAGAGCCCGCGGCCCGCCGTGCATCGCAACGCAGCTCTCCCGCTCCCTTCGACCACATTTTTTATCTACATGAACGCCGTTGCCCTCAATTCTATGTCCCTTCAATTTTGCTTTCCTTTTTTTCCTGTCCATAAACCAAACCCACCATCTAATTCTCCATTTCAGTGACTAAAAACTGTCATCATATTTTGATACTGGTTTTAGGACCAATACTTTAAATGGGTGCGCTCCCTGTATTAGCTGGCAAGGTGATGATTTTGTAGAGAATCAACCTAAACCGGGTCTTTGACCAGCTCCCGTATGAGCCACGGCCAACCTGCCAGGACGAAGCCCCCGCGCGCTGCTGGTGGAGTCACTTACGCCGTGGCCGTGGCACTTGACTTTGCTGTCACAGTCATACCCCAGGACCGAGTGTGGGTGACAAGTGTTGTTTATACACACCTAGGAGAAACCACACCAGCTCCAGTTCGGCACTGCCATACCATCGCAGCACTCGCCCATCAGTCTTAGGTCCCAAAATACACCACTTCTAAACAAACAATTGTGCTTTTACAAAGCGACATTTCCTGTCGTGGGGTTGGGTTATGCCTAATGGCTACTCCGCGCCAACCTTAGTGTAATGTTTGCGTGTTTTTACAGTGCTTGTAAACATCAAGACCTATTATGCTGCAAAGGAGCAAATATTTCTAAAACCTTTTTATCACTTACGATTTCTACATTTTAGATGATTATGAAATGCTTTCTTACCTTCCCAGAACCACACTTTGTACCTGCCGGCACCAGAAGAGGATCCAGCCTCGCCGGTGCGTTCAAATAATCCAGAGATACACATAAATGCTCACGCACTTGGACGTAAAGAACGGCGGCGGCGGCTGACGCGAACGGAGTGTTGTACGGGTACGTGCAGATCAACTTCCCACATCTGAGATTCCTACAAAATCGATTTGCATGGGATGTGTATCACACACACGCTTACCCCCACCCATAAATGCTACCTGACGAAACACTAGAAACACGAAATAGCACAACGAATCTGGAGCGCTGCATGGTAAGGAAAAAAAAGCAGGACGGGGAAGTCCAAGAGATGATCTGCAACGTCAGGGGAGGTGCCGCACGACTAACCAGGAGAACGCGCACGTAACTCAGTTTATCGCTTCACAAATCTTACTGTCAGCTGGAGTCTTGACGCTCCTCTTGCCTGTGAAGCCCCAACTAAACACGCATTTTCAGCGGAGCATGTGCCCTTTCCCTAGAGCGTACCTCCAAGCACAGGACTTATAGCCTTGTCTGGGCTGGAACCCGCAGTGTCCAAATCGGTCCCGCTGACTATTGAGTTCCTCGTAACAAGCCACAGGAGCATTTTTTGAACCTACAGGTTTAGCAGTAACATCTATTACCGTTTAAAGGCACGCAAAGGGACATGTTGTGGTATCTAATAACTTCTTAATTTTTTATCCTGTTCACAGCAGAACATCGATGTTGCTCACTAAGTAGAGAAGATATAACATCTGTCCCCAAACGGCGAAACCCTCAGCAGCCCTGAACTGCAGAGACACAGGATTAGCAAACAGCAGGTTAGTGCTCTGATTAAGGTCACTCACAGATCGTAATTTGCTTTTTTTGTTGCATTTCTTTGTTATCACTGAATAATTGGGCGAGCTGTGTGCTACTGGAGTGCACGTTAACCAGAGCCAAAACTCAGCTGGAAATGCGTCCTGAAGCGATGCCCTTTCCTCCCCGGGCACCGCTCCAGCCCTCTGCCCTCCCTTCGGGTACCGCACCCACCCTTCGCAGGCACCACAGGCTCTGCTCTTCCTCCTGCCCTCAGCTGCACGCACGAGGAGGGGCCGGGACACGGGGCACAAGCCTCGCACACAGCCCTGTGCCACATCGCTCGTATCGCGTACGTTCAAGCGCAGGCCCTAAAAACCCTCCTGCTTCAACCGTTGATTGAATTGTGTTCAGGCTCCCGGGGGCAGCATCAGAAATGAGTTACCAACCAACTACAAACCCTCATTTCCACTGAAACCAGGCTGAAAAGACACAGCGAGGCCAACCTGAGCTGGGTGCATTAGAGAGCAAAGACACACACTGAGCATTGGTACTGCCGCAGCCGCCTCCTGCACCTGGGCACTGCCAGCAGTACCAGTGCAAACCAGAGCTGCCCATTACCTCTCCCGTAGAGCCGCTGGCACTGCAGGTCCGGGGACTGGCAGCGCCCCTTGTAGCAGTATCCGGTGCCGCGCTCACAGCCGTGCCCGTCCTGCACGTACAGGTCGGGGGGGCAGGACGCGGAGGACCCGTTGCAGAACTCGGCCAGGTCACACTGCGCATCGGCGGCGGGGCGGCACTGCGAGTTCTTCTGCTTGAACTGGCAGGGGAGGCAGAAAGGACTCGTCTCTCCGTCCCGCCAGCGGGGTCCCCTCTCAGGCCCCACACAGACCCTCCCGACGTTGTCCTCACACACGGCCCCGCTCCCTCGGGATGGCCGCTGAGGCTCCAGGTCACCACACGCCTGTGACGCTGCCCAGGACAGGCTTCCCCCACGAATAGTCCTCCTGGGGCGTTCAGGGAGCTGGGCTGGAAAGCCCTTTCTCCAAAAATAGATGATGATCTTGTGGTAATTGTAAATACAAGCCTTACCTGACATTCATTACAACACAATCCAGAGGAACATTTCACTCCTGGCTTAAACCGACATCTTTTAGTACAGCATTTATCCTTCAGGCATGCCTGGGGGCACATCACAAAACCAAGTTATTCTACTTCTCCAACTCCCCTACGCTTTTGACTGTCTGAGGTTGTCCCTTTCCTTCTTACCCCCAACATGCTACGCTTGGGCAATATCTAGCAGAAAAAGTGGGCAAAGCTACCATCAGATCAACACCAATATGGAAACCATTTAAAACCAGACATAATCCTTCTTGGCTAGCCTCTACCTCAGCTGTGCCCTTAGTCCAAGGGCTCATTGCTCTGAACATACAAACAGCATGAGCGTACATATTTAGGCATAATTCCCGCGGCACCCACCTCCGCCCCGCCGCAGTCGCACTGCTCGCCGGGCTCCACGACGCCGTTGCCGCAGACGGACACTCTCCGGTAGGACGGTCCGGTCAAGCGGGGCCTATGGAAAAGGCAGGTGCCTCCGTCGTGCTTCAGGAAGGTTTCAAAGTCGCCGATGCTGCAGTTGCTAAAGGCTTTTACCCCGCTGAAATGTCTAAAATAAAGCAAATTATCCATACTTGTTTGTCTTCACATGTCTGCAGCAGTTTTCTCTCTCAAAATCTCTGCGCCATTCAAGGACTTGTTCAGACTCTGGCACAAGGCACAACGGCCCCCTGGCAGCTTTCAGCTCACTTGTCAAACCAGACTTTACAACTCAGTATTAAGAGAGACTGAGAAACGTTCAGAAACATCTTGCTTGTGGAGAGAAAAGGTCTCTTTTTTTCAAGGTTAGCACTGAATTAGTAATTTAATTATTCTTTTTTCACTTCTTAAAGGAATAAAAGCAGATATTTCTGATTTGTCACTATTTTTGCAACAGAATGACAGTCATCGAGGACACCTCTGATGAGAGGACACCTGTGATCGTCCCCACCACATGCCTGCGCACACATGGCCAGGCGACGGGTGACACGTGGCTGCACGAGCCGGACGGCGCCAGCCGTTGCCGCGGCACTGACAGGGGACCCCCATCTCCCCCAGCGCGTCCTGCCCACCCGCCTCCCCCGCCCCGGCCCCCGCAGCCCCCGGGCAACGCCGCGGGCAGGGACGGGACCCCACCAACTCACAGCGCCTCCCGGCTCATGAGGCAGACGCGCCCGGGGCAGCGGCAGTCGCGGGAGTCGTCGTAGCTCACGCCCAGGCTGCGTCCCAGCAGCTGGGCCAGGAGGACGGAGAAGGACTCCAGCGTCACGGCCCCTTGGTACTAGAGGGAGGAGAGAGCGGGGCTGCCGCGGCCGCGCTTTCCCTGCGGAGACCCCGGCAGACCCCAGCTCCGGCCGCGGAGGCTCCCGCCTGTCCCTGCCCCGGCTGCCCGTGGGCGAGCTGCGGCTCCACGGACACGTGGGCTGGCAGGGGACAGGCAGGGGACAGGCGCCACCGTACCACGGCCACCGCGCCGGCAGCGTCCCTCTGACACGCCTTTCCCGGAGCCGTTGCGCCCACGAACGCTGCTCGGTCCCTGTACCTGAAACACACGCAGGCTCACCGGCCGCCCAGCCCGGGACGTCCCGGTCGCTGTGGGTCGGTGGGGGATCCTGGAGCTGCACAGCCGAATCACCCCGGTCCCCTGGGCGGCTCCGCTGTCCCCCGGTGCCGCCGGCAGCCCAGGGGAGCCGCTGGCGGGGTCTGCGTGGCGGCCGGTGCCTGTGCCGCGTGCCGGGCCGGGACCGGGGCTGCAGCCGAGCCTCTCCTCAGCCACGGGCTGCGGGGACGGACGGCACAGCTGGGTACGCTACATCACCACGGAACAGCAGGCTGGAAGGTGTGTCTTGAAAGAAGTGCTTTCAGAGTATTAAGGAATTAGGAAATACACAAGCCATAAGTTTCATTTATGAAAACATTTTTCATGGGAATCTTTACAGTTGAACCTACATTGGTTTAACTGATTTCTGTCACGTAATATTTAAGGAGCAAGGAAACCTTTATCTTACACTAATAGATAAGCTACGTCGTGCGACCACAGAGCGAGATATGACTGTTTCCACTGTAAAAATCGCTGTAGAAGGTCATCTGCCTCCCCTGCTGTCGATATCTTATTCTCCTCTGTCCACAGCTCCAGGGAGGACAGCACGATGGTAACATTAAGCGGGTTAAACATCTGAAAGCGCAAGAGAGGAAACGCCTGCTCACATACCTCTCCTTCTGGGCAGAAGTACAGCTCTATACAAGAAATAAATCAGGCAGGAAAAGCCGATTGCTGTTTTCAGTCGCTGAATGACATCTGTATGACAAATAGAAGGAACAAACCTAGAAAATAAGAAGCTCTACCAAGAGGCATGAGAACAAAGCCTAATAACTTCATAGGAAGGTTTCAGGGGGGTTTGAATAACTTGTCATTATACACATCAGTCATAACAGCACCAGTGGAGGGAAGAAAAGGATTAGAAGTTGCTCATAAGCACCCGAGTGGAAACAGATTAATGGTACGGCTGGTCGGTGGGACAAGATCTGCAGCATAGAGGGGAGCGATCTGGGAAGCCTCAAAATGTCAGACTTTGGCTGCCGTAAGGCAGACTGCCTGCATTTTTGTACCTCTGCAGGAGACATTGCCCGCACATATGGAAGGATATTGATTTGTAGCAGATCGACGGGGCTAGAGAAAACCTCCTCGGGAAACACCTTGCAGGCTGTCAAGGCCAGGCAGCTTACCCCGCGGCGCTGGTGCAGTCGCAGCGCGAAATGGAAATGGGGGCAGCGGCCAGGTTGCACGAATTCCTACTCGTGCTGCTAAACAGAACTTCCCTTGACACCAACGTGTCGCAGTTCAAGACCCACCCCAAGCAGCTGACCATGGCTCTAGCACGGACCGCACCGCTAGTGCCGTCACAGCTTTAAAGAGCTTATTTTCACAGTTGCTAAGCCAGACCTTTGTGTTAGCCCACTGGGACTAAACCCCTCGCCCACCTCTGAGCAAGTCTGGACCTGGCTGCCGGGAAGCTAGGAGCTCCTGCCGAGCCGTGCCCAGCCTCCGTGGCCAGAGCATCGCGCGCCAAGACCTGGAATTCATGTTTACGTAACCTCCTCCTAAACCCAAGAGCAGCTTGGAAATCGGTGGCCGTTACTAACACCAAACCCCCCATCATCTTACTACAATATAAACCAGACTTTAAGAACTTACGTTGTTGACCAGATTGAAGACCTGGATTATCTTCTGCGTCGCAGCATTCGTGTCTGAACCCATGTGGTTGTACTGAAAAATAACCCAAGAGGACACAAGAGCAGACAAGGCATTTACCACGGTGGCGTGCAACAACGTTGAATGCTGAAACGATTGCCAGCACCCAAGCACGTAAATGGGAGCTACGAATTTTCAGTCTTTTTTTCCTACAAAATCCACAGTGCACGTAACTTTTCAGAAGGGAAACAAACGCATAGAAAAGCTGGGAAATGGCAACATTTCTACGTGCACAGAAGTCAGGCGAACACGTGAAGAAAACGACTGGCACAGACTTACCAAAGCTTTGTCCAACACTATGTACACTTTTAAGTATTTGGGAGATTGTGCTGCAGCTGAGAGCGGCTGAAAAAGAAAATGGCCTCCAATGCTGTTTATTTCTACGATGTTCTATGGTCACTTTATTCCTGAGGTTCGCTACGCTACTCAAGTGTCCATTTGAAAGCAATGCTGTCTTCAAATTAGCACAAGGTAAGAAGGCATTCCAAAGTAGCTAATTCTGACTTCTTTCAGAAGCCTTTTTACCTTGTCAGTACCTCTCATTAGGCACCAGATGAGTAACGAGCCACACAGCACCCCATCGCCAGCGCTGGCACTCATAAACCTCGCCCCCACCTCTGTCCGGCCAGACAACACCAGACAAAGCCTCCTGCGGGATCGGGCCCCTCCTCGCGTGACGGGGACATCGGCACCACCGCGGGAACAGGCTCACACTCACTTCGCCATCTCCACGCGCTTTGGACGACACCTCCTCTGCCGTCAGCTGCCCCGGCCCTCCCTCGCGGCGGCCGGTGGCAAAGAGGGAACCTGCCGCCTTCTCGTTGCTCACGCGATACACAAAGTGCTCGAAGGCAGGAGAATAATCCAGGGGCTCGATCCCGTAGCTGACGTTCTCAAACTGCAGTAAGCCCCTGCCACGGTGACGGTGCGCCGTCTGGCACCGGGCGCTGGCAGCCGCGGCGCGGAGCTGCCGGGGCTCCCCCCGGCTCCCCCGCGGCAAAGCCCGGCAGCGCCCGCCAGCACCAGCGGGCAGGGCATCGCGGGGAGGTGGCGGTTCGTTACCTGAGCCCCGAGCAGGTGCTGAGGGTCACTGCCGAGTTGGGGAACCCATCGATGTAGCCCCGGTAGTGGCAGCCTCCCTAAATCACGACAGAGGACAAGGAGCCCCTCCCGTGGCCGCGGAGGCAATGCCCTCACCCATCACCGAAAGAGCTGAACTTGCACATACTGGAGAGCGGCTCTACGCCACAACACTTACGGGAGAAAATCCCCAAAGCAATCCAAGGTTACCTTGATATGGGTTGAATCAGAGCGTATAGATCCCTTCTCATTAGACATGTAAATCCTGAAGTCATCAGATAAAAAGACACTACAAAAGAAAGGCATACGGTGAAACACTTAAAATAGCATCTCTTTCCCAGAGTCTTTTGCGTTTATTCCAGGTCCTGCAGCCTGTGCTGGTGCACTGGCAGATACAGAACCTGCTGGTGTCAGGGCTCACGGGCACAAACAGCCCCAGGGAGCAGCGCCAGCGGCCACAGCCGGGCATCCCCCCACAGCCGGGCACCGTCCCGTGCTGGGGCAGAGCTCACGGCCCAGCAGCGCCGGGGAACAGGACGGTGGCGGTCAGGCGAGGCAACGCCAGGCCCAACTTACTGCTGCCGCAGGTGAACGGTGTACGGCCTCCCCTCTATCCCGAGGACGTAGGACACCGTGTCCTTGCGCGTGCAGAAAAGCGGAGAAAGGGAGAATTAGGAGCGATGACCTCGGAGAAGCGCGCTCCGAGGGCGGCTACAAATGCTGAGGGCAAGCACAAGAGCTCAGTGCTTCCTCAGGGAGCGGGCACAGCCTTTGCCATGCTGACAGCCCTGGTGTGGTCCTGCCCCACTGCCGCCCTGCAGACCCCCGCCCCACTAGAGCCCTGAAGCGATGGCCTGCGGAGCTACCACCTCCCCCGTCGCATTCGCAGGCCGTGGGACCGTGATCTGGGCCAGCACTGGCGAGCCTGGAGGGGAGAGAGACCCGCATGGTGCCGAGCACGGCCCCGGCCCCAGCGCCAGGCAGTGCGGGGCAGCCCCGAGGGCCGGGGTCAGGGGGGTCCAGAGGGGTCCGGGGGACTCACGCAGCACCAGCAGCACCAGCAGTGCCTGGTGCAGCCCCATCTGCCCGTCCAGTAACGGCCCTGCCGTGTCGGTTGGGCCCCGCCCGCCCGGGAAAGCAGAGGCAGACGAGAGCACCTTGTACAAAACCGGCATCTTTATTGCTCATTTGTTTCTTACAAAGGGGGTTGGTTACAGCCCTTTCGCCAGAGCCCGGCGGTACTGGAGTGCCACGCGCCGCCACAGGGAGCGGGGACGGTGCTGCCGAGCGCGAAGGTTTAAACGCGTGTCGGACACGGACGGCGCCTCCGCTTTCTCCACACCTGCTCGGGGGGCAGGGATAAGCGTACGCTTTAAAAAACAAAGTCAGTAGTCATCTTCAGTATTCAACACGTGTAAAGTTTCAGCTATTTCCTTTCCATAGAATCGCTTCTAAAAACCGCACGCTCGCTGCCCTATGCCACCACCCTGCGGATATTGCTAACGTGCACGCTGGAAGTATAAAAACTCTTTATCTGTTAAAAGGCACCATTTCAACATAGTTTTAGTTCGCACATACAGCTTCAGACACAACGAAGTATGTCTCTTCTTGGATGACCTCATTCCCCAGATTCCCTCTGCTCGTCCCCAGCCTCCGCGCCGGGCCCGCTCCCGCCGCCGGCAGCCTGGAGAGGCTGCCCCGGACACCCACCTCGTTCGGCTGCGAAGCTAACCCTGACAGACAGACAGACACAGCCCAAACTGAGGAGAATACAAGGAAAATTAGGAAGTGATTATCTTGGAACAAACAGAAGACCCCCACAAATACGTCTGGTGATATTCTAGGTGACGTTTTACATATTTTAATAGTGTTATAAATCTTAGTCTAAGTTTATGGGAAACCACAGGAGTTCAAGTATTTTATTACTGCAAATGCAAACACTATATATATATATTTATATATGCAGATACAGAGGGAAAGATTTTTGTTGTTGTTTGGCAATATTATGGGGGATTTTACAGACTGAGTTTGTACTGGGTGGCTGGCACAAAGTGACAAAGCCAATCACTCTTTTCAGTACTTCTTTCACTTCTAGCAAGTTTGGCAACGGATTTCTATTTGTGACCACCTGCGCCCAGTTTCTACCCACGGCACAGCGGCCTCGCGCTCACCACGGCTCCCCTCCTCCGCCGGCACGCCACGTGCTGAACACGCCTTTTCAGAAAGGGTGTTTTAAAATCTAGTTTAGCCCGCGGCGTGGAAGCGGAGGGCAGTCCCATCGAACGCAAGTTAGGCTGTAAGCATCCTGACTGACACTAAAGGGGTTTGGGGATTAGGGGAAGAGGCTGCATTAGTCAACAGGTTCCTGTTTAAAGTGCTCAGAGAAGCTCCGGGGGTCGAGGCAGATACAGCACTTTCTGCTTCTTGGTGTTCTGCAGGGACTGCCTCTCAGTCTTCAGACCGAAATGAAAACCTAAGAGCACCCCATTTTCTAAAACCAAAATACGGCCATGTCTCTTCGTACCTTTATCTCCATTGCCCATTCACGGTATTAGTGGAAATTAGTACAGGATTCTCATTTAGCAAGTCAGTTACTAATTTAAAACCATTAAACTTTGTGCTATATGAGCACTGCTTAGTGTCAGTCAGCATGAAAGTAAGAATTTAAGTGCATTATTACACATCAATAAACATATATACATGCATAGACGTGTTTACAATATATTTATCTTCCTCTGAAAAAGTACACCGATACCTTATTTCACTTGTGCCATTAATGTGTAAATGGGTAACATTTTCCAGTCCATGCAAAATAATTTTAAGATAATTGGCCAGATTTCCTTGTTTCGAAAATGGCATGGGTTACCTCAAGTTCTTCACTGTACAGATAGAAAGACGACAACAAATCAGATAATTTCATGATTAGGGCTCATCGCAGAAATGGGGGAACCAAAAGCCACTCGAGTGCTGTACTTTAAGCATTATTCAGCTGCAGGCTGCTCGGCTCCCAGCCGCACAGCCCCGCCGCCGTTTACAAAGCCACGCTACTCAGATCTAAGAACGGGTTAGATGTTTTCGGTTCCTGTAGCTTTGGTAGAGGTATTTAGTTTAAAGTTTTACATTCCTCGTTTCAATATCTCATTTGCCTTATCCCAGGCTGCAGAAGGAAAGCTTTCCAGGATTACCACGGGCCGCTCGATGCAAGAGGGACGACTGCCATTTCAGCTGTCTCAGTGGACAGGTCAGCTCACGGGAAGGCCCCGAAGAAGCCCAAAAGCTATTTGGGAGGCAAAGGTGCCGGTCGAGAAGGAAAATACTGTCCCTGAGGTAAACATTTTTGCTGTGAAGGAGGAGGTCCCTGAGGTGCACATCTCTGTTGCGGAGGCGGCGGCCTACAGGGGGACAGAGAAGCCGTCGTCAGGCCAGGTGGCTGCGCCCCACGCGCGGCCCTCCCCTGCCCCGGCCCTGCTCCTCACAGTCTCGGCTTCCGCGCCGAGGGCTCACGTCAAACACACCGTGGTCAGACTCGGCTGCCCGTTGCCCGCGACCCTCCCGGTTTGTCACACACCATCTTCCCCAAAATAGTTTGAAGATCCCCACGAGTTTCCCACCCGCGCAAGCTATTTTAAAGCACTCCCTCTCGATACCCTGTGGTTTCTGGACACGCGTGTCTTATGGCATGGGCTTTACATCTTAGGAATACAATTAAAAAGTAAAATGAAAAATAAAGGTAAAAGTTCTGTTCAAAGTTAATGAGAAATGGCCCTGCACTTGGCAATAACGTTCCCCAATCAGCAAAACGCCAGATTTTTGAGTAAGATCTTTTTGAACTGGGTATTTTGAGAAGCATTTCATTCACCTGCATGCAGGGCTAATCTGGCGTACAGCATTCCCAAGCCTGTTAATCATAATGTAGCCGTGACAGTGTGCAAAATGAATGCTGCGGGTAACAGCGCTTTGGTTCCACCGCGTGAAATGAAGGAGAAACTTCTTTCAATAAAAGGTCAGTCCTGCTTGCACATAGCGCATGACGGAAGACCCTAATGCTTACAGAGATGAAGGCAACGACAACCTGTATACATCGGGGCACCTGCCAATAGTGATTTGCAATAACTCAACCAACCTTGTCGGCAGCTTCTGTGGCTGTGGGGGCTGGTATTGCTGAGAGGGGTAGTAAGACTGGTGGTAAGCCTGCTGAGGATACTGGTTAACGGGGTAAGATGGAACAGGAAAGGTATTTGGTTCCATATCCTACAAAGAAAACAACGAGAACGTTCAGAAATTTGCACTTAGGGAATTGTTTGTTTGGTAACAAAGAATACACAGAATCGTATAGGTCGGAAAAGATCTTTAAGATCATCAAGTCCAACTATTAACCTAACGCTCTAAACCAGGTCCCCAAGCATCATGTCTACATGTCTTTTAAATACCTCCAGGGATGGTGACTCCACCACTTCCCTGGGCAGCCTGTGCCAGTGCTTGACAACCCTTTCAGTGAAGAAGTTTTTCCTAATGTCCAGCCTAAACTTCCCCTGGCACAACTTGAGGCCGTTTGCTCTCATCCTATCACTTGATACTTGGGAGCAGAGACCAACCGCCCCCTCACTCCAGCCCCTCTCAGGCAGCTGCAGAGAGCGAGAAGGGCTCCCCTCAGCCCCCTCTTCTCCAGGCTAAACCCCCCCAGCTCCCTCAGCTGCCCCCCAGCACACTTGTGCTCCAGACCCTGCCCCAGCCCCGCTGCCCTTCTCTGGACACGCTCCAGCCCCTCAAGGCCCTTCTTGTCCTGAGGGGCCCAAACCTGAGCCCAGCATTCGAGGTGGGGCCTTCCCCAGGGCCGAGCACAGGGGCCCCATCCCTGCCCGGCCCCTGCTGGCCACACCAGTGCTGACACAAGCCCGGGGGCTGGTGGCCTCCTTGGCCACCCGGGCACTGCTGGCTCATGCCCAGCCGCTGTCAGCCAGCACCCCCAGGGCCTTCTCCGCCGGGCACTTCCCAGCCCCTCTGCCCCAGGCCTGGAGCGTTGCCTGGGGTTGGTGTGACCCAAGGGCAGGACCCGGCCCTTGGCCTTGTTAAACCTCACACAAGTGGCCTCGGCCCATGGATCCAGCCTGTCCAGGCCCCTCTGCAGAGCCTCCCTGCCCTCCAGCAGATCAACACTCCCGCCCAACTTGGTGTCACGTGCAAACTCACTGAGGGTGCCCTCGATCCCCTTGTCCAGATCATTGACAAAGATATTAAACAAGACTGGCCCCAACACTGAGCCCTGGGGAGCCCTGCTCATGACCAGTCGCCAACTGGATTTAGCTCCAGTCACTACAACTCTTTGGGCCCAGCCATCCAGCCAGTTTTTTACCCAATGAAGAGTACACCCACCCAAGCCACGAGCCACCAGTTTTGCAGGATACTGCTGTGACATTAGTTAAGTGACATTTAAGACCACTTGCAAACAAACCTGAGAAACGCAGCAGAAAGAAGCAACAGCACTCTGAAAAGTACTACATTTTGGAAAAAAAAAACCAGAAAGGTTGATCATGACAAGCACTTGATTTGTTCTGCAAGTGTGCTTTGGTCAGTCATTGCATTCAGAGAGGAACTGCATTCTGCAAAGGAGCGGGGCCAGGGAGCTGGCAAGGATTGCTCCCTTCCTCGCGTGGGGTGGGGGTTCCAGCGGGAGGGAAAGGAGGTAGTAAAGCAGGCAAACTGCTTGCCAAGCCAAGCACAGCATGTTAAAAAAAAAGCTTAAACAGTGGGAAACTGAGGAGTTCACACACACACCCCTTAAGAAATAATTATCCTCTTTGCCTCTTAGCAAAGAAAAAACCTGATTTGCAGAAAAATAAAGTAACTTTGAAGCTTTTATTACGGCAAGAATTATATGAACTACCTTCATCTGTTACTTTAAAGTAAGAGATAACAAAGTAATGAAAAAGTAGATCACTCCTACCCTGGGTACACCTCTTGGAGGATAAGGCATGCCATGTGAAAAGCCTCTGTGGTGGTAGTCTCTCGGTTCAGTTTCTGTCCTAGGAGGTGGTGACTGAAGTGACCTGAAATCCCGTTGATATGGACTGTGTGAGCATATAACCTTGACAGAATGACTATGCAGGCTATGAACCCAAGCACTTGAACCCGCTAGATGGATTTGTACTATCTTAGCACAGATCAAATGTCAGGAAGATAACATTTACCACAAATCTAACAAACATAACCCTTTTTCTGTTTAGGACTATGACAGCTTTATTTTGCCACTTTATACCAAAGGTGGGACCCAAAACCATAAAACCCATCACCAATGAACAGCAACAAACATAACGGTAAAAAGATAGTTCTGCTCCCTCAATTTAAGATGAATTTAGCTTTTCTGTCCCTGCCCAGGGCAAGCAGCATGCGTCACTTGATGCAGGGGCCTTTGCCTGCCACCCTGGGACGGGAATATGCCTCCATACTTTGGCATTGGCTTGTGTAAACCAACATCCAGGGACTACTTCGGAAGGGCAGAGAAGCAGGTAAAAAGGAGACCGTACTTACGAATGGCAGCGTGACATCAGCCTTCTAAACCATCGCTTCAGCCTGTCTCTTTTTGCAAATGCCAGAGCAGCAGCTATAAGGAGTGGGAGGACCAGGAAAAAAAATACCAGCAGCCCATTTCTCAGCGAGGTGTCTTTGTTTGATGGGGAGAAAATGACGGAGAAGAAAAGAAGTATTACATGGCGTTACCACCACTTGACTCATTGTAGCAGTGAATATTTGGTAGGATTGGTTCTACCACTATTTTCCATTTTTCATAGAAGAAAAAAATGAAGGAATCTAGTAAGACTGCATGATATATGCCCAAATATATTATTTTCTGATTACCTTTTCACAGGGATTGTCTGGTTAAAGATGAAAGGACTGTACGTGCCATCATACCCTGGGCTATAACAGCATATTGAATTACTAGATCAATACCTAATTTTTCTTCCACTACATTACTGTGAAGATCTTATGACCTCAACTGAAAGACAGAAAAATGGAGCTTCTGCCCTTTGGTCTGATCCTAAATCTTCCTCTTCTCCTGCCATTGTCTGCTGTAGGCAAGGAACTCAGGTTCTTAATTATATCTACATTTTTATATGCAGCAAATTTCTCCGCTGCAGGCTGTACAAAAAAAGCCTCTCCCTTTTTTTTGTCTGATGATTTGAGGCATCTGTCCATGCTTCAACGTGACTCTCCAGGCCGGTATTGCATCAACACAGTGTCCAGCTCCCCCCAAACCCACACCACCTTATGAAAAACAGTCAAGATCATTCTTGCAGCTCAAAGAAAGGACTACATCAACCCCATCCTTACATAATCCACATGGGCATTGCACAAGTTTTCTCCAAATTACGGCTTGGATTTGGCTTCCTATTTCATCTTCAGACTGTCAGTGAGAAAAGTAAGCTTCACAGCCTCTTTCAGTTTGCTCTGTCATGTGCACGAATCGTGCTCCCCTGCCCCAGGCACCATTTTCCCACTCTTACAGTCAGACATAGATACATATATCTTCCAAGTACAAAGACACATCATCTTGCCACATCAGGCGCTGACCTAGTACCTTTCCTGGGGGAAAAACTCTATGAAAAAACCCACAAAATTCTCTCCCCAACCCATCTTTTCTCTCCACAAAAAAAAGTGAACCCAAAGCCTGTCAACAATATAGTGTCACAAACCTCCGCATCTCCCTGTTTCCTTATCACGTATCTCTTCTATACCGTACGTTGTTCGGGGCAGGGACTAGGTTTGTATTTACTACCAAATAAAGCACACTGCCTGCACTCAAATAATTAAATGTTAATAAAATAGGGACTTGTCAACACGCGCTGCCCTAGCCCACCTCGGCCAGACGTTAGACCTGACGGCACTGCAGGCGCACACGCAGCTACCTGCGGATCCCAGAACAGGGCAGCTACTCCTCTCTGCCACCACTGCTAGAAGCAGCGAGTCCTTACGGACATGCGGATTCACACGCACGGATTTGAACCCACCACCTCAGCCAAATTTCACGTTTTGTTTGGATCTGAGAATGGAAGGGGGTTCAGTTCCCGCTTGGATACGGACAAGCCCAAGAAGATTTTGGTCCAAGGTGGCAGAAATCACCTGAAGGCAATTAAACCAGCCCAGTTTCTTTACAGATCCCCAGCAGCCCAACAGAGAAGTGCGACACCTTGAGCCCAACGCCTTAACTCGAATCGCTTGCAAATGAAACCCGGCGAAGGGCCGAAGAGCCGACCACTTCAGCCGTGTCAGAGCAATGAGGCACCTGTGCTCGGCCCAGCGCCAGCCTTAGCCAGACGGGCCCACAGCTCTGGAGTTGCCTCACAGCTACTTGCCGTTATAAGGAGGTCCACTGTCCAGACTTCCTCCGTAGCCTTTCGTGTCACAGTAAGGAGGGGCCCAGCCTGCTTCACAGTGACAGTTCCTGTTGTTATTGCACACCTGTATTTACACAGCGCAAACATCACAATAAGGCCTATTTAGTAACTTAAGTCCCGCCATATTTAAAAACACCACGCAGTAGCCACGACCGTCTATTCTGTCCCTTCCATATCACTGGGCCTGGAGAACTTTAACCACCAACTCCCACGTCAATTCTAAATAGTCCTTGGCCGGGCGTCTCAAGATTTCACATGACTGAGCGAGCACAGCGTTTTTCAGGGTGAGCTTCCAAAGATTAGCTATCCCAATGGCGTAAAGAGCCGGGTTTTTTTTTTTTTTTTTGCGAGATGCAGAGTTTCAAATTACATTAGTAACACTGGAACTGGGAATTATTCTTGCCTGGCAAAAAATATCATCTTAAGAGCTTTTGTCAGAGATTTTTTTCATACTGTTATTGGCTATCTTGCCCAGAAACATTTTATAGAGAGTTTTACTGTAAAACAAAACAGAAAAATTAAGTTACTATCCACCATTTTAAAACTTGCTCAACTTACATAACTTTGGTCCAATTTTTGCTGACTGCTAAAGGCACTTTTCTCATTAACAGTACGAAAAACCAGCTTTTTATAGCAAAAGCCATCCTTAAGAAACACACAGCTTCATTTTTTTATTAATCACTGCATCTAGCATCATGATTACTTTATTCCACATTATTTATATTCCACATTAGCTATTAACAGCTATTAGCTGTTAACAGAGAAGGGCAAAAGACTTCCTAAGTGAAAAAAAGACTAGTATATAGACACTATTGATTAAGCACAATTACAGTGTGCCTGGCTCAGGCTGGGACCTTTGATTAAAAAAAGCCTGTTTACAGATTTGCACAGCCGTTGGATTCTAAAAAACCTAATGTTCTCATAACAAAGATGTCAGAGGACCTTACAGCAATACTGTCAGTTAGATCAAAACTTGCAATGAACGCCAAGTCTGTAAGCTGACTATGAGTAGGAGCGGAGGCTCTTGCTCCACTTACCCCGTGTCCGTGGCACTGCCTCTCCACGTCACAGTCGTAGTTCAGGACGGAGGCACTCACACACTGGAAGTGCCTGCAGATCTAGGGGAATCGAGAGAGATGCACACTAACGAAATGAGACGGCATTTCACTGACCTACCCCTGCGCTCCCCAGCGCGCGGCTCTGCAGCCACTCTGTGCTCACTGACCACGAAGCAAGTCTCATACTCATACGTGATAAACCCAAACTCAACAGAAACACGTCTGTTCTAGTGAAGGCTTCTCAGCATGGGGTCTGAACTGTCACTGGAAGCCTTTTGTCTCTAGTCTGAATGTAAAGGAATAGCAATTATACTGTGCGCAGTAAGGACATGTGGAATGCACATTCCTCTACCGGGGCTAAGCTTCCAGGCTTTTCAGTTCAGTTTGATTTTAATTGAAGTTGTCTTAAAGGCCATTTGTGTGTGCCCAGCTCTTCCTGCTCATTGACAGAGCAAAGATTCTGGCTCTCAACAAACTTAATTTCTTTTGCTTCATCTATAAATGAAAGGCTCATTACATTTTTCACGCGCACACTGCGGTACTAGGCGGTGCGGGGAACCAACGCACTTGCTCGGTTTTGCATTAGCTACAGGCATCAAAAAATTTAATGGCCATAAATATTCATGAAACAACGCAGCTGAAAGTTTTATTGACATGAAAACCCCACATTATTACTTTAAGAAATAACTTTTTAATTGTTAATTACCTTTCCAGTATCACATTTGGTGCCTTCATTCACCATTCCTGGGTCTGGGACATCAGAGCCTAGCTGGAAATCTACACCCCAGCACATGGTGCCTCTAATGGGAGTTTGGATAATAGCAGGCTTAATTCCAAAAACAGGCATAGTTTTCACATTTTCACATTGCAGCTTCCCACACATGGCATTCCTACAACACCAACATACGAACACTGTAGTGACACTTGCATTTATTCTGAGAAAAAGACTATCGCATATTTGACATGATCTTTTCTTTCTACTGGAAGACACTACTTGAAAATAAAACTGAGGCAACTTGCCAAACAAAATTGAGATGGGCCTCATTTCAGTGCTGCAAGAGTATGGATTCATCCCTCCTTTCTGTTAGCTGTTGGGATCTTCACATTAAAGAAAACATGATGATTTGCTACTTGTTTTTCTGTACGTGAACACCTCAGGCTAAGAACAATCAACGACGGGAGATGTGGAACACACTCCCTGCCACAGCCCCATGTCTGAACGTGTGACGCGCAGATTCCCCCGAGGCCACCGAACACCGCACACATGGGAACCTGCAGCATGAGCCCCAAAGCTTCAAACCCAGCTATGGAAGAGCTGCCTCAACATTTAACTCTTGCCCATAATAGCTGAAATGAGTTTGAAGCCAGACAATCTAGAACAGAAGCCAACAAAACTCACAACTGCATAAGTGTGAGGTCTTTAAGTGCTAATAACAGCTTCATAAATTAGAAGAGAGCACATTTTTCTAAGCGAATTCATGGCGGTTTCAGAATGATGCATGCATGTCAATAAGGTTAGATTATGGGACAATGTGTCTCTCCCCAGTGCACCTGCTAAAACACCCCAAACTAATACTACAGCACCCGAATCAGGATTCTCAATGATACATTTAGGAACTTCTTGATGCACTGGGCTCAACTCACCAGCTGGAACATTTCTTGTAGTCATGGCCATGGAAACCACAGTTGCCAAATCTGTCACCCTTGGAATTCACTTCAGCAAAACAAATGTTGGGGGCTGCTTTGGCTTCTGCAAACAACAGCCCATCCCCCAGACAGAGGAACCAAGTTAAATAGGGACAGAAACACCTCGTATCATCATGTCTTCTTCACCCAGAGGAATTATCCTGCTACACACCTAGTATTTTCCAAGCAGCACAGAGAGCTTAAGAACTCGATCAGAACAATAAAGAGGTGAAAATGTCAGCACTATGAGGTTCCAAGTTTAAAAAGAGAGAGAAAAATAGTCACTTAACATTGATTCAGTTATACCATTTGATATTTCTTCATGGCTTCTTTACAGCTCTATACACCGGAAGCCCCACTGTAATAGGAACGAGCACTGCAAGAAAACTACTACTTGAATCACCAGCACTGCATTAAACGTAACAAAGGAAGAACGCGTGAAGGCTAAGCCATAACCACCACTATTTCAAATCCTTTGCCAAAGCCAGCTGGTCTTTGTTACAGGAAAACAAGTAAATATGTTTTAAACAAACTTAGCTACGTTTCCTAGAAAAATTGTAACACTGTGCTCTCCCTCACTTGAGCCAAAGATGTCCTGACACTGTGCGTCGTAGTACTGGCAAACGCCATTGTAACAGTAGGCTTCCTCGTTGTGGCACGGGTGACCATTCTGAACAGTGAAGTCTGGCTGGCAGAACTGGGACGTGCCGTTGCAGTACTCTGGAAGGTCACACTCGTTGTTACTTGCCCGACACTCGGTTCCTCCAGGAAGGAGCTAAAAAGAGACGGGAGGGTGAAACTGCATCAGAAAACAGGAACCTTAGAGCAGAGACAAACTGCACCCAACCCACAACATGCCCCAGAAAAAGGGCACTGGTCTGAAGCCCTCGGTGGGTGCTGTGTACATGCGTGACAATTCCCTCCCAGATGCACTGCTAGGCTAATGCCCTCCTCTTCTCGACCACCGAACAACACTTCCAAATATTACATTTGAGTCTCTTACCCGGCAGTTTTTACAGCAGTCGCCGTAAGCACATTCAGCACCCGATCGGAGTCTGCAAGTACCTGGCTCACAGCAAGGATCACTTTCACATTCCTGAAAATGGAAGTACTGTGAGTGTCAAGAAACCGCATGCTCTGCCACGCACAGTCCCCTCTCCAGCAAGGGGCACGCAAGGCTACCCTGGCAGCATTTGTAAAACACACAAGCTGCTAACCTTTGGTGAACCACAGTCACACTCCTCCCCAGCATCTACCAGCCTGTTCCCACAGTACGGGACGCTGTAGGTTTCATCAGGCCTGGGAACGTTGAGCAGGCAGCTTCCACCTTTGTTGAGAGTTAGCTTCTCAAAGTCTTCTGCACTGCAGCTGCTGAAGTTCCTCGATCCCCTGCAACGGAGAACACGAGCTTATCTTTAAGTCAGCCCACAAGCATCCCCTCGGTTTGTAGAGCAAGGGTAACATTGGCTTTCCCCATGAGCTGCAAGCATGACACAACTCCTTGCAAGCGTACTCTGGAGATGAAAGTAACCCACAAAAACTAAGCGCACGGGTCGGGAGTTTTGACCCTCAGAAAACGCCTTCCCTTTTCTGAGTTACTTACGACGCTCCAGAGCTCATGATGCAACTGCTTGCTCCACAGTGACAGACGCGTTCATCATCATGGTTCATCCCCAGGTTATGTCCCAGTTCGTGAGCCATAATTGATGCAAACATCTGTATACTGATTCTTCCAAACTGCACAAGAGCAAAACAGAAGAAGATCAGTGGACAGCTTATATTGAGAAAGTCGGCATTTACTTATGTGCCAAAAAGATGCTGCTGTCATTCTGCCTCTACATTAACAGGATCTCAGACCAACTGTGCCTGCTTTCCAACCAAGTGCATGTCATTTGCTCAGCAGTAAGAGCCCTTAGATAAACACACTTGGGACCCTACCTAACAACCTCTGCTCTCCAGTGCAGCTGCGGCTTTAACACAAAAACTAGAGCTCTCCGCACCAGCCCAAATCCCCTTAAATATACACACTCCGATTCCAGTACTTCTGTCACTAGTCCAGGGAAAGAAGATTGCTGGGATTGCCAGTTATCTGGCATCAGCAATTCAGTTCATTAACACTCTGCAATTTCACAGAAAGAGGGCAGTCAACCAGCACTGCTCTACGAGTTCGCAACTGCGGAGGTCAAGCAGGCACCAGAGGATGGATTTGAGAACACCTGCAGCTCCCACACACCTCTAAGGCAGGGGTGCTTAAAATGCCTGCAGAGAAATCCTGTCCCTTTTTCATGAGGGCTGCGCACTGGGGAGAGGGAAGGCTGAGCAGACGATGCAGAAGACTACGGAAAAACTGTAATCCAGATATCATGGAAGTACCAGAATTGGTTGGGGACCACATAAAAGCCCCCACTAAGCCACTTCAGCTTTGTTTTTGAAGGCTGTGCTCTTCCAGAAAGACTTCTGGAGTGCAAAACTCTTATCCTGATCACATTCGCAGTATCACTGAAGGTATCTCACCACATTAATGCCTCCTGCGTGGCTCTTGGAGCACACTGTTCCAACATAGGCCATTCCAGCTGTGCCACCAAACCCCTTCTTCCTGCAGTCATGGGGAGAAAAAGGAAAGGCAATCGCCCCGTCCGCACAGCCACACGATACTGCCAACAGTACAGCCCATCCCCACAGCCACTCGATACATCGCTCCTGCTTCTGGGGCACAAAATACTGCTTTTCTAGCTTTCCAAAACTAACAAAGGAGCACTGCTAGGTGCGCTGCTATTGACCGCAGGTACGAATGTACCAGTTCAGCTTTATCGTTCTGTTCATGGTTCTTGTATTCTTTTAAATTAAGACAGGAGTTTGCAGAGAATGTTATCCTCTTACACATCTTCCCTCTAACTATAAAGAGCTAAACGGTCCACCCTTATCATCATTTGTTTTAATCAGCTGTTAGCTGCCTTTCTACTATTGCTGAACTCCATAGATTTCTTTCCTTATCAACTTCCTTTTCATTACTATCTCATTTTGTTTCTACATAGTTCTTGAAGCTTAAGAGCAACAGCACAATGCAGCACATTTTACTTCATATAAGAGAATTTTTAAAATTAATATTTCTTCAGCCATTTCACCCTCATCACCTGAACGGAGCTGTTCTGCCTTGGAGGAGAGGCTCCCAGCTCCCGTGGGAAGGGGACCTGCTGCTTTGCACGAGGGCGGGCTGGGCTGTGCCCCATGCAAAGCAGCGCTCTCACCTCTGCCCTTTCTCATACCTCGGGCAGTGACTTCCTAAGGCTGCGCTATCTGCGGGAGTGGGAAGTGCACAGGGGCAGCATCCTGGAAGCGGGGCAGACACAACAGCTCAGGAAGCTCTGTGCTAGTGTAAGGCAGTAGGGATGGACAGATTAACGTCACGTGTCAAAACTCAAACCATGCAGGTAGCTTCTGGATACCACTGCAGAAACAACTTTTGTTCCATTAAAATGCAACACACTGCAGCAGGTTTGTGCTCATTTTCAAGTGGAAAAAGCCCTAGATCACAAGTGTAACTGTTGTACAACCCGACAAAGGATTATCTGAATGGAAGCTTTGTACAATACAACATATAACATTGCAGGATGTGCAGGACAGGAAAAAAACTGTTGTTTAGCAATATACCTGGCAGAGAGGACACCGAATTCAAGGACCACAGAAACCTTAAAAATGCTTATGTTGACTTGGAACGCTTTCACCAGTACGTACAACACAGCAGATCGCACTGGGCTCTCTGCTGACATACAACAGCTACTTCCGACGCTAGAGCACAGCTGAGCAGACAGGAATAGAATAAGCTGATTAGGAGTCAAAGGAGGGAACTGCAACTCACAGAACAAATTGGGCACTGTCATGTCTCCGGCGCAAAACAAGATTCTTCTCTCGCCACTGTACAAAGTTTGCCAGCACATCACCAGCACCCCCGTCTGTGCTAATTACGTTTTCATACTTCCAGATCTCCAGACCAACCAGCACAATGCGGATGTTCAACATGATGTACATCTGGGGAGGAAAAAGGAGGAGAAATATTTCAAAGACCTTCAGATAAGAACAAGTGGTCTGTCGTTATGTGTCTTATCGCAAGAATCTACTTTTTCTGTTTGGATTTGTTAGATTTTTGGGGTTTTTTTGTTTTGTTTTTTTTAAATTTAGAACACAATTCCAATCACCAGAATGCATTTTCCCTGCGATTCAGACCTTCATTAGCTACAGGATCAATGACAAAATCCACAACAGAAATAAAACGAAGTCTCAATCCTGACAAAAAGCATTGTCTGAAATAAGCAAGTGGAAAGATATGCTTTTTCTCTACCTTATGAATACTTAAGAATTGCAATAACTGCAACATTCTGTCCTGTCTCCCACTGTATGTAGTGCAGGTTGGAAGAGTTCCCTAAATTAGTTCTCAAGTATGATGACTGCAAATGACTTTAGAGGTGGAAAAGCTTTCATAGGGATGCATTCACCAAAGCCCACCGTCAACAAATACCGTCATCGCTTTGCAGCCCCTGCTCCTCTGGCACTCCTTCAGCACCACGTGCAGGCACAAGACCAAATTCTATCAGCCATCAACATGATGGCCGAGGGAACAGGTTTAGCTCCTGGCTTGATAAAACCCTTTATTTCATTCTCACCAAAGCGGTAACAGAACAGACTCCAAGGTGGAAGTTTACACAAGCAAACTGAGCTGCAGGGCTGCGGCACACAGCATCGCTCCCACTTACGCTCAGGGCAGCTCTAACTTACACTGTCGAGGAAGTTTGCCAGCTGCACCATGTGTTCTCTTACTTCTGTTTCACTCTTCCCAAAATCTTCAAACTGCAAGACCAAGAAACTTAGTCATGAAGAGATAAAGACAAGAGTTAGAAAAAGGAACAAAACATTTTAAGACTAGCACCATGAAAGACAATTTTGCCTGGCTCCAAACCTCCTGTCAGGAAGATGCTAACAAAGACAGCAGCATCTTCATCGCTATTGCTCAGCAGCCCAAGAGTCAAAAGAAAACAGCAAAGGCAGTTTTTGCTATGTGTTTTCCTTATGTTATTAGATTCCTGCTGATAGAAACTCTCTATGTCTGACAGTTCACTCATTTCCTGAAGAGCACTCTATTGAATGTGTTTACCCAGTTTTGGGTTAGCGTATTTGCATAACCTTGGCTAAAGTGTCAGTGTCTTCCAACGATCCGTTTGGGACTAATGAAGACTGAGGGCTTTTCGAGCCATCTCCTGGGGAGGAGGAAGGGAAAGCAACACATAGCCCCTACCTTTTCTTTATCCACAACTATGAACAGCTCCACGTATCTTGTTTGATGTAGGACCGCTCTCTTTCTCTGTGGAAAAAAGTTTTAGACAACTTCCATCTTATTAATTCGAGTGTAAACAAAAAAAATCACGATACCGCCATATTTCACTTGATACAACTAGTGGTTCGAGAGGCACACCCCAAGCACGCTGTGCCAAGAGGTGAACAAGCCAAAACCAAGAAGTGTAATCCAACGCAATGATAATTTCTTCGTGTTTTACAGTAAAATTCAGCTGCACAAAGATTTCCTGTGTTTCAAAAGCAAAGGGCCTTTTCATTTGTCACACAGGTTTCGTTGGAAAGACAGCGTACACTTTTATAAAGGAGAAGATGCTAACAAGCAAACGCCAACAACCTCGAAGCGCACCATGGTGTTTTTCATACTCCTGCTTCTACTGCAATCTTGTTCCTGTACGGCCAGTCATTAAAGGACAAGGGGGACCTTCACACCGAACTGTTATACCGATGGTTCGGAGGACGGAACAAACGACGCGATATTCTCCTGGCTTCTGATGCAATACTTTGTTAATGAGCCTCTCCAATGAGAGCAGTGTTCCTGCCCTTAAAATCCCCCAAAAGCTGTGCCCATGAATAATCTAACCGGCCACTCAACTCTCACTGCTGTGTGCAGAGGCAGAAGGAAATTGCAACCCTTTGTTGAAGCAACCGAGTTCTTCAGCGGCGTAGAAAGTCCTCTGAATCAGAAACCTTTAGGTATGTGTTAAACCCCGGGAAATCTGATAAGCTGCTTCCATATTCTTGGCTGAACACTCATAAAACGCATTATAGGGGACTCTGGAGCGAACAGTGGAGTACTTACTCGCAGTAGCTGAGTCATACTGGGATGGTGATTTTCCTCTGCATGTTCCCTTTCATGGTCCTCGGTGGTTACTCCACACGTCGTGGGCTCTTTCTTCACATTATCCAATCGATATAAAATGTGTTTAGAGCCAGAAGAGGAATCCATGGGCTCAATTCCATAGGTGATGTTGCCTATTGTCACCAAGCCCCTGAAATATAGTAGTGTGTGAGAAATTCCTGCATTAAGCACAGAGGATAGTTACCCAGATTTTTACACTAAAACAAAGGAACAATAATTCTTTGATAACTAAAGGAACGTCTACATCTTAGTCCTCGCAAAACAGCATGCTTCATGTCAAGCCTGAACGCAGCCTTTCACTGGATAGGGCCTTCACAAATACAGCAAATTAAACATTTTTGTAAGAGTCTGCAATGCCCAAGAAAATAAGTCACAGGCCTTAAGCAGACATCCTTTACTTCAATTACTGTTGACACTTTGGTGTCTGACACTGCACTGCAAAAAAAAAAAAAAAATCCAAGTCCCAAAAGATATGGAAATTAGCTCAAAGCAGAAAAAAAATCCAATCAAATTGATGTGCATAAGTGTTAGGGCCAACTCTAAAATTTGCAGGCGAGTGTTTGACTTTCCATTGTTGCACTATGCACAGTTCTTTGTAGTGACCATCTATACACATTAGGAAAATCAGCCAAAATTTGTGTCAAAGAACAACTTACTGTACTCTGATAACAAACTGCAACTTATTTAATAGTATTTCAAATATCTGTTAACTACATGAACAGAAGATACCACAGAAAGGCTGCACAAAGGCACACGCTATTGCAGCTTGGCCGCGGTCAGTGAATCCCCATCTGGCTGAACAGTAGTTAAAAAACAGAGCAAGAATTTTGTTTCAGGTTCAGCGAGCCGCGAGACTCACGTGACAACAGGGACACAAAAGACGAGCAGTGCTACCTGAGCCCCGAGCAAGTGCTGACAGCAACCGCAGAGTCCAGGGTCCCCTCCACGTACCCCTGATAATGGCAGTGATCCTACACGGGAAAACAATTGCCTTATTACACAGATATTCCACGCATACCTGCACACCCAGTGTGATCTCTGATTGTGTAATTGCTATGCCTGCTGCTGACCGGCAGCAGTTACAACTTGAGAACATAACATGCTTTAAGTCAAAATTTACCACGTGCCTTTTATCTAAGTCTATAGCTTCAAACATGCCCATAGCTCTACCACAAATTAACAGCGTTTCCTTCACTAACGTATGTTTCAAAATTTCCTTACCTGCCGTAGTACCACAAGGATTTATATATCGGAGCTAATCAAGACACCAGAAACACAGCACTCCAGCTGGAACCCTACCTCCCTATTCTGTAAAGCAGTTGCTCTTTGCAACTCAATGAGGCCAGCACTTGATGACACGTTTCTGTTTAAAATCCCACTCGCCCACTCAGTCATTCAGAGCTGGTGCTGCTGACACGTTATAGCTACCAGGTGAGCAGGGCTCAGGAGCATATTCTAGCAACTGGATTTCTTAAGTTGAATGTAAGCCGTCCTACTCATAAGTTCCATCCCTCACCCTGCCTCAAATATTTTGAGGCCAGACCCTCCCTACCAATTTGGGCCAAATCACCTTCTAGAAAGCAGTCCCGCGGAATGTCTGACTTGCACGTAACCTCTCTCCAGCAAGAAGAGGGGCAACACCTGCCACCCTCGCCAACAGGCACTGTGCTGCCGGAACCTCTCGGTTGCGCAGTGCTTCCCTCATCAGCCCCGACAAGAGAGAACACTTCTATTTTGTCCTCTGTACGCACACATTTTGGAAACTAGACAAAGACGCAGTACGGGGCAAACACACTCCATTTTCTCTGGCAAGTGTATTTTTGAACGTTATTACAGGGATCAGGTAGATTAATGTCGCCTGTTGTTTCAGCAAGGAACGTGGGAAGCACTGAAGACAGATCCTGCAGGGCCACTGTGACTTTCATGACCTCGTGCAGAAAAAGCATTTTTCCTCTTAGTCAATGACTCTGAACTAGGAAGTAAATGCTCAGTTGACTCAGGTGCTCTGTTTTCAAAAACACGATCCTAAGAATCACAGACATGGCTAACACTTCCCTTTGAAAGGAACAACGTTGATACAAAAGATGGCTGAAGCCATTAGAAATACTCTCATGCTTTTTGTGTCACACAAGCTGCTTTTTATTCTTATTCTACAGAACCAATTACATTTTCAGAGGCAACCTATCAGGCAGCCACTTGTACAGAGAGAGAGGGCTGCAACTGCTTTTTTAGTGGAATAACTCCAGTGCTATGCCGATAACATCCCTCTCAAAGGTCCTCCAGACTTGATCTTGTCCATCCCTTCTAGTAGTTCCCAAATTTCTGGACTGACGGAAGACTGTCAACCCTCAAAAATTCTTAGAGTCACTAACAGATGGCTTTGCACAACTGAAAAGGTGGGTCAGCAGCTCACCATTCATTTTGACTTGTGGACCAATCTGGAAGGCCACTGTGTGCAGAAGTAAAAGCTCTACATTCAGTCGCTAGACCACCCCAACTCTGTTCCGTGTCTTCTGGCCCCCATGAGAAGCCAAGCCTGTGTCCAGAAGCGATACCAACACTGCAGTGTGCTGTGTGACAGGGACAGCACCGCTCTCAGATGAGATACCCGACAGCTAAGAAGAGCATTTCCTTTCTAGCAAAGAGTAGCTTTTAATTAGAGAGCAATCACCTCCACATAAGAAAATACAGGTCTGTTACGAGCCCCAGGCTAGAGCCTCATCCAAAAATCGAGGCTCCTCTCCAGGAAGAGTGCAGTGTGTGCACGGGATTAGCCCAGTGAAAAATACACTATTATTTTGTTACACATGACTCCCTCATCTCGTAGATGCTCAATGTTCAAGTCACCTTCAGTAAAGGTATGGAAAGAAGGAAACCTACCTGGACATCTGGATATTCAGATTGCAACTTCCCCTCCTTATTATAGGTATAAACAGTGAAATCTTTGGGCAGCAGTTCTCTGTAAGGAAGGGGGAGAGGGAATACAAGAGGAATTTCATTCCATGACTATGACACTATAGCAGGGCAGTAAGATGATCCCCAAAGTGTCACAAATCAGTAAACTGCAATTAAATAAGGAAACATTCAAAAGGAAACCCCCCAAAATTAACTAAGAAATTGTGCACTTACACAGCAAAATCCAAGATACCAGAATGGTGGAACTGTTAATGAAATCAAATCAACCACCTCACCCCAGGGAAGTAAAACAAGCATCAAAACCCATTAAACTGTGCTAAAAGCTTGCTTTTGTGAGAATAATAAATACAAAAAAACCCCACCCCAAAAATACCACAAAACCGCATCACTCGGTCTGCATACGACTTCTCTTCCCCAGTTTTGGAAGGAAGTGCATTGGGAAAGTCTCCCACGATTCAGACTGCTGACCCGTAGTGGTAAATCCCTTGATGCGGCGTAGCGGAATTCCCATGTTTCTGAGGGTCAGGGGCTCGGCAAGCGGCAGCTAGAGATCCCCGGGAGCTTGTACACTTAGACAGTTCTGTCCCTTTTGTCTATTTTGAGGGCAGTTTTAGGAAGCAATAGCCTGACAAACGGTAACTTGCTGTTGCTGCAAGCAGCCCTTTAAAAATTAAACTCAAGACAGATGACATCTATCTTGTCTGGAAGGTATGGATATCAAGGCCTTGGATACAAAGTCAGCTTTGTCATTTATTAGTGTTCTTGTGCTACTGAGACCGGAAAAAAAAACCCTGAAACAATAAACAAAACCCAGAAGAAAGCAAAAATATTTACTCGAAATATAGTTCAGTTTATTTTTAGATGTGGATGGAGAGAGTCATTTCAGCGATTCCCCAGATCCCCTTTGAGCAAACTACTGCTTCCTTCACTGAAAGGGCATCACCAGGGTTGCTGGAGTTCAACAAAGCTCCTGGCTGATAGCCAATGCTGTGACTGCCTCCACTTTCACCCTCTTTGTCTGCAGATTTCACAGAGTTAGCGTGTAACTGCAATTCTCATAAAGGACCTCAAGAACCAGAACTTGCATGCTACCTGCCAGCTTGTTATTTGGACACAATAGATGGAATTTAATAATATAAAGAAATTCATCACTTACTTGTTCTTTTCTAGATGAATCGTGTATTCTTTTCCCTCTATCTCAATAGCATACGACACCTTGTCCTGAATATTAAAAAAAAGTTGCATTTTACTCATGTTAATGAAGAAAACATTGTTTGAAATCAACAAAAGTTTGGCAGAAAACAGTCTCTGTGAGCTCCATTACTGCTACGACTATAGCATTGAAATCACCACCCCGTAACTCAGGGCTACTCTGTATTGTCAGCCTTTTTAGATACAGCTGTAGTTGCTGGAGATGCAGCTCACACCAACAAAACTGAAACCCCCTCCTAGAGGGATGCAGAGCTCTGTGGATCTGAGCTGCCTCTCCCATCACGTTTCTGCTGGTACCCCAGCACCGGTCAGAGAAGCGGGTGTTTGCTGTGCTCCTGGCCGACTTCGCTGAGCCCACGAGACTCAGCAATGGGAAGCTGACCACCACCATCAGGCTTTGCTCCGGTTCCCGGACATCCAGCAGACTAAACGACTGCCATATCCACACGCTGAAACTGCCAGATACTGAGCTAATAAACTTCCCTTCTTACGTCTTGCTAGTTGCACCAGATCAGGAATAACCATGTGTGGGTGAGCCTGAAACCTATTTTATACTTGTCCCTACCTCCGGAACCTGGCACCCTTCCTGTTCAACTGGGGAAAAGTCCCATGAAGTAAGCTATTTCAAAATAGCTTTGTGGTTTTCTTACTCCTTGTTTCTAAGACTTCCACAGAAAAACTCTTAGTTGCAGCTGGAAAAGGACAGTACAGTTTTATTACCAAACATTCACAGTGAGCCAGTACCTACACAGCCTTATGCTAGCCAAGTGCTACGCACAGCACCCAGGGTCCTTAAATATTAAGTGGCTAAGCTGAATCGCCTGACCACTACATTAAATATCACAGGAGGAGTACTAGTCAATGACTGCAATAAGCTGCAAGGCATTTTTGTTAATATTAAATTCTGCCAATGTTCATAAGATTTGTGACTAAACACAGTTGGTCTAATCCAAATACTTTGAAGTGTCCAGTCTTTAGTTACATGTCTATGGCAGAATAACGTAGGCTGGAAAGTACCGCTGCAGGTTGTCTAATCCAACCCCCTGCTCAGAGCAGGGCCAGCTAGAGCGGGCCCAGGCTGCTCAGGGCCTCCTCCAGTCAGATTTTGAGCATCTCCCAGGATAATGACTCCACCACCTCTCCAAAACTCATTCCAGTGCTTAACAACCCTCATTATGCAACTTCTACACCCAGATGAAAAATCCATTGCAGCAACTTGTAACCTCTGGAGCAGGGAGGTATTCACCATAACCCAGCTAAAGGCAATGCTAGAGGTAACACCTGCTGTGAGGATGGACACTTGTTTGCTGCTAGAGGAGTCTGATAGTGTTTTGTGAGAATTTCAGGTCAGTTGTGGGTAGGCCTCATTAGGAAGTAGATACTAAACTGAAGGCACTTTTAAGACTGCCCAGTACCTGTACTGATGAGACATTGGAAGCCTCTCGCCGTTCTCTTCCTAACCTCTGCGGGATTACAACTTCATAGGAAGACAACAGAGAAACCTGCTGGAAACCTAGAAAGCAGAACAGAAACACTGGCTAAAGAAACAAAGCACTTGGGAGGATAAGGCACAAGGAAGAAAACACTATTTCAGGAAAAGCCCCTTCAGCAGGAAGGAGGCAGCCTGTGATTCCAGTTTGGGTCTCCAGCTTATTGCAGACCCCTGCAACTGGGCTGCTCAGAGTGGGGCTGCAGCACTGCACTGGGCAGATCCCTCTGCCACTGCATCGTTTCTTATCACAGATTAGCTCTACTTTTAAGAAGCAACATTGCACCATGTTGCCAGGGCACTGCACGTAACCCAAGTAGAAAAAGCCAAAGGCCCTGATGCACGCAGGAGAGCACAGAGCAAATCTCAGAGCAAAGCATGCTTGGATTGCCTGGTAAAAGGCACACAAACAACACACAAACAGCAGAGAAGACACCAAATTTTCCAGAATGTTTCAAGTTGAAAGCTTTGCATTCCAATGCCTGTCCTACAGGTATCTATCTCGCACACCACCACTTTTCATCAGCAGGAATCAGAGCGTTTAACAAAGCAGGTCAGCACAGAGAGAACTTGTTCAAGGACACACAGAAAGGCACCATCAAAGCCAGGTGTCCTGCGCTGCAAAGCTGCAGAACCGCAGCACCTCGACCATGCAGCCTCTCCAGACTAGCTCGCAGGGGCTCCAGCAGTTCCTGTGCTTCCTAATGGCACGGCAGCACAAAGCCAGCCCAGCAGAGCCCAGCGTGAGGTCCTCACCCTGCACATCACGGCCAGACATCTGACACAAGGCCAGTACTACTCATTATGTTCTTAGAGAGCTCTTAAGGACCTTATAAAAACAAGTGAAGGGAAACAAAGGCGTGTAACAGCGGCCTTTTGCAGATCACTATAAATGATTTGCATATGCAACATCAGCAGATCCTCTGATTGAACAACCACCAAACAAAAGTCTACAGTCAAAGTTCCCTTCATAAGGCGTCAGTTTTTGCAAGCGACTGTTCTGTATCGACTGTGTAAACAACCACAAACTGCACACGTAAATCACTCTTCCCATCAACAGCCTGCCTGTGCCTGGCTCGGGAGCCGCTCCGCCGGGACGCGGGCGGTTGGTCGCCCGGGATCGCAGGCAGGATTAAGAGCAACAGTTTTACTAGCTCATGGCAATGGAATCAGTGAGCTCACCAGGGGAGCCTGAGCTCCCCAACCCAAAGGTAAGGGGGAAGGCAACAGTTATCCTCCTTCCCACCGTTTAGCTCCAGAAATAACTGCCACAGATCTGGGGGGCATGAGGGGGAGTTTAGCTTCTGAGATCCCCCAAAACTCTCTGAGCAGAGCAAAGATGCTGCATTCGTTTAGAAACCTGCCACTTTGAGCACACCAAGGCTGCGTTTGTGCCTTCACGAGTTGCACAAAGACACTGAGCACTCGAAGC
Organism: Phalacrocorax aristotelis; assembly: GCF_949628215.1. Classification (NCBI taxonomy): domain Eukaryota; kingdom Metazoa; phylum Chordata; class Aves; order Suliformes; family Phalacrocoracidae; genus Phalacrocorax; species Phalacrocorax aristotelis. Next base: position 1,748,888 of record NC_134299.1, read on the forward strand.
CTCTGCAGGAGGCCGGACCAGCCCCATCGTTTAGGAAACAGGCTAGAGCCTCTGTGCAGGCTTTAAATCCAGGGGTTCCCCCGAAAGCCTCCCCGAGCCAGCACTGCCAAGCTGCAGTGATGCTCAGACTCCTACAGGTGCTTTCGCAGCCTCTCCCATCCCCAGTGGGCGGCCGCGCAGCCTCAACGCTACGAATATCTCCTCAGGTCAGCATTTCAAACGGGCGTCCCCGTAAGCGACTGCCCAAGTGAAAAGCACGTCCATGTCTCTGCACTTTTTCCACCAATATCCCCAAAGAGGAAGCAAAAGCACTTAGATTGCTTTCAACTTCTCTGACATTACAGCACATATGGCCGTCCGTTTGGAGAACACGGATGAATTGCAGCGCACCTATTTGTAGCACAGCATTTTTGTCTCACAAACATAGGCAAAGCTATGCTGTTTCTCAAGAAATAGCACAGTACACATACTGCAGCAGAAGTTTCAATAATTACAGTGATCGTTGGAAAAAAGGTATAAAAAAAAGCAGAGGTAAACTTCCTGAAAATAGCCCTTATGCTCACAGGCTACAGAAAGTACAGTGTCAATACCTCCTTGGCCTGAAAACAGGGGAGGGAAGGGCTGCTTCCTTCCCTGGGATGAACCATCAAAAGTACATACTCGGACAAATCACTTCTCTACATTTGTCATTTCCAACCACACATTTCACTCGTATCCGGTCCCGAGCTCCCGCACGTCACTGCCCTGCACTTGTTACTTCCCCAAGGCCGTCCAGAAGTGCCTGTATTAGTGGGGGATGTGACACTGGGGCATCTGAACAGGGTTTTGGAGAGTCTCTTAGGACACCCTACAGAGACAGCAGGCCTCGGTTAATCTTTGCAGTGCTCAGAAAGCAGCGTGCCTCCCCAAAAGCAGCTTGGAAGCAGAAGACAAAAGAGTGAATCATCATATGAGGCTAGAAAAACTGGGAGGGATTTCTGGGAAGAGTGCAACTCTGAGAGGCTTCCTCTTTGAGAAATGGCACTAAAAGAGCACAATTCTCAACTCTCTGAATACTGACAGTCCTCCCCCCCCTTTCTGCTCTCCTTCCCTCCCTTCACGACCATCAGTTTGGGAGCTGGTTTCAGGTACAACGCCTTATTCTTCCCTTCATTGTGGGCAAAATTCATCAGTGGAAGAGGGGGTGTTTGTCTTGATTAACAAAGTGCTTCCTATCATGACAAGCTAAAATATAAGGGTAGGAAGGCACCACCTTGCTTTCTAGTGGAACCAAAAAGAGAGAAGCAGCCTTCGCATTAAAAGTTCAAACTTAATGCAAACAGCTTTCCCTTTAACTTTCAGTTCTCTTTCCTTTTCTGGCAAAAACATCCTTTACCCCCCCATGTTTCAGTACAAATCAAATTGACAACAAGCCTGCTGATGTACAGAAGAGGCAAGAGTTTGTTTTGTGGGATCCTCACCGGGACAAAACCGCTCCGCAGTGGTTGACAGCGCAGCACACCCCTCCACTGGCACCCCAGAACCCTCGCTTTATATAAAGAGCCTATTTCCATGCCGACTGCCCCATGCAACATTCCACACATCACTAACAACCCACAAAGAGGGCACCAGCCCAGTTAATCAAAAATCCAATGAAAGGGACAAGTGCAACGAAGCAGAAATTTGAACACGCAAAAGACAACCCTGCCCCTAAATCCTCCTCCTACAACGGCTGCTACTGGGGGACGGGCCTTTTGCCTTCCAAGAAACGCAAATCTTGAAAGGTATGTCCTTAATCCAGTAACACACTGGCCACCTCAAGTCCCACCCAGCACCCAGCACTCCTTCAAGTGACTGACACGTCCAGACCTTATCTCACCCAGGAAGAGAAACATACTCGGTCTGACCTAATTGGCACAGGGCGAAATTCTGTCGCCGCAGCCTAGATAAACACGAGGGTCTCACATGCTGTGAAGGCGTTATCAGGAATGTTCCTGCAACCACCATGGCAGTAAGATGCTACCCTCCGGTCAAGATGGTTACCATCCAGGAGAATTCATCCATAACCTTTCAGTACAAAGTAAAGGTGGTTTAATTCGTAGGAATTAAGGAAAGGCAGAAGTGGCAGCAAAAACCAAACCCAGATACGCCGCTGGATTCTGCAGAAGATGTTTGAAGATATTTATATCCTGTTTTCCTAAGACATGCCACTTTTTGTAGCTTTTTCTCCACCCCCTTTTGAGAAGCTTCATTGCAGTATAGTAAGTATGGTTCTCAAACACAGCAGTTTGCAATAAATTTTTCACTAACTTGCAGGCCTTCTTGTACCCCAGAGCTTCCTGCCACCGGCCAAGGCTGCTGAGTTGCGCTACACGTCACCACTCAGAACATGCCTCTTACCACTCATTCTTGTGTGTAACGCCAGTTGAGACTGTATTTCCAAGGAGAAAAACACAATTGCATCCACTATATTTATCTTCTCTCATTACAGACTGCCTTTAATTACCAAGCATCGGAGGCAACCAGGAAGGCGTGAATCATCACCTCCTCCCCGCCCCAAATCCACAGGAGGAATTTTGTGCATGTTCCACAGCGTGCGGGAGCTTGAAAACCATCGGAACGTGCCAGAGCCGTTACAGCTCCGCAGACGCTGAGGTAAGCTGTTAGGCTGTCCAGTCCCCGACAGGTAAGATCTATATTCAGCATAAGTCCTGCATCTCCTGCCTTCACAGACCTTGGCACGCCTGCAGATCCTTGGCTTAGTTACAGAAACACAGCTACATCCACCCACACTAAACATTTCACCCCAATGATCACCCTTCTCTTACTGTAACTCTTTATCAAGCCTACTAAAGTGAGGTCCGAGACTGTCTCTTCAATGGAAACAAAAAAAAAAAAGGAAAGTTCAGACTGTAGCCTGTTACACCACCGAACAAACTCACTTCATAAAAACAAACTCATCAGCATGTGACCAGCGCAGCAGCCCAGGCTGCAGCCAGACGCTAACAAGGAACGTGCAGAAAACCACCCTTCCCACACCGAGGAGGAAGACTGCACTCGTGGAGACAAGGCTCAGAACCGTCCCGCCTGCAGCATCGCAGGGTCCAGCAGCAGCTGCGGGCTTGATTTCTGCTCTGACCACCACTTCTGAATCCCTCACTGCTTTCAGCATCACAAGTGACACCAAAAAGCATCATTCTGTACGATATGCAGAACACTAAAATTCCTCTGGTACTACCCAAATGTGCCCACAGCTGTCTGCCAGTGACACTCAGAGAGAGGACACCCAGTATGACCGTTTACTTGCATTCACCTACTTTAACACACTGAATCCCTGAGCAAGAGCAGAAAGTTTCCTGTTGAGCCAGGAGAAAAACCAGCGCCACGGAGAAGTAAGGCATTGCTAACACTCTCTTCAGATTTATGCCGTGCCTGCATCCACCCTGGCAACCTTCAGCAGTTTTACTCTAAACGCTTGACCAAAACTGTATTAAATCTAGAGCAGCAGTTAGCAGCATGAGCGTTAATCTTCTGAGCTGTGCGCGTCTGAGTCAAAAGACGTACATTGCTAAAGCATTAAATACACAAAGTCATTAAATTAACCAGTTATAATCTATTACAATTACTAGATGAGGTCAGCTGCACCAGCCATTCGACATTAGGCAGCAGACTGCTCACTAGAAGCTGTGCTGAAAGCTTTACACAGCCATCTAGTCCATCACTGGGTCCCAGGTAGGATCAGTTCCACACAAAGCGTCTCCAACAAGCATCCCTGACATCCGAGAGACTTCCCTTGCTGTGGTTTAAGCCGTATCTCTAACCCCCAAAGGCGGGGGACAGTTTACTCCCCTTCTGTCTGGTTGCAAATTTTTAGATTTTCAAAGTGTGCTGTCACACTCACCTCTCCCTCAGCTAAGTAAAGGCCAATATTCAATATTCCCCTGTGGACCCTATTTCTTAGACCTCTGACCGTTCACGTTAGGCTCTACTGGCTCTACTCTCCAGTTAGACAGTACCTATCCTGAGAAAGGACCCGAAACAAGACAACAGTCCAGTGAGGCCTCACACGTACCAAGGTTCATGTGCTTTGTGTGTTTACGTATCTCCACAGGTTAATCTTTCTTCACAACAGATGGCACGGCTGATTCACTTGTCATTTCACCTCCTCCAACACTCATTTCCTTTCCTGCGAACATGCTCACATGCTCCCGCACCCCATTTTTCACCCTCTCGTACTTGTGCAGACAATTATTTCCACCTTGGCAGAACACCTTGTACCCACCCTTCCAAAGCTGCATCCTTCTGCCAGATATTTCGTGTGTCCACGTTACTGGGATTGCTGATCCTTTAAGGAGCCTGAATGCTATCTGACCAGAAGGGTATCAGCCACAAATTCAGTTCCACATGCCTTCTCTGTATCCCTTTATCAAAATCTTAAAGGACTTTGCCAAGCAGTATTTGTCTGAGGAGAAACTTCCTCGAACTGGCTCACAGATGTCCTTCCAGAATGACATGTCACCACCGATTACTTCTTCGGTGCGTTTCTGCAATCGATTACATACTAGGAGAAGCATCTTCAGGTACAGTTGACCTTTCTGCTATGATGACAGCTGTAGTAAAGTTTACTCTTTGGATTACTGGAAACAAAAACGTCCTTCACTTTCACTATGTAAATATTACCCAAGTCCCCTTAAAAATATTGAGAGATTTATACAAAGCATGTAGCTAATGAATCTTCTGCTAAAAGCAGAAACATTTCCTGTGAAGCCAGCAGTTTCAGTTCCTCCCATACCTCAAAGACTAAAGAGTGCCTTGGTAGTGCTCCATCCTCAAAGCACCCAGGAACACCTGGCCAGCTCCTGGTCACCCCTCCTTGTGACTTTTCTCGCCATCTCCTCCTTCCCTTGCTCTAAGTCTTCAGACCAAGCAGGTCTCCTTGTGTCACAGTGCCTTTTTAGAAGGTAGGAAAAGATGACCAACTATCGCGGGAAGAGAAGCAAATGCGTCTACTTGATTTATTGCTCACCTGGAATATTTGTTTAACATTAAAGCTGGCAAGAATGGTTAATGTAATTTCTCTTAGTATTTTACTGGGGGTGTTGAACGTTTGAGGATATTGAGCTCTTCTACAGCAATATTTCCTAGAAAATTCTTACCTCCCTCTTGCTGAAATCCTGACCTATGCTGTGTTTCCTGTCTAGACTCCTGCTATTCCTCCTGCCCTTTCTAAAGCCATGCTAATTTGTCTGCAAGACAACAGCCACTATTGCTCCACAAAAAGGACTACTGCTCCTCTTCTCGGGTACCATCACAACATCCTCCCCACCTTGGAACATTCTTACAAGGAGAAACAGAGCAAAGTCACACTATTCTCTGGTGCAACACGATTAATCTCACCGAGACACCCTCCTTTCTGGGCCCATGGCCCTGGAGTCTCTGCCCCTCCAACCGTGACACCCTTGCTCATGGAGAGGAGCTCCTTGCACACGGAGCCCACTCACTTCCCCCACATCCCGCCAGCTGTGTAGATGTCAGCTCATTTCACACAGGGGAGGTTCGTGGGAACGCTTCTGTTTAGAGATATCGCTATCTTTAAATTTGGCCACCAAAGGAAACCACACAATACAAATTCAGTCACAGAACTTGGTAGGGTTGAGCAAATAAACTTTTTTTTTTAATTTTAGTTTGAGAAATGAGAATGATTGAGACATGCAAAAACTACAGTCATGTTTCAAACTTCCTTTTCCCAAAAACAAAGCACTATAAGAGGCAACATTAGCTACAGTGAGATTTCTTTCCTCTTTTTATTCTTCACATGGAGGAAATAACCACAAAATCCCTCTTTACTCTGCTGAATGATTGTCCCAGATTTGTTGAAAATCGGGTGAGGCAGTGCTGTGTTTTTCATGAGCTGAACAAAGGCGTTATCTTAACCAAACACTTCATCTCCCCAGAAAATTCAAACCAAAGCATTTAAACACTTTAAGAACTCATTTACGAGCTGGTGAGCGTGGCTAGAGCATCCTGGTATGTGCACGACACCAAGTATCGGGGAAGAGACCAAGCAGCCAAAACCACAGCCTCTACCTCTGGCCATGCCAGACCGTTTCTTTATGAATTTATACATCCAAACACTGAGACCTCCTAGGGACACAAATAGGAGGGGAAAACCTACACTATACAAATCCCTTAAGGCTACACATTGCTATACGATTATGTTCATTCAGGAATTTTCAATTGGCAGTTTCCGGTAACACTCCATTTCTGCCTTGTGTCCCTCTTTGTTGGGAAATGTCCAAAGCACGCACATGCCAACCCAAAAGTTGGAAGTGCCTGGATAAACTGAAACGGCCGACTTGTTTCTCCCCTCGCCTTCATGGTCAGACAAAGAATGTCCAGTACCTGTCATCGCAGATTTGGCATTATTAGCTGGGACAGAGGCTTCAGAAGGCAGAGAGAAACACTGCTATCCACCATCAGTAACTCAGGGACCTGCGGTTCCTCCCACCCTCAGGTAGGAGCTAAAATATTACGCCTCACAACACCGACCAGTCCACTGGAAGTATCAGCATCCCATATCCAGGAGATGCATCATTTTATACTTTGCTCCTTGGTAGTCTAGCGAGGCAGTTTCCAACACGCCATGCTACCTCCACCACAAGCCAGCAGCCACCTTTCAAAGCCTGGCTGTCATCTAGCGCACAGCTCGCAACCGCCAGTAGCAACACTCCAAGTGAGAGACAAGAGACTTGCAGCACAGAATCCCTCAGGGAGAGATACCCACCACAAGAGCACTGTTTCTCAGCATGAAGCATCAATATCAGTTTTAGAGAAAATTCCTCAATTAGGAAGCCCTGACTATCAAACTATGCATTAATGATAAACACAGAAGTTTAACACAGCACATAAGGAGGAGGAAAACAACAACAAAGACATTTCTGCCTATCATGTACATATAAGATCAGAATCAGCATCATAAAAGCCCACAAACAGAATAGTTTCAATTAATGAACAACCCATAAAGACGGCACATCGTCAACTCACCAGAAGCCCATAAAGAGAGCACCATCTCCGTTCGCTGCCATTAGCAATGGCACCGTGCTGCACCCAAGTTCCTGCCCCAGGACACAGCCTCCATCCTCCTCGGGGGAGAGCAGCCCGCCGGGGTCCTGCCCGTGCCCGGCTGTGCCAGCGCAGGCGGTGCCCTGGCTCCACAATGGCTAAGGCCACCCAAACAGAGAGGGGGAAAGACACAGGTCCCTGCATGTGTCCCTTGAAATGCAGTGGAAATGATGCGGGGGTTCTGTCACCTCCACACAGCAACACAACATCCTCTTGGCAGGGGAGATTATGCAGTCGTACCCAGGATCTGCTCACACAAATTCTGGGGAGGCCGGTGAACAAACTGCCCACCCCACCACACGTTTTACAGGCTTTCTCGCACACTGGCTGCCACCTGCCTAGCAAGAGCCCGGGAGAGCATCTGGAGAGCAGCCTGCCTAGCCTGGCGCAGGAGGGCTGGAGACGAAAGCAACAGCGTTCCCCAGACGCCTGCGAACTCGAGCAGGTGTAAGGGGACCCCGCCAGCCGAGATTGCCTCCTCGCCTTTCAGCGTGAGGACAAAGGCCCTGCTGTCCTCTCGGCCCCGCCGCAGCACCTCTGACCACACACAGCATCTACCAGGAGCATTTTGGCAGAGGCCGCCCTGGACTGGGCACAGGCCATGTCACCACCCACAGCACCCTCCTTGCAGGCACCTGTGACCCCCGTGCCGTGACCGTGACCGTGACCATGACCCTGACCCACCGGGGCTGCCCACAGAGGGGTAGACCCCCTGCCCCAGAGCCCCACGCCTCGGGGGGGCAGCCAGGCAGGACCCAATGCTCCACAAAGGGAAGGGGGGGGGGTCTCCCACCCCACCTGCCAGCCCTCGGGGCCGGGCCCTGGCAGCCCTGAGGAAGGGAAGCGGGCTGCCAGACCCCCTCAGCCGGCCCCCGGCAGGCCTGGAGGTGACGGGGAGGGGGCCTGGCGTCCACAGAAGGGCCGGGGCCCGGCCAGGGAAGGGGGGCCGGGGCCGCCCGCCAGCCCGGCGGGAGGGAGGGAAGGAGGGGGTGCCGGCCGCGGCCCGGCCGCACTCACCCGCACGGCCCGCCTGCCCGGGCGCGGGCACGGCCAGCAGCAGGAGGCAGAGGCAGCTGGGCGCCGCTCGGGCCCAGGCCCAGCCCCGGGCCCGGGCCCAGGCCATAGCGCTCCGCGTCCGCATCGCCCCTCCCGGCTGGGGCGCTGGGTCCGGCCGGCGGCCCGCGGCCTTATGGAGCCGGGCCGGGGCCTGCGCTCCGCCGCGCCGCCCCGGGGCGGGACCGCTCCGCCCGCCCGCAGCACCGGGGGGGCGGCCCCGGCCGCGGCCGAGCCCCGTCACGGCGGCCCTCCCGCGCCCGCCCGAGGCATCGCGTCGCGCTCGGCCCCGCGGCTGAGGCTGCGAGCCCGCCGAGCAGCACCGCGCCCCAGAGAGCCCCGCTGCGTCGGGAAGGAGCCCCGAACGCCGCCGCCTCCGACAGAGGCTGGAGGACATCCAGCCTTAACGTGCCCAGTGCTTTCCTGGAGGAAAAACAACCAGATCCGGAGAGCGAGCGAGGCCCAAAGAACAGCCTTGCTGAAGGGCACCGGTGTCGGCACAGGCCGCACGCACAATGACTCTTTCGGCCTTTCCTTCCAAAAAAACACAGTACAAATTGGAAGTCCGTGGAAACACAGGTCGAGGTTAGCACTCTGCCGCACTGCCACGGGGTGCAGGCGAGTATGGGAAAATCTCTAGGGAGAAAGACCCTCACGGAGGCTTTGTCACAAGTGTTGCTCTCGCCTGCCTCTGGCCGAACAGCAACCCATTAAACACCCTCCCGAGGCTCTCGGTGAGCACGGTGTCTTCCTCCCAGGGATGGAGGAATAAACAATGTGTGACACATCAGTCACATTACTGCACGGGCGATGGAGGAGCACCCTCGTGCCATAGCGATAAGTGGCGTACAAGAGCCTAGGCAAATAAAACCCAGTCTCACCAACAACCTTGCGGGTATCAATAACCTTTCCTGGTTTTCCAAGTGTGCTACTTCACAGGGTTTTTTTGACCCTCCACATTCTTCTTCCCAGTAGGTCGCTGCTCTTGAACAAAACAGATGCAGCGAAATACCTCACCGCAGAGGCAGAGCCAGACCTACGCCAGAGACCACGCGCCTTATCAGCACAAACAACAGAGCGCCAGACGTGAGTGCTCCTGGAGGGGTATCAGCCCAAAACACCCATACAGTCCTCGCTCACAGGGGTCCAACCGACATATACGACGTGTCAGAAATTGCTTTTGAGTGCGCATAGTGCAAAAGATGCCATTAACACCACCTAACAGGCTGGGCAATTGGCGCAAGTCTTCCCCCTCTCCTAACGGTGAGCTCTTGGCAGACTTTATAAGAAGCTTACACTGCTGTCGCTACAGGGAACAATTAACAAGGAAAGAGTCATTTGGCCCTTCACATTCCAAAACACTGCATCCATTTTTGCAGGAGCTGTAGGAAGATGACCTGCAACCTGGGTTACCCCCCCTTGCAGCCTTCAGCAACCAGAAAACCTCCCGTTCCCGTCAGCAGGAGGCGACAGCTCGACTTTATGAAGCCACTTGTACATATCCTAATGGACCAAACCATAAAGCTATGCAGGAAGGCAGCACGCTAAGTTGTACAACACTGCGAGGTGAGACAGAGGATTTTATTCCTGCCTGATGTTAGAAACAACATAGAGGTTATACCTCTTCAACCCCTACGGAAGCTGGCCGTAGCTGTTGAGTCAGGTAATAGCCTGTGCCTTCCACAGGCTGGGCGTTACCCGAGATACAGGAGGCTTCCCGTGGACGAGGATAATATCATGGATCGAATACAGATGCCACTGTGCATTACACAAATAATGCACAAACATGAATCATCCCATGGCTCCTGCCTGAGGGGCACGAGATTCCCAGGTCAATATCTCACAGGAGCTACATCCACCTGCCTTGACTCCTCCTGTCACTCACCACCCCCATTTCAGCCTTGCAATACAAGGCTTCGAAGACAACACACTTCAAAGCTCCAGAAACAAATCAGAAACAAGGCTGGAAAGCTAGGACAGCTTCTGAACACATGTTTTGGGTCAAACGCAAACCTGCCAAATCTGGAAACAAAAAATCTGGAGAACGGCTCTTCTGATCCACCAGTGGAAACACACCTCCAACGCCCATGTCAGGAGAGGTATCACTGAGACACGGGGGAAGGTACTCTTGGAGAAGAACCGGGTGAAACAAAGCAATAACTCCTGGAGCTCTGCAATGTCTTGAGTCACAGATGAAACCACAAAGGCAAGCATTGGGATTCAGGCTGTTATTTGTCTTCAGCACAGATTTTATGACTAGAACAAGGCAAACTGAGAAAACCCACTGCAGACAAGAGCCTTAGAGATTACTTGATACTAAAATTAGGTATTTCGTTCCTTCAGAGGCTTGATTAGGAGCTATACTCTCTAAAATAGGCATATAAGGCAGAAACAGGAGATATCTCAAAGAACTGAACTTACTAAGAAAAAAACATACACAAATGGAAACCAAATGTGTGTGCTGGACATCTCATTTCCACAGGACGTTGGAAATACAAGAGTAAGCTGTGCCAATAGAGCAGCCAGGCTTGCCAAAATCACTCGCTGATGTGGCTGGTGAACCAAAAAGATGCAAAACCAACTATTTACACCAAAGGTAAGTAGTATCCAGTGTGATAACAAAGCTTAGGTGGTAGATGTTGAAAAGGACCTCACTCAGTGTCTGGGGAAGGGAAGGGAATTTGGTGTTTTTCAAGGGAAAGCATTCCATCATCCTTTGACGGAGCAGGGACACGGTCCTCTTGCCTCTGGTTGATGGCAGAATCGCTGGACACCGGCCCCATTTCCTAAGGAATGTGGCGGGCGATGCAAGGCTGGAGACTAACGACCAGCAAACAACCAGGACCTTTGCACCTCCCCTGCAGAAAGGGCAGCCCACCCAAAGAGGCATTCCCTCCTTTGCGCTCCATCACTGCCAATCCCCTTTGGAGGCTCTAGAAGATTTTTAGGCTGGTTCCTAAAGGGAGCAAGGCAGCCATACAACATGAGCGGCAGTACGGTCCGTGTATCAGGGCATAAATCTTGTGCACGTGGAGTTCACCGACACTTCGTGAGCTGGACAACAGACATTGCCGGGCTGCGGTTTAGCGAGCTGTGCTGTGCTCAAGGAGACAGCAAGGGCAGGGGAGAGGATATGGAACAAATTCCCCAAACGACATCTGCTGTTTGTCAGTTATTTCTACAATTCTTTGTAACAAAGCTGTAGAACCAGCGAGAAAATAAATTTCTCAGAAATCCTCATACAATGGGGTTGGCCATCACACTCCCTTTTCCAGTGAAGTCTGAACATGCACCTTTGCCAGACCGAAGGGTATGAGGACTCCGACGGAACTGGCTAAACATGTAACAGCAGTTTTAAATAGCAAAGTCACACGTGTCATGCTCTCCCTCCAACCTCAATCCTGCTGACTCCCACACCCTCTCCACAGACCACGTGCATGGTGTTTGCTTACAACCACTGTAAATAAGGCAGATTAGGGATTTTGGATGCAGCCAGGACTTCACTGACATCACCAGCAGCAGTCCAGCTGGTTTAGGAAGCACGCTCGTTAACACCCACCAGCAATCGCTGGCTGACAGGCACCTACGAATCCTGGTAATGGCTCTTTCCCAAATGCATTCTTATCAAATGACATGTGTTGCCTGGCTTCCAGCTGGAGTTAATGAATGCCACATACCTGTCTCAAACTGCACTTGGCATGTCCAATTTAATAACCTCAAGACACTGGGGCGGGGGGATTAGTCGAGATAGAAAAATGAGGCAGAAGGAAACTGATGGAAAGAGGCAGCAGCCAGTCCAGATGCAGAGGGTCAACAGCGGGATCCCAGTCTCTAACCCTCTACTCTTACGTAGCTGAGCATGCTGTTCCCTTCAGTTGATCACCGAGTCTCATCCAGAATGCACTCAGGGGTAGATCTCTCCAGCCCTCTGAGAGAAAGAAGGGCCAAGAGTAGGCAAGGGGGTCTTCCTAATGCCAATCGCTTTGTACAGGGTGTAGGGCAGTTAGGATAAAAAAAAGATCTGCTACTTGACTATCCCAGCAGTACTAGTTCCTCCTCCAGGCATGGAGATGGCCTAGACAGCTTTTGAAATCCCTTCCCTATTTTCCTATTAATGGGAAGTTTGCTCAAGGCCTGAATTTACTTTTATTTTCAGAAGACTTCCAGAGTCACACTTCAGGGAGCTCAAGGGAACAGAGACACAGCTTCACCCCCAGCTCTAAGCCTCCTCCAGGCAGCACTTGCCCGTACAGTTCCCTCCTGGCCGTGACCCACTGCTGCCCTGCCGGCTTCTCCTTGCTGCCGCCTCTCTCCTCCCACAGCGTTCCCAGTCCCTTCAGACACAACCTCTCCCTGCAACAAGTAACCGTGGTGAAGTCTGAAACCTCAGGGCCTAAAGCATGAGTTTCATTTACACCCATTTCAAAGGTGCTTTATGCTGACAGAATGGTGTGAAAGCAGAGTAAAACACACACTTCATGTGGTATTTCCTCTGCCTTAATGCTGCGAATGAAATCCACTGCCACCCAGCCCACATGCCGTGCAATCTCAGAGCTATTTCTAAACCCCGTGGAAGCCTCTTAATCATTAAAGCAGGGCTTAGTGGGGCAGCTGGCCATCGCACCCACCAAACCAATGCCTGCTGCAGGCCAGAGGAAACCCAGCTCCCGCAGTACCACTTCCAGCTCCAGCTGACAACAGTCATTGACCACCAGCGAGCGGCCAAAACCACAGCTCCCTCGGGAAGGCGGTATCGCCCTGCACCCTGCACACCGGGGCTTTCGGCCCCATGCTGCGGGAGCTGCTTGCCCGAACCCTCTGCCCCATCGCGGGGGCCGGGGGGAGCGGCTCTCCGCGCCCCCCGAGCTGCGGCAGGTATGGGGCTGCGGCCTCAGGGCGGAGCAGGGGCTGGAGAGCGGCTCCGCACCCCAACGGGCCCCGGGGGGCCTCTGCCCGCCCCTGCCCCGGCCGAGGCGGGGGCATTCACCCCGCCACGCACCGACGGAGGGGCGCGGACCCGGGCGAGGCCTCCCCGGTGCTACCGGCACGGCGCGGCCAGCTCCCGGACGGGGTGCACGGGGTGCGCCCGCCTCCAGGGAGGCCTCCCCGGTACCGGGGCAGGCACCGCCACGGGGCCTCCGCGGGGCGCGGGTGAGCGCCGGGGCGGGACGGGGAGGCGGGCGGCAGCGGGGCTGAGCTCACGGCGCCGGATGGCTCCCGCCGCGCCCCAGCAGCTCAGGCCGAACGGGGCAGCGCGTCCTGAGCCCCCTCGGTGCCGGGGGAGCGGCGGGGAAGTCCCGGTAGGGCGTGAGAGTGCCGCCACCAACGGCCCTTCACGGAGGTGAGCGGACTAGACAGGGAGGGGCTACGCCCAACCTCCGCCTTCACCCATAGGCTGGGAGGCCTCCCTGGCAGCCAAACACCTCCTCGTGTGTCACGCACTTCCGCCTCGCCGCCCGTCATCCCCTCTGCGGCTTCTTCCGCCTTCATTCTGATTGGCTACGAGCGGCTACTCCTCGCCCCCCAGGGAAAGAGAGCAGGCGCCCATTGGCTGGCGGCGGCGGCGCGTCAGGGAGGCTGGGGCGGGAGCGTCGTTTCCTAGCAGCGGCGGCCGCCGCCATGGCGCCGCCGGTGGGCTACGCGCTGCTGTGCGGGCAGGCCGCGCTGCTGCTCGGTAACCTCCTGCTACTGCTGCAGGGCGCCTCCCGCGGCCTCCCGCACAACGGCACCGAGGCCGAGGTGCCGGGGACGCCCGCCGCCGCCTGGGCCTACACCGACCCGCAGGCGCCGCTCGTCCTCTGCACCTACCTGTGAGCGTCGGGGCGTGCCGGGGCGGGGGGCGCGGTCGCCTCGCCGCCCCTCACCGCGCCCCCCTTCCCCGCAGCCCCGAGGAGTTCGTGGAGTGCGAGGAGCCGGTGGACCACGGCGGGAACGCCACGGCGCAGCAGGAGCTGGGACACGGCTGCGTGAAGGTGAGGGGCCGGGGGGGGGGGAGGGCCGGGGCGCCTCGGGGGGCCGGGCCTCGCCGCCCCCGGGCCCTGCCCGCGGCTCAGGGCGCCCGCACCGCTCCCGCAGTTCGGCGGACAGGCCTACGGCGAGGTGGATCACACGCGGGTGCAGTGCCGAGCGCTGGACGGCATCGAGTGCGCCGAGCCGCGGAGCTTCCTGCGGGGAAACCGGCCCTGCGTCAAGTACGGACGCGTTCGCCGGGGGCGGGAGGGTCCCGCTCTGCTCCCCCCCCCAGGGACTCCGCATCACTCCGCTCCGCCCCCCCGGGCCCCCGCATCCCTCCACTCCCCCCTTCCCTCAGGGTCCCCGCACCGCTCCCCCCTCGGGCCCCCCGAACCGCTCCCCCCTTCGACCCCCCCCACCGCTCCCCAGGCCCCCCGCAGCAGAGGGAGCCCCACCGAGGAGAGCGGGCACCAGGCTGCGGGGGGCAGCCCCCCGCACCTGACGTGCCCCTGACCCTTCCCGTTGCAGGTACACTGGACATTATTTTATAACCACTCTGCTCTACTCCTTTTTCCTGGGTTGCTTTGGAGTGGATCGATTCTGCCTGGGCCACACTGGCACCGCCGTGGGGAAACTGCTGACGCTGGGAGGCCTGGGGATCTGGTGGTTCGTCGATCTGATCCTCCTAATCACCGGTGGGCTGATGCCCAGCGACGGCAGCAACTGGTGCACCGTGTACTGAGGGGGGCAGAGGCTGCTCCCGAGAGCCGACCCCGACAGAAGCTGGCAGGGCTGGAGCCGGACTCCTCCGCTCGTTCTGCAGCGTCAGAACAGACTTTTCTGCCTTGCGCAAACATGGATTTACAAAGCTGTAACTTAATGTGCAGAGCAGTTGTTCTTGCTAATTCCTCTGTATGAACCTCGCACACGAAACTGTTCGGTATATATTTCGCTTGACTAAAATAATCTGGATTCCCTCCCTCTGCGAGTGGTAGCAGTTTAAGAAATCAGACCTTGCAAACACAGGCAGTCAAACAAATCTTAATAAAGTCTGGAAGGAGCTGACTCCACCTACTTTCAGTATTAGTAGATTCCACACAGCCACAGAGACGTGGGCCAGTAGTGTGTGGTTTTGTGTTACTAGACTTTGCAGACCTTTACAGCCGAGTAACCTAATGCAGAGTTATAGAGAATGGCAAAACGATGAGCTCTAATTCTGCGTTATTTGTTTAACCCATGTTCCCCGGCTGCAGGGGAAGCCGGGTTAGATTTAGTGGAAACTGCAGCCTTGGGAGAACATCATTTCCCACTCTCTTGCAGGCGAGGAACGCCACAGTGCAACAAATAGTGTTCAGGCCTCTCGGAAGAAGCGCTTGTGTCCTTTGGTGTAACTCCCCCTGCCATGCTCTCATTCTAGAAGCATCAGCTGTAGGACGCTGCAGCCACTCCAAAGTAGTACAGGTGTGGTAATTTTAAATTACCTGTTTCTCCTCCTGTCCCGTCATGGTAACTAAGTGCACTTTTCAAAACGGCCTCCCCTCGTGCTGCTGTGGCAGCAGGCTCTGTTCTCTTTCCCTGCTGCCGGATAGCCATAGTCTTTAAAACCCGTGACCCTTCAGTAGCAACCATTGGTGTTTTTACAAAACTGCTAAATAGCAGCTTTGCCTCATTAGTGACAGAGGGCTCGTTTCCACCCGGAGCTGTCGGGAAGGGGTTGGAGCTGCCGTCCACGCGCCGGTCACCCCCCCGGCTCTGGCACAGGGCACGTGCGGTACCGGAATGCGCGGGAGCGTCAAGCAACCACCCACCCGAAAGAGGAAGCCCCACCAGATGCAGTTTGAAAATTTACCGAGCTGAATAAAAATGGGAAAAGGAAGCTCCAGTAAGTCACGGCCAGAACCAGACACAAAAATCCATATATGCAAAAGTCCAGTCACATTTTGCGTAAAATACAGCAAATGTACATGCTCTGTTCTGCCAGCCGAGGACCCTCCAGCTGTTTCCATCCGGCGAATTTCTGCCTGTGTTACTTCTGCCTTCCATGGAGCCACAGCGGGGCTCAGTTTGGCCGGGAATTCTGCCTATTCCAGTGGTTTATTGCAACAACTCCTCCTCTCCGGGGACCGGGGTTTATAGCCCATTTAGGTCACCAGTAATCTGAATTTGGCAGCTTCGAATAAGTCTCAGGGCACCGGGGTGGGGGGAGGCTTCATCATGAAACTGCCGCGTTCTTCGGACCAGTGGAACAACGGGGCTGAAAAGCCCGCAGCGGGGGAAAAAATACACAGCAAGCCAGAAAGCAAAAAACTAATAATCCCATGTGCAAAAACCCATTGTCATTAACATCTCCCCATCTCCTCAGCCCAGCAGCTGCCAGCTAACAGCAGGACCTCAAACTTCTTCCGCACACGAGGCTGTCACGGACTAGGCTGAGGAATACCAGGGAGGTTGTCCGCCAGCCTTCCTCCCGCCCGCGTATCCAGAAAGGCAGAGAGCTGTGACTCCCCTGCCGCTCCCCCCCAGAACCGACCCGTGTGCAAGGTGGCAGCGCCTGTGCCCGCTTCACAGCTGCCCACAAGAAGCGCGCTTAGGTGGTTCTCGCTGGAAAATGTGCCCTTGAAAGCAAAAAATAAAAGTAACAAAGTGTTTAAACCGAGAGTTTTATTGGGACACGCTCGGGGAAGGGCTCAAGAAAAGTAATAGCTGGAGCTGTCTTAACATCAACAACAAAATTAAACTCGCCCCTCGGGCTGGGAGGATGCACATCGCCTGGAGACAGACGGTTTCTGCTCCAATCTGTTCTTTTCCTTACCAAACACACGCCCCGGGAGCACAGGATGCTTCTTGCCCCGTTAGTCTCTGTCCCCTCGTTTTCTAGCAGTGAGAAACAAGGTCAAAACCTTTTTCAAAGCAGGCCACGATGGCCCTTTGCCCTGCCCTTGGTGCTTTTCCCCACTGAAGCTGGCCAGGGAGCTCGGGTGTGCGGCAGGGTGCTGTGGGGCATGGGCAGCCGTGGGGCACGGGGAGCCATGGGGAGGGCACCCAGCTGGTTGCAGCTCCACAACAGGGGCCTCCAAGGGGCTCCAGCCGTAAGTGTGGCACAAGAGACACCAGGCAGGACTTTGGCAGCTTCGTGCAGTGTCTCTAAAGCTCCCGCAGCACACGATGGCTGCTCCCCTTGCACATGGGGGACACCTGCCAGCAGCCCCCGCGCCCCCTGCCCTGGCAGGATGGCGTCCAACCCCCCAGCAATCATTGCCCAAAATACACAATGTAAACAGCCTGGAAAAGCAACCGGGATTTCCTTCTTTGAAAACACCAGGGGAAAAAAAAGGCGTTCCATCTCCTGCAGACAGCATTTACAGGCGAGGGGTGGGAAGCAGGTAACCGACACCATGGGAGTCACCGAGCATCGCCCACGAGAGGCACCCCGGCCCTAAGAGCACTTGAAACCCAGAGCCAGCACTCGCAGAAACAGCTAAAACCACTTGGAATTTTTCATAGAAAAGAGCAAACCCATCTCTCACACCACTCTGCCTGCACAAGCTTCCTCAAACCTGCGCACATTCCCAGGAAAGCGAGGGAACTCACAGCACGTGCTTCATTTTCAAAAGTGAGCATCTACAGGGGGATGCATTCACTCCCGTGCAGGACAGCTGCGAGGCAGACGCAGAGCTGAGGGGACACCAGTTTGCTTTAAAACAACGCTGCAAAGCCCCATCGAGCCCTGGCTGCATCTGCCTGGTCCTTGGAGATGGGAAAGAAATTCCTCCCCAGACCACCACCTGCATCATGGACAGGGCTGGAGCCCAGCTCGACTTTAAACACACTCCTTGCAGTCTCACATTGCGCCTTTTCGCTGTCCTGGGGATGCCGGGAGGGTGGGAATGAGAAACAGGAGTGTCGCAAGAGCGCTGGAGCCACTGGTAGTTTGTCCTCCTGGATAATTAACCCTAATTGTGCAACAAGCTTCTGCTTTACCATCCCAAGCCCGAGGAAAGTTTGCGATTATCAAGCAACAAAACCCTTTGGTACTCCTTGGTTTTGAAGCCTTGCACAAAGTAACCATCATCCCTCTGCATTTGATGTTTTCCAGAAATGAGGTCAGAGCACTATCACAAATGCTGTGCCTCTACTGACAGGCTTACCAAACTATTAAATAATTTTCAAAACACCATGTTTCAAATTAAAACCAATAGCCAAATCGCAAGTCAGCCTAAAAAAAAAAAAAAAAAAAAAGAGTCAAACACTAGTGCAAATAAAGCAAAAAGGAGAAGAAGGAACAGCATGATCAAGGTTTCTACAATTAAATAACACATATTAACACTTGCCCTGTACCGTTTGCATCAATCCCTACTCGTTTTCATCGTCTGTGTTCTCCAGCATCTCCACACAACCCCGCTTCGAGCCACTCTTACCCCCAAATTCGGGAGGCCCCGTCACCACTCCCCGGCTGCACCAAGGCACCCGCAGCTGCCCCTGCCCCGGGCTCCGGCCGAGCGTGGCGGGAGGAGCAGCCCTGCAGCACAGGAGGGGATTGATACAGGAAGATGCAATTTTACTCTTGTTAAGACGACATAATCATCTAACCAATACCTCGGAGCTCAACTGACACAGCTCTGCTCGATCCCAGGCTGAGCCTGAGCTAGGCTGATGCACAGCTGCCAAACAGCTGGAAAGGGCAAGGACAAACCAGGTTTTTTGCTCCTGGGGAGCACATCGAGCTGATTTTGCAGAGCAGAGAACATGTAACGACACAAAAAAGGAAACAAAGAAAAAAAAAAGGGAAAAAACCGAACAAGTAACTAATCCACAGTAACGGGAAGCCTTGTTAACTCCAGACCACGCCGTGTGCTGCCAAGCTTGCGATGCAGTTCCCGCAGCAGCCACCCGGATTCAGCAGCTGGCAGATACATCTGAGAAGGCAAAGAGCGCGCCCGTGCCCGACACGGGAAGGGCAGAGCAGCTGGGCCACGGCAAGCGCATTTAGACGCCACGTGCCCGTCAGCAGGGCCCCGCACAGCCCCTGGCCCCGGCGCCTCCCGCAGCCTCGCCCGGAGCTCCGGCACCCGGCCAGGGCGCTGCCGCCTCCTGCCCGCAGGGCTCGCACGGGTGCCACGGCTGGGGACGCCCACGGACCACAGCGGCTTAACGGGAGGGATGCCTCTGCTTGCTCGTTTCAGCTTAATGCAATAGTGGACTAAAGCTTTCTGACCCAAATGGCTGCGGCGCACGGACACTGCCCCAGCCAACGCTCCCCACTCTGCCAGCTTGGGTCCGGGTAAGCCAGGCCTGAACGAGAGCCCTCAGACGAAGGGTAAAGCAGCACCCAACGCGTGGATGCAGCTCGATGCGGCTCTCACAAAGTCACACCAACATAACCTGCTGCTGACAGCAGGGACGGAGAGGCGCGTCCTACATGCGCATCTCGGGTGAAGGCATCAGACATCTCGCTGCCTAGGGAATACCTAAATTTTCTACATGCTTTTTATCACACCTCCTACAGGAGCCGAATGGTTATGGGAATGGTGAATTCACGTTGCTCTAAAAACTTCTGCTTGTTTTCATTTCAAGGCAGGCAGCAAGTTGGTTGGACAAGTCTTCCCAAGTTTCATTTAAACGTCTGGCTTTTGTTCCTTTTTGCTAAAAGCACTTCACCACCAGAGCATGGCTCTCTGGTGCCCCGATGGACACAGTGCAAAACCGGCAGCGTACCTGGGGATCCCCCCCGTCCCTGGGAGTCACCGTCGCACCAGCTGCCTGCCCAGGCTCACGCTCAGACGTACCAATAAGCCTTTCGGAGGGGCTGAGCCAGGAGCCTGCCAGTACCAGGGTTTAACAGTGGCCACAGATATATAAGGCCTAATTAAAATATTTGTTGATAGATCACTGCTCAGGCAGAGTAAAGAGCTGATATCCTAGGGAAAAAGTTATTAAAATGGGAAGTTGCAGCATGTCCCTTGCACAGGCAGCGGCGGGCTGGCATCTCCCCGGCTCTGCCCAGGGAAGGCTGAGCAGCACAAAAGGGGAGAAAAATGTTTTTCCAAACATAAGAAAGGCCACGCTCCCCTTCATGGCTCTGAGACCTCCTGCTGCTTCCTCCAGGCTTGGGTTTTGGGGGAAATTATGCGGTTGCAGAAGAGGATGGATGCCCCCGTGCCAGGCCATGCTGGGGACCGGCGCTTCCCAGCCTGCGCAGCGAGCGATGGCGGGTCACCCTGCCCGGAGGCAGCTTCCGAAACACGGGGCCACCTGCGCTGCGCCCGGGGCAAAGCCCAGGCAGGAGCACGGAGGGGCCCCGCTCCCTGGCAGAGCGGGACGCCGAGTCACGGGTCCAGCCGGATCCTGTATCACAGGGAGGAGCAGCGGTGGAGGGAAGGGGCGCCTCACCCCTGCCGAGACGACGGGGTGAGCTCAGTCCCAGACGCTGAGCGGATGCGTGGGGTCCAGCCACCTCAGGCCCGCCGCCGCGCGCCCCGAATCACCCCGTGGGGACCACCGGCAGCCGGGGAGGCAGTGCACGGAGCCGGGGGGTGGCTCGGCGCCTGGTCAGACGTCCGAGGTCCGGATGCTTTCATCGTCCAGGTCAAAGGCAAACGGCTTCTCCTTGAGATGCTGCGGCTCCGACTTGTGCCGCACGCGCTTGCCCGGCACGGCTCCGGCGTCGCGCTCCGTGAAGGCCGGCATGAACACCGAGTCTCTCAGCAGCGTGGGCGCCTCCTCCGGCGCCGGCTGCTTCCCCTCCGCCTGCGGCACCGGCGTCCAGGGCTGCCAGGAGGAGGTGGAGGGGGCTTTGCCCAGCGCCCTCCTCTCCTCTGCCACCTGTCGCTGCTGGGAGGGGGCTGCGGAGCCCCCAGGCTTGACCATGGAGATGGATCTCATGAAGGACATCTCCTGCAAGGACAGATGCAGAGTGAGCTCAGGCTGGGGTTGGAATTTTGTGTGTGCAACCGCTGCGAGCAATGTGCGAAGCCCTGGGGACCAGGCCCGGGCCCTTTACACGCTCTGCAGAAAGGGAAAAAAACCCTAAGCAAAGCAAAAGTCTGAATTCAATGGCCCTTTGCCACCCGCGAGGCTCTTGCTCGTGCCTTGGAGCAGAGCAGGGTTCAGGCAGGTCCAGTTCGATGACTGAATCTCACTTTTGAATCTTTTTCAAGGAAACTTTTCCAGTGACTGGCATAAAAACCCAGAGAGGGCAGGGATCTCACCCTGGAAATGGGCTGAGTGCTTACACAAGCCACTAAATAAATATCTTGTACATTGGCACGATCTTCATTTGACATTAAATATGAAGCAGAAAGGACATGACCTACCCTCGGGCGGGTTTTCAGGGCCTGGACTGCCCCTGTGATTACTCGGATCCAGCTGTACATGTCCTCAGGGCTGTCTGCCTGCAAAACACACCAGCCCAAATGAGCCTTTGCCTTCTGCGAACCCCGCACGCAGCCAGAGTTGATCCCCACCGCAGCAAACTGTGGACACGCAGACGGACAGGCTACCACGGTTCCCAGTATATTTGCTCCTAGTTTATGCTTGCTCAGAAATCACTGCACCACGCCATTTTCCCCCCGCAGAAGGGGAGCCACTCTCCACATTGCAGCATTTTAATATCGAGAGTAGATAAAGCATTTAAGGGAAAAAACACTGTCAGGGTGTTACCAACCCTGTCCCTGCACTGGCAGGGCCTCGGGGTCTGCATCCTGCCACGAGCCCGCCCGCGGCTGTGCTCTCTGGGCAGCAGGGTCTGGGGCTTTTGCCCATGCACACGGGGATGCGCACCCACTGCCTGGCACGGCACGGCGCGCTGGCTGCTCCTCGGGGGTTCCCAAGTGCCATGGGGTGTTGCAATGCCCAGAGCACCGTGCGCAGCATCCCCCACCCGCTGCCTCCCCCTGCCCAGCTCAGCCAGCGACGGAGAGGTTGACTTAATACCCCTCCCCACGCAGAGCCAAATCTGCAGGACAGGGGAGGTGCAGACACAGCCCCGCACCCTCGGGATGCTCATGGGATCGCCCTGTGCTTTTGTCTCTGCTTTTTCCTGCTCACGCAAATAGCCACCATTATAAATAAGTCCAAGGGGAGAAGTGAAACCGCCTGGCAGTTCTCCCTCGATGCCCGTGCCCCCACGCCGGGTGAAGCCGCTACAAACCCATCTGCTTGTGTTTGCTGCTGGGGAAGAGCCTGTTCACAGGAGCGTGGCTTGCACGAGCTGCCGAGAGCTGAACTTACTGCGCGGAACAGCAAAACCCTCCTCGGCTGCCTCACCTGGATGTAGAAGGTTCTGGAGCTCGTTATGATTTCGAAGAGGTTGTCCCGCATCAGGAGGTCACTAGAAACAGCAAGAAAGAGGCTGTCACTACCCAGAAGTCATCATGGATGGAAAAAAAACCCAAACCATATTTACTCTTATCTCTAGAGCGCGCTGGGGAACATATTGAAGGCAAACCTTGGATCTCGCCTGGATTTTGAGAAGGCTACTCCAGATCCCCAGAGACTTCAGCTACAAACACGCTCTAACTTCTGCCACCTGCAGGCAAACCCCCGGCCCTCCCTAGACCCGTAACCCATCTCATTTACAGTTCATTTTACATGTGAACTTTCTATTACTTATTAAGAATAAAAATTCAAAGATGAACTAATTTAAAAATATTTTTACTTTAGCTAAAAGAGGTTTGTTTTCTTAGTTAATTTTCTATTGCAGGTCTTCAAGTTACTTTTTATTGCAGCAAACGCTGATAAAATCGTTGTTCCCAAGACACTGTGTAGCCACCTGCCCTAGTTTAAGGAAACGCCTATACACGGCTTTCGGCAGCTTTATGAGCACCTTTGTTCTTCTGTCATACGATGCTATTTACTGTGCAGGGCCCCATATTCCTTAAGCTACGGAGATAAGAGAGCTGTAGGAACACGCCTGCCCAACAGAGATGGCTATCAGCAGCAGCAGAACAGAGGATGGACAATACCCTGCATCCAGCTACATTTTCCCGACCTGCTCACGGAGCTGAAGGGGAAGAAATTTCTTAAAAGCAGAACAAAGAGGCGACGTTTGGGTTGTAAAAGAAAAGTGAGTGGCAGCACAGCTCAGCCTGGCCCCGGCTCGCAGCCGCTGTTTGGGGCCCTCTGGGATCCCCGAAGGAGGGAGCTGAGTTTCCTTCCTGCCCACCTCCGGCTCAGCTCCTCGGGGAGCTGCTTCCCGCCAGCGGCCGGAGCTCCCGGCAGCTGCCCCGGCCCCAGCACGACCAGGGCTATGGCAGGAGCTGCAGCCCAGGGAAACATGGACGGGAGCATTACCCAGACTTGACCAGGCACTCGTGGGTCTTGCAGACATCCTTCAGGAGAATCGAACGCAAGGGCTCCTTGTCCTGCGGAGACAAGAGGAGACGGTGATGGGCCTGGCTAGCCCCTGGGGCTGGCAGCGCTGCGATGTGCTTCCCACGGAGCCCCCCACCTCCCCACGAAGCGCAGCAGCCCCAGACCTCTGCTTGGGCGCAGCCGGTCCCAGGCAGGGCCGCTCACCTGCTCGCACTTGTAGTAACTGATGGAAAATTCATCCAGAACAAAGTACCGGCGCTTCCAGCTCTTCCTCTGGAAAAGAGAGGAGGAAACCGCTCGGTGCTGGGCTCCAGCGCTCTCCCCGCGCTGTCGCAGTCTGGCGTCCGGAGCATCCCCAGAGCATCCCCAACCCACGGGGAGCGGCCAGCCCAGCGCCAGCCGCCCGCGGCGCAGGGAACCCCCGCACTCACCACGTTCCCCTGCTTCACGCAGTAGCCGCTCTTGAGGACGGGGGGCCCGGTGGGCGGCTTGGCAGCCGAGGTGGGGATGTAGCTCTGGGAGCGCCGCAGCAGCGGGTGGGCGGCCACGTCGCTGCCCTCCCCTCCATCCCCCCCATTCTGCAACCAGAGAGCACAGAGTTATGGGGGAGCACAGAGAGGGCACGGAGGGCAATTCCCTACTAGAAGGCAGGACACCTGAGCTGGAGGGAAAAGCAACCCGAAGCAGTCCCTGAGCACAGCGCTGCATGCCAAGGGCTAACTGCAGTGCCTGGACAAGAGCAGGGGAATGAACCAGAGCAGAGAGCTGATTTTATCTTGTTGCACGCAGCTTTTCAGGCGGCTGCCTGAGTACTATTCACTCTTTTGGCATCCACATGTTAAAAGCAATGTTAAGAGATTGGAAAGGCTACAGAAAAGCCACAGAAGCAATTTGAGAGCTGAAGAAAACCCCTTGCAGCAGGGGGTTAAAGGACCTCATCTGGCTGGCTTATCAAGCACCGAGAGGTGACTCTGCTGCACCACAAACCTTCTCGGGCAAACACAAGGTACGAGGAGTCCTTTCATCTAGCAGAGGGAGGCAGAACAAAAACCACCAGCTGGAAGCTGGAGCCAGACAAACCCAAGTTAGAAAGCAGGGACGCTTTCCAGCTGGAGAAGGCAGTATATTCTGGGAACGAACTGCTTAGGAAAGCCGTACAGTCTCCACTCCACATTTTCACAGCCAAATTCTCCCAAAAGAAACTCTGATGTTTAGAGTTCAGGTAGAAAACTCACACTTCCCCGGCCCCGAGCTGTCTCTGCCCAAGCACAAGGCTTGCTGCTGTGAGCACAGACAGGCTGTGCACGTGCTCGAGCATCCAGCACCCATCCCCTGGCTCACCCTGAGCACTTCCCAGTGCATCCCAAGGGCCGGACCCTGTCCCGCTTCCAACATCAACCCCTCTCCCCTGTGCCACCCCCTCCCCCGGCGGCACCTCCCTTCCCCCTCGGCAGCGCAGAGGATGGTTGAGAAGAAACATCTGTGCTCATCTCCTTCCCCCATCCCTCCAACCCCTTCCTCCAGCTCCGCGCTGAGGTTTGAGAATTGCCATAGCAGCCGGGGTGGCTCTCGCCACCGCCAGCCTTATATGGCACCCGTGCCGGTGCGACTGCTGGTGCGGTTAACCAGCGACCTGCCCGCGCTGCTCCTTCCAGCACCTTCGAGAGGTTGCTTTGGTTTCTCCAGGACAGAGACAAGCAGCCATTTGGCTGGCCCCGAACTGCCGCCTGGCACCTCGGGAGAGCGGCAGAGCCGAGCTCCAGCCCAGCTGGGAAGGGGAAACCCCCCGCTCCCCTCGCCTGGGCTGCGCCGGCTCTGCCGCGCGTTACAGATGTACGTGCCCAAAAGCAGAGGCGGGGATGCTGCTGCAATGGCGAGCGTTACACCCAGGGGCCGGGGTGATGCTGCTGGCCGGTCTGGGGGTGCAGCTGGAGCGCGGGGCTCCCCCGCACAGTCCCAGAGCCCACTGTGGGGCAGCACCGGCCAGCCAGGGCTGTGCCAGGAAACCACAGACGCGCCCAGGAAGCTGCAGGGGAGGAATAGCTTTTTCACACGGGGCAAGCACCAAGACCATGGAAAATAGTACAGCAGCTCATTCACCACCTCTAAAAAAAACCCTCTGTGAAAGAAAGAAGTTGGGTGAGGGCTGAGGATGGAGCTCACAGCTCTCGGAGGTGGTGGCAGGGGAGGAGAGGGAGGCAGACCCAAAAGTCAGGAGAAAAGAGCAGCTTTAACTCACTGAAATGAAAAAGGAGTCACAGGGCTAGCTGCTGCCACTTGTTTGCAAGCAGGCAGCCTGGCTGCACAGCACACAGGGAAGCAGGGGGGAGGCACAGCCTTCCCTGCCCTTCCCCACCCCGTGCACGGGCTGAGGGTCTGGCAGCATCCCGCGGGGCAGTGGCACCGGGAGGGGACAAGCTGCTAGCCCAGCCCCGGCCCCACGCACCCCTGCAGCCTGCTCCCTGACAAACCCTGCGGCCAGGAAAGCGTTAAAAACGCCTGCCAGCAAGAAAACGCTGCAATGATCTAATTCTCTGCTCTATTTTTAGTGCTGCTACTGATAAGAGCTGAAGCGAGACCCAGAGCGGGACGGGTGCCCAAAGGTGGGAGACACTGGCGGCCACGTGCCGAGGGAAGTGGGTGCAGAGCCACGGCAAGCAGTGCCAGCCACCGCCTCCGGGACGGCTCAGCCCCTTTGGCTGCTTTGATGGGGGCAGCAACACGGGGTGCCTCTGCGCCGGGCACCTCGGTGGGGGATTTGGACCCAGGATGGGTGGGTGGATGGTGCGGGATGGCCAAGAAGCCAAGCAGATTCATCGCTTCCTCCTCCTCACGCCCCCTCATCTCATCACACTTCAGAGCGAGACAAAGGAGAGGTGCTACAGGGTGCCAAGTGCAGCTATTAATACACCCCTGAGTGGGAAGGGTTTGCAGGCACCAAGCTGGTTTCAGAAATGAAAGTGCCAACCAGCCTCCCCAACAGCCTCCAGCCCCACAGCTGGACCTCCCCTAGACCCCCAGAGCTCCCCCAGACCACTCCAGCCCAGCCCCACGCCGGGGGACCCATGTCCGCCAGCTCTGCTGCTCCGACATGGTGTTAGAGAACGACGGAGCCCATCGCCGCTGTGCATTTACAGTATTTCTCCAACCCTTGCGCTGCTCAATACTGGCGGGGCGCGGCAGGATGCTAAAGGAATAATAACGCTTTCCCTGCGCTCTCCCTTCCTAAGGCAGAAATCTGAGTATCATTTGCAACAAGTGATTTGCAGACCCAGCCCCCCTAGGAAGGCAGCACAGCCTCGCTGGGCAGCGACAGCAGCAGGAGCCAGACACAAAACCCAGCGGGCAGGGACCCCTCAAAGCCCGGCTCAAGCACCAACGGGCCCCCGTTAGCGAGGTGTGGGGACATCAAAGCGGGGTGTGGTGGGAATGCCCTCGCCCAGCTATGCATGGAGAAAGCTGCACCTTTTCTGCTTATCCCCATTAGAAGCTACTCTCCAAACACGGGGAACAGAGAGACCAAGGCGGGGCGCTGATAGCACAGGGGTTTTACACCCAGGATCTGGGACGGCGCACAGATCCTGCCAGCTCACCTGGTTGATGGAGATGGGCGTGTGGACCACCACCCCCGCAATGATCTCGGTTTTGTAGGCCACCTGGGGCTTCCTCTCCTGGGCCTGGGGTACCACTGGAGGTTTCGCAATCTCTGTGGCCGGTGGGACGCTGCCGCCCTTTGGCACCTACGGGGGAAAGAAAAGGGATGAAGGGCGCAGGTGTGACCATGCTGGGCAGCCCCACGCCTGCACCGGGCACCATCGTCTCTGCCCTCCCAGCCAAAACGCATCAACGTCCCTTTGAAAAATAATAAATGAACAAGCCACCCCAATTAAGGAGGGTGTGGGCCCCACCCAGGCGGTTTGCAGGAGGTGCCCACATGGGAGATGAGAGGTGGTGAATAATTCGGCATCACCCCACAAGAGTCTGCGACTCACCTCTGCAGCCCGGCGCGTTTGTGGGACACTTGCTCCTTTAATTGTCTCCGCTCTACTTACAGCTAGGCTTAATGATGAGCTTTCATCCGCCTAACGAGGCTGAGCTGCAGCACGTCGCAGGGGCGCAGCGGGCGGCCGGGCGCTATCTCACACACCCAACGCCTGCGCGTCCCGCACCGATGCGTGGCCGGGCAGGTTGTGTCTCTGCTGCGAGTGGCCCCGCGTCCCCGGGCAGGGGCTGTGCCACGGGGACCTGGCTCCCAGCGCCGGCATCCTCCCTTTCCCCCTCCCAGCTCCTTCCCTGCAGCACCTGGCTCTGGACAGAAAGGCGGGTTTCCAACTTTTTCCTCCCAAGCCTGTACTTCCACTTCTCCAATGCCGTTGATGGGGGTCTCTGGCTCCAACCCCACCTCCTGCCTTCCACCCCGAGGTGCACAGGGATCAACACGCGGTCCTCTCCGTGCAAACCACAGCATGCATTGGCTGCTGGCTGAGCAGAGCAGAGCTCTCAGCTGCTCTAAAGTCCCTCCCAAGGCAGGTGGCTGGACTCGTGTTTAGGCTAAGATCTGGCTTAAGTCTGGGGGGGCAGAGGTCTGTGCTAAGACCTCACAAACCCGCAGGTATGAGAGGTCTGGCAGGAGAGGAGGAAAGGCCCAGGGCAAGATCCTGGACACCCTAGGGCCAACACTGCCCGCACAGAGCTCTCCAACAGCCAGGCTCGGCTGATGGGGCAGGCAGCGCTGGGTGGGGGGAGCAGGCAGGGCTTGGTGGGGGGAGCAGGCAGGGCTTGGGGGGCAGGGAGCAGGCAGGGCTTGGGGGGCAGGGAGCAGGCAGGGCTTGGGGGGCAGGGAGCAGGCAGGGCTGGGGGGCAGGGAGCAGGCAGGGCTTGGGGGGCAGGGAGCAGGCAGGGCTGGGGGGCAGGCAGGGCTGGGGAGGGGGGGAGCAGGCAAGTTCAGGCTCCATCGCTTCCTCCTTTGGAAACGCCGCTGCCGTGAGAGCGAGGGGCCAGGCCGTGGCAGGGTCCCGCACGCCTGCGCCGCACCGGCCGTGCAGAGCGCCAGCACCGCAGGCACCGGCACACACCAGCCGCCAGCCCTGGCAGCACCGGCGAGCACGAGGCGGGTGCACGGCGAGGCTGGGGAGACGCACGGGCTGCGCAGCCAGAGGAAACTGTTTTGCAACACAGATGCAGGGACATTGCATGTGCAGAGAGCAGCGCAGGGGGATGGAGCTGCACCTCTCTGCGAGGGGGAAGGTGCCACTCAGCACCCGGCAAGGGGCAGCGCTGCTGCCAGCTTGAGCCTCCTCCTGCAGAACTGAGCGGAGTCCCTCGCCACGGTCACGCGAGCCCGCAGCACGCCCCACGCCTCCAGCCGCCAAGGCCCTGGCTACAAGGACAGCACGCAGCGTGAGGAAACACAGGAACCGATGTGCCAAGAGCAGAGGAGAAGTCTCCGTGAGAAGCGGAAGCTGAACCTGGATCTCTGCACCAGGAGCAATACCCGAAACGCTGCCCCATCCTTCCCAACCCACTGCAGCGAGCGGCACGGCCGGCGGCAGCGTGCACCGAACACGCCGTGATCGTGAGCGTGCTTGGTGTGAGGCGCCCCGCAGAGCCCAGGGGAAGAGGGAGACCCTCAAAGGCCAGAGGCTGGGAAAGGTCCAAACCCCACCAAACGCCAAAACGCCTCCCCATGCCCTTCTGTGCCTCTCTGCCCAGGCCAAGGCGACGAAGCCACTGAAACTCGGAGCAGCCCAAGGAAACCCAGTTGCAGACAGAGACCATGGGGAAGCTGGAGAGCGGGGACAGGGATTTCCCACGTGGCGCAGTGGCGCCTGCATCCCGGCAGCCCTGTGTTTCCCAGCTGGCCTGTGAGAACTCCTCCCTGCAGGGCTGGATGAGCCGGTCGGCCAGCCGGGACACAGCCAGAGTCAGGAAGGGCTGGCCAACATCAAGCTATGAAAATCACCACAGTTTATTGCAGAAACAGAAGATGCGTCTCTTCCTACCATCACACCAGCTCCCACCTCAGCCAGCCTGGCGGATGAGCAACGCAGGCTGCCTGCAGGCAGCTACCCCGGGGGGAACTACCCCCGTGGCACACCTAGTCAAGTGTCGTTGGCAGGCGCCGGTTACACCTCCTACCCACCTTTGGAGGTAGAATTATTGACTCATTAAGGTTGGAAAAGACCTCCAAGATCATCAAGTCCAACCGTCAACCCAACACCCCCAGGCCTCCTAAACCATGGCCTGAAGGTGGGGTTTTTGTAGCCAGTATCACCTGAACCCATAAGAGAGACGGCACAAGCCAGAGCCCGTGCCGTCAGCTGGGCGGCTTCAGGCGCAGCGGTTGTCGCATCTAATGTATTTGCAGACAAAAAAAGAAAACACAAGCCAGGTCTGGTCTTGTAGATGAGTTTCCCACAGGGACTAAACGCACTCCAGTGATTTCAAACAAAAAACTCAAAGGAAAAAGTTATTTGATAGGCCCCAATCCTAAACTGTTTGCCGTGATTTTTTCTTATAGCTTACAAACCACGAACAACATGCATCAGTGCATGATCTAGTAAAACCCTGCTAGCATTACACATTGGCAATACTGCTAATGCCAGGTACGCAGAAGCCTGCAGCGCCCCGGACCCTTTCGCAGGGATCTCCCGCATCCCAGGTCCGGGAAGGAGCCGTCCTGCAAACACTTAGCCCAGGAGTCCCAGCGGATGGGCGCTGCCAACTGAGCCAACACACGGCGTGCAGACGCTGCTCCTACTCCTGCTGCACGGGAGAGGGAGCACAGCATCATCCCTCGCGGCCAGGAGCACCGGGCAGCTGAGGAACACAGACTCCGCGAGTTACCGGCTCACTGAGCATTAATTTTCGGTTATATGAACACAACAGTAAACGAGAGGAGATGGCAGACAAACTCTTCCGGATCCAGGCACAGCCCGCCCTGCGATGCCCTGCAGCACATGCATTCGCTATGCCTCATCACAAGACCCGGCATTCCGGGAAGAATAAAAATTGAGTAAATAAATGATTGAAGCACAAGAAAGATGCCCTTTGACAGCCACAGCGAGGAGTCGGTTAAGGGTATCCCCACCGACAGGAGGGAAACGTCCCTGGAGCAGGCGGGGATGGGGACAGATCCCGCACGACCTTCCCTGGGGGGCAAGCGCCGTCCCCCACGGCGCCTGGGCAGGGAGCGCGAAGATGCACAAGCGAACAGCAGCAAAGTAAATCCCGACCAGTAGGACCCTTGGGGATGGTGGAGGGAGCGTCTCCCGTCTGAAGCCAGACCCCTGAGAGGGGTCACTGCGCAGCTCTGGCCTCGCAAAGGGCCACGGCGAAGCCCTCCAGCCCGCGCTCCAGAAGGCTGCGCCGCCGGCACAGCCCTCCCCTGCTCGGAGCGCTTCTCCCTCAGACCCAAACCAGCCCGTCCCCGCGCCCTGGCAGAACCGCACACAGCCCCGGGCGTCCGTGTCAGAGCCCCGGTCTCGCGGGGCCGTCCGGGGGACCAGGGCACGCTCCCCTGGAACGAGGGGGTTTCAGGAGCTACAGCCCCATAGTACGGCTGCTTCGCTGAACAGCAGAACGGGGATGCACCAGAAAAAGAGCACGAGGACAAGACACTGCAGCCACCAGCCCAGAGCTGCGCTTCCATCCTTCCCCAGCACAGCCTCGGCACTAACCCCGAAGAAAGCCTGGCAAGTTTGGCACAGACCCGCTCCCGGGCTGGGGACAGCCCGGCCACCACCACCACTGCTCCTCAGGTGGGGCTGGGGGGGCACATGGAGAGCACAGCAAGGAGGAAAAGCGCAGCTCTTCCCAGCATTTATCAAGTGGCCCATCAGGGTAGGACACAGCAACACCAGAGACGAGCATAACGCAACCTACCGTGATCTTACTGGCCCGGTTCAGCGCCTCCACCCAGTCCTGCAGGTCCTTCTGGTCGCTGGCTTGTAAGAAATAGCGCTGAGATAAAGCATTGATAACTATCAAAGAAGGGAATGAAAAGAAGAGTTAGGGAACCCCATTCAGTGCTTGGCATGATTAAAACAAATTAAACAATAAATCAGCACGACAGCATCTCTCAACTCCCAGTCCCAGAGCGATTTGCAGGTATCAGTCTCGCAACCTCTCGCATGGAAAAGCGGCCGCGGGGCCAGCGCTTGGGCATGGAGCAGGGATGTGGCAGCTGGATCCCTAGAACAGAGCTTAGGGAGAGCAGGACCGAAGCCAGGCTTAAACCAAGGCTGTGGCATGGCCCAAATTAGGACTTAATCCAGGGCTGAAGTTACCCCCTCGCACAGGGCGTTTGATGGCCCCTTGGGAGTTCCTTCTCTCAGCATCTGGGTTTTAACTCTCATCCGAAACGTTGGTGCAAACCCCACGCGGGGTCTGGGAAGCTGCTCGGGGACACGCTCCCCGCAGACTCCCCAGCGAGCGCTGCCTCCTGGCCGGCAGCCGGACGGGTCAGAGGAAGCTCTGGGAAGATTTCTGCACCAGAAGTCGGAGATATTTTTAACTGCACAAGATCTTGCTGAAACTCCCACGAGCCTTGCACCGTGGGCTCTGCCACACCGGGACTCCCCGGAGCAGCCCTGTCCCCGCGCGGGGACGTGCCGTGCGCTCTGGTCTTTGTCTTGGGCTACGTCCCTCACCGCGAAGTATTGCAAAGGCAGCACCGATCCCCTGGGACAAGTATGTGCTTGTGCTGTCGTTTCTGTTGCTTTAAACCTGAGTTTGGCTCACGCACAAGGCACTGAGGCAGCATGGGTCAGGCTGAGGCCATTTTGGGGGGGGACTGGACAAGAAACACCCCTCCCTTGCACCAACAGGAGCAGAAGCTTATGCTGCCATTAAAGAGAAAAAAAAAAAAAAAACACCAACCCTGTGCTGCACTACATTGTGCAATACAACGGGACACAAGGAAAGGACTCAGGAGCACAGCGAAAGCCATGGTGCCATGCAGGGCACCATCACGGGGGGGCCCATAGGGCCCTGCCTCCCTCACCAGGCTCTGCCCATGCATCTCGCACGGGGAGGGGGGGAATCACAGCGACAAGGCCGCTGCACGGGGCCGGGGCCCTGTGGCCCTCTGTCGCCACATGCCAGGCGCTGGCAGCATCCCCTTCCCTCCCCGACCACAGGGATGCTGCAGGCAGGTCCCGGCAGCGGACGGGAGGGCTTGCAGCGGAGGCACCGAAACGGCAGCCTCCCGGGGTGGGGTGTCCTTCCCAGCAGAGCCCCGCCGGGGCCCGGGGTCCCCCTCACTCACCAAAGCAGAACGGAGTTTTTGGCTTCTGTTTCGGTGTGGCGATGCTAACCTGCACAGAGCAAATTAAAGAAAAATTTAAAGTTAATAGTGCCCGCTAACGGCATGCACGAGAGCTGAAGGTGTCCCTCCACACACCCGTGCCGGAGGGGGAGCCGGTGCCCCCCAGGCTCCAACCCAGTCCACACTATGGGTTCATCCGAGCCCCAAACCAGCAGTGCCGCTGCAGCGTGTGCGCGGGGCCGAAGCGCAAGCGCCCGGCCGCTGGCACGCCGCAGGCTGCAGCCTCGTCACGCTGCACGCAGCAGCCGCTCCTGTCTGCGGGGAGGCATCGTCGGCCCTCCCCAGCGCTGCAGTTACCCCGTCAGCAAACGAGGAGAGCCGGCCAACTCGAGTCAGGGGAAAATTAACGCGGCTGGTGGGCAGGGCGCAATTAGCACGTTGCGTGCCGCCACGGGAGCCCGAGGGCAGGACCCCGGCAGCGCGGGTGCTGGGCTGGCGGGCAGCGTGGCCCTCGGGACGCTGGCGCATCCCGTGCCCGGCGAGGACGGCACGCGTGGAGCGAGCCCAGGGCTCTCGGAAACTGGCCCGTATCGGATGTAACGCAGAGCACATGCGGCGGCGAACGTGCCGTCCCAGGGGAAGGTCAGCGCGGAGACGGGGCTTTCATCTCCTGCTGTCCCCCCCGGCGCTGGCTGCACTGTAAAGCAAAGAACGGAAAGCTTTCAAAGGCCTTGAAAATATGAGTTTCTGCTGGACTAACACAGTCGCTCTTGTCAGCAATTAAGAAAATTGAGGGAAAATAGCAGTGGTTTCTCCCTAAAGAGTAGGAATCATTTATATAAGAATAATACTCCCTGGGGCTCCAAGCACAGCATTCATGGAGTATTTATTCTGACAGGCTTCCTCCTTAGGAGCCAGTCTATAATGCTTTAAATATGTTTTCTCAAGCAAACCTCCATTTTTCTGGCATATTTACAGTTGGTAGTTAAAGCCACTGGCATAACCCAATCCTGCAGTTTGTGACCAAATGCTGTCCTACAGCAATTTTCATTTAGACTAAAATGTATATAATTTATAAGCGAGGCTCTTTCTGAAATGGGGAAGGCTCAACCTCCTGGGGTTGCTTCATCTGTGCTTAATTTATAAATCATGACTCAGCAGGAACAGAGAGATCTGTCCAATTCTTTATCCGGCTCCAGCACGGAGCCGAGCCCGGCGCGGCAGCCATGAGCCCCCGCTCCCCCGGCGGCAGCGGCCGAGGGGCAGCCCGCGGGAAAAGGATCCCGGCTGCTCCACTTTCCACAGCCGTGATCGCAGCCACGTCTCCACGCGTTCCAGTCACCAGCCCTGCAACAGTTGTCATTTATTGCACTATTTTCACCTTCCCGTGGAAGCCGGATAATGCCATTAAGACACACAGAAGACCGAGCTTCTAGACGGTCTCGTCCTTCAGGGCGCTGCCCTCTAAGCACAGGGGAGAGCTCCCGGTGTCCCCGAACGCATCGCGAGAGGGACCTCGGGACCGCCTCTACCTCCCCACCTCCACTGGGTCTGATGAGCAACCCCGCAGACCTTGGGCTGCCGCGGGAGGCACCGCGCCGGGGTTAGGGGGACCGGGTGCCAAAGCGAGAGGGGCACTGCGGTACGAGCACAAACCCTGGCTGGGTCCGGTGCTGGAGCAGCGACACCGAGCCGACTGCCAGCTCCGCGCCCAGCTCACACCGTGCTCCCACCCCTGCACAGCCCCGGCTGCCCTGCGTCCTTCCTCATGGCAGAGCAGTTCCTCTTCCTCCCGCACCCCAACCTCACAGCCTGCCCCACGCCAGCCCGTGGGTGAAGGCGAACCGGCTGCACTGCGGGGACGCCGCCCCCCTTCCCACAGACCCACTCAGGCTCCCGTCCCAGGGAGGACGGCACAGGCTTGGGCAGGACCAGGACCTCGCCTCGGGTGCTGCCAGGGTGAGCCATCGCCTCTCCCGGGAAAGCTGCAGGATGAGGGGACGACAGGGAGCATTCATTTTCCCTCTGCCCCACCCCGACATTACCTTGGAGATATAGGTCAGCTGCAAAGATCCGACAGCACCCGCTCCGATGGCCAGGTTCTGCAAAACATTTAATGAGCAATGCGAGTTAAACGACACGGAGAATGCAAAAGAGGTGAGTGAGGCTGTCATTTAGTGTCATTGGGGTCAGGCAGCAAAAGCAACAGCCACACTACTGGCCTCGGCCGCTTCCCTTCTGTGCACCTGGTTCGTCTCGCACCCTACGAGCAGCTGGGACCGGCCACGCTGTGCTGCACCCGAGCGCCGTGCCCTCCTGGGTCCCACTCAGAACTGCCTGCCCCTCTCACCGCCCCGTGCCCCGGCACCTCACGTGCAAGGCGGGCTCCGACTCCCACCTCGCAGAGCCCAGAGAGCAGGAGTTTGTGCTACACCGGGCAGGAGGCTGCGGGCGGACGGGCGGGCGCGCACTTCCCCTTCCCCTTTAAACAAGGCAATGCTGAATCTGCTTAGAGATGCTCTTCAAGAAGGCAGGTGCCTCGCCAGCCTACCAGCAGTGCTCAAGCACCCAAACAAGCGGGGCTTCCAGGAGGGTCTTCCTAGAGCTCAGCTTTGGCTCTTGCTCTTTTGAGGACGGCCACAAGCACTGGGGCAGCTCCCAGAGACGTCGGACGTGACATGCACAGGCTCCATCTCCCCCAGCCACTCGGCTCCTGGTCTAAGTGCTTTTGCTGCATGACACCACTTCCAAGATGACAAGTATTTCTAGGATAACCTCTTCTCCTTCTTGTTATCACTGTCTCTGCGCTAAGACACAAGGGGGATGTAACACCTCACACTGGAGGAGCCTATAGAAATGCTGTGCCAAGGTACCAGTGGCTCCTGGTGCTGTAAGCTGCTGCTGGGTCAGCCCTGGAAACCACAGAAGCTGCAGGGGGGCTGGCTCTGCTGGAGCTGGGTCGTGGCCACACCCAGCCGCAGGAGACCCCAACAGGCAACTGGTGCAGCAGATGCCATCCTCCTTCAGGGACCTGGAGGAGAGGCCTCTGCCAGGGCAGCCCAGCAGCGAGCCCAAGACGCAGCTAAAGACTTGCTCGCAGCTTGCACAGACATGCCCGGCACGAAGCTGGGAGCAGCGTGGGAGCGTACCTGAGGGTTGTCCATGTACCACAGGAGGCAGTTGGCCTGGGTGTCCAGGATGAAATACCTCCGCAGGAACTTGCCGCAGGTCTCATTTTCTTCAATGTCCAGGAACCCGCAGATACGGTTCTGTCGGTCCAAGTACGGCATGCCGGGCTCCTTCTCGCATCACCCTGCGGAGGGACAGGCAGGGAGAGGTGGGTGCTCCTGCACCTACAGCCATCTCGACCCATGAGTGCCAATGTGCTGGGATGCCAGCGCAGTCGCTCAGGCCCCATCCGAGCTTGCAAGAGGGAGAGGGAAGAGACAACCTGCTAAGGCTGACACAAACCAGCACGTTAGCTGCTTCCCTCACTGAAAAATTAGGCGTTTGCATAAACGTATTCCTCCCCATGGAGGTGCGCATTGCTCCCCGTCCCAGAGAGCCACCAGCCCCACCATGACCAGGGAGCTCAAAAGGTGTGAAACCACACAACACTTGGTGGAGGGTCCAGATCTTCGCCCCTCGTCCAGCTCCCCCCCGCTCCATGTCCCACGGCCACCACCCAAGCTCCCTGCAGGTCCAGTCTCCCAATGCACCCAAACCTCCTGCTGCCTCTCCCACACCCCCACAGCCCACAGCTTAACACGCACAAAGCAAAGTCAAATGGCTACTGCCACGTGTTCCCACCGTGGGGAAGCTGCCAAACATCATGCCTTTGTGACGAGAACGGGTGCCAGCGTGCCGGCCCCAGGTGCAGGGCAGACCACACCGGCGAGCGGGACCACGATAGCTCAGCGAGGAACTGCAGGACTTTGGAACCCTGGAAGCTGCAGATGGACTCAATCACTGCATGCTGCTGAACAAATGCTCACCAGCCCGGCTCCAAGGCCGCTCATGGCACAGAGTGGCACCACAGCCACCGGGATGTCCTGGGGCAGCGACAGACCGATGCCAAGCGACAGCCCTGGGCCCCGAACCGCCCGTCCCAGTGGCGGTCGCATCCCACCGAGCTGCCCTCTGAGAGCTCAGCAGCCCCGTGCCACAGCTCAGCCCACCGAGAGAGGACAAAGCAGCCACAAAGGATTTGACATGAAGACACCAGGTCCCTGGGAACCGTAATGAAAAGTAATCCCGGAGCAGACTGCACACGAGAGAGAGCCAGAGCACACTCCCAGGAAATGGAAAACAATCTGCAACTCCAGCAGAAAATCTGTGCAGCCAGGATGCCGAGTCAGCAGGAAAAACAATGACCCATCGCCGCGGGGCCAAGCCGTGTCACCAGGTCTGCCGTGGGCACGGACCCTCGCCGGGCGCTGCCCCCAAGCCAGGGCGACCAGGAGGTCCTCTCCGAGCTCACCTCGGCCACAGCAGCTGCAGAGGAGCAGAGCTGGGCTGCAGCACCCACCTCCCGGGCAGCTGCAGTACAAACCCCCTCTGCAGAAGCAGGGAGAAACGTCGTGCCGAGCCTGCCACAACACGGGCAAGGGGCACGACGGCCCAGAGCAGCCAGACCGGAGAGCACAGCGGCCACGGTGCCTGTAAATTGGCTTTGCTTGTGTCCCCCATGGGTACAAGATGCAGGGGAGCCCGAGCATCATTCTCGGTCACCCCACAGGAGCAGCAGCCGCTTTGAGTCAGCGGGAGTGGGCGCACATTGCCGCCGCTTTAATTTGGCAGCAGCTGCCACCCACCTTGCACAGCAGAGCCGGCTGCAGAGCCACGGCACGGGGAGCCGGCTGCCCTGGCACACTGGCTCTCTGCACCATCACTTCCAGCCCCACGTGGGGAGTGAAAGCAGCACCAAGAGCCGTGGGCAGGCAGGGCACATCCCTCTGCCCACGCAGAGGCCCCTTATCATGGCTTAGAGTGGACAGGAGGGGATGGAGGCAGCGGTAACCGAAAGGATGCGAGCTGAACCTGGTGTGGTTTGTCAGGTAGAAGAGGGGTGACTCGCACAGGTGCCACAAGGGAGGCTGCACAAATAAAAGATCTCATGCAGAAAAGGAGGAAATACTATTTTTGAGCTGCATAGCTGCAGTGGAGTGGGGCCCTGAGAGGCAAGTGTTGTGCAAGAGCTGTGGTGCAGCTGCAAAGGTAGAGGTGGCAGAAAACAAGTCACCCTGTCATTAGGATCTCAGAGTTTATCACCAGTGTCTCAGAGATGGGTGCCAGGGCTTTGCTAAGAGGGAAATCATACTGCTTTGGTAGAAGGGATTGTTTTAAAACAACACATTTGCCCTGATGCAAGGGTTACGTGGGCATTTCACATTCTACCGCTTTTTTTGTGGGGTTATTTTTGTGGGTGGGGGGAAGCACACAGAAAGCAGATTGCCAAGTGCCTTCAACCCTACCAACACGTTCAGACCAGGCCTCATAAATCACCTCTTCCTCCTGCTGCTAATAAAAGTGCAGAGATTTCTGCTTATGGGAGAGATGAGAACGAGCCGAGGTGTGCCACCGGCAGCCCAGGGACGAGTCCCCAGCCCCTCGGGGCTGCGCTGCCGGACCCACGGGACACCCCATGGGGCTCCCTACATTCCCCCCATCCAATGCTAATTGATATAGGCTTGGCTGAAAGCCAACACACCAGCTCAACTCTTCTGTGTGAGCTGACCTCGGATTGCCCTTGGATATGCAAAAACCTTTGGACAGAAGAGATTATAACTGCTCCAAACTGTGCCCTCCAGACCGTGCTCCCCGCAGCCAGCCACGCACCCTGCTCCCTCACATCTCACTGCCTGCAGAACACACTGTCTGTCTCTTTGCAGCCACTGAGAATTGCACATTTCCATAGGAAAAGGATAAAGCAGAATCTCCAGCTCCACCAGCATGTGGGTATTTGGTCCCCCTGACCAGGAACTCTGGGAGGGCCAGAAAATACCCAGTTTGCACTAACATTTACTATCTATATGGCACTTTGTAAACTCAAAGTCCTAATTTTTTTTAATATACGACCCAAACTTGCGTTTGCTGTAGGAAGGATGGAAGATGAAATCTGAGGGGGAAGATAAGGGGACCTGAAGGTGAGACGGACCTCACAGAAAATCAGCACCGTTTAGAAGTGCGGGTGAGTCCCTGAAGGCCTCGCAGCGAGGAGGCGCTTCCGAGGATACCCCTTCTGGGAACATGATGGACATCACACCGGCACTGGGCACAGGAAGCTGCAATTTACAGACGATGCCCGCGCCCAGTTCACGGAGGCTCATCTGCCTTCCAACGACCACTTGAACTTCCCGAGCATCGCACCGAATCAGGCCCTCGGGATCTCATTACCAGATCCCCTTTATGAAGTTATGCCATTTCGTAGTAAAGCTCAGCGGAGGCTTCCAGGGCTCTTCCCCACCACTGAAGCAACTGACTTCCGAGCTTTTTCAGCCTCATAATATCCCACCAAGAAGGACAACCCTTTTTTGGCTCTGTTAACGAGATGACAGAGGAATTGGGCTATAGGTTTACAGCAAAAATACCCTCTCACCTGCCTCCCGCGATACAGGTAAGCGCTTCCCAGGAGGATGCAGAAGGCGCAGGGCACCGTCCAAACGGCAGCCAAGCCCCCCTCTGCGGTCACTGCTGGCTCAAAGGCCGCGTGTGCGGCCGCACAGCCAGACTTTCCAGGAAGCACCCCCGGGACGGCAGCGCTTCACCGCACCGTCATGGCTGCCCGTGCCCTGCTCTGTCCTGCTCCTGGCACTCGCGCAACCCACGGGAGCCCGCAGCAGAAAAAGCCAAAACAACGGGAGATCTGACTTTCAGAGCATTGCATCAGGGCTGGCCGGAGGCAGCTGCTCAGCACCTCGCTCCACAGCCCGGCCCATGGCACCTGCAGGCAGCCACAGCATCCTCCTCCTGCCTCACACCCGCCTGTCCGAGCTGCCCTGGTGCCGCTTGGGGCGCGGGGCGACCACCCCCGTTTCACGAGGGCTCCGAGCTGCGATGCCCGCTGCCCCCGCACAGCTCCGAGACGGCCCCGGCTGCGCGGGGCGATGGCTGCGAGCCGCAGCGGTTGCAGCACTAACTTCCTTTTACCTGGCCTTGCAAAGGAGTTTCCAGAGTTTGCCCTGCCGACGTCTATCCGGCGGCTGACACATGAGACAGATGGTGCGGGCAGAGCCCGGCAACTAACTCTTGCTAATTCCGGACATTTGCCTTAATGAAATAATTAACCTGTTGAAAGGCAGGCTGGGAGCAGCATGGATACATTTCTTCACCTCACCACAGCAAAACAGCCAGGGGAACGCGCTCCGAACAGCTGCAGACCCCAACTCACGCTCATCCCCGCGCGTTTGCTACCAATCCCACGGACCCCGAGATCTAAGCGTGCAGCACCCCCAGATCCCCCACGGGGACCCCCTTCCCAAACCGGCAGCCCCCCGGCCCAGCGCCGCCCCTCGCTGCCCGCAGCCCCCCGGCCCTGCGCCGCCCCTCGCTGCAGGCTCTGCCCTGCACAAGCGGCTCGCACGGCTGCAGACCCCGGGGGGCTGCGGGGAGCCCCCCCTTCCCGCCGGCCGAGCCGCCGGCGCTCCCAGCCGCTCCGACGGGAGCAGCTCCCGCACCCCCGGCCCCGCGGAGGCTGCTCCACCCCGGGGCCGGCCCCCCCGCCGGTGCCCCCCGACCCAGCCGCCCCCAGCCCCGGGGGGCTCCGACGCCTCCGGCCGCCCCTTCTCGGGGCGGGGGACGACCCGCCGGGCGACCCCCCCCGCCGGTGGGGACGGGGCAGCGAAGGGTCCCCAGCGCTCCCCGCGGGATCCTCCAAGGAGCGCCCGAGGGGGAGCGCTGCCCGCGGCGGCTCCGCGGACACGCGCGGCCCCCGCACTCACCCCGCGGCGTCCGTGGGCTGCGCCCCCCGCGCATGGCCGGCGGGGCGGGCTGGGGGCTCGGGCCGGCGCACGCCGAGCGGCGGAGGAGGGCCGGGCGGCGGAGGGGGTGTGCCCCTGGCTCCGCCGTCGCTTTTTTCCGGGTTAATTACGTCTGCCATTAGCAAACCCGGCCCCGGATGTGAGTGCGGGGCGCCGGGCGCGCGGGCGGCTGCGGGGGTCCTGCGGGGGTCCCCCCCACGCACCTGCAGCGGCACCGGGCCCGCCTCGGTCCGCGCCCTCGGGCGGTTCCGTGGGGCGGTGGGTGTCCCTGCGTGTGTGTCCCCCTCCTCCCCCCACGGTCCGCGCCCCCGGGCGGCTCCTTCGGGGGTCCCGGGGCCAGCCCCATCCCCGTCCTGAGCTTTGCACCCCCGCCGCGGGGCGGGGGAGCTCCTCCGGCGGCCGCCCGGCCCCGGGCTCGGGTCCCTCCCGGCAAACCCCACCCAGACCCGACACAAAACGGCTCGGTACATCAGCGTCCTCCAAACAGCCGCCCTGTCGCCGGGACGCTTCGGCAAAGCGTTTCCCAGGCCCGTCCTGCACGCTGCCCCTCGGCCGCCGGGGTCCCTGGGGACGGCTGCATCCCCGCCACGTGCAACTGCCTCCCCCGGGACCAGCGACCCTGACCGAGACCCCGCCTGGGGCGAGAGTCACGGCCGCAGCCTGGTGAGCAGCGCCTGCGCTCGGGATGCTCAAAATAGCAAGCGGATTCTCACGCAAGAGAAGTTTCCAAGGGTAGGCACGCTTCGGTGGTCCTGCTCTACAGTCAGCCCTCGCATCCGCACCGAGTCCCGGGGCTTCCAAACCACGTGGGGCATCGTTGCCGCTTCACAAAGCCTTTCCCCGCTCCTGTGGCCTTGTCATGGCGTGTAACGTCAGACACGGCAGCAAATACAAGCCAGCAAGCGAGAGCAGAGCGTGGCTTAGAAGGTGAAGCACCCAGTTTCTCCATCGGACTCGGACCGATCACCACCGCTTTTCTTTGCCGTTCAGGTCCAGGTCCTGCCAACCCAACCACGCCTGTGAGTTTTCCCCGCATGAGTGGCAGTTCGTGTGTGCTTACACGTTGTCACAGCAGCCTGAGGACGCACCCGGACCTCTGCTCGCGCACGCAGACTTGCGGAGTCCAGAGCCAGCACTGCGGGCAGGGAGGGAGCCGGGGAGGATGAGCTCCGGCCCGGACCCTACAAAAACACCGTGGCACTAACAGCAGTGCCGCTCGGTAAGGACAAGCACCCACCCTCCCAACACCCCAAAACACAGCAGACACCCTCGCAGCGGGTGGGTGTCTGGTGAGCCAGCAGTGAAATCCGTAAGCGGTTACTCATGTGCCGCAGCACCTGGGCACATGCAGCCCTGCGGTTCCCCCTCACCTGAGAAAGTTGCAAAAATAAAGCCTGGAGTTAATAATTGGTGTTTTGACTGCACAGACCATCGAAAGCAGCGTGAGTCACTCTTCCCCTTCGTGACAGTCTCAGGGTCCTTGGCACCTTCCTGAACCTCCCGTGTGGTGCCTGGAGGGAAGCTGCTCCTCGTTTTAAAGCCAAGGGCAATCACTCATGGCCCGGGCTTGCAGGTGCTGCCTGGTCACCCAGAAAACCTCACAGCTGCATCAGTCAGTCGTTTGTCAGTCAATCGGCTGAGACCATCACCCACGCCCGGAAGGTCCCTACCCGGCTCGGGCCGATTTAGCCACAGAAAGCCGGTGGTGCTCCACCCCGCCTTGGGGTCAGCGCTGCAGGTCCCTGTGTAGGGACTCACCAGCTTTAGCTTGTTTCCAGGCGATGCAAATGACCCCAACGTCCTGCTCCATGCCCCTTGCTGCTGGTGTATCAGGGGGTCCTTCCTTTTTTCACTTTAAGGCCAGGCTCTAGTTTTGAGGCTCTGGTGCTATGCATTTGAAGATCATTCCCCTCCTCCCCCCCCAAGCAATTGCACACTGTTGAAATGTTGTTAAGTAAATACATTGCATCAACCCTGAGCATTTCCTATGGCCTGGGTCATTTTTAGAACAGCTTTTTTTCCGCCTTCCATGTTGCAGAAGATTGCCCAAACGCTGTTACTGAAACCATGTGTGTTCGTTCCTGTGTGACTCTGGGCCCGTGTCACCGCCCCACGAGCAGCCGAAACCACAGTCTGTCACAGCAGAGAGCAGCCTCCAGCCCATCGCAGACACGACGCGCCGGCGCGCAGCAGGCGCGGGCTCGCTCTCACCAGGCTTTTAACTACGTGCTTTTAGCCACAGGCTTTTAGCCACGCTCCAGCGTGGCCTTGAAAGGAGGTGGGCTGCCCAGTTTGGGTCACAGCTCCTGCGGGAGCGTTGCTTGGGAAGGCTGCTGCCAAAGCTCGGGGTGGCTCTGGGGAGTAGGAACTGCTCTCCCCATGGTACCCAGGACAGCGTGGGCTCCCCGAGGCTGCACCCTCAGAAAGTCCCCGCTTTCTCTCTGGAGCTGCATCTGGCCCCGAAGCACTTTCTCCCAGCGTGGGCGAAACCGATCCTGGTGCTGCCAGTGCCACCGAGGGTGCGCAGGGAGCCTTGCTCTCGCAGCCGCCACGCAAGCAGTGCTTTCCCAGCATTTTGCACAAGGTGTTTTTTTTCCCCAGAAATTTCCTGTTGGACCCCGACAGGGCTGTTCGCCCCATCTATCCTCACTGAAAGCACAGCATTCAGCGCCATTAAACAGATGCACCGTCCAGCTTTGCAGTCACAGCTGCTCTCTCTGACCACGGCCACGTGTCGGAGGAGCAGCTTCTCTCCCCGCTCTCATCCCTCCATGGTTTCCCCACTGGGGGACAGTCCGGCCACGTGCCCTGCCAGAAGCTGCAGCCCAAAATGCATCGTTCAATAATTACATCAGGAGAAAAGAAGCGATGACCTCCCTCTGCATCTCCTCCTGCCAACGCTCCCGGGGAGTCCCGACGGGACCGTGTATAATTGCAAGCCAATACACCCAGGGTGACTCTTTCCCGGATGCCCATTTTGCTGTGCTTGACAGAGCAGGACGTTGGCACTGTTCCTCACGTGCCTTTTAAGGGAAGGAAGGATCACCCCTCAGTGCTGCTGGTGTGCTGTTCCTTGTGCTCCCCATCTCTCCAGGCACACAGGCGGCCACAGACCCTAGAGCCCATCCTTGCCCTGCTGCAAACACTGATGGAGCCAGAGCCTGAAAGTGCCAAGCACTTGCTGTAGAGCTTTTGGAGGTGCTATAAGGGAACCAAAACCCGAAGCATTAAAAACCACCAGCTATGGAAATGCAGGCCACAGCAACTGGGTTATACTTAGAATAAATTAAAAAAAAAAAAAAAGGCAAACAAACAAAGAGAAAACAAGGAGGTTGGAAAAGTAACTTTCCTGCCTCAAAGCAGGGCTGGCCGCTCCACCAGGTGAGGAGAGGGCCGTGTCCAAGCAAGCTCTGGAAGCCGCGGTGGCAGACACCCACCAGCCTGCTGCAGCGCTTGCCCGCTTAAACCCCTGTCTGCGCCTGGGCTGACCAGGCTCAGTGTTACCACACGCGCACCGAGGTGTGCGGGGGCAAGATGCAGAGCTTCAGCGCCGGGATTTCAGCACAGCCTCCCCTGCGCCCGCCCGCAGCCCTCGCCCATCCCCTGCGTGTGCCCCCCGTCCCGCTGCTCGCTGCGCTGCCTGCCCCCGGCATGGCTCGCTGGAGCTCTCTGGCCTTGCCCTGCCAACCACTGTCGTTTTCCCTCCTCCCCATCCCTGCCTGCTTTGCAAAGACTAAACTGTTCCACGGAGCATTTTCATACTGGGGCATCTCTTGCAGACCTTGTGACTCGCACCAGAGCCTGGATCTGAAGCAGCTCTGTTTTCTATGGGCACAGTCA
This sequence comes from Phalacrocorax aristotelis, assembly GCF_949628215.1. Lineage (NCBI taxonomy): Eukaryota > Metazoa > Chordata > Aves > Suliformes > Phalacrocoracidae > Phalacrocorax > Phalacrocorax aristotelis. Next base: position 1,793,393 of record NC_134299.1, read on the forward strand.
CATGGCAGCTAGTCACACTGCTGCTCTTCCTTTATTCAGAGAGCCTTTCAGTTCTCCTCCTACATTTTTTTTCCAATATATTTTGCGGCTGTAGCCTATCCAGGGGTGCGAGCAGCCCCCTGAACTCACAGAGACACCCCCATTAGCAGACGCAGGGGCATGAGGGGATTCCCAGGGCAGAGCATGTCTCTGCTCCAGGCTCTTTGGAGGTTCCAGCAGCACCCAGGGTCCCCAAAACAACCTTCGTGTACCCAGGGGAAGGAGCAGGGCCCACAGCAGGCACAGAATAATCTGCTTTCCAGGCGTCTCCCCTCTAGTGGCAGCAACCAAGCATCCCTCCTGGCTGGCATTAACCCTCACAAGCCTTGATATTTATGTTCTCCAGGACTTTTGACCCTCTCATCCTCCAGCTCTCACAGAGGTCTCTGTTTCAGTAGCATCCTGCAACGGGGGGTTCCACGGCTGGATCCAAGCATGCTGAATTTTTTTTTTTCTTCTGTTTGAACTCACTCTTCTCAGTTTCGGTACCTGTTGCCTTTTTTCTTGTGTTATGACTAAGGGAAACTCCCAGCAGATTGCTTTGCTGGAGGAGCAGCAGCTGGGCTTTCAGTCAGCAGTTTGCTGGCTTGCCCTGCATTACATTTCTTGCAGTCAAATTCCCACTCTCCTCTCCACGCTCCCGGCCATCCTTCTCTTGACTCCCTCCATCATTCCCTTTTCTTTCCTCCTCATCCTCTTCACTCACTTTTACCATTCTCCCTTACAAAACTAAGCAGCACCGAGCGCTCCTGGGGGGATATTTCTAGCAGAGCTTTAAGCTGCGTGAACAGCAGCCGCCCCCGACCACAGAGCAAGCCCCACGTCAGTGCTCCCCTCTGCAAACCACGGGCCTGGCAGGATTCACCAGGACCTGGCTGCCCCGAGGAGCCCCGTGCACAGGACGACCCCAGACCGCTGCTGGCTGGCGAGTGCCGAGCTGCGCGGGGGCAGCGGGGCCTCCCCGCACCCGGCCGATCGCTCCTTGGTGCTCTCGGTCACCGCAACAAGCAGAGCGCTGGCTCCGCTCCGCGCGAACGCTTTCGCGTGCGTGAGCATCATATATTGAAAATAACCAGGAAAGCTGTTTGCCTGCCTGCTGCCTGGCTCTCGGTCCCGCAGTGCCACCAGAGCACTGCCTGCTCTCCGCAAGCCTCGGGAGCTTTGCTCTTATCCCAACATACAGCTGAGCTTCCCACAGAGCAGCTCTGCCAGAGTCCCCCATGTCCTGCATCCTCCCCAGCCACCCCACCCATTTCATCTCCTCCTTACCTCAACCAGGCACTGCTTTTCTTCTCCTTAGACTGCAACACCTCCTGGGCCAGGCCCCTACATCAGACCAGCCCCAGGGGGCCTCTGGGCTGCAGGAGAACTATGTAAAATCACACTTCAGCAGGTGGTAACAACGGGCACCTGCAGGACACACCCCATCATTAGGGGTTCAAAGGGAAAGCCTGGTGGAAAGAGGAAAAGCAAGATCTCCCAGAGGTGCTGGTGACAGCCAGGGGATGAATTATTCACCAGAAATTTTGATCTCTCTGCGACTGCGGACAGGCAGCGCCGCTCGTCTGGGGACAAACCCCCCCCATGCAGCGTGTCTGGGGCTCGCTGCAGCGGCCAGGGGGTCCCGATGGATGGTTTCCTCCTGCCAAGGAGCCCGAAGAGCTGCACTGAACAGGCTCAGCCAATATTTCACACCAAATACATTTATAGTCTGTCCAGGCCCATATCTTTACAGCCACAGGAAGAAAGAAACCGCTCCCTGCAGCTGTGAATCTCAAGTTATGACAAAGCAGCCCAAAAGCATCTCTGTCGGGGCAGCGTGCTGGGAGTGGGGCTCGGCCCCAGCCCCCCCGAGCTCTGCCTGGGAAAGCCTCCCAGGGGAGCTGCGCTCGGGTGAGCTCCCATTCCCACAGGGAGCCCCGGTGGAGGGCAAATCACTTTGGTTCGGGCTGTTCTCTCATGAGGTTACAGTTTTCCTGTGAATAAGAAGCAGTGGCTGGACACACGGTTTTCAACTGCAGCGTTTATTTGACTGATGGCGGCTTGGCCTCTCCCGCGCTTTAAGCGAGAGCAAACCCGACGGCCGCCGACCCGCACGCGTCCCTAGGCTATTGCAGCAAGCAGCTACGCCGGGCCGGCCGCCCCCTGCCCAGGACCCTCACAGCCAGCTCAGCAGCAGCTTCCCGGCCAGCGCGGCGGCCAGCAGGCTGGGGAGGTGCAGCGGCGTGGCCCCCCCGCCGTTCCTGGAGCCCCGCGGAGGCCCGTTGCAGTCGTCGCTGAAGCAGCATTGCAAGGTGGCCCCGCTGGAGCTGCCACGTCGTGCCTGGTCGCAGAAGGACTTGTAGGAGCAAGATTTAATGACGCTGTCTGCAAGGCAAAGCACACGCAATATGGGGGGTCAGGCACCCCCAGGCACTGGGGGCTTCAGTCCTCCCCTGCTAAGCTGGGGAAGGAAAGGAGGGAAGCAGAGCCACTTCCCAGCACATTGTTTACAGATGTGGAATAAAAGGGTCTCCCTCCTGCACGTGGGACTGCCCAGGGGGTCGAGCAGCGGTCCGGTGGCCAAGGCATGTCCCCACGGTCACACCAAGTCACCGCAGAGCACGTCGCACAGCCCCGCCGTGAAATGGTGATGACGTATTTATAGCCATGTGTGAAAATACGCCGTGGAGCGAACCCGAGTGGGGGGGAGGTTGGTTTTGGGCGCCATCACTGTCCGTCTCGCTGGCCACGCTGCTGCCCTGCAGCCGCATGGTTGTGCTGAGGGTGATGAAGCATTTCTGGAGGATGGGAACAGCATGCCATGGAGAAGGACTTTCCTTATGCCAGGAAAGGGCTGTGGGTTATCTCAGACCAAAAGCCTTTTTTCTGAGGACTAAAAACTTGGAAAAAAACAGGTGGCTCATCCCTGCTTTTTGGGGAAAAGGGGAAGCCAGCTCCTGGTCTGCCACACCAGGTCCTCTGCCTCTTCTCGCCCTCTGGTTCCCCCAGCACCTCTGATCCCCCCCAGTCCCTGCAGTCCCCCCCACCCAGCACCCCTGGGCCCCCCAGCCAAGGGACTTACTCGGCGCAGTGATCGTGGCGCAGGCGTCGGCGTACTGGGGGCAGCTGTGGGAGCCCTGCTTGTTGCAGTCGTTCTCGTTGGACGCAACACATTTGTGGCATTTCAGCGCTTTATCTGTGCGAAGATGGGGAGGAGGAGAGCGGCAGTGATGAGCCCCGAGTGCCGTTTGCGCTCTGTGGGTCTCCACGGCCACTGGTGACCCCCCAGCACAGGGAGGCACGGGCGAGGGTTAGCACCGGTCAGAGCCGAGCAGCTCTGCTGGCCAGGAATTGGCAAGGCGAGGGCACGCAGCAGGCTTTGGGATGGGGGTCTCTCCTGTCCACAAAATGCATGCAAAACTTCCAAGTATGACTGAAAATGGTGAGAGCCAAATTGGGCAGATATCTCTCTGAGTCCTCGCCCTGCAAAAACTTCCTGCAACTGAGATTCCAGTAATTTCCTTTACAGTAAAAATAGGTAGAAATAATATTTTAAAAATACCATCCTAGATCTTTGCCTCCTTGTGACAAATTTAATTTTAATGAGCATTTTGGGGGGAGAAGGGCAGATTCATCTAACTTTTGGAAGCAGGTTTTGTGCATTTGTGTGCTTTTAAGCTGCAGCGGCTCCCCCCACGCAACATTTTGCACAGAAAGCGCGCGCCAAAGGCACGTCCCAAGGGAGGTGCCGTGCCAGGCAGCAAAGTGCCAGGCAGGCGTGTGTGTCAGGAAGGACGAGTCCTCTCCAAATTGTCCTCGAAGGAGGCCACGGGCACGTCAGGTAATAACCAGCCCCTCGCCTCCGCCGGCACTCTGTGCGTCAGAGCTGGTAATAGGCGTGAGAGCTGTTTGACCCTTTAGGAGAGGAAAGTGCACAACTGCCAGCGGTCCCAGCTCAGTTTAGGAACCAGCTGAGCAAATGTGAAAGCATTATCATCATTTTATGACAGTAAGAGACTTTAAATAACAGCACCGATTTAAATATCTGCCAAAAAAGTACACCCCCCCCAAACCCAAAGATCCCGCTCCCACCTAAAATTATGAATACTTGATTTTGATGGTGATGGTTCAATTACCACTGATGCTGGGAGCAAAATTTGTATCTGCTTTGCTGGCTGAGCAGAGCCCTCTCGTGGCAAGCAGGGCCCAGCTCCTGCTCAGCAGGGTGGATCTTGCAGGAGGCCGGAGCTCCCACCTTCATCTCCTGGTAAAGGAAAAAACCGATGCCTCGGGGAAACTGGGATTTCATGGGGCCAAATGCCAATAAATGCCTGACCCCAGTTTCGAGAGTGGGATTGCTTGTCTCATGCTTCTCCTCTGCAGCACGGTACAACATTTACCCTCAGCTAAAAACACAGTTGTGGTTCCTCTTCTCCTGGTGCAAAGATTCTGAAACCATCCCAATGTGACCACACTTCATGGCATTGCCCTGAGCAGCACGACCACCTTCCCACCTTTTAAGATGAGTTTTTGTAATTCTGCCTTTGAGGAACCAAGTTTTAGCTGGGAAACACCACTCTAGCAACGAGAAGCTGCTTTTTGTTGGCTCAGGTACCTCCTTGGCTCCACCAGAGATGAAGACTGGGAGGCTCCACGGTCCGTGCTGGGCACCACACGCCTGCGCTTTGTGCAAGTGGCAGAGGAACAGGCAAGGGGCAGGGTGCTCCTCTGGGTGCTCCTAGGAGGAGAAAGCCACCATCCCCGTCCCCCCCAAAACACCATTTTCCTGCAGGGATGGAGCAGCGTCAGGCAGGGACACAACGGGTACGTGCAAGCTCGCGGGCAGGCGGCAGGGATGGGGGCAGCTGGCAAGCGGAAGAGCAGCTACAGTGATTTACCCCGCCTAGAACCGCCTTGAGCTACGGGACACTTACTTTCTCCAGCCAGGGACGTGACGATGGCCAGGGCCAGGAGGGTCTTCAGGGCGGACATTTTCAGCAGTGTGCAGCACGCGGTGCGTAGCCTCTGTTTTGTCTTAAGGTCTTAAAGCTAATCTGCTTGGGTGATTGGATCACTGGGCTGAGGATAACACACTTACTGCAGCCCCTGGCTAATGCCATCTTAGCCAGGTAGGACGGGATGCGGCTCCTCAAGGGCATGGGCCAGTCGGGGCATGGGAGCGGGGCAGAGCACCATCCCAGTGCCGGTGTTGGTGGCTGGACCTGCCCACGCTTGCTGGCCTGGGCTCTGCTCCATGTCCCGCCAGCGCCTGCTTTGGGAACCCTCTCCATCTCCAGACACCGTACCTTGGTTGGCTTTCAAAGATCTTGTCCAAGCGCACCTGCTCAATCCAGAGAATAACCATTTTCTTGCTGTTTGCAGCAGCTAAGTTGGGGAAAAATCTCCTAAAGTTTCCAAACCACCCAGAAGAGAAGCGCAAGAGAATGACTGAAAACCCTTACGGGGATGGGAGCCCAGCAGAGCCATCCCTGCGCTCCCCGAGTCCCCAGCCCTGAGCGGGGCGGGGCGGTCTCCATCCTTCCAGAGGGATTTACCCAAGGCCATGAAAGGTATCAGGGTCAGTGTGGGGATTACGCCAAGTCCCACTGCCCAACGTCCCCCTGCTGCCTCGGGCTCTTCCTCCTGGCTGAGCTCATCGGCGGCTGCACCACGGCTCAGCAGAACCTGCCGGGTCCGTCGCTGCAGCGTGGTCGAAGTCAACAGGGCAGTAAAATTGTCTCGGGTCTGAATTTCATAGTTTATGAACACGGATCTCAGGACCAGATGATAACCATGCTTATTTGAAACCAACTGCGCTATCAACCACATTAATAAAACTGTGGCAGAACACGGCTCTTCCTAGAAGATGAAGCCAACTTCTCCAAAAACCCTTCCCTGACCTTACAAACACCAAGAAAGCTTTCAAGAGTGATAAACACAATTTTTATTCAGGCAATGAAACATGAAAAAAAATATATTAGTAATCATTATAATATTCTCATTTGTGTGAGTATAACTCTTACAAATATTTACCTGACATATAAAAGGGAAATTATCGTACATATAAAATCGATGGTGACGGCAGTTACGTACGTGGGACAAAGCGGTGGGGGTAGTAGTCAGTGCAGAGAAAGTTCCTGCCTCTGGGGGGGCACGCTGGAGGGACGGGTGAAGCGATGGGCGGTTACTCATTGGCACTTCATCGTCGACAGAGATCTGCTGGCAAACGCACACTCGCAAACAGCAACACTGGGGGCTCGCGGGCAGGCGCCCGCCGCCGTCAGAAAGGGATATTTAAATTCTACTGCAAGAAAAAGACGACAAACACAACCAGGCTGCGATCCCGACGCGCGGCGCTCGGCGGTCTCCCTGCGCTGGTGACGCGTCTCGGCTGGCACAGCGGGGCGGCGTTCGAAGGCCCTTTGCTTTACAAGACGCACGAGGGAGGTGCCACGCACCCCGCCTGCGGCCGGCTCCCGCTCTGCCCCCGTGCCGTCGGCCAGCGAGGGAGCGGCACGCACGGCGCTGCAGTCCCGCCCGTTCAGTTACAAACACATGCCTTCTATTATATATAACTATAACCATTA